>NW_026526843.1:1864309-2557483 GCF_024362965.1 Panthera pardus
GATCCGCGCTCTGCAAATGACTCAAAGCCAAAGCGGCAGGCAGGTGGGGAAGAGAGGGACTGCCTGTGTTCAAACTCCGGCTCCCCACACCTGCTAATTGTGTGACCTTGGGCCTTCACCGGTCTGGGCCCCAGTTTGCATACGTGTAGAATGGCGATGCCTCCAGTACCTCCAGGAGCAGTCCTCGTGTGGACTAAGTTCTTACAGGCGGAGACCACTTAGCACCCTTTGTTTTTGAGGCACAGCTCCATTTCCCCTGCAACGCAGGCCCTGAAAGGGCAGGGCAGGGCAGGGTCTGATTCCCTGCTCTCCTTCCCAAGCTCTGTGAATACCTGCTCAATTTCAATTCACGGCCATTCAAGCACAAAGCCCACACGTCTCCGTCCTTCCTATGCTTTCACTGGCACATTACCATTTCGCTTTTTCGCGTGGCCCTGGGTAGCCACCTCTATTTTCTGGGGACGGTGCTGCTGGCCTTTCCTGCTCCCGTCCTGCCTCGGGGGTCCGTTGTTAAGGAGGACCACGGGGCCCAGCATTTCCCCCAGTGAACCAGAGCCCTCATACTGACTCTACAGCTCCTCATTGAGCGTGAGCCTCCGCCTCAGCTTGCGGTCCACACCCGCCCAGCTCTTTCCCTAAGAGCCTCTGGGTCCAGGGGGCTAGGTCTGTCCCGGGGTTCCCGTTCCCAGGCTGCCCACTGTTAATGTGGTCTGCGCACCACAGCCCCCCCCCCCCCCCGCCCCAGCACGTTCCGCAAGAGCGCCCCTAGAATGGATCGTGCCAGTCCCGCTTAACACCTTTTGGTGGCTGGCTCTCTACTCCACGAGTGATCACGTCCCAGTCTCTCGGCCACACGTCCAAGTGCCCTCCCGCTGGAGTCCTGAAAGCTCCCTAGGCCCGGTCTGTCCTGCCCAGAGTGAGATTCTGCAGGCCGCCTTCCCTCCTGCCTCACGTCTGCTGACACTTTCCACTCGGCTGCCATTCTCTTGCAGCGGCTTTCCCACTCAGCTGCTGACTCCAGCCGGGACAGCTCACCTGCACCTATCTGGGGCCCGGCTCTGTGGCATGAAGTGCCAGGCCTTTGGGACCTGCGCTAGCCTGACCCTCCCATCTGCCAGCAAGCACGGGTAAGAGCCGGGGACAGGAGCAAAACACCGTCAGCTTGATAGAGAAGGTCCAGGAAGGGCGTGGAGAGTGACTCCTCTCTCTGGCTGCTGGGCAGAGTCCACCCGAGCCCTTGTGCAAGCTGAAAGTGACATGTCATCCAACCAATTTCCCAAGTCCACCAAGGAGACCAGGCTGGGTACTTTATGGCCTAGCTCCTCCATACACCTGAACTGCCACGACCCTTGTGACATGACCCTCAAAGTTCTTTACAGATTCCCCAGCACCTGGCACACAAAGGCCAAAGGCACTGGCCCACAGTTGTGGAGTCTCTTGGAGAAGTTCTGCAAAGCAGGACGATATCCTGGCTAAGGGGTTAACACATGTTCCTCACTCTCCCTGCTTCCCGCGGCTATACGCATTTATGCAGGAGCCACTATCACCTGTCACAGTGCTGCTTCTTCCCTGTAGCATTTATGACCACCGCTTGTCGTGTCCCTGACTGTCCCGACCACCCTTGCTGCCTTTCTGCAGATAAGGGGGTGCCAGCTTGAGGGCTGTAATGTGGGACATCCCTTGCAGGTGAGGTCACTCTGGGACACCTGGATACCCGAGAAGCCTCGAACAACTCCAGTGACTCCTGAACTCCAGGGAGAGAACTGCTGAATTCAGTCAAGGTCTTTGGAAACCAGCAGCTCACCTTCCTTATTTTACGGGGAAGGACTAGGGGCCATAGAGGGGAGGTGAATGCCCAAGGTCATTTAGGGCAATTGGCGGCACACCCATATACAGGCCAGGGCTCTTGTCCTCTGGCCGCCACAGGTCTCTGTGGCCTTTCCCAAACAAATGCTTCCAAATACATAGAAACAGAGTTACAACATAAACTTTACAGGTCGAGAGATGGTATGAAAATATTTTGGAAAACGTGTGATATGGTAATACATGTGCTTCTTTACTGGTAAGTTAAATTACAGGACGTACGGGCAGGTCTCGTACTTGAGTTCATTTCAAGATGACTACAACAAAAGCTAAGTGATCTGAAATGGTGTCACTTCCATTGGTGACAAAGCCACCAGGCTAACACTCTGTGTGTGCTCTGTGGCCTATATTCGTAGTTGCGGGGAACGCCAAATTTCAACTCGGGGTTGGTGAAAATAAAAATGAAATAAAGCTGAGAGAAAGTGGAAAAATCCTCTGTGGTTGCCTCAAGCTCACAGACACCAGCTCAGGGCCCCTGCACTACAGCCTGAGTCTGCCAGTGCAGATGACCGTGCAGCCACCGGCCGGCCTCACTGCAAGATTTGGCACATGGGGCGATGCCAGTACCCACCTCTTAAGGTTGCTGCGAGAACTTACAGTATTGGCGCGAAAGACCAGCGATCACCATCCGGGTATTTGCCTCTCTATCTTGGCTGGGGAAAATTCAAATCTCGGGAAAGGGCGGACCCGAGAAGCGGCCCTGCGCCTGCGCGCGGGGCGGGGCGCCGGGCTCTGGGAAGCAGGCGGAGCGGGGTGACGCGGGGTGACGCGAGGTGACGCGGGGCGACACGGAGCTCTCCCGCGCCCGCCCGCTCGGTTCGGGTACCGCCGGCCTGGCCGCCCGCCCTGCAGCCGGCGGGGCGGGGGACGGGGAGCGGGCCCGGGCGCGCGGCGCGTCTCCTTTCGTTAGAGCGCGGGCGGTGGCGCCGGCGCTCGGGGGCGGGGCCGGCGAGCCTGGGAGCCGGCTGCGTCACCGCCCACTCGCCCCGCCTCCGACTCCCCCCGCGGCGTGTCTTGGGCCGCTTCTCCGCGGCCCCTGGGTGTGGGGAGCGGAAACATGTCCACTCTCCGGTCCAAGCTGCAGCTCTAACGTTTCCCGTCGGCCGTCCCCAGCAGCCTATGCCCTGTGTCCACTGCTAGTTAGAGGCAACTCCTCGGGCGTGTGTTCCTTGAGCGACCCGGGGGAATGTTCCCGGGGGGGCGGGGCCGAGCTCGTTTGAGGCATCCTCATCCGGGCATTCACCAGAGGCCTCAGCCGCCATCTTTGTTTTGTGCTGAAAGTCGCTATTGACGCCCGTGGACGGCCGGGCGAAGGGAAGTGGCAAGATGGCGGCTCCCAGGGCGGAGGCGTGAGGGCGCAATGGGGGGGGGAGGGGGTGGGCCGCGGGGCTGGGCGCGCCTGCGCCTGACCCGAGAGCGGCCTGAGCCCTAGCTAGGCGCGCGGTGGACCTGGGCCCTCGCCCCGGGGCAGCGCGGGGGTCCTTTAAGAGGCCTTGGCTCTGAGAAGCCGTGCGAGGGCGGGGGGTGGGGGGGAAACAGTGACGTAGTCCGACTCCGCCCCCTCGCCCGACCGCCGTTGCCGCCATGTTTAGTTGTTACTTCTTCACACAAGATGGCGGCTCCCAGGGAGGAGGCATGAGCGCCCTGCCGTTACCGCTCCTCCTGCCGTACAGTTGCCACTCCGGGGCCTAACTCTGGCTCTTTGGAGCGGCTCCTGTGGGAAGGAGTCATAAAGAGGGAAGCGAGGATCGGACGCTGCCTTGCGTTTGGTTTGCAGTGGAAGAACTGACCCAGGAGGAAGAGAATAGGGGGGAAGGGGGAGTTAGTCTCAAGATGGCGGCTCCCAGGGCGGCAGGCGCAGCCTGAGCAGCAGAAGCGGACTCAGGGGAGAGGTTCGAGACCTCACAAGCTGTACGGCGCGAGTCTCCGACCAGCCCCCGAGAATTCGAGTTCGTTCCACTGGCCTCCGGCGCGCCTTTGTCCTTTACGAGTGTCGAGGCTGTTTCGGGAGCGGCGGCTGCACTAAGCGCTGGGCGGGGAAGCGGGACGGTCTCAAGATGGCGGCTCCCACAATTGTGGTGTGAGCGCCGGCGGGGCTGGGACAACCGCGGCGCTTGTGGCTCCTTTCCACCCGCCCCGGAAGCCGGCCAGTGCAGGGGACTTGGGGGGTGTGGGAACCGGGCCGGGGCTCCGCCATTTCCGGCGGGGGAGGGCTACGACTGAGGAAGGGAGGAGAGAGGGACGGCTCAAGATGGCGGCTCCCAGGGCCTCCCGCCCGAGCTTGTAAGCGGGAGCGCCCGAGCGAGTTGTCAGGGCGGCGGGACTCGGCGGCCTCCGGCTTCTCGGGGCTAGGCGCTCGAAAGTTTCGGGAGGCTCTTGAAGAGACGGGGTGAGCTAGAAGAAGGGGAAGAGCCGAAGGGAAGGAGGGTAGTTAAGATGGCGGCCTCCATGGAACCGTCCACCGCTGTGTGAGGAACCGCTTCTCCGTGAGAGCTACCTTAGACGAAAGGGGGTGTGTGTGAGAGGAATTGGGGGGGCTCCCTTCCCGCTTGGTGACTTTTCCCCCACCGCGGCCTTCCCCGTAACTATGGCTTCGGCCGTGTCGCCCGCCAACTCTCCAGCGGTGCTCCTGCAGCCCCGCTGGAAGCGAGTGGTGGGCTGGTCGGGTCCAGTGCCCCGGCCCCGCCACGGCCACCGAGCCGTGGCCATCAAGGAACTCATCGTGGTGTTTGGCGGCGGCAACGAGGGGATAGTGGACGAACTGCACGTGTACAACACGGGTGAGTGCAAAGCCCGCTGGGTCCTGGGATCTTTCCCTCCCTCCCTCCCTCCATCTCCTCCCTCTCCCTCGTCTTCCCTCCCTCCCCTCCTCCCTCTCTTTCCCTCCTCCCCTCCCTCCTCTCCGCCCTCCCTCCCCTCCTTTCTCTTCCCCTTCCCTCCTGCCTCCTCTCCCTCCCGTTCCTCCCTCTCCCTCCGCACTGATCTGCTCTCTCTCTTCCGAGACCCTTTGGTCGGCCCGGCTTCTGTGCCTTATCCTGCTCTCTCCCCGTTCTTCCTCTGCCCGCCCCCCCCCCCCCCGCGTTTGAGGGGTGCTTTTCATTATCCGACAGAAAGCCAGTCCGGTTGGTGAGGGGGCGGGGGCGTCGCCGGCGTTGACTCGAGACAGACACCGTTACCCCGCCGGGCGGGCGGGCGGGCGGGCTGGCGGATGCGTCCCTTTGGCGCAGGCAAAGTCCCACCCCCTTCTTCCCTCCTTCTGCGCCTGCTCAGCTCTTCTTCCTCTTTGATGCTTTTTCGGGAGAAATGACAGCTTCTAGATGACGGATTAGGGGCAGAGTTGAGCCCCTGATTCCGACCTGGGGGGTTGTGTGCCCCGCTGGGTGACCGTCTCAGGGTTTGTGCACCCACAGATAGGGCGGCGTTGCTGCTGCTCCCCCTTTTGCCATTTAGTTCTGCGGTGTTTGCTCCAAATTGCTTCTTTTTTGGATCGGGGGCCCTCCGGTGTAGGAGGTGAATTCCAGTGACCCCATGGTGGGCTAGGTGGACCCTTACCTCTCCTCTTTCTGTGAGGCCGAGGTTGCCGTGCCCCCGTCCATACCTCCCCCAATCCCAGGGCGCTGTTAATCGGGAGGAACGGGATTCCTCGGGACACACAAAGCTGCGGTGCGTGCCCCTTGCCTGGCGTCCTTGCCAGGTCTCGGACTGGGCCGCAGCCTCCTGCAGCCTCTTGCCCGTGGCGGCCCCTTGGCCTGGTTTGCACACGGAGCCGTTGCCTGTGGAAGGGACGTTGGCTCATGGCGCCTCGCCTTGCTCAGAAGGAGGGGCTGGGCACTCTCCCTGAGGCCAGCGGGCCTGTGTGCACTGTGTTCTGGGGGGGAGAGCGAGAGAGAGCCTAAGACGCCCCCCCCCCCGGAGGGGGGAGAGCAGTCTCACAGCGCGCCCTGCACACCCACACGCCTGTCAGTGGTCTTTCAGGAAGTTCCCCTCTGTGGGGGGTGGGGGGGGGGACGCGTTGGGGTCGGTGGCTGGGAGCTGTTTTCCAGCTCTGCCCCCAGGCATCACATCTAGCAGACTCCATTTCTCCAGGTCTGTTCTCTCCCAGGGCTCTGGCAATACCAGCTCCTTGAGTCTGGGCCCCACCTCCCACCTGTGAGGGTGCTCTGGGGTTGGGAGTTGGCGCCCAAGGGAGAAAGTGGTTAGAGCAGTGAGGGCTGGGTGCTCCCCTCCCCCTCCCTGGAGGCAGAGTGCAATTTTCTCCGCACCTTGTAGCTGGCTGCCCCTACCGAGTTGACTTTCAAAGGCTGGTGGGTCGCTGGCGACCCTTTGCATTCCGGCTCTCGGCACCTGTTGCCTCCAGCGAGGCCGGGCTGGTTGGCGGTGCTCCCTGCCGGCGTAGACAGCTGCGGTGGCCGCAGTCAGCCGGGGAAGGTGAGGCTGAGGGGCAGGGCTGTTTTTAGAGAGGCCGTCGCCCTGAGCAGAACCTTCTAAACTCCTTGGACTGTCTTTATTCTCACAAGGCCCGGAGCAGGCTCCTTAACAGGGAAATACAATTTTAGAAAGTAGGACAGGGGCCTAATTACCATCAGCTCTGAAGTCCACTGCTTCCAGGGGCTTCTGCATATTCATTAGTTTATGAAAATGAATCGGGCCACTTTGGCATTAATTCATTCCCCATCTGCAAGTGTGGGTCGTGTAGTAGAGGGTAGTCCGCCTTCCGAAGGGCCGCAGCCCCGGATTCCTCCAGTTAGCAATTTGGAAACTGCCCTTATCAACTCCTTAGGCGATTTCTCAGGAGAGTCACCAGCAGACCCAACTCCCGGGTCCTCACCAAGTGTTGCCCGTTATCTGAAGGGCGCAGGAACTCGGCCGGCTTTCGCTGTGTGTCCGCGCTTCTGGTAGCTGCAGGGTTCTTGGGCTCCCCTCGGGACAGATGGGGCTTGGTGTTGCCCTCCTGCCGCCAGTGGCGGCACGGCTGCCTGGCTGCCTTTCCGCTTGCCGGCGTTTCGGTTTAAGTCAGGGCAGGGCAGATCCTCGCGCCTCTTCCCTCTTCTCTCGCCCTCTTCCTTCTGCGGGACGGGAGACCCATTCCTTGTTGTTGAGCTCGGTGGGCGCGTTTGGGGCGCTTGTGAGCACTTTGCCGTCTTGGTTAGCTCGGTGGTCTGGGGGTGACGAGCTGGGGGCCAGCAGGTGTGTGTGAGAAAGTGTGTCCTTCCTCTTCAGCGGCGGTTACCACGGCGGCTGTGGGATACTTGATTGGCCTTTGGGAGTTCTTAGGGTAGCTACTGTCCTTGGCCTTGGGGAGTTGTATTTCAGGGTAGCAAAGCGGATTATGGAGGACCTGGTACCAAGGGGAGACTGTGGCCAGTCACCACATCAGCTGCCCAAGGCTGGTCTGCGTCCGCGGTTCTTTAATGTCCATTGACTGTTAACAGCTGGAAGGAGCATTGCAAAGCATCTAGCGGAGCTTCCTTGTTTTTGCACATGAGGAAATTGGGGTCTGAGAGGGGAAGTGACAGGTCTAGGGTCACCCTGCCAGCCGGTGGCAGGGTCACGCGGGAGTGCCTGGAGTCCAGCTCTTCCTGGACATAGTTGGGCTCTCTTCTTAAGTTAACAGGCACAGGCCACCCCCTTGGAAACACCTCGCTGCTCCTCTGTCCCTGTAGCTCATTGGTCACTAAGTTGAGCTTGTCTCAGATCCGTTCCCCCTCCATTATGAGACCTCCCCTCTTCTCACTTGGCTTTTGCAGTCACTTCCTGATTGGCCCTGTTAGTTTCATTTGTCAGGAAATCCTGTTCACCCTTCAAGGCCTGGCTCCAAAGTCACCTTTTCTGAGAAGCCCCCCTGCCAAATTGCCCTGTTCTGTGCTCCCCAGACTTGACCTTGGTGCAGACTCCCCCCGCCCCGGGCTGCTTTTCCCATCATGGGGGGGAGGGCGTGGCAGCCTTCCTACTACATTGGAAGCTTGAGGATGGGAGCGGTCTACTCTGTGCCTCCCCGCACTTGGTGTTGTGTCTGCCACACAGGAAGCGCCGTGTTATGACCGAGCAAACAGAAGGGCTACCGGTCGGTCGGTCGGTCAGCCTACCCAACTGTGCCAACTGTGAGGGTGCGGGTCTCTAGGGGAGGGTGCATAGAGGTTGACGGGAGCAACTACAGGTGGGTTTGGCAAGTGTGGAAAGGGGTGGGAGCGGCTGGTGAAACACGGAAACTGCGGGTGTCAGGCTTGCTGAGGAGAGACAAGGTGGAGTCAGGTTTCTGACCAGCCCACGGAGGGTCCTGTGTGCAGGTGGCCTCCTCTCCTCAGACCACGCCCCCAGCTGCGAGCATTGACCGGCTGGAGTGAATGGAGAACAAGGGACCGGAGGCGGGGTTACGAGACTCCCCGCTGGATGAACTACAGATAACGTGATTGAGGGGCAGCTGAGAGCAGCCGGTGTGTTTGAGGCGGCGGTGCCATCTGGAGGGCAGCACTGGGGCTGTGGCTTCATGCCACCAAGTGCCCGACGGACCGCTCTTGATGGCGGTGTAGGGCCCCTGCCCTGTGTTCTAGAACAAGACCAGCGCCTCTGAAATGAGGGGTGTCACAGGTCACTTCCAGCCTGGCCGGCCGCATCAGCGATGAGAGCGGGATAGGAAAGCGGCGGGTCGGTCCTGTTTGCCGTGTAGCTTTGTCCCAGGCCTGACCGCTGGCCCCATGGTGGCCCCGTAGCTGCGTGCAGCAGCCCAGAGGGCGCTCAGGTGAGCGAGGATAGCCAATTCCTCCCTGTACATGGGGCCGTTGGTGGGCACCTAGCGGTCGCTTTTAAGCTGGTGACAAGGTTCTTGCCTGCGTCTGTCTGTTTTGCTCTATAACCTCAGGTAAGTCACCTCCTCTCTTGGGTTCCGTTCCTTTATCAATTGAGGGAGCTCGGCCTAGGCAGTCTCCCAGGTTTCTTTCAGCTTTTTATCCTGGTAAGTTGGATGAAACTTCCAATTTGTGCATGGGTGGTTTGCCTCGGCACAGAAAGCTGCTGCTTTTCTTGGCTTGTTTTTGCCCCAGGAATGACAGTGAGGGAGGGAGCCGGGACCTGGGGTCTGGGCGCACGCGTGTGCAGCAGGCAGTGCAGCCTCGCACCTGCACCAGGACGACGGCAGAGGGGGACAGTGGTGCTGGACGTGCTGGAGTCCCAGTGACCCCACCGAACCATTGAAGGGGGGAGGGGGTCAACAGCCTGTTCCACAGCAAAGCTGGAGAGGTGGGGAGTGGGGAGTGACAGGAACGCTTTCACCTCAGGAAAGGCTGTAACTGTCCTGGGGGTTATGGGTGTGCTTTTAGATGAGGACAGGCCTTTGGGCCAATGCGCACATGAGGCCCCCGGGTGACAACAAAGGACTTGTTACCTAGTACGCAGGAAGGATGTATGCATAACCAAGTACGTGCCTGTGCAGAGGCTGAGAAGCAGTCGAGCGGCCGGGGCCCCCCAAGGCCCTCCCCGTGGGACTATCCTGACCCTCATTTGGACTCCAGGGCTGCCCCTTTCACGCTCCGGTGCCTCCGTCTCAAGTCACTGGCGTTTGACCAATACCGGTTTAGGGGCACCGAATCGGATTTGCATCTGGCGCCCGGTTTGAGGTTTTTGGAGAGTGTGGCGTGCCGTTTAGGGAGAGTCCTTTAAATAATGTGTAATGAGAAGGACCCCTCAGAAGAGGAGGATGTGTGCCCCGTGACTCTTCTGGGAGGCCCTGGCTTGGCAAGCGTCTGGGGAGCTGAACATAGGACACAAGCCTTAAGTGAGGGAAGGAGCGGGGTGCTGGATGGTTCTGGTGGTCTCCCCACCCCAGCCCCGGTTACAGGGGATGGATTTCGGGGGATGCTTTTGCAGCCAGCAGAGGCTGTGGAGGCTGCCTCAGAAGCTGATGCTACTGCCACCGCTTCTGGATTTCAAGAATGTTCTAGATTGGTGTGGGTGTGGCATGAGGGGAGGGGTGGTGTGGAACATCACCTAGGAAACGCCAGCCGAGATGGAGTCTTGCCCCCCTCCCTGGCTCTCCTCAGCCAGCAGACTGGACTTCTTTGATTGGCCACCCTCACCTGCTCGCCTCCTGCCACCGGCACCTGCAGGGAGGGAGGGCACTGGCTGGTCATGGTCACTCTGTGAACCACTTGGAGGTGTGGCCCCCGTGCCCCCAGGAAGAGGTGCATGGGGCCACCGAGAGGGTGTCTTGGGTGTTAGGCCTTTCTTTCCAATGATCCACTGAGCAGTTGGGGAAGGAAGTCAGAGCCCACGTTCCCAGAAGCTAATGAATTAGCGACTTCCCGCTTATTAAGACGACCTTGATGAGAAGCCAGGTGGTTGCAGGCTGTCGCAAGGTGGCTTCTGAGGCAAGGGACTTAAAAGACGGCTCGGATAGGGTGCTGGGACTGGGTACTGAAATGAGAAGGCCCCACACCCTGGGACAAGGAGGCGCTGCCTTGGCTCCTCCTTTGTCAGGCCATGTTTCGTGGGCTGCTGGATTTGGGGAGTGGGAGGAGTGGGGGCTCTGGTTCTTAGGAGTCCCCAAGGTATTCTGACTTCTTCCTCTTCCTTTCGTTCCCCAGCGACTAACCAGTGGTTCATCCCAGCCGTGAGAGGGGACATCCCCCCTGGGTGTGCCGCGTATGGCTTCGTGTGTGACGGCACTCGCCTGCTGGTGTTTGGTGGGATGGTGGAGTATGGGAAATACAGCAATGACCTCTATGAGCTCCAGGTAACGGCCCCCAGCGTGCTCCCCGTGTGGGGGTGGGGGTGGGGAGGCTGCCCAGGAGGCCTCCCATGGTCCCGTGCCTCCCTCACCCCTACCGGGTCCTCCCTCCACAACAAATGGCCCAGGCCCCGATGGTGGCCGGCTCGTTCCTGATTAAATCCCTGAGTCTTGATTTTGCAGGCAAGCCGGTGGGAATGGAAGAGACTCAAAGCAAAGACGCCCAAAAATGGACCCCCTCCGTGTCCTCGGCTCGGGCACAGCTTCTCCCTCGTGGGCAACAAGTGCTACCTGTTTGGGGGTCTGGCCAACGATAGCGAGGACCCCAAGAACAACATTCCGAGGTGAGGCCTCGTCCTCTCCGCGTGCAAGCCCACGAGGGTGGGTGCGCTTCGCCACATGCCAGCCAATGGCACCGTGCGGGGTTCCTTCCTTCTGTGATGTGAGAGGATGACGCTAGATGCCCTCGAAGGAGTTTCTGGCTCCGAGGTCTCTAACCAAGAGGAGGTGGCATGGCAGGAGGGCTGGGCCCAGGGGTCAGCAACCCACCTTGCCTTGGGCTGGTCTCTGCTCCTCAGGCCACCTTGGGGCTGGCGCTCTCCTTCCTAGCCCTTGCTACCTGCAGACTTAGTGGTGGTATTTTCCAAGGCTGGTGGCTGAGTGCCTTCGTGAAGTCTGAAGGTAGTCCCAAGCCAGCACCCCTCTTCCCCCGGGGGCCCACGTACAGTGCCTGGTTTTGTGTGCGAGGCAGCCTGCCGCTCCCCTCGGACTCACACTTATCCTTGGGAGCTTCTGGCAGCCCCTCCTCCGGGCTGAGGGTAGAGGAACTTGGAGTTCAACGTAGATTTGGCCCCCTCTGTCTCCCAGGGAGTCTGCCGTTCACCCCTAGAAGCTGCCGAGGCCTCTGGTGCGTGGAGTCAGCGCTTGCCAGAACTGACCTTTCTTCTGCAGGTACCTGAATGACTTATACATCCTGGAATTGCGGCCGGGCTCCGGAGTGGTGGCCTGGGACATCCCCATCACTTACGGCGTTCTGCCTCCACCCCGGGAGTCCCACACTGCTGTGGTCTATACTGAGAAAGACAACAAGAAGTCCAAGCTGGTGATCTATGGAGGGATGAGCGGCTGCAGGCTGGGGGACCTTTGGACCTTGGATATCGGTAAGACATGGCTACGGCTGTTCCGGGAGCCTCGGAGCAAAGTTAGCAGACTGGGCTGGGCCACCGGCGTAGGGTGGTGAGACGGGGCTGACGGCCCAGGGAGCGAGTGTACTGCTCTGCCCCTCATCCTCTGGGGCGGGGGGCCCCTGTGTGTGTCAGTCACCTTTGCCCCGAGCTTGTGGCACTGCTCTTAAGAAAGAGCGAGGCTCGGTTGGCTGAGTTGGTCTGCCGTCCTATAGGAGGATAAGGGGAGAGAAGCGAAGATCTTTCTAGGATGGAATTATCTAGATGAGGTAGCGTTCATCCGTGGTAGACTCTAACAGGAGTGGCATGCCCTGGTGTGTCACGGTCAGGTGGGATGTTGAGAGACCATAAGACCTCAAGGGGCTCCTTGGGCCGGTAAGCAGGGTGGGTGTGAGGAGTGGTAGGAAGCAGCTTGGGTGTTCGACCTGAAGGCAGGCTGAGGGAGAAGCTGGCCGGCGGCACCTGTCCGGTAGGTCAGCGCCGGCACTCAGAGGAAACCGGTGATCGCGAGTGAGATTCCTGGCGCCTGGCCTGTGGACGGTGGGGTGGGGGCCGGTGCGCTAGCAGAGGGGGGGGCGTGGAGTGCAGCGCCTGTGGGGGACGCGCCCCAGCCCCGAGGGACGCAGCTGCCTCCTAGCAGGTGCTCAGGAAGCGTGGGAGGGGCGCAGCCGCCAGGATGGTGAACGCGGCTTGGGAAGTGCTGGCACCTGCCGGCCAGAGGGCCTGTCGCGGGCTGGAGGGAGCGCAGGCCCGGAATTCTTACGGTGCGTGCAGGCACCCACCTTCCAGAGCCTTCCCTGCTTCTGGGCAGCGTCCTCTGGGTCGGAGGGCCCGTGTCTGGCATGGCGTAGGTGACCCTCCCTCCCTCCCTTGCTCTGCACAGAGACTCTGACGTGGAACAAGCCCAGTCTCAGTGGGGTGGCGCCTCTTCCCCGGAGTCTTCACTCAGCCACGACCATAGGAAACAAGTGAGTAGCGGCCACGGCTCTTGTCTTCCCGGCCCGCCCCCACCCCCACAGGGCTCTCGGTTTTGTTCCTGCAATTCCTAAGGCCTGCCGAGGCCCCTTTCCGGCTGGGCTGGCCTTCCGCAGCCCTGTCTTTACATTACGGCCCTGGGAGACCGAGACAGACTCGGGGTAGAGGGGCGCAGACTGTCCTAGATACTCTCCACGAGCAGCCGGGTGTCTTTGTCAGTGCCAAGGTCCCAAAGCGAATATGAGAATGATGGGGACTGAGGTGAGCTTTAGATGAGCTCGAGTAACAGCTCCACGTGGTGGAGGTGACGCAGGTCTTGTGAGGGCTGAGCCACCGAGAAGGACAGGGTGGCATCGAGAGCTTTCATGCGTCCTGGGGGCCTCTCCCGGGGAGAGCTGGAGGACCAAGCGTGTTTAGAACTTTCTGGATGGAAGAGGTGGCCTCTAGCTCGGCACCTCCTCTACAACCCTCTCCTACTCTTCCCTCCTTCGTCCCAGAATGTACGTGTTTGGTGGCTGGGTGCCTCTCGTCATGGATGACGTCAAAGTGGCCACACACGAGAAGGAGTGGAAGTGTACCAACACACTGGCTTGTCTCAACCTGGGTATGGCCTCCTCGGGCTCGGAGTAGCCTGTGGAGGGCTGCGGGAGGCTGGCCCTCCTCGGTCCCGAGAGCTGTGTGGGGTGTGCTTCTAAGGCCCGTGCCCCTCGAGTCCACGAGAGGCAGCCACTGGTGCGAGCACTCTGAGGGCGCTCCCTGCTTTCATTTTTGAGTAGGCTCTTTTCCTACACGTGGCCCGCCGTCGAAAGCACGGACGCTTAACCGTGCGCAGCCTCCCTCCCGCCTCCTATCCTGCAGAGGCAGCCGCGCTGGTGGCTTCTCCTCCCCACTGCAGGGACTTTTCTACATGTCCAAGCGTCGTCTGTAGGTTCCTTTATAAACAAACACGACGGCAGCCTGCTCTCGGCGCCGCGCCACGCCTGGCTTTTCGCTTTACTCTGTCTCGGACACCGTCCCGTCCCATCCCCGCACGGCGAGCGGCCTCATTCTTTTGAATTGCTATCGAGGTGTTGAAACTTGCACAGACGCTACTCCGTGAGTATCCTTGCACTGTCCTCACTTCCGTGCAAGTGTATTTGAAGGGTAAAAGCCTAGAGGTAGGATCACTGTCGAAGGATGTCACCAAGCCATCCTGCACAGAGGCTGTGCCCGCGTAGATGCCCCCGGCAGTGCCGGCGTGGCGACCGTCAAACAGCTCTTTGCCAAGTTCAATAGGTGATTGACTCTCCCCACGGGCCGGCCCCCCAGCACCCCTGGCTCACCTTGAACCCCGGCTACCACAGGCACGGGAATCAAATTGCCAGGCACCTTATGGTTTAAGTTTGCGTTTCGCTTATTTTGAGCGAGGGTATGTATTTTCCCCTAGATCCTCCTGTCGCCTTTTCCGTAACTTGCGTTCCTCTTTGCCCGTCTCTTTTCTGCCTAGGCTCTTGTGTTGTTTGATGTGCGAGAAGTGAGACCTCTGGCTGTGCGTTTCAAATAGTTTTCCCAGTTTGTGGTTTATAATTATATCTTTTACGGTCTTTTTGCCATACCGAGTTATCTTTCGTTCGTTCATTTGTTTGTTTTTAATTTAGTACTCTTTAATGACTTCCTGGTTTGGATTCCCCATCCCTGACAGCGAAAGGCCAGAGGGCCACTGGGGGTTGTGGGTTCGCTTGCCGTCCTCACTGACCTCCAACCCCACCGTCCCCAGATACCATGGCCTGGGAGACCATCCTGATGGACACGCTGGAGGACAATATTCCCCGGGCCCGAGCCGGCCACTGTGCCGTAGCCATCAACACCCGCCTGTACATTTGGAGTGGGCGCGACGGCTACCGAAAGGCCTGGAACAACCAGGTCTGCTGCAAGGACCTGTGGTACCTGGAGACAGGTGAGGCGGCTGCACGGGGGCCTGCGGGCCTGCCGCGGCGCAGCGGAGCCACAGCGCGGGGCCTCCCGGCGCGACCCCTTCTCACCGGCCGTGCCCTCTTGCAGAAAAGCCACCACCCCCGGCCCGGGTACAGCTGGTACGAGCCAACACCAATTCCCTGGAGGTGAGCTGGGGGGCCGTGGCGACAGCCGACAGTTACCTTCTGCAGCTCCAGAAATATGACATTCCCGCCACGGCCGCTACTGCCGCCTCCCCCACGCCCAATCCGGTCCCGTCTGTGCCCGCCAACCCTCCCAAGAGCCCCGCCCCGGCAGCAGCCGCACCTGCCGTGCAGCCGCTGACCCAGGTAGGCATCACGCTCCTGCCCCAGGCTGCTGCCGCGCCCCCGACCACCACCGCCATCCAGGTCTTGCCGACGGTACCCGGCAGCTCAATCTCCGTGCCCACGGCGGCCAGGACTCAAGGTGAGCGGGGCCTCGCACTTCAGGGGGTAGGGGCTACTTGCCGGGAGGCCGTGTGCCCGAGAGGGCCGCTGAAGATAGCACACCCGGCCGTCGGTGGCACTGGCTTGTGGCCGAGTGCTGGGGCCGGGAGAAAGCTCGGGCCCGCTCGCGGGGACAGTGGCTGAGGGTGTCTGGAAGGACCAGGTGTGAAGCGCCAGCAGGTCCCAGAAGCAGTTCGCGTTCGCACCGGGTGTGACGGAGGCCCGGGCCTCTGCTGATGGCCACCTCCTTCCCTCGCCAGGCGTCCCCGCTGTTCTCAAAGTCACCGGTCCTCAGGCTACGACAGGAACCCCGCTGGTCACCATGCGACCTGCCAGCCAGGCTGGGAAAGCCCCCGTCACCGTGACCTCCCTTCCTGCAGGCGTGCGAATGGTTGTGCCGACGCAGAGTGCCCAGGGCACGGTGAGGAGTGGGTGGGGTGGGATTTCCTGGTGGTTGGTGGCACCCAGCCTTAGTGCCGTTCAGCCTGGGCTTTTCTGGGCCAGGAATGTACCGGTGAGGCAAATTGTCCTCACTCAGTTAATACGAGTTAATAAGTTGATGCCTCGGAAGGACTTCCCTGCTGTCTGAATCTGATTCAGACAAGGGCATCTTAAACGTGAACTTCCTTGTTTGGAACCCTGCAGGGAGGACCTAGGCACCTGGGGTTTGACCCAGGGCCAGGAGGAGAGAGCTGTGTCTAATTCTGTGGTCTTTAGAAAGTATCTAGAGCTTCTGGCAAAATCCTGTTGCTGGGCCACTGCACCCGGTCAGCGGCAGGGGCCAAGGTGGGGCCGACAGGTGCTGCTGGGAGGGATGCCGGGCGGGACGGAGGCTCTCCGGGCAGGGCCGGGCCTCTCGATGGGTTCTGCTGAAGCGTCTGGAGCAGGGGGCGAGGCAGCCTCGGTCCTGGTGCCGAGTGTGGGCTCACGCCCCCTGTGCCCACCGCAGGTGATTGGCAGCAGCCCGCAGATGAGCGGCATGGCCGCGCTGGCAGCTGCAGCTGCCGCCACCCAGAAGATCCCGCCCTCGTCAGCGCCCACGGTGCTGAGTGTCCCAGCAGGCACGACCATCGTCAAAACCGTGGCTGTGACGCCAGGCACCACCACCCTCCCGGCTACCGTAAAGGTGGCCTCCTCGCCGGTCATGGTGAGCATTCCTTGTGCCGGGTTCTGAGCCGGGGGAGCCTCGGGGCCGGGGGCTTCTGAGCGCCGTGTTAAGACAGCAGTCATTCCCTCCGGGCTTTGGACCTGCCCCCATGGGGCCACCGGCCCGTAATTGCCGCTTGCCACGGGCTCTGGAACGAGTGGGTACTTTTCGGGACGTGGCAGCCTGAGGCTGGCCGCGCTCTCCGTCCGTGCGGGAAAGGCAAAGCCCGGCAAGCTGCTTCGGGCCCCTCTGGGCGGAAGCTGGGCCTCTCCACCCTGCCCCACTCATGGCTCGTCGCCACCCCTTCAAGGTGAGCAACCCGGCCACTCGGATGCTGAAGACTGCGGCCGCTCAGGTGGGGACGTCTGTCTCCTCTGCTGCCAACACATCCACCCGCCCCATCATCACAGTGCATAAGTCGGGAACTGTGACAGTGGCCCAGCAAGCCCAGGTGGTGACCACGGTGGTGGGTGGAGTCACCAAGACCATCACCCTGGTGAAGAGCCCAATCTCTGTCCCAGGAGGCAGTGCTCTGGTGAGTGACGGGTGCCACCCTGCTGCATGGGGCCGCGACCGGCCTGTGGCGCTACCCCGGGCCTGGGCCCGGGTCAGGAGAGGCCGGACCCAAGCCGTGCTCGTAATTGGTTTCCGGATCACTCCTTGCTCCGTCCTTTCTGTTTCAGATTTCCAACCTGGGCAAGGTGATGTCAGTGGTTCAGACCAAACCGGTTCAGACTTCAGCGGTCACAGGCCAGGCATCTACGGGCCCGGTGACTCAGATCATCCAGGTGAGCTTGTGGGACCCAGACTCTGACACCCACGAGGGGGCTCCGGGCCACAGGAAGGAGTTGTGTCCCCTCCCGGAGAAGATCCCTCGAGCACGTGTGGTGCAGAAAGTCCTGCTGCTTGGTGCGGTCGCTCTCAGTCTTCAGAACATCCCCTAAGCCGCTCGGGCCACCGGTAGAGAGTAGCCGGAGCAGACCTTCTGCCACCGTTTGCATCGTGGTAGTCGGTGGTGTCCGTTCACCTTGTTCTCCTCCGGCTGTTTTCCTTTTCGAGACGTACTTTTTGTTTGGCCTTTTTTTTTGAAATTTAAGTAAGCTTTGTGCCCAGCACACGAGCACAGAGCCCAGTGCCGGGCTTGAACTCCCAACCCTGAGGTCAAGACCTGAGCTGAGATCAAGAGTCGGACCCTTAGTCGGCTGAGCCACTCTTTGCATCTAGACGTTGTCGTCGACGTTGTTGTTGTTGAGTAGGCTTCCACGTGTTTTTCTGTCGCAGACCAAAGGGCCCCTGCCGGCCGGGACCATCCTGAAGCTGGTAACCTCCGCGGACGGCAAGCCCACCACCATCATCACTACCACGCAGGCCAGCGGGGCCGGGACTAAGCCCACCATCCTGGGCATCAGCAGCGTGTCCCCGAGCACCACCAAGCCGGGCACGACCACCATCATCAAGACCATCCCCATGTCGGCCATCATCACGCAGGCCGGCGCCACAGGTAGGGGCCTCCGCGGTGCGCTGGCGAGGGGCCGCTCCAGGAGGCGGACGCCAGATGGGCAGACGGGGGCTGGGCTGCGGCGTGCTTTTGCTTTTGTTCTCCTTTTTCTCTCTCCTCTCTCTCCTCGCCTCTTGTCGCACGTTCATAGGGAGGTGGCGGGGCTGCGGCTGTACCTGGCACTCTGTTTGCAGTGAGGGGCAGTGGGAGGGACTGCTTGGAAGAGGGCCCGAGGGAAGTAGGGAATGGGCGCCGGAGAAGAGGAGCTCCAGAGGCCAAGCCGCCCTTCTCCCATCCAGGTGTGACCAGCAGTCCGGGCATCAAGTCCCCCATCACCATTATCACCACCAAGGTGATGACTTCAGGAACCGGAGCGCCTGCCAAAATCATCACAGCTGTCCCTAAAATCGCCACTGGCCATGGGCAGCAAGGAGTGACCCAGGTGAGGCGTGCCGGGCCCTCCCCTCACCCCGGTGTCCAGGCCAGGACCCCAGCAGGCCACACGTGTCCTGAGGGGCCTGGGAGGGGGGCAGCCCAGGCTCTAGGCAAGCTGAGAGTGACGCAGGGGCGATTTCCTCTGGCATTCCAGGTGGTGCTAAAGGGGGCCCCCGGACAGCCGGGCACCATCCTCCGCACCGTGCCCATGGGGGGTGTCCGCCTGGTCACCCCCGTCACCGTCTCTGCCGTCAAGCCAGCAGTCACCACGTTGGTTGTGAAGGGCACCACAGGTGTGTAGCCTGTAGGCTGGGCCCGCTTCCCCACAGGAGGGCTGGCGGGGGGCGCCGGCGCCCTCTCCCAGCCCCTCCCCCCCCCCTCCGTTCCCTTGGGGTGTGCCGGAGGAGAGCTGCCGGAAGGGAGGAGGCGCGTCCACCGGCCTTACCGCCCCCTTCCTGCCCTTAGGCGTCACGACCCTGGGCACAGTGACAGGCACTGTCTCCACCAGCCTTGCCGGAGCTGGGGGCCACAGTACCAGCGCCTCCCTGGCCACGCCCATCACCACGTTGGGCACCATCGCCACTCTCTCGAGCCAAGTGATCAACCCCACCGCCATCACCGTGTCGGCTGCGCAGACCACACTGACGGCGGCCGGCGGGCTCACCACCCCCACCATCACCATGCAGGTAGGGCGGCCGGAGAGCACGGTGCTGAGGGGCGTGGGGGGGGCACATGTCTGTGACCCCAGGCGGGCATGTCTGAGCCCCAGCTCAAGGCTTCCGGGCTTTGTCTTGGAGCCCTGTGCCACGTCCTCTTTTCCTCCCCCACGTGGCACCCGGGGCCCGCGTCCCTGTCGCGCCACGTGATTCTCAGTCACTGTCTAACCGTCCGTCGTATTGAGACCTCAGACGCGAGGCCTTTCCAGTGGTTGAACACTGGGCTGTTCGACTCGCGATCTAGAGCACGCGACAGATCCCCTTCACGTGCAACATGGCACTTTTCTTCCCTTCGTCCGTCTTCAGCTGAGTCCGTAGAAGCGGCAAAGCCTCTGTTGCTGGCCTTTGTGTGGTGCTGGGTTAGCGGGGTTCCCTCCCTGACCCCACAGCCGCTCCCCAGTGCCTGTGGCCTTTGAGGTGGGGATCGTGTCTCTTCCCCGGTCCCTGAGCAAGCCAGCGTCTGGGGGTCAGAGGGCAAGCGGGTTCTGGATTGACCAAGGAGGCTGTTCCTTTAGGAGCCCACGTGGTCCCGGCAGCACGGGTGGCGCTACAGGATGGTGGGAGGGACGGGCAGACGGGAAGTTCCCAAGCTGACTTCCCATCTGGCGTCTCCCGCAGCCTGTCTCCCAGCCTACCCAGGTGACGCTCATCACGGCGCCCAGTGGAGTCGAGGCCCAGCCCGTGCATGACCTTCCTGTGTCCATTCTGGCCTCGCCCACCACAGAACAGCCCACGGCCACGGTCACCATCGCCGATTCAGGCCAGGGTGAGGTGCAGCCGGGCACCGTGACGCTGGTCTGCTCCAACCCGCCCTGCGAGACCCACGAGACGGGTACCACCAACACAGCCACCACCACCGTCGTGGCTAACCTCGGGGGGCAGCCGCAGCCCACCCAAGTGCAGTTCGTCTGTGACAGACAGGAGGCAGCCGCTTCTCTCGTGGCCTCGACGGTGGGGCAGCAGAACGGCAGCGTGGTTCGCGTCTGCTCCAACCCGCCGTGCGAGACCCACGAGACGGGCACCACCCACACGGCCACCACCGCCACGTCCAACATGGCCGGGCAGCACGGCTGCTCCAACCCGCCGTGCGAGACCCACGAGACCGGCACCACCAGCACCGCCACCACCGCCGTGTCGAGCATTGGCGCCGGCCAGCAGCGAGACCTCCGCCGTGCCTGCGTGGCCGGCACCGCTCCTGCCGTGGTCCGGGTCGGCGTGGCCGCCGGGGTGTCGGAGGGAGCCCAGGGCTCCGTCAAGGCCTCGTGCCAAACCCGCCAGACCGGCGTGACCGGTACCGCCATGACTGTGCTGGCCACCGGGGCCCCGTGCTCGGCCGGCCCGCTCCTTGGGCCGGCCCTGGCGGTGGAGGCCGGCGGCCGCGGCGCCACCTTCGTGCAGCTGGCCGCCGTGAGTGGCCAGGTCAGACCCAGCGGCCCCGTGGCCGGCTTGAGTCAGCTGGCGTCCGTGGGACGCCAGCCGGAGGCTCATCACACCCACACGACCAACACCCCCACCACGGTCCGCTCCGCCATGGGTGCCGGAGAGCCCGGCGAGGCACGGGGGACCCCCACACCCGTGTACGAGAGCTCGGCCAGCGGCGCCGTGACTGTGACGGCCCTGGAGGCGCTGCTGTGCCCCTCGGCCACCGCGAGCCAAGTCTGCTCCGACCCGCCGTGCGAGACCCACGACACGGGCACCACCCACACCGCCACTACCTCGAATGCCAGCAGCGCCCAGCGGGTCTGCTCCAACCCACCCTGCGAGACCCACGAGACGGGCACCACCCACACGCCCACCACGGCCACGTCCAACGGGGGTGCGGGCCAGCCTGAGGGCGGGCAGCAGCCCCCCGCCGGCCGCCCCTGCGAGACACACCAGACCACGTCCACCGGTACCACCATGTCGGTCGGCGTGGGCGCCTTGCTCCCCGTGGAGTCCGGCTTGGAGGTGGCGGCGCCGCCCTCCATCGCCCCCCAGGCTGCTGCTTCGTTGCTGGCTCCTTTCCCGACGCAGAGGGTGTGCTCCAACCCCCCTTGTGAGACGCACGAGACGGGCACCACGCACACGGCCACCACCGTCACCTCGAACATGAGCTCAAACCAAGGTGAGCGAAGGCCGCCAGCCCGGCGTTCGTCGTCTCCCCGAGCCCGGGGCTTGGGGGCTGAGGGAGGTGGAAACGGAGAGGTCCCCTTAGCCACAGGCCGGTACTTAGATTTCTTGGGGCTCGGTTTCCCAGCAGAGGGTAGAGTTCTCCAGGTGACTGTGTCCCCTGGGGGCAAAGCCAGCTGGAGGCCCTCGGGCTCCTGCTGACCTGCCTCCCCACCCCCACAGGCCCCTACTGGCCTAGTGCTTGTCACCCTTCTCTCTGCTTGCCCCCCTCCTCTGCAGATCCCCCACCAGCCGCCAGTGACCAGGGAGACGTGGAGAGCACCCAGGGCGACAGCGTGAACATCACCAGCTCCAGTGCCGTTACGACAACCGTGTCCTCCACACTGACGCGGGCTGTGACCACTGTGACACAGTCCACCCCGGTCCCGGGCCCCTCGGTACCGGTAAGAGCCCCGGGAGGATCCCCTCGTACCTCCTCTCTGCTGCTCACGGCACCCGTGGCCTGTACCGTTCCCGAGTTGGACACCAGGTGTCGCTCTTGCACCGAGCACACTGCCGCGCCTCGGCCCTCTTGCTGACCATAAAAGGGCCGCCTGGGGCACCCAGGCCTAGCGTCTTACAGACGCTTCTGTTTCCTTCGCTGTTTCCCACGGCTTGTCATTTGGCAGTAACCTGTAAGAGGGACACGGCGGGAGCCTGGGTGCCCCTTTAGCTAAACCAGGAAGCCTCTCTGAGGATGGGTGAAAATCAGCCAGCAGGTCCCAAGGGTCTCTCTCTTCTTGCTGCACTCGCTCTCTCAGTCACCTGCTGCCCCTCCCCGTTGAATGGGGTTTTGCTGGCCCACGGAGAGTGAAAGTCGAGGCCTACAGGGAAGGATGAAGGCTGCCTGCTTCTGGCCGCTCCCTCCTCCCCGCTGACGGGGGCTTCTCTCCCTTTCTAGAAGATCTCATCAATGACTGAGGCTACCCCAGGGGCTCTGACCACCGAAGTCCCCATCCCAGCCACGATAACAGTGACCATAGCCAACACAGAAACTTCTGACATGCCCTTCTCTGCTGTTGACATCCTGCAGCCCCCAGAGGAACTCCAGGCCTCACCAGGGCCCCGCCAGCAGCTTCCGCCACGGCAGCTCCTGCAACCCGCCTCCACGCCCCTGATGGGGGAGTCCGCCGAGGTCCTGTCAGCCTCCCAGACCCCTGAGCTCCAAGCCGCCGTGGATCTGAGCGGTACAGGGGACCCCTCTTCGGGCCAGGAGCCCGCCAGCTCCGCCGTGGTGGCCACTGTGGTGGTCCAGCCGCCCCCGCCTACACAGTCTGAAGTAGACCAGCTGTCGCTTCCTCAAGAGCTGATGGCCGAGGCCCAGGCAGGCACCACCACCCTCATGGTGACGGGGCTCACCCCCGAGGAGCTGGCGGTCACCGCTGCCGCTGAAGCAGCCGCCCAGGCTGCAGCCACCGAGGAGGCCCAGGCCCTGGCCATCCAGGCGGTGCTCCAGGCTGCGCAGCAGGCCGTCATGGGTAGGTGTTGGGTGGGGGGGCAGCTCGCCACTCTGTCTTCGTCGAGGCCATATGGGAGACCCAACGGGGAGATGGGGCCCTCGAGCGGAGCAAAGACACGGGGTTCTGGAGCCTCCCTGCTGACAGCTCTGGCCGGATGGCCGCAGTGATGGGCGGCCTGAGGAGAGGTGGCTCAGTCCACAGCAGGCAGCCTGAGTCAGATGTGACGGCGGCGGGGTGGGGGACCAGCGTGGCGGCTCGGCCGGGCTGGGCATGGATGGCACCCAAAAAGTTAGGCAGGGTCCCTTGGGCCGGGGAGGGCCCGGAAACAAGGTCTGCAGGCCTGCGGCCGGCGATGGGTTGCCCTGGCCGGCGCTCCTCTTGAGTAGCGTCTCTCTCCCCCCCCCCCCCCCCCCCCCGCCCCCCCCGGAGCAGGCACCGGGGAGCCCATGGACACGTCTGAGGCGGCGGCGGCCGTGACGCAGGCCGAGCTGGGCCACCTGTCCGCCGAGGGCCAGGAGGGCCAGGCCACCACCATCCCCATCGTGCTGACGCAGCAGGAGCTGGCCGCTCTGGTGCAGCAGCAGCAGCAGCTGCAGGAGGCACAGGCCCAGCAGCACCACCACCTGCCCACCGAGGCCCTGGCGCCTGCCGACAGCCTCAACGACCCGGCCATCGAGAGCAACTGCCTCAACGAGCTGGCCGCCGCCGTCCCCAGCACCGTGGCCCTGCTGCCCTCCACGGCCACTGAGAGTAAGCGGGGCCGGCCAGCCGACGCGTGTGGTGTGGCCCGAGGGCAGCCCCCTCCCCCCCGCCGTGGCAGCCGGGTGTCTGGGGCCGTGCCCGCTGACGTCTTCTTTCCTCGCAGGCCTGGCTCCGTCCAACACGTTTGTGGCCCCCCAGCCGGTCGTGGTAGCCAGCCCCGCCAAACTACAGGCCGCGGCGACCCTGACTGAAGTGGCCAATGGCATTGAGTCCCTGGGCGTGGTGAGTCTTGTACGACGGGGCTTCGGGGGGTGCTGCCTTTGCGCCCCAGAGGCTGAGGGTGTGAGCCCTCCTTCTCCTCTTCCAGAAGCCAGACTTACCGCCCCCGCCCAGCAAAGCCCCCGTGAAGAAGGAGAACCAGTGGTTCGACGTGGGCGTCATTAAGGGTACCAACGTAATGGTGACACACTATTTCCTGCCACCAGACGATGCCGTCCCGTCCGACGTAAGTTTTCCTGGGAGCCGATGCCCTTGGCGGGGTGGATCCTGGCCGTGAGGCAGGTATCCAGGCTCGTGGGAACCTCGGAAGCTTCCCAGGGGTGCCTGTCTCGGGGCCGGCCCCGAGCACAGCCAGGCGTAGAGCCTTCTCCACGCGCTTTTCCTGCGCCCCTCGAAGCAGCAGAGGAGCGCAGGCTTGGCCCCCTCCCGCCGCTGCCGGCCCTTTCCCCGTCTCCCTCTCCCACACGGGTCCGCATCGTCCCCGGGATAGGACGCTGCTCTGCTGGCCCCAGAGCCCCACCCCAGAACTGCGGGCTCGGCAGCGGGGTTTACGTGCCTCTCTTCCCTCTCTCCCTGCTCTCCCGGCCTCTTGTGCTAGGATGACTCGGGCGCCGTCCCCGACTACAGCCAGCTGAAGAAACAGGAGCTGCAGCCGGGCACGGCCTACAAGTTCCGTGTCGCTGGGGTCAACGCCTGCGGCCGGGGGCCCTTCAGCGAGATCTCCGCTTTCAAGACGTGTCTGCCCGGCTTCCCGGGGGCTCCCTGTGCCATTAAAATCAGCAAAGTGAGTCTCGCCGCGGGGCGGGCCTATCCCCAGCTCGTCCCCCACCTGCCCGCGGCAGGGCGGGCCCAGCCTCAGTCCGCACACGGCGTGCTCCCTTCTGTGCTGGGCCACGTGGGGGTGACTCAGCAGGGGCCCCAGGACGTGGACGGTCCGCCGGGCATGGAGCGCAGCTTCTGGTCCCGGCTGTCACCGGTTGCTGGAGTGACGGGGGCAGATTCCTTCCGGCTCCCCGTCGTCCTCCTGCTCCCTGACACGGCAGCTCGTGTTCGGTGTGGGTCTGTTACGTGCCGCGTTCCCTGTGGCTCGTTCGGAGGTCTGGGACCTGATGAGGAAACTGAGGCACCGAGAGGCTAAGTGCCAAGTCACACGTTAGGTGGCCGAGCAGGTGGACGAAGGCTGTGTCTTCAGTCCCCGCTCGTTTTATTTTGTCGTTACGCCGGGCCGCCTTCCAGGTTGGGGCAGGCGAGGCCACGTCCTCCCAGCTCCTCGTGTCTGCTGTGTCTACCGTGAGACGGGGCCGTTGTGTCAGGAAGAGGGGCGGGGTCTGAGCAGCGGGTTCTGGAAGCTGTGACGTGTTCTCACTCCTCTGTCCCACTCCTCTGTCCCCGGGCGGGCAGATGGAGATCGAGGTATAAAGGCCAAAGACGGCACGGCTTGACCCCTGTCCCCTTGCTTCTAGAGTCCAGATGGTGCTCACCTCACCTGGGAGCCGCCGTCCGTGACGTCCGGCAAGATCATCGAGTACTCGGTGTACCTGGCCATCCAGAGCTCACAGGCCGGTGGCGAGCCCAAGAGCTCCGCCCCGGCCCAGCTGGCCTTCATGCGGGTGTACTGCGGGCCCAGCCCCTCCTGCTTGGTGCAGTCGTCCAGCCTCTCCAACGCCCACATTGACTACACCACCAAGCCCGCCATCATCTTCCGCATCGCCGCCCGCAACGAGAAGGGCTACGGCCCTGCCACCCAAGTCAGGTGGCTGCAAGGTGGGTGTCGGCCGTCAGGCTCCTTGGCCGAGCCCCGGGTGGGGTGGGCTGACCTGGCCCCAAGCGGGACTTTGGAGCTGTGTTACAGACTCAAGGGAGGTGGCCTCGGGTGCTAGGGAGGAGTCAGAGGGCGGCAGGAGGGGCACCTTGCCTCTGTGGGCTCGGGGAATGCTGTCCAGGGTTGTTTGAGGCGAGATAGGGACGGCGAGAACTTGAAGTAGGAGGCACAGGGTGAGGCCCGAGCCCGGGTGGCGGGGGGGTGGGGGGGAGCGGAGGCCCCGGGATGCCCTCTCAGGTTTTGTGCCAGTTCCCCTGAGGCTGATGACGGGAGGACAGGGAGGGCCTCGGAGCCTGAGCCCGGGGGGCGACCGCGGGAGGTGGCACACGCAGGCTGAGTGGCCGGCTGCCGACTCGGGCCGACGGGCTCCGGAGCGTGCGGGTGGGGGCCACACTGTCCCCACGGTTGCCCTCTCGGCCTGTGTGCTGCCGTGTGACTGAAGCCGTCCTGCCTGCCCGCCTCGCTGAGCTGCTTACTGTGCCGTCTTTCCCTTCAGAAACCAGTAAAGACAGCTCCGGCGCCAAGCCAGCCAGCAAGCGGCCCATGTCCTCTCCGGAAATGTAAGCAGGATGCCCCTTTCGGGAACCTTCTAAGGCTGGGGGTTAGAAGGCTGGGGGCTCAACCACTGGGAAGAAGGAGCAGTGGCGATAGTATGGCTCTTCTCTTCCCTAGAAGGATTGGAGAGTGCTAACTGGGTATGAACTCCTACCAGGCCCCAACCACAGAGGTTCAAGTCCCTCCCGCGGTTTCCCAGCACTGCCGGGACCCTTGCTGATAGTGTCTTTCCTCTTTTCTTTTCTTCTTCCAAGGAAATCCGCTCCAAAGAAATCTAAGGCAGATGGTCAGTGAGAGGCAGCTCCCTGCTCCTGGATTCTTCGCCACACCCCCTCTGCTTCAGGAACGCCACCTGCCAGGGCCCACCCACCCCACCCACCCCACCCACCCGGCGCTCAAACTTCACCCTCAGGAGCCACTGGCCGCCACTCATTCTCTCTCCCTTTCTGTTTTTAAAATAATCTCAAGAAAGCACATTTTATCATTGCCGCGGGTGGGAGCAGAACCCAGATCTGGAAGAGCAGCGAGCACGTCCGGTGGCAGTGAGCCCCCGACCCCAGCCACGCCGGGGCCCTCGACGGGCGCTACACAGAGACTTTGGACAAAGAAGACAGAACGGAGAGCGTGCCTCTTGCAGCTTCTCACCTTGGTTCTGGGGGGGGGGGTTGGGGGGGGGAGGGGGCGGCCCGGGGCGGAGGGGGTGCGGCAAGGAAGCGGAAGGAAGCCAGCCCCGGCCCCTCCCCTGGCCCGAGAAGACCGGCGGGCGCCCGCGCACCACATGTCCCATCTGCTTCCGTTTTACCTGTTACCTTTGCATCTCCGCCACCTGGCGGCCCGTGCTTGAGCTTTGTCCAGCCCCGTCAGCCTGGCGATTTCTCAGCGGCCTTCGTACTCCGACCCTCTCCCCTTCCCTCTTCTTTCCTGGGTAGAGAGCTAGAACACAAGAAGAAAGCGAAAGGAAGGGGGAAGAACTGGCCCCTGGTGGTGGCCTGAACAGTGTTCTGTGCAAATCTCCTGACTCCCGGCGGGGCGGAGGGCAGCCCCCAGCGAGCCCGGCTTTGGCCCCTGGGTCGGGGTAGGGGCCACACCACCAACTGCTGCATTTGTTGTATTTTTTTTTTTTAAGTTGGAATTGACGAAGTTAACATTTTTATTGTAATTTTAGCCTTAGTGTGTGGGGTTTTGTCCTTTTTTCATTGTTGTTAGTTGTGTACAGAACGTGTATCTTTTTCTTTCTTTTCTTTCTTTTTTTTTTTTTTTTTTTAACTTTTACTTTTTTCTCTTTGGCTAAGCCTTGGCAGGGATCTTTCTGGAAGAAAAGCTGGGGGCAGCCCAGGCAGGAGAGGTGTGGACTCTCCCCTGTAGGCGTGATGTTTGCCGCCTGGCCCGATTTCCTCTCGCTGGCCCCTGCCGTCTGCCCCTTTGCCCCTTTGCCCCTTTGCCCGTCCCCAGGCCTCCGGGACAAAGGAGGAGGGAGCTGGCGAAGCTCGAAGCTCGCTCCCCTCGGGCGATTGCTCCACACTTGTAGGACTGAGCTTGACAGTTGCCAGAGGAGGAGCAGGTCCTGGCCCGCCCCCCCTTGCCCTCCGCCCCCCCGGCCCCCTCCCTGGCATGACCGGCTCGGCTGTCTGCCGCCCTCGGCCGCCACTTCCCGCAGCGGCCGTCTCCACGCAGAGTGGTGTCCAGAGCGGTGGGGTCGGGGGACGGAGGGGAGCTCGGTCTCCGAGGCGGCCCGGGAGGGCACGTGTGCGGCGTCACCGGGAGGGAGCCCGGGGAAGAGGCGGGCTATCGGCACCAGCGGTTGTATGCATTTGCAGGGCCATGGCTGTCCTCCCAGGGCCAAACCCAGGTGGCCCGGGGCTCTGCCCGGTGTGGCTGGCGGTCCGGCTCTCTGCCCCGCACCCAGGCTTTTCAGGCTCGTGAGCAGGCTGTGAGGGACAAGTTCGAGCGAGCAGCCAGTCTCTCCGGACCCCCGCTCCCCATCTCCGCCCTGGAGATGCAGCCGCGGTGAGGGGCCCGGCCTGCGCACGGCCCTGCCGCTGGCCCGCACCTTCTGGGGCCTCTGGTTCGTTGTATTATAGTAGATTTCGCTGTGGAAAATGTCACGTTTAGTCCGTCACCTTGGAGCCCACTCGCCTGGTCCTGTCGTTTTCCCTGTCCCCTCTCCTGAGCGCCCTTGGATTTCTCTTGTTTCTGAGAACAGTACACCCGTTCATCTATTGTAGAGTAACCCCTGTGACTCAATATTACCATAGTGCGATGTCGTTTTGTGCTATTTTGAACAATTAAAAGACTTTTTTTGAAATAAGCACCTTCCGTTTTACTGTGACTGGGCTCATGGGACTTCGAGGCCAGGGGTGTGACCCTCCCCCAGGGCCGCCCGCCCCACCTGGGCGCCTCTCCATCCAAAACTGCTTCCCAAGTTTCAAGGGTCTGCCAAGGCCCCTGGCCCTTGGGACTGAGCTGGGCCAGGGCCTGGTTGCCCGCAGAAGGTCCCACGGTAGTCGGGGTTTAGAACACGGGAGGGGTGCCCTGGGCGGCCGCTCCCGACTCCCTGTCCAGAGAGCGGGTCATCGGCCACGGGCCTCCGTGAATGGCTGGGGAGGACTGAGCCGGGCTCTCTCCGCCGAGAGCTCGGGGCCCCCGCGGTGTCCGCTCCCCAGGACGCACGGGTATCGCCTGCGGGGTGGTTCCCGTGTCCAAGTCCCAGCAGGTGCCGCCGGAGCGGATCCTCTCCTGCCCGGGCTCCGTCCTGCACGTGGGCCAGGCCCCGGAAAGAGAAGGAACGGAACTGTCTCGAAGTAGCTCCTCGCAGCCCCGCTGCTGGCGCAATTGCCAGGGTGGATGGTGTGCCGGGGTTAAACGGGCGGGGTTGGTACTTCCCGCCAACCAGCCAGGAGGGGCTGTGCCGCATCCCGTCGCTCTTGCCGGGGACCCAAGGGCTGTGGGAGAGGCCGTCCTCGTCACCCTCTCATCTAGTCACTCCCTCTCTCCCCTCGCGTGCGTGTACCCACGCGGGTGCCAGCTCATGGCCACCTCTCTCGGGAAGCCTCCCAGGGTAATCTCCCCCCAGTGCTCCCTCCACCGGGTTCACGGTGTCTTGTGTTGGGTCCTGTCCCGTCCATCTTGACACCGGGAGCCATGGCTCCGTCTTCCCCACGGCACCAGCTCTGATCTGGTTTGGAGCCCAGGCGTCTCCAGGGGGCAGGGACCCAGGGAGACGGCAGACATGTGTCCCTCAGGTTGGAGCAGCGGGAACAATGCCCCTGTGTGGGAGGATGCACACCAGCTGGTGCAAAGGGTCCACGTGGGGCTGGCCCCAGAAGGGGAGGGCCCGTGCAGACGTGCCAGGCGTGCGACAGACGGCTCTGTGGATGCTTGCACTGGGGACAGCCACCCGGGTTCTTTCCACCCGCCATTCCACCATCCCTTGGCTGGCGAGGCACTCGGGGCCGTGTCACTACAGCATCTTTGGTGCCGGCTCACATCTGAGCACAGCACCCTGCAGCCTTCTGGGGAGAGGCCCATGCGTGCGGGGAGGAGTGGGGCCAGTTCTCTGCCTCAGGACTGGCCAAGGCGCCGTCCGTTGGACCCAAGGCCAGGAACCTTGGAACCTCCCACATACCAAGGCTTGTCCTTGGCTAGGCATGACGGGGTCGGACAGACTGCAAGGAAGGCAGGGGAGAGGCTGGACGTGAAGGGAAATACCATGAATACTGACAACACGCATCTGTGAGCGGGGCGGGGGGGGGGGTACAAGCCCCGTTGGACCCAAAGCCAGCACCTCCCCTAAGCACGAGCTGGGGCCACCGCTCTGGGCTGCCTAGCCCCTGCCCAGCCCCTCCCCCACTCGCCCCTCATCCCAACTCAGTCGAAGGGTGGTGAGAGGTGGCTGGGAGCCCATGTGAGGGACTCGGCCCCGCGTTCCCCGGCCCAGACTGTCCCGCCAGCTCACCCAGCATTTCTCCCTAGGAGGATCTTGAGCCCAGGGCGCCCAGCAGCGGCCACTGCCCGCCTCCTTTCCGACTCCGGGGCCCGAGGGGTCTGGGCCAGGCCAGCGTGGGGGCGGTGCCGGAGCACGGGGGGCGGAGTCGTGCAACCGCCAAGCCCCGCCCCCAGGCTCTGCGGCACCTCCCGGAGGAGGGGTCGGGTGGGGCGCCGCTGGGTCAGCTGAATGACAGTCACGGGACGGCGACCAGCTCCGTCTGGCTTCCTGGAGGAGGGATGAGCGGGGGTCTCCGAGTGCGGCAGCCCAGCGGTGGGGCCCGTAGTGGGGACGGCGTTGTCATGAAGGGTTCCCGGGACGGTGGGGTCAGTCCTGGGGCCGGTCCTGGGCCAGAGGGCAGCCTCCGGCATGGGTGCGGGGAGACCCTGAGGTCTGGGTCCCGAGGCCTGGGGGCCTAAGGGGGGTGGGTCAGGTGGTCCTGGGGGCCACAGGAGCCTGGGGTGACTTGGGACACAGAGGAACCTGTCTAGGAGGTTGGGGCCTGGGAAGCTGGGGACGTCTGCTGGGCAGCTGGGTCTCCAAGTCCCGAGTTCCCCTCAGGACATGGAAAAGGAGCAGGAGCGGGAGGCTCTGCAGGCCTGGAAGGAGCGCGTGGGGCAGGAGTTGGACCGCGTGGTGGCTTTCTGGGTGGAGCACTCCCACGACCAGGAGCATGGGTGCGTCTCCCCCTTGTGGTGTCCTCAGCAGGGGTCTTTGCCCCTCCTGAGCCCCCACCTCGCTCTCCGCGGACCCAGATCTGCCGAGCCCCGCAGGGCGGTGGGGCGGGGGGGGGGGGGGGGGGGGGGGGGGAGGGGGGGGTGCAGCCCCTCCCCCGCTTCGCTGATACTGTGCCTCCCACAGGGGGTTCTTCACGTGCCTTGGCCGAGACGGGCAGGTGTATGATGACCTCAAGTATGTGTGGCTGCAGGGGAGGCAGGTAGGGGACGTCAGCTCCGCCTGTCCGCGGTCAACACACACACACACACACACACACACACACACACACACGAGACCGGTCCCCTCCACGTTCTTCCTCCCATGACGGCGGCACCTGAGCACTGCTCGTCCCAGCCCTGAGGACCCCGCTGCTCCCCACTGAAGCCAGATTCCCTCTGCTCCCCCACAGGTGTGGATGTATTGTCGCCTGTACCGCAAACTCGAGCGCTTCCGCAGCCCCGAACTTCTGGACGCGGCAAAAGCAGGTGTCCCCTCCCCTCCCACCATCTCCCCAGAGGCACCTCCAAGTGTACTCTAGTTCCTAGAGAGGTCTAGAAGCAGCGAAGGGCCTGGGGACGCTCACGGGTGGGAAGGAAGGGGAAGGTGGCAGTGTCCTCACCTGAGTTCTAGCAGGCCGACTTCTCAACCACCAGGTGGCGAATTTTTGCTGCGTTATGCCCGAGTGGCACCTCCTGGAAAGAAGTGTGCCTTTGTGCTGACTCGGGACGGCCGCCCGGTCAAGGTGCAGCGAACCATCTTCAGCGAGTGTTTCTACACCATGGCCATGAACGAGCTGTGGAGGGTGACGGGGGAAGCGCGTTACCAGGTGTGTGGGAGGGAGGCAGCACCAGCACGTGGGTCTCCCTGATGCATTCCAGTCCTGGGTACCAGCGTTCCCCGCCCCGGGCTCTGCCTGCAGGCCGGGTCTCTTATCAAAGTCAATCCTGTCTTCGCCCCCCCATCCCGGGGCCCCGGGGCTGCTGGCCACACCCCCCCCCTCGCGGTGCTGTATTGTCACCGTGGCCCCTCCCAGAAGTCTCTACCTCTGAATCCCTACACTGGGCACCAGGCAGAAAAGGACCAATCCTTGCCCTGCCCTGGCCGGGAGGGAGCTCTCCCTCCTCCCTGGAGCCCCCCGTGCTTTCAGACCTGACCCGGATGCCTGGCAGTGGCCTGCACCCACACGCTGGGAACCCCCGAGGCAGGGTGGGGCAGATCCACCCCGGCCCCCAGCAGCCGACATGGCGCTGGGCCCAGAGTCAGCCCTCGGTGAAGGCATCCCATGAGTGGGTGGGAGGAGGGGGCTCTCCCCCCACCCCCGTCCCGGTCAGGACCCCACCCCCAGGCAGGACCTCAGGGACCAGGATGCGTCCTCAGCCCGGACCTTCCCCTCGCCTCCCTTCTCCCCACCCAGAGCGAAGCAGTGGAGATGATGGAGCAGATCGTGTACTGGGTCCGGGAGGACCCATCGGGGCTGGGCCGGCCCCGGCTCCCCGGGGCCCCGGCCTCCGAGTCCGTGGCGGTGCCCATGATGCTGCTCAACCTCGTGGACCAGCTGGGGGAGGCGGACGAGGAGCTGGCGGGCAACTACGCGGAGCTGGGGGACTGGTGCGCCCAGAGGATCCTGCAGCATGTCCAGGTTGGGGACGCGTCCGGGGGACGGGAGGCCGACGCCGGCCGCCAGGATGGGTCTCGGGGGGCTGGGGAGCGGGGGACTCCCGCTCCCCACCCCTTGCAGCACCTCCTTGGCTCACGCCTCACCACTGCCACCCCAGCTGGGCACCGATGGTCCCCTTTACGGATGGGGAGACACGGAGGCCGGGGAAGCGCAGGACCCTACACCCTGGGGAAGGCAGAGGGCCCAGGGGAGCTCCGGAGGGAGGGGCCAAGGGCAGGAGGGAGGGTGCTGGAGCCCCTGGCATGTTAGAGGGAGCAGGAGACCCGGCCAGAGCCAAGTCCTTCCAGGCCTCTGTGGGCAGGCCCAGGCCACCCAGTCTCGGCCCCCATTCAGTGTGTCCCCCTTCCCACCTCTCAGGGCCCAGCCCGAAGCAAGGGTCAGAATGCACCCAGGCCCTTGGGCCTCTTCTCAAATTTCCCCTGTGAGCCCGGCCTGCCCAAGACTGCAGGTGACAGAGGGGAGGGAGGGGGCATCTTTCTGGTTGGATGGCAGGGGCTGAAGGCACATTTAGCTTCCCTGTTCCTCCCGCGACAGAGGGATGGACAGGCTGTGCTGGAGAATGTGTCAGAGGATGGTGAGGAACTTTCTGGTTGCCTGGGGCGACATCAGAACCCAGGTGAGGAGTAGGGTGGGCTGGGGGTGGCCCAGGAGGAAGGGAACGCTCACTCTTGGGTTCTGGGCTTCAGATGTGGGGAGCGCCTGGGGGCTGCCTGGCGCCCTCTGTGCCCTCCACCTGCCGCTGAGGACCAGGCAGGGAGGCGGGGACAGACCTCCCAGGCTGGGGTGTCAGCAGCAGGAGAGGGAGTCGAGGACAGACCGTGAGGGCAAACTTTCTGCGGGGGGTGGGGGGGGGGGTTGGCCGTTGGGCCCGCTCAGGGCAACTCCTGCTGTTAGTGAAGGAGAAAGGGAGCTGCCTGCAGGCAGCACAGGGGGGTTGAGCTCCCCCACCCCTTCCCCTGCTTGGGGAAGGCTCTTCTGCCTGCCTCACTTGGAACCCTCGTCAGGCCATGCACTGGAGGCCGGCTGGTTCCTGCTCCGTCACGCCATCAGGAAGGGCGATCCCGAACTTCGAGCCCACGTTATTGACAAGTTCCTGCTGTTGCCTTTCCGCTCTGGGTGGGACGCTGACCACGGAGGCCTCTTCTACTTCCAGGATGCAGACGGCCTCTGCCCCACCCAGGTGGGAATGCGCCCGGGGCCAACGGTACTAGCCTGTTCAAGGCTTTCTTCGCCAGGAGGCGGGTGCTGTCATCACCCATTTCAGAGGGGGACCTGGGTCTCAGAGTGATGAACTTGCCCCGTGTGACCCTGGTGACAAACTCTTGACTTCTAGGCCGGTGGCCCTCAACCTCACGTACGTCCCCCTCGTCCTTGAAAGGCGCTCTGGGTGATTCTGCGGCCTCAGCGGCTGGGGCAGACTTGCCCCTGCAGAGGGTGACTGAGCCTGCCACCGGCAGGAGCCGAGTGTCCAAGAGGCTTTAGACAGACGGACAAGAAGACGGGGTTTCGATTCTAGGGTTAAAGGAGAGGTCACCCCACCCTGGCCCTTCGGAAGGGGCTACGTGGGGTGCATCCCATTCAGGAAGCTAGTCCCATTCAGAGGGGCCGTTCAGACCCTCAGAGACATCCATCCCACGATGAAGCTCCAAGTGCTTGGGCCGGATGGGTCTGAGCCGTGATCTGGAGAATGGGGGTGACTTTCCTGCTGACAGAAGTGGCAGAGGGTGGGACCCAGGGCCCTCAGACCCCGCCACTGCTCTGTGCTTTCAGCTGGAGTGGGCCATGAAGCTCTGGTGGCCCCACAGCGAAGCCATGATTGCCTTCCTCATGGGCTACAGTGACAGCGGGGACCCTGCCTTACTGCACCTCTTCTGCCGGGTGGCCGACTACACCTTCCGCCAGGTGAGTGGGCTCCCGGTTCGGCATGGCTGTGGAGGAAACAGCGGGCAGCCCTTCCTCCCCGGGCCTTTCTGGCCGTGGGAGGACGCTGGGCTGGGCTGGGGAGGCTGACCCCACACCCCCTTCTTCTCCCCCACACTGGACACAGTCCCTCGGCTGGTCTGGGTTTCTAGAGGTCCGGACTCTCTAGTCAGTCAGCAAAGCGGCCCCTCTGGAGCTGGTGTTTCCACGGGAGGAGGGGCAGAATATAAACAAGGAAATACGGGTCTGGTGGGGGGGGGGGCAGTGCGAGTGGGAGAGAATACAGGCAGGAGTCGTTCTGCACGGAGGAGTTACCTTGCGTGATTCAGGCATTACTGGGTCCGGGGGCTTTGGGAGGGAGACTCCAGACCGCGTGCAAAAGCAGGGAGGTGGGAGACTGTAGCTGTCCATCCTGGCCGGTGAGGACAGGGGCCCGGCCTGGGGTTCGAGCGGCAGTGGGCAGAGGGGTCAGAGTCTGGTCCAGCAGGCAAGGTCTGGGCTGGCCACGGTCGCTTGGGTGTCACAAGAATATAGATGATACTGTGAGCCGTGAGGCAAAGTAAGCTTTTGAGACAGGAGAGGAAAGAGGGAATATGAGGGCCCGGCCAAGGTGGCAAGAATGGATCAGCTGTGAGGTAGGAAGGAAGCCAGGGGTCCCTCAGAGGCCAAGCACTGTGAGCAGAGTGACGTACCAGCTGCCGCTCAGGGGACACCTTGGCTGTTGTGCCTGGTGATGAGTGAAGATTCCTGATGTGTTTCTCGAGCCATGATGCACTCCACTGGTAAACCTCAGCACAGGAGGAACTGTAGGGGGTCTCGTTCTGGGGTGTGTGGGCTTTGAAACGTGGGAGAAAATGACATCCCCATTTGCGCTGACCTCTGATTGGAATTCAGCACTCGCCTCCACAGTGGTATTAGCAGTGCCTGACTTTGTCACCGGTAGAAATCCCCAATGTGTTCACATCCCACGGCAGGTAGAGAGGCATCTCCAATACTGCACGCACACATCACGGCTTCCAAGCACGGCATCAGGACAACTGAGGCTATTAATGCGGAATGCGTTCATTAACAACATGTGTTAGAGGCCAGCGGTGTTAATTGCATAAAGCGAAGTCTAAAGAATACGTTTTCAAGAGCTTGTGATAGCATTGAGCGATTGCAAAGGTTATCACCAACAGGTAAATCATTATGCGCTATCCAACAGAACAGAATACCTAAAGCAAAAATTCAGATATCCATGGAAAACCTGGACAGGAAAACAGGTACATTCTTCCTGTGGCAGATCGAGTACTGGAAAAATAAAGAAGGACATAAACAAAGTCACTAGAAAAATGACATGAATAGACACAGCTCATAGGCCCGAATTTATTTTTTTTAGTGCTTATTTATTTATGTAAAAAAATTTTTTTAATGTTTATTTATTTTTGAGAGAGACAGAGACAGAATATGAGTGGGTTAGGGGCAGAGAGAGAGGGAGACACAGAATCCGAAGCAGGCTCCGGGCTCTGAGCTGTCAGCACAGAGCCTGATGTGGGGCTTGAACTCACAAACCGTGAGATCGTGACCTGAGCCAAAGTTGGATGCTCAACCAGGGCCCCCCAAGTGTTTATTTATTTTTTAGAGGGAGAGCAGGTGCATGAGCAGGGGGGAGGGACAGAGAGAGGGGGATCTGAAGCTGACAGCAGAGAGCCCAACGCGGGGGCTCAAACTCACAAACCTCGTGATCACAACCTGCCCCGGAGTCAGTCGCTCAACCGACTGAGCCACTCACGTACCCCACAGAGGCATCAGTGTAAAGACATTTTGATAGTGAACTTCAATGTCATTGATTTCGTCTACGATGCTTCCGAGAAGGGGTCCGCCGAAGTGTCTCTGAGGGTAGGAAGCAGAGGGGCCTAGGCCAGGGCTTTGAGGTCCATCCTGGGTAGTCTGGGTGGAACTAACAGGCCCGCAGGGGATAGGTGCCTGATGGTGATGCTGGCAGGGGGAAGGAAGGCACACAGAATAATAGGTCGACGGAGCTGCCGGGCAGGGGCAGGCTTCAGGTAGCTCTGAGGGAGGGGAAGATGTATTTGGGACCCATGGCGAGGCAGCCAAGAGTGGGACCTCGGTGCTGGGTGTCTACAGTGTCATGTACTGGAACACAGGCTCCGAATAAGTAACTTGCTACAAAGTTACTTTTGCTTTTTCCTATCAGTTGTATTGAGGTACAACGTATACACACAGTAAAACATGTCCATCTGAAGTGTTCCAATCTTTTATAGAACGCACGCGACTCTGTGACCAGCAGCACTATCACGATATATTACATTATGTCGTCCCCAAACAGGGTGCTTCTTAGTCCTTCTTGTAGCGTTTCAGATCACAGCCTGGAGCCCCTTCCCCCAGCGGGTTACCTCGCGGCCCACTCCCAGCCCCAGGCGGAAAGGAAAAAGCCCCATGTTTTCATCTGTGTGCTGGACACCATCTCACCTTTAAAAACACTGATTCTGGGGCCCGCCCCGGCTCTGACCCCCGGGGTTGCCGTGCGGTGGGGACGGTGGGTCCCTCTTTCCCTGGCCCCGTGGCACCTGGGAGGCCCCCCCCCCCCACCCCCGCAGGCGCTGGCTGTCACGGTGGTCTTGTTATTCCAGTTTCGCGATCCTGAGTACGGTGAATGGTTTGGCTACCTGAACCGAGAGGGGAAGGTCGCTCTCACCATCAAGGGGGGTCCTTTCAAAGGTGAGTGGGGTACAGGGCAGGGCCGCAGGGGCTCGGGGCAGTCGGACACCCCTGCACCTCCCGACCCGCTGTCGTGCCTCTCCGCCGCAGGCTGCTTCCACGTGCCGAGGTGCCTCGCCATGTGCGAGGAGATGCTGGACGCCCTGCTGAGCCGCCTCGCCCTGGCCCAGAGCCCCGGCACGCAGTGCACTCCCGCCGCCCCCAGCCCCGAAGGCGCGAAATAAAACCGAGCGTGCTCCAGTGCCCGTGTGCGCGCGTCTGTGGGGGGTCGCGGGAGGAGGGCGGCCTCCGAGCCTGCTGGAGGGCACGGGCTGACCCGGCCCCGGGGGCGCCGCGCGCGCGCGGGACCGCCCCACGCCGCCGACCGGCCCGCCCCTCGCCGGGGCTCGCCGGGCCCTTGACGCGCCCCGCCCCGCCCCGCGGGCGCGCCCCACCCCCGCAGCGGCCCACCCCACGCATTGGCCGAGCGGCCACGAGGGCGGGTTCGGCGGCGCGCACTTCCGGCCCTTGGCCGGGCCCGGCGCGCGCCGCCCCTTCCGCCGCCACCCCCGCGAGCCCGGAGACCCAGCTCCAGCCCCAGCCCCAGCCCCGGCCTGGCCGCCCAGGCGTCGCCTTGGAGCGCGGCGGCAGCTGACTGCGCGTTTCCGATCCGCTGGGAGCCGCGAGCCCCGCCGCCGTTATGAACATCCGCAATGCGAGGGTGAGGGGCTGGGGAGGGAGGCTGTCCGCGCCGCGTGGGTGCGGGCCCGGTGGCCGCGTGCGCATGCTCCCGAGGGGTCCGGCGGAGCCCCGGGCCGGCAGCCCCGCGTGCCTGCGGCCGCAGGGCACGGACAGGTGAAGGCCACCGTCCCGGTGGGGTGGGCCTACCGGAACAGGGATGTCGGGGCTCCGTCGGATGGTGTCCCGGAGCCTCCCGGCGCGCAGGTCCATTCCCGGAACAGATGATCTTTGCACAGCGGCAGTGCGCAGCGCCTGTGCAGACAGATAGTCGCGGCGCCCGCCCAGCCCTGCGGGGGTGGGGGTCGGTGAGTAGACCGGGAGCAGGGTTCTAACGTGGCCGAGGCCTCCTGAGTCACCACAGCCCGTGGCCTTCCCGCCCCGCAGCCGGAGGACCTGATGAACATGCAGCACTGCAATCTCTTGTGCCTGCCCGAGAACTACCAGATGAAGTACTACTTCTACCACGGCCTCTCCTGGCCCCAGGTGCGTGCCCCTGCACTTTGCGGTTGGCGGGGGGACGCGGGGTGGGGGGGGGGGCAGACCCAGGGAAACCCAACAGGGGCAGATTTCAGAGCACCGGCAGTGGGGTGTGCCGAAGGAAACCAAGCCACTGGCGCGGGAGGTCAGGAGCTGTCACTGAACTTGCCACCCGTTCGGTTCCTGTCGTGCACACAGTGACAGGCTGGCAGCGGGACCAAGTGTCTGCCGAGGCCTCCTCCAGCTCTGACAGGAGGTCCTTTTCTGACTTCTCTCTCCTCCCTGTCACCTACCTAGCTCTCTTACATCGCAGAGGATGAGAATGGGAAGATTGTGGGGTACGTCCTCGCCAAAATGTGAGTCACGAAGGAAGGAGACAGAAACCCTATGCCAGAGTTTGGGGTGGGGCGTGGATTTGGGGGGTGGGCATCAACATGTGCCTGCTGGGTCTGCGTGGGTTGCTTTTTCTTGTTTTAATTAATCAAGAGACTTTTTTAGTTCAGTTTTGGGTTTACAAAAAGTCCGGTGGAAAGCGTAGAGAGTTCCCGTGTACCTCCTGCCATCTGCCCCCTAGTTTTCTGGATCGTTAACATCTTGCAGTACGTTGGTGACGGCTGATGGACCAGTCTTGCTACATTTTTACTACAGTCTATACTTTATATTAGGGTTCACTGTTCGCACGGTAGCCTTCTGTGGATTTGGACAAATGTATAACAACCCATATCTACCTGCCTTTACAGAATCAGAAGGAGTTTCACTGCTCTAAAAATCTTGGGTGTTACTGCATTTCTCATCTCTGTCCCCCCTCCCCCCGCTCCATGGCAGCCACTGATACACTTACTTCCTGTCTCTGTAGTTTTGCCTTTTCCAGAAAGTCCTATGACTGGAATCCTACAGTATGGAGCCTTTTCAAACTGGCTTCTTTCACCAAAGTCCTATGCGTTGAAAGTTTCCCCACGTCTCTTCATGGCCCGATAGCTCATTTCTTTCTAGCACGATCAGGATTTCCATTGAACTCCATTGACACCGCGCCTGTCTTTTGGCTGCACGAGGGGTTTTGAGAGTCTCAGCTGTAGCCCACCCTGGGTCTGGGGGAACGGTGGAGCCACCAGAGGACTTGGTGCTCCTGCTCTGGGCACACGCTGGGGCCGTGGGGCGCTGAGCGTACCTGCACCAGGCTCCTCTCTAGCCTCTCCTTTCTTCTTGCTGTAGGGAGGAGGACCCGGATGATGTGCCCCACGGACATATCACCTCACTGGTGCGTGGGGCTCGGCCGGGGGTGGCGGCAGGGGTGGAGGTGGGCTTGCCTGGGGCAGCCCTCGAGGTCCCCTGCCCTCTCCCACCAGGCTGTGAAGCGTTCCCACCGGCGCCTCGGCCTGGCACAGAAGCTGATGGACCAGGCCTCCCGAGCCATGATAGAGAACTTCAACGCCAAATACGTCTCCCTGCATGTCAGGAAGAGGTGGAAGCCAGGACCGAGGGAGGGAGGGGGGTGGGGGAGGAGATAATGTCTTGATGGGGGTCCTGGGGTGCCCTGGCGTGTGGAGATCTGGGGAGGGGGGTGGAGGGGGAGGCGGAGGACCCAGATGCGCTGTCCCTGTGTGGCCGAGTCTGCTCAGCTTAGCAGTTCCTTGTTCCCCTGCAGTAACCGGGCCGCCCTGCACCTCTATTCCAACACCCTCAACTTTCAGTAAGTAGCTCCAGATTTTTCTAATGGAATGGGGTGGTCCCAGCCCTGGCGCATCCAGACGGCTGAGGTGGGCTGAGCCGCCTTCCAGGCGGGAGGATGGGGGTGGCTGGAGGACAGACCTGGAGTCAGCTGAGGTGGGGAGCAGGCTGCGGACTCCAGTGTCTGTGGTGCCGGCACCTGCCTGCTGGAGTTTGCTCGAGGTGTGTTGTGAGGCGGGAGAGTGGTGTGGCTTGCTGTGTCGCCTGACGCTGGCGGGGGCTAGGTGAAGAGCACACAGGTGTTTGGGTAAAGGTTCAGGAGTAGAGATGAGGGCCCAGGACATGAGGACAAGCCAAGGTGCAGCACTCGTGGTGAGCTGGCACCTAGAAGCATCTAAGCAGGACCAGGAGAAAGGAGAACGTGGCGCTACAGAAACCTAAGCACATCCAGACAGGTAGGGATATCGGCAAGAGCAGTGGAGGGATCTAGAGCCCTGGGTGTCCTGGTGGATGAGGGCAGGTCCACTCAGGGACGTGGGAGTCTCTGTATGCCTGGCACGGGACAGAGAAAGCCTGGCAGGGAAATGATGTGTGCAGGACACGGTAGCAAAAGCTACTTGAAAGTGAGGCTGGGCTGGAGGGCCCACTGAGACGGCATTCAGTTTCAGCTTGGTGGTGGATAAAGAGGGACTATTGGGAAGGGCATCCAAGGAGGGATCTTTGACCTGGACACAGATGTCTCTGGTGGCCAGCAATCCCACGGTCTCGGGGCCAGCAGGGCTCTCCTAGGCCGTCAAGTCCAGTGCCCCTTCCAGTGGCAAGGTCCCCGAGTATGCACACACACCTCCCCGTGCAGCCTTGGCCCCTGAGCTGCTCAGAGCAGGGGCCGCATGGCCTGGTGGTGGCTGTCCGGACCCGCGGCCGCAGCACCCCTCCTCCTCAGTTCTAATTGCTAGGCCCGGGAATCAGCCTTGTTCAGTAAGTGACACGGAACCGGGCATGGGGGGGAGGGGATGGCTGAATCCAGGGCTTCAGTTCACAAGAAAGCACAGAAACAGATCCTTGGTAGCCAGATGAGGGACACAGGACAGGGGCAGGCCCCAGGGGGGTAAAGGCGCTGGACGCTGCTTACCGCTTACTGCTGGACGGCGCAAAGGGAAGGCCACGTTGGAAACGGGGCTTGCTGTCTCCGAAAGGGCCCTTTGGGGGAAAACAGATACCCTGCCCCACTAGCATATGATGCCGGAAGGGTGAGAATTTGTCCCCTGATTTGGGTCGTCCTTTTCTCCACCTCCTGCCCCCAGGATCAGCGAAGTGGAACCCAAATACTACGCAGATGGGGAAGATGCATACGCGATGAAGCGGGACCTCACCCAGATGGCTGACGAGGTAAGTGTCCTGTGGGGCCAGGGCCACAGTCCTCACAGATGAGGAAAAGCAAGGCAAAGCATAGGAGGCCCTGCTGGAGGTCAGGGGCAGCTCTGGACCGGGGTGCTGAGACGGTAGGAAGCCCTCTGTGGCCAGAGGCGAGATGGATTCGTGCCAGCCTTGGCGGCTGTGTTGCCGGGAGTCACGGCCCCGTTCGCCTCAGTTTCTTCAGCTGACAGGTGGGGAGCTGGGCCCCTATCGCCCCAAGATCGCATGCTCTCCCGAAGCTTGTACCGCCTGAGGCATGATGTGAGAGGTGAGGGAGGAGGTCCCTCAGTGTACTGAGAACTAGGGTCCCCAAGGCTCAGGAGTAAGACAGCTGGGCTGAGGAGGTCAGGGGCCTGCCCCAGGCTCCTCGGGGGCCAGGGCCGTTCAACAGGCTTTGCAGCAGACCCCGTGGGGGAGGCACATGCACCCTCACTTTGTGGGACGGGAAACAGGTCCACAGAGGGCAGAGCCAGGACTCCACCCGGGTCTTCTGACTCAGTCCTGCAGGCTGCCCTCACCCCTGGCTTGGGTGGCAGAAGGGGGTCTCTGTGGTCTGGAGACTCAGACCTGTCTCCTTCCTCCTGCCTCTTCCTGGGCTCCTGGCGGCAGCTGAGGCGACACCTGGAGCTGAAGGAGAAGGGCAGGCACGTGGTGCTGGGCTCCATCGAGAACAAGGTGGAGAGCAGGGGCAACTCGCTTCCAAGCTCGGGAGAGGCCTGTCGTGAGGACAAGGGCCTGGCTGCTGAGGATAGTGGTGGTGACAGCAAGGATCTGAGCGAGGTCAGCGAGACCACAGAGAGCACCGATGTCAAGGACAGCTCAGAGGCCTCCGACTCTGCCTCCTAGAGCCTGCACTTGCTCCTCTCCCCACCCCGACCTGCCCGTCCTGTCCTCGCCCCTCAAGGTTTCACAATAAACTTCACCCAGTGGCCTTGGGGAGTTCACGTGTGCTAGTGTGCACCTTGGGGGCGGGGGCTGCCTCTCCCCGGTCCCTCTGTGTCCCGGGATGTGGACCTCAAAGCCTTTTGGCGTGGTGCGTCCTGCCAAGCCCAAGTAGAAGGAAAGAGCTCTGTCGGGGGTTTGGAGGCGGGGCTCCCAAGTCTGATGGCTCTCGGCCCCTATGGGTCCAGGGAAGGGAGACCCCGGACTTCTGGAAGCCAGTCCCTGCCGGGGAGGCAGGCGCTCTGCCTCCTGAGCCCTGCTCTACTGCTCCCTTGCCGGGCTCCTGATGCGTAAAGTCCAGCTGCTCACTGGGCTTCTCTGTTGCTGCCCTACCTGGTAATGCCCTGAGCCCTGGCAACTGTGCTGGATTCCTCCCTCCCCTGCCATCCAGAAGGTTGGCAAGTCCTGTGTGTTCGACCACTGACCACCTACCACCACCATCACTCCTGTGGAATGTACTCCATAACCTAAGCTTTAATTTGCAAGTAAACAGACTATTGTTAGTAGAGTGTTAGGTATACAAAACTGAGCTGGCAGTGCAGTTCCCGTGTCGCCTCTCCCCCCACCCCCCGGTTTCCCCTATTATTAATATTTTGTATTAAATGTTGTTTTTGTTACAGTTGATGAGCCAATATCCAAACGTTATTAACTATAGTCCAGGGTTTATTTCCCTCTTTGTGTTGTGTATTCTATGATTTTTTTAATGTTTATTTATTTTTGAGAGGCAGGGGATAGCGTGAGCACGGGAGGAGCAGAGAGGGAGAGAGTGAATCCTAAGCAGGCTCCATGCTGTAAGTGCAGAACCGACTCAGGGCTGGAACCCATGAACCCTGAGATCATGACCTGAGCTGAAATCAAGAGACGCTAAATCCACTGAGCCCCCCCCCCAGGCGCCCCTCTGGCTTTTCACAAATGGATCATATCATTTCCTGGAGAATATAAGCCCTCTTTTTTTTTTTTTATTGTGGTTCGCAAATGTTGCATTAATTTCAGGCGTACAACAGTGACTCCACAAGTGTATACATTACGCTGTGCTCACAAGCACAGCTACCATGTGTCGCCATACAGTGCTGTCACAGTACCACTGCCTATCTTCCCTAGGCTGCGCCTTTTAGTCCCTGACTTCCTCGCTTCGGAACTAGAAGCCTGGATCTCCCACTCCCTTTCCCCCGTTTGGCCCTTCCCGCCCATCCCTTCCTCTCTGGCAACCAGCAGTTTGTGCTCTGCATTTCTGGGTCTGTTTCCGTAAGTCCTCCGTTTTTCATGGCTTTACTCCAACCCTAAGATTTGCTCCTGTGCCTCTGTCCCTGTCCTTCCCTCTGGCGGCGGCACTATCACTTGCTGCTGTTAGTCCCTGGCCAGGCCGTGCCCGGGCTGCCCACCTCCCAGCGGAGCCCAACACTCCAGAGCTGTCACCATACTTCACGCGCCTGCCACTGCAGATGGTCCGCCGCGCCCCTGCTAGGCTGAGTAATTCGCCAGCGGGCGGCGGGAGCTCGGTTCTCTCTTTGGCCGGCGCCTGGCACGTGACCCGCAGGCCGCCTGAGAAGCGGCGACTGGAGAGGGGGAGGGCGGAACAGTGCGCCTGCGCAAGCCCGCCGGCTCGCCCGCTCGCCGTAGGGTCGGGAGGCGGGGCCCCGCCCCGCCCCGCGCGTCTGGCGTCAGTCCCTTCCGCTTCGCAAGCCGCGGCGGGCTTCTTTCCCAGGGCTTCTGACTGGTCGGGCGGCGGCGGGGCCGGACTTCCCGCGGCGGGGCGGGCATGCGCGCTGCGACGGCCGCGCCCCGGCGCGGGTGGGAGGGAGCCCGCGGACGCTCACACGGCGCCGAGCTGCGCTCTCCTCCCTCCCTGGGCCCGCCCCTAGGGACCTGGACCGCCCTCTGCCCTCCGCGCCCTGCGTCCCCGGCGGCGAGTAGACGCTGGGCTGCCCCCAGGCGGTCGGATTTCCTGGGCGGAGGTGGGGGCCGCGGCGGGGGCGGGGAGGGGAGAGGGGAAGCCGCAGGCCCGAGTGGCCCTTGGGGCCCAGCACTTCCCGCGTCTGTGCAGCGCCCGCCTCTGGGAGGGGCCGCCTCTGTGCCGGCTTGCGGAGCCGAGCTGAGGCTGGAAGGCCGAGGGAGGCAAAGCCGCCCCCCCCCCCCCCCCCCCCCGCCCCTCCGCCTTACCTCCTCGCTGTGTGCCTAGGGGTGGGCTCCGGGGACGACTCCCCAAGCGATGAACCTGTACACAGACTGGGTGCACAACCTTGACCCTTGAAGCCCCCAAACTTTTTTTTTTTTAAGTTTATTTATCTTGAGAGAGAGCTTGCGCAAGCATGAGTTAGGGAAGGGGAAGAGAGGGAGAGAAAGAGAATCCCAAGTAGGCTTCACACCATCAGCTGGAAGCTGAGGCGTGGCTTGAACTCACCAACCCGGAGATCATGACCTGAGCCGAAACCAAGAGTCTGACGCCCAATTGACAGAGCCACCTGGGCACCCCAAAATTATTTTTCTCATTCTTTTAGTAATCTCTACGCCCAACGTGGGGCTTGAACTCACTACCCTGAGATCACGAGTTGCATGCTCTTCCGACTGAGCCAGCCAGGCGCCCCTCTGAAGCCCGCATTCTATTTTTTTTATTAAAAAAATTTTTTTAATGTTTATTTTTGAGAGAGAGAGAGACAGAATGTGAACAGGGGAGGGGCAGAGAGAGAGGGAGACGCAGAATCCTAAGCAGGCTCCAGGCTCTGAGTTGCCGGCACAGAGTCTGATGTGGGGCTCCAACTCACAGACCATAAGATCATGACCTAAGCTGAAGTCAGACACTCAGCTGACTGAGCCACCCAGGCACCCTTGTTTTTATTTATTTTTGAGACCGAAAGTACGAGCTGGGGAGGGCCAGAGAGAGAGAGGGAGAGGGAGACAGGAACCGGAGCGCACTCCACACTGATAGCTGAGAGCCCGATGTGGGGCTCGAACTCCCGCGTGGTGAGATCATGACTGTAGCCAAAGTCAGACGCTCAGCCGACTGCACCCCCCAGGTGCCCCTGAAACCCCCATTCTTACACTTCTGGAAAGCAGGCTTGTAGGAAAATAGGGGCCTCACAGCATCTTCATATGGGACCTCCACTGCCTGATTCATGCCCTTGTGTATTCTCGCTCTGACGTGGATAGCTGTAACAGTCTCCCCGTTGATTTCATCTCCTTCTGGTCCATCTATTTGAAAGTAGGGGCTGAAGCCAGTTCACAGCAGTTTCCTGTGGGCTTGAGCTCCGTGCATGGCTCTGCTGCGTGGGTGAGGGACATTGAGGGACCAGTCAGGGCTCAGATGGAGCGTAGGGGGCGAGGTGTGTTGGGGTTAGCTGATGAGGGCATGGGTCCCTGACACAGGAGCAGGTTTGGGGGTGGGAGTGCCCGTGCATGCCTCTGGACGGGGCTCGCCTGCCTCGTAGGAGGACTCAAACAGTGGTACTGCTGAGACCGGCTGCTGGGAGCCCAGGTCCTGGCCTGCTGGTGTCTGGCCGGCTCCCAGGGCTTCCGGCCCCAGACCCCATGGACACGTGGTGTCTTAGAGAAGGTCCTGGGTACTGGGCGGGAGTTGGGGTGGGTGGGCAGGGAGCTGAGGAGGTATGTTTTCCCCTTCTGGGCAAAAGAACTGCTCATAGTTTAAAGGCGGGAAGTACCTGCACAGCCTCCCCTTCCTCCCAGAGCTGTAGGTCGAGGTCATATGTGCCCACATTTGCACACAGCCTGACTTTGACATCCATGCACACACATGCGTGCCTGGACTCCTTGCCCTGGTGCCTACAGGCCTGCCTCCCCGGGCACAAGTCTGGAGCCTCACTGCCTCGCCCCTCTCCCACCATCTTTACCCTGGGGATTTCCCTCCCTCCCAACTGGAGACCGTTGTCTACTCCGGTTTGTCAACTGCCACCTGCACCCTGCCTTCCCAATTTACTGGAGAAACTCTGTTGCCCTTGGGCTTCCAGTTGGTAGAGAGGGGTAGAGGGAAACTCCAGCACTCCCGGAGAAGGGAGGCCCCAAGATTTGCCCTCAGGCTTGCTAAGGCCTTGCTCTGAGGGGGGAAGAGGACGGCTGAACCCCGCCAGCCCCAAGCCTAAAACAGGGCAGGTGCAAGCTGGGGTGGGGGACGCACAAGAGTGTCTTCCGGCAGCAGGAAGTGGTAGGAAGTGGTAACTACCTATGGGGAAATGAGGCTTGTTCCTCCCTATGGGGTTGAGCTGAAGGGGAACCTTAGCCAAACCCTGCTCTCCTCCAAACAAGGGCGGGGGGGGGGGGGGGGGGGGTGGCCCGAGGGAACAATGGCCGAGGTTCTGTTCTCTGGCGCTGACTTTCCTTCCCCCACCCACCCTGGGAACTTCCCACCAGCCTCTCCAGGCATACACTTATCTCTCAGGGCTGGCAGTGGAGATGGGTAGGTCCCATCTGATGTCCTGGGAGTCTGGGGGAAACAGGTGACCCAGGGGCGTCCAGGGCCCGGAGCAGCTACGGTAGCGCTGCCCACCGGCATTGAGGGCCCCGGGGCCGTGCTGTGAAGGGTGTGGTTGGGCCGCGGTGAGCAGACAGCTTCTGGGGGCTGCCAGCTTCCTGGAACGTTGAGGCCCTCACACTGGCCCTGGCTGCCTGGCAGCCGAGCATTGGGCACGGGCAGCCCAGGTGTGTGCCCAGCGCTCAGCACGAGGGGGCAGCAAGGTCCAGCCGTAGCGGGACCCTGCCAGGCAGGAACCCCTCGCGGGTGGCGCCAGGCAGGGGAGGGGGGGGGCGCCCCGCCCCGGGAGCCGTGGGGAGGGGGAGGGGCGGGGCGAGGCGGAGCCAGAGCAGGGTGCTGGCTGCAGAGCCCCAGGTCCCGGCGCCCGGCCCGCTCGCGGCCGCGTGGGAGCAGCGGGGCTCGACGGCGCGGCCGCCCGGAAGCCATGGCCGCGCATGGGAAGCTGCGCCGGGAGCGGGGGCCGCAGGCCGAGTATGAGGCGCAAGTCAAAGGTGAGAGGGCGCTGGGCGCTGCGGGCCTGGTTCCCTTGCGGAGACCCGGAAAAGTCCCGCCGCTGGCCCAGGGCCCGCTGCTCCGCTCCCCGGCCCCCCCCCCCAGCCCCCCCTTCCCCCCCCCCCCCCCCCCCCCGCGACCTCCGGAGGGGGTTGAGGGAGGGAGCCCGAGCCTCTTGCCCGCCTCTCCGCCTCCCCTTGGCCTCAACCGCGGGCTGTTCCCCCTTCCTTCTTCCCTCCCTTCCTTTGGTCGCTCTGCCCTCCTTGGGTCCCCCTGCACCTCACCCAAGGAGCCCGAGGAGGGAAGGGGGCCCCTTGAAAGTGGCATTCTAGCCACAGTGAAATCGAACACCTCAGTTTTGCTGGGGAGGCCGAGGTAAGGGAGTCTGCGTGCCTAGGTGGCTGGAGTAGCGATGGCTTTGCCTTGAAACCAGTTTTTGGCCCTCTGGTGGGCACCGAGGTGGCTCAGAGTTGAGGGCCGCTGTCTGAGGATGAAACCGGCACTTAGAGATATAGCGGGGCCAGCTTCGAAGCCTTCTGAGGGTGGACTTCCTTGGGTTCTGAGAAACACTTTGTGCAAATCTCATGCAAATCAGCTTTGCAAATTTGCTGTCGGTCTTACTCAGGGCACCGTGACTCTTGCGAAGGAAAGCAGGTAGCAATCCAAGTTGGGGCCCTAAAATTTCCCCGTGTCTTCAGATGTGTGACCCTCCATATATGACTCTCAATCGCTCTGTTTTCCCGACGAAGGAAACCGAACCTCAGGGAGAAGTGCCTTGCACATGGTCACGGTTCCTCCGAGGGACACGGAGATGACCTTTGAAATTCCTTCCAACCCAGAGATGCAGGTTCCACCGCAATTAACCAATGCGAGCAGTTTCCGCCAAAGTGTGCCTGGGTCCTCCCCTCTGGTAGCTCTTGCTGCCCGGAGCCAACTTGAGGTGACTTTGCAGGGCGTGCCAGCTCGGCAGGTGGAGAGAATGACCCCCCAACCCGTTTCCCCAAAACGTCAGGAGGCTGAAGGGCTTTGGAAACTCTTCAGTCAGCAAATATGGGTCGGTTAATTCACACCGAAAAATTGGGTATTTGAGCAAGGCCTCCAGTGACTTTAGCTTATAAACCCATCCTCCCCCCAAAAAAACTTTTTACCATGCTGAAAAAAAAAAACAGGATCACTGTCTTGACACCCTAAATTGTGAAAGGTCAGCACAGTCGTGGTTTCGGTCAGCAGAAGTGAGACCGTATGCCTTGCTCACAGGAAGTGCTGGTGGGGCCTGAGGCTCAGCTCTGCAATTCAGGCCTATGTGGATTCCATCCTTCCCTTCCACAGCTGTTTTGCACGCAGCTTTTCTGTCCCAGGCCCTGGGAATACAGCGCTGAGCAAAAGAGAACCAGTCCCTGCCCTCAGACAGCAAACGTCCTCTAACACGATTAGGCTCCAGAATGATGCTGGCCACTCTAAAAGGGGAGAGCACAGAGGTGGAGGAAGGGGGTGGGAGGAGGGCCAGAGCTAGATTGGGAGGAGGTCGGGAAAGGGTTGATGATGAGTGCATTTGAGCTGAGATCTGAGAGCTGGAGAGTGCCGGCCGAGGCCGGGGACTGGGCACCAGCTCGCTGCGTTCAGGTGATGCTCAGTCCCCGGTCTACTCGACACAACCAGCGTATCTAACCGAGGCACGGCTGCCCTGAAGAAAAAATGAAGCCGGCCGGCGTGCTGTTTTGTTCAGCACTGTTCGGTTGTAATTGGTCTCCAGGGACCTGGTGCTCTGGGAGGGCGGGGCAGACACCAGAGGAAGGTGAGGTGAGTGGGGACATTTCAGATCTTTCTTGGAATGAAATGAGATTCACTTTGATCTCAAAAATGTTGCCCTGATTCGGTGACGAATCCCCAGATTGCAGGTGGCGTAGAGCCCGCTCCCCCTGGCGCCTGGAGCGGAGAGCCAGCCGCTGGAGCCCGGCCTCAGAGGGTGTGAGTGGACTGGGTCACTCAGCCCTGCCCTGCTCTGCAGCGGCTTTCCTGTCAGGAAGCACCCCCCCACCATCTGAGTTCGGCTCAAGTCATGATCTCTTGGTTCGTGGGTTCGAGCCCCGTGTCGGGCTCTGTGCCGACAGCTCGGAGCCTGGAGCCTGCTTCGGACTCTGGGTCTCCCTCTCTCTCTGCTCCTTCCCTGCTCATTCTCCCTCTCTCTCAAATAAATAAAAATTAAAAGAAAGAAAGGAAGAAAGAAAGAAAGAAAGAAAAAGAAAGAAAGAAAAAGAAAGAAAGACACCTTCTCTAAAGGGAGAGCAGACAAGGAGATGGGGATGCCGGCAAGCGGTACCCACGGAGGCGGCGCCACGCCCACGGCCCCTGGGAAGTCACTGGCAGGACACAAATGCAAGGAGGACAGGCGCTGAGCTGTTTGCAGGGCAGTTTCTTCAGTGGACCTGGGCCCCTGCTGCTTCTCACCTCCTCCCTCACCTGCTCCCTGGTCTGAGGCCTCGCTGTCTTCTGCCTAGAGCAGCTCTGGAGCTGCCACTGGAGCTGGGCACTTTCTCTCCACCACCGGAGAGGTCACCTGACCTCTGCCTGGCCTCCCCATGGCAGCCCAGGGGGAGCCGGACCGTGGTGCTCGGCTGCTGTGTCTCCTCTCTCTCTCGGTGACTGGCTGGAAGTCCTTCCCTGACCACGGGCCCTGTGCCATCTGCGTGTGCCCACGGCTTGCTCCAGCCACCCTGGTTCCAACGGCCCACGCCCCCTGTGTCACCTCCTTCAGTTCCTGGCCCCCCTCTAGAAGGACCCCTCCCTGCCCTCACCTCCAGCTCTGCTCTCACCTTGCTGGGTTTGCCTCCTCAGCACCCCGTGCTCCTGGACGTTCTAGTATGTGTGTGGCCCCTTGTGATCTGCACCCCCTTTCCCATCCTGGCTTTGTGAGGGCAAGCACTTGGTCAGCCCTCTGTCACACTGTCTCCGCGTCTGGAACATGCCTGGCACAGACTGGGTATGTAATCAACATTCTGTGGAATGGAGAAATCGATTAATGTCCCTCCCTGGGCACACGGACGGAGATAAATAAGTGGGCGACCCTTTTGCCTGAAGCCCGGGCCGGGACTTGTGACCCGGGAGCCCCCATGCCCACCTGGGCGCCCGGTGGGTGGCAGAAGGTGTTTGTAGCAGGTTAAGTGTGTCATTCAGGCGGATCTTTGCTTTCGTGGCGAGAGCAGTGTTGCCAAATCAAGCCCGCGATAAGGTGTCAAAAGCCAGCGGTGTGGGGGCCCTGGGCGTGGCGCCTCTGCCAGGAGGTGGGGGTGGGGTGCCCTGTGGGTGGGTGCCGGGGGTGGAAACTGGAGACCGAAAGCAGGCCAACTCCCTCAGTCCCTTTCCCTTGTCAGCCCCAGCCAGCTTGCTCTGGCCATTGGCCCCGCCGAGGGGGCTGCCCTTTCCCCGTGAGGGGCCAAGGGCACGCTTCCCGGCCACTGAGGCCACTGGTGGCCACAAGTTCGCCGCAGGTTCGGCAGAGCGCCACGGCAGCCTTGCCCCGGCGCGGCCGCCACCCTGCCTGGGGTCCGGGGCTCCCGAAGGGCAGGAAGTGGCAGGACGCACAGCTCAGGGGCTTTCCAGGAACCACGGAGTGACGAGAAGCCCAGTTGAAAGGCACCTGGCTAGGGACAGGGCCAGATGGCACTGGGGCAGCTGTGGGTTCCCACCGTCGCGACAGGTTCCCACCACCCCGGATCGGCCCCGCTGCCCGTCTGCCCGCAACAGCCTTCCTGTTCTTCAACTGCTTGGGCCTGGCTGGTTCCCTTTAGCCTTAGCCCAGAGGCCCCTTCCCCCTCCCCACCCCGGACTGCCCTGAGCCCAGCGTGCCCCCCGCCGGAGGGCCAGTGTCCTTCCCCCCCCCCCCCTCCGTCTGGGGGGCAGCCACGGTGGGGGGGGGGGCGCTCAGGCCGTGGCCGGGCCTGAGCCACGGTCCCTCGCAGAGATGCGCTGGCAGCTGAGCGAGCAGCTGCGCTGCCTGGAGCTGCAGGGCGAGCTGCGGCGGGACCTGCTGCAGGAGCTGGCCGAGTTCATGCGGCGGCGCGCCGAGGTGGAGCTGGAGTACTCCCGGGGCCTGGACAAACTGGCCGAGCGCTTCTCCAGCCGAGGTGGCCGCCTGGGGGGCGGCGGCCGGGAGCACCAAAGCTTCCGGTGGGTACTCGAGGGGTGGGGTGGCCACGGTAGAGCCCGAAGCCCGCCTCCCCCCCCGCTCCCGGTCTGAGTGCCCCTCTGCCCCAGGAAGGAGCCGTCCCTGCTGTCGCCCCTGCACTGCTGGGCCGTGTTGCTGCAGCATACGCGGCAGCAGAGCCGGGAGAGCGCCACCCTCAGCGAGGTGCTGGCCGGGCCCCTGGCCCAGCGCCTGAGTCACATCGCGGAGGATGTGGGGCGCATAGTCAAGAAGGTAAGGCCTTCGCCCCGGGCAGGCACGCAGCAAGGGAGGTGTGGACGGCCTCAGGGTCTAGGGGGGGCGGGGCCGGGTGGGCTGGGCGCCAGGCCCGGGGAGCCAGGTGGAGCCTTGAGTGCCGCTGTCAGCACCCCCCCCCCGCCCCCCCCCCCGCCCCCGGGTCTGCAGCTGCTGTGCTGGGGCAGTGCTGTGGTCACATTCTCGTCCTCAGACCAAGGATCTGGAGCAGCAGCTGCAGGAGGAGCTCCTGGAGGTGGTGTCGGAGCTTCAGACGGTGAGGACAGGGCAGGGCCCGCCCCCGGGCACAGGGAAGCCATCATATCACATCTCCCCAAGCCGGGCTCAAGGATCAGAGGATCGAGAGGCCGGGACAGACCTGGGGTTTGGGGACCGAGAGCACAGCCCTCTCTCTCTGCTCTGGGCACAGGGTGGTTAGGCTGAGCGCTCACGCGGGATTGGCTACCTCCCGGGTCTGAATCCCAGATGGCCCCGGGTGGGGGTGGGGGGGGAGGACGGGGCGGCCTGGCTGTGGCCGTGGCCTTCAGCAGGGCGGCTTGGCCTCGCTCCTCCCTGCAGGCCAAGAAGACGTACCACGTGTACCACATGGAGAGCGTCAATGCCGAGGCCAAGCTCCGGGAGGCTGAGCGGCAAGAGGAGAAGCGGGCGGGCCGCACCGCCGCCACCGCCGCCACGGCCACCAATGAGGCGGGCCCTGTCCGCAAGAGCTCCCTCAAGAAGGGAGGGCGGCTGGTGGAGAAGGTGGGTCTGGAGGGCGCCCGTCTTCGAAGGCTCCGGTTCTGGCCTTTGTCCCTGCGAGTCCCTGGCCCTCACTGGGGCCTGCCGGGAGGTGGTGTGTGGATGGGGAACGTCGGACTGGGGAGAGGACAGCCACGGAGCTCCGGTCAGCTCTCCTGGCTTTGGACGGCTCCTCAAGCTGGGGTGGTAGACGCGGGGGCAGGAGAACAGTCTGCCCTGTGCTCCCAGCTCTCCCCTACCCAGCTGGAGTCAAGAGAGCTTTGGTGCTCCCGAGGCTGTCCGCCCACCCAGCCACCCGGCCTCGCACGGGGCCAGCAGGTTGCAGAGGGGCAAGAGGACGCGTGGCATGGGTGATTGGCCAACGTGCGGGGAGAGAGCGTTTGAGGTGGCCCCTGAAAGGATGGGGAGGCCCCGAGCCAGGAGGAGCTGAGGCGCACCTGGGGTTGCCGGCCCGAGTTCATGCGTCACGGGGTGGGGCAGGGGAGGACATTGCGACTTCTGGGCCATTCGTTTGAGGGCCCTGTGGGACATCAGGGGCAGAGGTCCGCACGCAGATGGGGTGTGGAGGTGGAGATCCCAGGGAAGGCCTGAGATGGGGGCCGGCTGGCCGAGTAGGTGACCCTGGTGTACTTGTGCGGTCTTGAGCAGCGTCAGGCCAAGTTCTTGGAGCATAAAGTCAAGTGCACAAAGGCTCGCAACGAGTACCTGCTCAGCCTGGCCAGCGTCAATGCTGCCGTCAGCAACTACTACTTGCACGACGTCTTGGATCTCATGGATGTGAGTGCCAGGCGGGCAGGCTGCGCCCGGTGCCCCGTGCCCCGGGGCCCACCCTGAGCCGCGTTCTTGCTTCCTCCCCAGTGCTGTGACACAGGATTCCACTTAGCCCTGGGCCAGGTGCTCCGGAGCTACACGGCTGCCGAGACCCGCACCCAGGCCTCCCAGATGCAGGGTCTCGGCAGCCTGGAAGAGGCGGTGGAGGCCCTAGATCCTCCAGGGGACAAGGCCAAGGTTCTGGAGGTGCACGCAGTCGCCTTCTGTCCCCCGCTGCGTTTCGACTACCAGCCCCACGAGGGAGATGAGGTGAGGGTCACGGCGCCTGCCCCTCATGCGCCAAGCAGCGAGGCAAAGGGCTCTGTGCTCTCTGGTCTCTGTTGTCACAGTGGTCCAGTCAGATGAGTTCCACTTGGCTCGGGAGTCGCAACTCCTGCACGCAGCTGATTGCTCAGCCCTCATTCAATGTCCTCGAGGCAAACGAGGCTCCCCGTAAGTTTGGCCGCTTGCGTTTGAAGCGAGCAAACTTGTGCCGCTCACTTCTGCAGTTCAGCCAATGAACGCATGCGTCCGCACCAGGACAAACACAGCAAAAAGATCACCAGGTTGACACAGGTACTAGGTGGGCATATGGCTGTCCATATACTCCTCTTCCAGATGTTCTGCGTGCTTTGACGTTTCGTAATTCAAGGTTGAGGGGAAATGAACCAAAGCAGCAGTAGAATATAGCTAGCGTCTTTTCCTTGGTCTCTGAGCTATTTTTTCCTCTACCAGTTTATCCTGGAGGGCACTGAACGGCCTGGGGTTACACGGAGCTGTTAGCTGTTTACTCTGTATTTTGACCCGAGTCACAGTTGAAAACGTCAAATGTTACTCAAGGCTTACGATGCCACATAGCAGTTCTCTGACTCACCCTTTCCGTTCCCGATTCCACTCCCCAGAAACAGCCACCTCCCAGTGTTCTGGCTGTTGCTTCTGGGGCTGCCCTCCCTGTGTTCAACTGCACAGCAGCCTGCTAGTTGCTTTTCTGCCGACTTCCTCCCAGGGCCGGCTAGTGCTCAGCCCCGCCACCCTCTCCTCACCCTCTGCCCTCCTCCGCCCCCCCGCCCCCCGCCCCCGCGGGCAATCTGTGACTCCGCTTGTCTGAAAATGCCTGGATTCTATCCTTGAAGTCGATCGGTAGTTTAGCTGGATATAGAATTCAGAGTTGAAAATAATTTTCCCCTTAGACTGGTAAGGGCATCGCTCTAGGATTTCAGTGCTTAGGTGAGAAACCCGATGCCATTCTGATTTCTGATACTTGTGTGTGGCCTGCAAGTTTTCTCCCCGAAGCTTTTAGGAGTCTCTTCCCCCCTTGTAAAATTGTACAATGATGTTCTTTGGGGATCCTGTTTCCTTCTCCCTGCTGGACAACTGCTGGGTGCTGTCACTGTAAAATCGTGTGTCCTTAGGTTTGGGGCTCATATTATCCCTTCGATCACTTCCTCTTCTTAACTTTTTAACTTAACTTCTTAACTTTTCTCTCACTTTCAGGGATTCTTGTAACTGGTTGCTGGACTCCATGGGTTGGTTCTCTAATTTTCTTATCTTTTCTCTTTCCTATTCCCCAATCTCTATTCCTTTTAATTCTGCTTCCTTAGTGATTTCTTCAACCCCTTGTTGACTTTTTAAAGCAATTTACTTTCACAGTTTTTGTTTCTAAGAGTTCTGTTTTGTTGTCCAAATTCCAATTTAAAATAACCCTTTGTTCTTGTTTCACGGATATAATATCATCTCCAATCATTCTGAAATGTTCATTTTTGTTTTCTTGACATTTTTCTCTGCTCCCTGCAATTTCTTTGTTCTTGCAGTTTTTAAAAAAGCTTGCTTTCATCTTTCTCTTTCATTTTAGAGCTTCCCTCACATGGCTGGCAATTCTTGGCCATCAGTTCATATTTAAGAGGAAGCACTGAGGGGTGGATTAGGTAGTTGACATGCTCAGTGGGTTAAGCGTCCACTCTTGGTTTCAGCTCGAGTCATGATCTCACGGTTCGTGAGTTCAAGCCCTGAGGTGCGCTCTGTGCCGACAGCTTGGGGCCTGCTTGGGATTCTGTCTGCCTCTTTCTCTGCCCCTCCCCGACCTGCGCTCTCTCAAAAATAAATAATAAAAAAAATTTTTTAAAGATATGTGATGTGCACAAACAGAGCTTGTCAACAGAGGGCTTCCCCTCAGGGACTCAGACCATTACTTTGAGGGAGACCTCCATGGTGGGGAGCTGGCAGGTGTCCTGGTAAGAGGGTGCTAGAAAGGGTCAGTAGGACTGGGGCTGAGTTTAGGGGATTTGGGGGAGGGACTCAGCTCTGGCCTAGATACTGTGAGGAAGCAGGGGTAACTCTGATCGGAGGTGTTCATAAATCTTATCTGGGAGGCAAGAGGTGGGGGTGGGGTGGGGGATGAAGGGACGCGAAGGCAGCCGTTACTCGTAGTAGCCCAAACAGAGGGAGGTTTGGCCATTTTTGTGGCTGGGACAGAGTTCTTGTTTTGGTCTGCCCTCACATGTCATGATGGGGTGGTCTTGCTTTGGTCTTCCCCTATCGTGGTCACAGAGGGACCTTGTGTGATGTTGATGCTCTGTGACATTCCTTATGTTCAGTAGGATAACACCCAGTCCCATCTGGGCAGCTCCAGATGGCAGTGGCTGCTTTATTCTTTCTCATCACTAGGAAGTTTTGTCCCCTTCTTTGGCAGTGACTACTGTCCCTAAGTCCAGAATCCCTCTGATTTATCCTTTCTAGAGGGCAGATCTCTAGTTTGCTGCTAATTGTATGGGTTTGAGCGAGGGTCTTCTAACGTCAGTGTTCCCTAGGGCCTGAATAGACTTTTTAAATTTTATTTTTATGGTAAAATATACATGAAATTTACCACTTTAAATGTGTGTGTGTGTGTGTGTGTGTGTGTGTGTGTGTATTTTTAAATAATTTCTACACCCAATGTGGGGCTGGAACTCATGTCTCCAGAACTTTTCCATCTTCCCAAACCACACTCTGTCCTGATTAGACACTAACTCCCCCTTCCCCAACCCCCCCCTCCGTGCCCACCATCCTACTTCCTGTCTCTGTGAATTTAGGTCTAGCTCTAGACTACTCTAGATCACTCACACAAGTGAAATCATACTGTATTTGTCTATTGTGACTTGCTGGTTTCATTCAGCATAGCGTCCTCAAGGCTCATCCATGTTGTAGCCTGTGACAGCAACTCCTTCCTTTTTTTTTGAGAGAGAGCACAAGCGGGGGAGGAGCAGAGAGAGGGGAACAGAGGATCTGAAGCGAACTCTGCATTGTCAGCAGTGAGTCCAATATGGGGCCTGAACTCATGAACCATGAGATCATGACCTGAGCCCAAGTAGGACGCCCAACTGACTGAGCCACTCAGGTGCCCTACCTTTCTTTCTTCCTTTCTTTCTTTCTTTCTTTCTTTCTTTCTTTCTTTCTTTCTTCTTTCTTTCTTTCTTTCTTTCTTTCTTTCTTTCAAATGTTTATTTTGAGAGAGAGAGAAAGAGCTCGAGCTGGGGAGGGACAGAGAGAGAGAGGCCGAGAATCCCAAGGAGGCTCTGTGTTGTCTCCGCAGAGTACAATTTGGGGCTCGATTCCATGAACTGTGCGATCGTGACCTAAGCCAAAATCAAGAGCCTGGTGCTTAACCGACTGAGCCACCTAGGATCTCCTTTCTTTTTTTTTCTTTTTTAATTTTTTTTAATCTTTATTTATTTTTGAGAGAGAGAGAGAGAGAGAGAGAGACAGACAGAGTGCGAGCAGGGGAGGAACAGAGAGAGGGGGACACAGAATCTGAAGCAGGCTTCAGGCTCTGAGCTGTCAGCACCGAGCCTGACGTGGGGCTCGAACTCATGAATGGTGAGATCATGACCTGAGCCAAAGTCGGACGCTTAATGGACTGAGCCACCCAGGACTGAGCCCCTCCTTTCTTTTTAAGGCTGAATAATGTTATATTTTGTGGACAGATCACATTTTGCTTATCAATTCATCCGTTGATAGACACTTGGGTTGGTTCCTCCTTTTGGTTGCTGTGAGTCCTCCTGCGGTGAACACAAGTGTGCAAATCTCTTCCAGGGGGTGCCTGGGTGGCTCAGTCGGTTGAGCGTCCGACTTCGGCTCAGGTCACGATCTCATGGCTCATGACTTTGAGCCCTGCATTGGGCTCAGTGCTGACAGTGCAGAGGATTGCCTGACATTCTCTCTGTCTCCCTCTCTCTCTGCTCCCCACTGCCCTGTCTCAAAATAAATAAACTTAAAGAAATAATGAACTGCTTTATTGAGGTATGAGCCGCATACTATGTCATCTACCCATTTAAAGTGTGCAATTCAGTGGGTTCTAGAATATATGCAGAGTTACGCAACCATCACCACTATCTCCTTCCAAAACACGTTCACTCCTAAAAAGAAACCTTGGACTCATTAAGCAGTCACTCCCCAGTCCCTGGCACCCACTCATCTCACTGTGTAACTTTCCATTCTCTTTATGATGTGTTTTTTTTTTAATGTTTATTTATTTTGGGGAGAGAGAGTATGCAAGAGAGCAGGGTAGGGGCAGAAAGAGAGGGGGAGAGAGAATCCCAAGCAGGTCTGTACCGCCAGCGCAGAGCCCGACACGGGGCTCGAACTCGCAAACTATGAGATCGTGACCTGAGCTGAAATCAAGAGTCGGACGCTCAACCGACTGAGCCACCCAGGCGCCCCTTGCTCATCTGCTTTCTGTCTCTGTGGATTTGCCTCTTCTGGAATTGTATGCACACGGAAGCATACGACATGTGCCTTTTCTGTCTGGCTTCTTTCACTTAGCAGAATGTCTTCCGGGCTCACCTGCATCATAGCGTGGGGCAGCCAGGACACCGTTCGTTTTTGTGGCTTGAGTGACATTACACTGTACGGATGTGACACACTTGCTTACCCTTTCATCTGCTGGTACATGCTCGGGCTGCTCCTGTCTGGGGGCTGTTACAAGGAGTGCTGCCCCCAGCGTCTTCACACATGCGTGCTCCTGTCTCTTGGGGAGGGGCCCTTAACGTCTTCCGGAGCGGGTGTATCACGGCGCGTGGATCGGTGGTTCTGGACAGCAGCCGCCGAGGCAGAGGAAACGTGCATGCCTCCCTCGCGCCCGCTGCCCAGCCCCACTTCCACGTCTGAGCTTTCTGTCCCCAGGCTCAGCCCTCAGTGCCCTGGACGCTGCCCCACACAGGTGGCTGAGATCCAGGTGGAAATAGAACTGCGGGACGAGATCCTGCCCAGGGCCCAGAATATCCAGAGCCGCCTGGACCGACAGACCATCGAGACGGAGGAGGTATGCGCGCTCCGGTGGGGACTCGGGACTGAAGACGTGGAGCCAGGTGGCCATGGCCTCCCCTCCCCTTCCCTTCCGACTTGGACTTCCTGTCCCTCGGTTGTGCCCCATTGCTTCCTCCCCTGGTGCCGTCCTCTCCTTAGGTGAGCAAGACTCTGAAGGCCACGCTGCAGGCCTTACTGGAGGTGGTGGCGTCGGAAGATGGGGACGTGCTTGACTCTTTCCAAGCCAGCCCCTCCACCGAGTCCCTCAAGTCCACCAGCTCGGATCCGGGTTCTCGGCAGGCTGGCCGGAGGCGGGGCCAGCAGCAGGAGACTGAGACCTTCTACATCACGGTGCGGCCCCGGGGGCGCAGGGGCAGGGGCAGAGGCAGGGCGCTGGAAGGGCCCGGAGCAGGGATTACAACTCTGGGCTCTTCTCGGGGCTTCCCAGAAGCTCCAGGAGTACCTGAGTGGACGAAGCATCCTCGCCAAGCTGCAGGCCAAGCATGAGAAACTGCAGGAGGCCATTCAGCGAGGTGGGTCCCCGTCCGGCCCTTGGCCGCTTCCTCCCCACCCCCAGGGCCAGGAGTGGCACCTGCCCTCAGCCTTCCTGCCCGGGAACCCCAGCCAGCCCACGTTCCTCTCTGCCCGGAGAGGTTGGTCGGCATGCAGGGGCTAGCCGGGCAAGGGTCCCGGTCCCTATCTGGCCACCACCCTTGACCTTCGGGCCATGCCTTTCTCTGTGCGGTGCATTGAGGACCTGCTGGCCCAAGACGCACAGCGATGTTTTCTCCTCCCCAGGTGACAAGGAGGAGTGGGAGGCGTCTCGGTGAGTGCTTCACTCGGGGCTGCTTCGGAGGAGTTGCTGTGCCGCGGGGGCCAGGCTTCAGTGTCCGCACCCCGCCTCCTTGCGGCCCACCTCTGCTGCGCATTGTCCCACGGCTTCAATTTTCCACTTTGCCCATCGGGTTCTGGAATACCTCGCGGGCTCCAGGGCCCCGTTTGCCTCGGCTAGGGGGCGGGACATCCTGTTCTCCATGCCCCCTCCCCTCCGAGCCAGCTTCCGTTGCCCCCCAGGACCCAGTACACACAGAGAAAACTCCAGAAGAGCCGCCAGCCCCGCCCCAGCTCCCAGTATAACCAGAAACTCTTCGGGGGAGACATGGAGAAGTTTATCCAGGTACTGGCCCTGCCTCACAGTGCAGCTGTGCTCAGGCCCTCCCCTGCATGTTGGTTTCTGTCCAGCCCGGGGCTCCCGTGTCCTCCGTTGCCGATGACCGGTCAACTGTCCCTTCTTGGATGGGCCTTGTCCGGCCTCCACTGATGGAAGGGAACATCTTTCACTAGTATCAGCCACCTACAGAAAGCCTCGGGCGGGGATGCGCAACGAGTTGAGCCCACAAGCCCCACTTCTGGCTAGCACGGTACTGGGGACCCTAGAAAGTGAAATGAGGGAGGCGAGAAAGGTCTGAAAAGAAGAAACAGCACTAGCCTTTTTTATGACGTGATGACGCACTTTGTACGTATTGAAAAGAAGCAGGGGGCTACTTAAGTGAACAAATGTGAGTTTTGCAATGTCACCTGATTCCAGGTCAACGTAGAGAATCTGGTTGCACTTTTACCGGCCAACTTTAAGCAGCAAACAGTGTAAGGCCTAGAATGGCCCCAGGGATATCAGACACGTGGGAGCGACTCTCACAAACCGCGTGCCACACGTCGTTGCCGATAGCCATAATGGATCGTTAAGAGCAAATACAAGTGAGCAGATGACAAGGAGGGACAGTGACGTGAACACCCTCTCTGTTCCCAGAGCTCAGGCCAGCCCGTGCCCCTGGTGGTGGAGAGCTGTGTCCGCTTCATTAACCTGAATGGTAAGCCACCCCCGGGCCCTCCTACTGCCGGCCTGGCGCCCGGCACCCGGCACCGGAGCCTGGCGGGGTGGGGGGCGGGACTCAGCACCCGTCCGCTCTCATCCTCCCTCAGGCCTGCAGCACGAGGGCATCTTCCGGGTGTCAGGTGCCCAGCTCCGGGTCTCAGAGATCCGCGACGCTTTCGAGAGAGGTAGGGACCGGCAGGATGGGGTGGGCGTGGGGGCTAGCTAGAGCCGCTGCGATCGGCCTTCTGCTCCCTCGGTCACCCTCAGGGGAGGACCCACTGGTGGAAGGCTGTACGGCCCACGACCTGGACTCCGTGGCTGGGGTGCTGAAGCTCTACTTCCGGAGCCTGGACCCCCCGCTCTTCCCGCCGGACCTGTTCGCGGACCTGCTGGCTTCTGCAGGTGAGGCCGGGGCCTGAGGCCGGCTGGGGGGTGGGGGGCAGGGGCCGCTCTCCGGTGGCGGCCGTGGTCACACTCACGCGCTCCTCTCCTCGGGCGGTGGCCTGGGCCGCAGAGCTGGAGGCCGTGGCGGAGCGGGTGGAGCTCGTGAGCCAACTGCTGGCCCGGCTGCCCAGACCCGTGCTGGTGGTCCTGCGTTACCTCTTCACCTTCCTCAACCAGTGAGTGCTCCTTAGGGGACGAGGAGGGCTGCCCGTGGGGGTGCAGGGGACACCGGGCGGGGAGCTCCCTGCCCGTGACCCGTGTGTGCTCCCCAGCCTGGCTCAGTACAGCGACGAGAACATGATGGACCCCTACAACCTGGCCGTGTGCTTTGGGCCGACACTGCTGCCTGTGCCCGCGGGGCAGGACCCGGTGGCCCTGCAGGGCCGGGTGAACCAGCTGGTGCAGACGCTCATCGTGCAGCCATCGCGGGTTTTCCCGCCCGTGAGCCTGGTGCCCGGCCCCGTCTATGAGAAGTGCATGGCGCCGCCTTCTACCAGCTGCCTGGGGTAGGCTCTTGGCGGGCCCGGCTCGGGCTCGGGGGCCGAGCACCGGGGAACCCCCTCACCTACTCAGACGCCTCCCTCTGACCTCAGGGACGCCCACCTGGAGGGCCTGGCGGGGGAGAACGAGCCGGAGCTGGAAGCAGGGACCCCGGCCCAGGAGGACGGTGAGTGAGGGAGCTGCGAGACGAGGAGGGCCCGGCCCCCCGGGCGCCCGCCTGCTCCGCCTCCCAGCTCGGACCCCCTTTTCTCCCCAGACCTGGAGGGGGCCGTGGAGGCCGTGGCCTGCTTCGCCTACACGGGCCGCACGGCCCAGGAGCTGAGCTTCCAGCGCGGGGATGTGCTGCGGCTGCTCGAGCGGGCCTCAGGCGACTGGTGGCGGGGCGAGCGCGCGGGCACCCGGGGACTCATCCCGCACAAGTACATCACGCTGCCCGCAGGGTGAGTGGGCCGCCTCTCGCTCAGCCAGCTTTTCGGCTCGTCCCCTGCCCCGAGTCCCCGCTTCCCCAGCCCGCCGGCCCCCCGGGGCCTGCCCCCGGAATGGGCGCTCCCAACAGGCTGTCTCTCTGACCCCAGTGCAGAGAAGCACGCCGCCGGCCAGGGGCCACAGGCTACGGGGGAGCTGCTGAGCAGTCCAGGTGTCCTCCCGGCCACAGAATTTGCCCACCGGTGAGCAAGGAAAAGGTGGTTCCTCGGGAGGACTCGCCGTGGTGGCCCCCCTCGCTCACCTCGGCCTGAGCACTGCGGCTGGGGAGCCGAGTGCCACGCCTGGTCAGAAGGGGCGGGGGTCTGACTGTGGCCGCGTGGACAGGGGCCCGGTGGGGGAGGGCCGTCCGGCTGAGGGACGCCAGAGGAGGGCAGGAGGGACCCACCGGGCCAGCCTTGCTGTTCCCCCTGCCTTGGCCGTGCCCTGGCACGGGAGGAGGTGCCGCCAGGCTCACTGTCCGTCCCCTGCAGGCCAGAGCCATGCACCCCACCTGACGCCCCTCTGGGCACACCCGGGGGTCCCGCTGGGCACAGGCGGCACTGCTTGGTCCCCACCTCCCCAGAGCGATACGTGGAGGTAGACAAGGTGAGAGCGGGGACTGGCTGCGTGCCAGCTGTGGCCCCGTGGCCAGGCCTAGGAGTCCGGGGGCAAGGCAGGGAGCTGGGCCACACAGACGCAAATGCCCGAGGGGCCGGAGCCAAGGGGTAAGGGTGGGGTAGGGCAGCCGGGAGACCCCAGGGGAGGCGTGCGGCGGGCAGGGCCGGGTGGGGTGCGGGTGGGCACCGTCCGGGAGGCCAGGGAGACAGTGGGTATGAGAGGAAGAGGGGAGATCTGGGCCTCGACCGAAGGGGTCCCCGCTTCAGGGCTGAGCTGAGGAATTGTTGTCCCCAGAGGCAGCTGTGACGGCCACGCCGAAAGTGACAGAAGAGAAACCGGGCAGGGCAGGTGGGGCGGCTCCCAACAGATGCCCTCCCTTTCTCTTCTCTCCTCTAGGCCGTGACACAGACCATGGACTCCGTGTTCAAGGAGCTCTTGGGAAAGACCTCCGCTCGCCAGGGCCTCGGGCCGGCGATCGCCGGCTCCCCCAGCCCCGGACCCGGCAATGCGAAGCCTCCAGCCTGCAGCCGCCTTGGCAAGAACAAAGGCTTCTCCCGCGGCCCCGGGGCCCTGGCGTCACCCGCGTTGTCCCATCCCCAGGGCCTGGACTCACCCCTCAAGCACTGACGCGCTGCTCCCTGGCCTGTCCAGCAAGCGCTGGGCTCCTGCTCTTGTCCCCTCTGCAGAGGAGGGTACAGCCACCCCAACGCCCCCCTGCCTGCCCCAGCCCCAGCTCGGGCCCCTTTGGGAGGCAACTGAGGAAGGAGGCCGAGGCTGAGGGGCTTTTGCCAGGCGGGCTTGTCGGTGACTGTCGGGCGGTGGGCGCCCAGGCTGCTCTCTGCCTCAGCTGAGGGTGCCAGCCTGGTGGAGGTGGGCAGGCGTTGGCCGCTGTTTATAAAGTCCTGTGCGCTGACTCCGTGCGAGCCCCTTTTCTGTCTCGGGAGGCTGCACAGGCGGTGGCAGGGTCAGATGCCGGGTGCTCAGCACCGAGTGGCCCCTGCCCGGACCGTGTGGTTTGGGGGCCTGCACCCATGTGGGGGGTTCCCGAGCTGTGCACGTGTGTTGAGGGGGGCAGTCTCAGAAGGTCTTTCCACGCTGCCCCACGACCACTGTTACCCCGATCCAAGGAGGCTCACTGGGTGGAAAATGAGCTGGAACTTTTATTCAGGAGAGCGAGAGGGGAGGGCCAGGGGGGTGAGCGTGGCCCTGCCCCCTTTCCTTCCTCCTGGGCTCCTTGGGACCTCCATCTCCGGGAAGGCACCGGCTGGGGTGGGAGCCCTGTGCCACCGCGCTGCCGCCGCCGGAGCCTGTCCCCACACCCAGCACCAAGGAGCTGACCTCTGGCTCTTAGTCCCACAGCCAAGTCCCAGAGGGACCCCTTTCCCCAGGGGCTCCCGGGGCCAGCTCCAGGTGGGTGGCTGAGTGTCGCAGAGCCTCTAGAAGGAAGGCACCGCCTGGCTCGTCAGGAGGAAGTGTCCTTGGCCAGGAAGGAGCTGCCGGTGGCGCAGGACTCCTCGGGGGGCCCCGGGCTGGGGGGGGCCCGCTTCCGGGCCCAGCAGAGCAGGCTGCGCAGCTCAGAGGAGACGCTGCTGCTGAAGGCAGCGTAGATCCAGGGGTTGGTACAGCTGTTGAGGCTGGCCAGCAACATCAGCAGCACGAAGGGGGGCCCTGTGGGGGTGGAAGGGTCCGGGCTGGGGCCGAGAGTGCCCGTGCAGGGGCGCGGCAGCCCCTCCTGCCCCTAGGGAATGGCAGTCCACGTGAGCACGTGTGTCGGTGGGGGTAAAGGTGTGTGTGCGGCCGAGCGCGAACGGTCCCCCACAGCCCCAGCCCCAGCCACACCCACCTTCCCGGGGCGCCTCGGGGTCCCACGCCGACCACAGCTGCACGAGGAAGAAGGGCGCCCAGCACAGCACGTACACAATCACGATCACCAGCGTCATCCTCACGGTCTTGGCCATGGCTGCTGACACCCGGGCCCCCTCACTGGGACTGCCTGTCCGGCGCCCCCCACGGCAGCCCCCGGCCCTCTCTGCCGGCCCCGGCACCAGGCTGGCGTGAATCTCCCGGAAGATGAGCACCTGGCAGGCAGCGATGCCCAGGGCAGGTGCCACGAACACCATTAAGGCGATCCAGGTGACATAGGCTCGGAGGCCCCAGGGCTCGGCAAAGCGGGCCCAGCAGTCAAGGACCCCAGTTCCGTCTCCCACGTCACGCTGGGCGAAGATGAAGAGCTGGGGCAGGCTGAGAATGAGCGAGAAGGCCCAGGCCACCAGCACCGGCCGGTTCCAGCGGGCTCCGCCTCCGTGGCGGTATGCCAGCATGGGGCGGCAGATGGCGCGGTGGCGATCCAGCGTCATGGCCAGGATCATGTAGGAGGAGGCGTACATGCCCACCATCTGCAGGTACTTGACTGCCCGGCACAGGGCATCGGGCCCACGGAAGCGGTCGGTGGCATCCCATGCCAGCTGGGGCAGTACTTGGAACAGAGCCACGGCCAGGTCGGCCAGGCACAAGTGGCCAATGAAGACGTGCATGGGCGCCCAGCGACCCCGCCGGCCCCGGCGCACTAGGGCGCTCAGCACCAAGCCATTGCTCAGGGCCACGGCCACGAAGACTGTGGAGAGCAGGGCCAATTCCGCCTGGGCCAGCAGTGGGTCCCGGGTGTCCGACAGCTCCTCCTTGCTGCCATTGCCAGGTGGGACGGGTCGAGAGAGGGGCCGGGGCACGGCTGGGCAGGGGTGGAGGAAGAGGGCCAGGTTAGGGTGTGCGCTCTGCAGGGGGACCTGGGCCCGAGGAAGTTCCAACGGGAGAGGCGGAGCCAGTGGCCTGAGCAGCCGTCCAGCTGGGCCTCCTGCTTCCCTCCGGTGTCCCGGCTCCTGGCAGCCAAAGTCTCCCAACCGCCCCCCTCCTCCCCGGGAGCTCGCAGGGCCATCCCCTCCCCCCCCCACGTCGGCAGCCTGGAGAGGCAGGTGAAGCAGATGTCTGAAAGAGGGGCTTCTCTGCTTCCTCCAACCCCGCTCGACCTACCTGGCTCATCCTGGTGGGGGGGTTGGTGGGGGATGGGTAGGGGCCCAGGGGCTGGAGCCTTACCAGATGTGCTGCTGGATGCCATAAGCATGGTGGAGCTCAGGCAGGTGTCTTGGGCGCCTGGAGGAGACGGGGTGTCGCACTCAGCCTCTCATCCGAGAGGCCAGTCCCACTGCCCCATTTCCACACAGGCCTGTGTGCGTGTGTGCGTGTGTGCGTGTGTGCGTGCGCGTGTGGGCAGCGGGGGGTGGGGGTGGGGATCCAGCCTGCGTGCAGCTGCGTGCGTGCGTGTGCGCGTTCGTGTGCGTGTGTCCCCGTGATGGGGTTCGGGGGGGCACACCCTTAGCCAGATCAAGGTCGGTGAGGTCTGGTCCCCTGAGCCAGACGTGAACCTCAGGGCCCGCTGTGCCCCTCTCAGTACCCGGCAGGGTAACATGGACGCACGAGCCCTAGGACCCACCTCGTCAGCCCACAAGACCTGGAGCAGACATGCAGACCCTCCCCCTCACCGTGTCCTCCCCCTGCGGCCCGACAGAGGCCAGGAGAGGTGGCCATCCGAGGGCTGGGGCTGGCCAGGGAGAGGCCGGCATGTCCCCGGGGCCCCTCGAAGCCCCTTACCTGGCTGGGCTGTCTGGGCTCCGGGCAGCCGGGCAGTGGCAGGCGCGGAAGGTGGCCCGAGAGCTGGGATCTGCTCTCCATCGCCTGCCCCGCCCCAGCCCGGCCTCTGGGAGTGACCTGCCCAGGAGGGGACTTCCTCTCCCTCTCCTCCCCCACGTGCCTCTCCTGGCCTCCTGCCTGTGGCAGCGGGAAGTAGTCCCCTGGCCTCCTGTGCTGCCTTTCCTGTCCCTGCCCTCCCAGGTCTGTCCCCAAGACGCCTACCCCCCAGCCCCTGAGGGCCTGGACCCTCCCAGGCGGGTCCTCAGCTTGGCCATCCCCCTCAAACCCTGCCTGCCTGCCTCTGCCCCCACAGGGCCCACCTTACTAGGTGGCAGGGCTGTGGGAGATCAGTTAGCTCAGCTCCATTTCATAAGTGGGGAAACTGAGGCCAGAGATAGGCGGGGCTGACTGAAGATCACGCAGCTTTTTCGTGGCACAGCTTGACTCCTTTCCCCAGCCAGGCTCCTGCTGTCCCTCTTGGGCCAGGGCGAGGAAGGGGTGAGAGCTCGCGTGGAGTCCCCACTACAGAGTGGTGGCTCCTCCCAGGCCTGTGAAGGGCCCGCCCCTCCTCAATTAGGGCTGCCGGAGATGAGGCACAGGAAGGGAGGGTGTGGGGTGGGTACAAGCCAGGGCTTAATGTGCCCCTGTGAGAGCCAGCTTCCTCCCCAGGGTCCTGTGGGGGCCAGGGACACCCCCCTCCTCCTGCCCCACCTGCAGCTACCTGTCGTCAGAGGAGGAGGCTTCAGATCTCTGTCTCTCTCTCTCTCTCTCTAACACGCACAGACACAGACACGCCCGAGTGTGTGCAACAGCCATATGCCCGCAAAGGCGCACACACTTGACATAGACACAAACACCCGTGTTCCCACACTGTGTGGACGGCCTGACAGTGGGGCTTCCCTGCCAGGGACTTCGGGCTGGGCTCCCCCTCTCTCCTGTCCTCCCCGCCCCAGCCCAGCCTTTCCCTCCCGTCCCAGGCTCCCTCTTCCCCACCCTCTCCCGCTCTTGCTCTTGCCAGGACCCTGGCCTGGCTCGCACAAGGCCTGCACGGCCCGGCCCGAGGCAGTGGCCTGCAGGCCTCCCAGGGACAGGCTCTGGGCCCAGCTGGCCCCGTTTTCCTGTTTGTCTTCTCTGATGACCTACAAGGCTAGAGGCCAGCACAGCTCCGCTCTGACCGGGCCCAAGTCCGGCCGTCACTGAGGCCTCCTCTTCCTGGCCAGAGGGCCCGGGGGGCAGCACGGCCATCATGCACCACCCCCTCCCCCCGCACACTGCACCCCTGCACGCTGCATGTACAGCGCACATACTACATCCACACGTGCCGTGCATTCGCACAATCTTTCGCGCACGCGCGCGCACGCACACACACACACACACACACACACACCGCTAGGAGACAGGTTGCAGAATGCTGACAGCCCACGTCTGAACACTTCAGCCACACCTCCTAAGAACAGGAACATCCTCACTCTCTCCCCTGTAACCACACTGCCGTTAATAACATAGAAGCAAAGAAACCACTTTCTACTGCCTTCCAGATCAACAAAAACGGTAGAAGTGGAGTTCTGGGCACAATTATAGAAGAGTGTTTTCGAGGGAGCCCCTGGTAGAGAGTCACAGCACACCCAGCACGTCCTTTTTCGTTCCGTTCCCCCTGGGCGGAGGCCCCACAGGGGGATGGGACCTCCCTCGTCTGCCCCGGGTTGGGGGGGGAACCCAGGCACCTGCAGAGCAGCGTTTGTCCTGTCTTGCCCCAGCTGTGTGACCTTGGGCAGGCTCTGCCCAGCTCTTGGGGCCTCGGCTTTTCCCTCCTTTAAAGGGGAAGCCAACACCCGAACGCGGACCAAGGTGACATGTTGGGCAAAGGCCTGGAACCGGCAGGTGAAGAGCTCACTGCACGTAGGGCAGCGCTGGAGGCCAGGGCCGGAAGCTCCGTACGGGTCCCTCTGCCGGGACCTGAGCGAGGCCACGCAGGGATGGATCCCAGCAGAGAAGTGACAGGCAGGGTGGGGCCCCTGAGCCATGAGGCCACTTCCTCGGCCATCTCTGCTCCCTACGCTCCTTGTTTCCTGTTGCTGAGCCCGGGGTAAGAATGTTGGGGAAGCCCCCTCCCTTCCTCACTGGTTTTCTCCCAGAGGCAAGGGAGGGTTTGTGTCCACATGTAGACCAGACATCATGGGGAGGCCGTACGCACAGCTCGCCCCTGCTCAGCCAGAACAAGTGCTGGGACTTTCAGGAGAAGCCACCACAGCCAGAGGGCATCCTGGAGAGAGTCTGGATCCTTAGCTGAGAGCCCCCAAGGCTGGCACGCATGTGCCCCGGGCGCTGTGCCAGGTGACATGCTGGGCCAGGCTGGCCGAGGCCCGTCACCTGCAGGGACTAGCTGATCAGAGGTGACAGGCCTCAGGCAGGCCCCTGCCCCAGCCACCCCCCCCAGCTCATGGGTAGGCTGACTGGCTTACTCACCGTCAGGGCCACATGAGTTAGCAGAGATGGTCCCTGGTTACCCAGAAGCCCCTGTCCTCTGGGCAGAGTGAACTGACAGCCGGGCACTGACCTGGACACCGCTCCTCCCTGAGACAGGCAGATGGGCAGGGGCTCTGGGGAGGAGACAGGAGGGACCCCTGAGAAATGTTTGGGGGGGTGGCCGAATGGGCCCACACTCTCCCCAGGGAGCACTGAGAAGCAGGTTCTGAAGGACTGGAGAAGGCCCTGACCACGTGGCTGGCCAGTTACGCCAGCAGGCCTCGGGCCGGGGGCAGGACTGAGCAGACGCGCCCCCCCCCCCCACCATCCCTGCAGGATTGCATCTGCACAAAGGATTCTGTGGGTGGCCAAAGTGTGGGCTCGTGTGTGCCCCAGCCCGGTGTCTGAGGAGAAGACAGGAGGCCTCGGGGTGGGCAGGTGATCAGAGCTGGCAGGCCCCGGATCTTTGCTCTATCACTGGCTTTCTGTAATCAGAACCCTTTGCTGAACAAACAGCAAGCGCTGCTGGCCCTGTGCCACGGGGGTGTGGGGGGGAGGGCCCCGGGCCCCGCCCCCAGGCCTGTGCCCAGAAGGCTGGGGGCCGGCGGGCCAGGGGAGACTGTTGCCACCACACAGGAGCCAAATGTGGGGACCCCGTTAACGGGTTGACAGAATGGAGAGGAAGGACATTTCTGAGGCCTGGAATAAACCCTTGAAGGACACCGTAGGGATGAAAGAGAAAGACGAGGGAGCCGAGGACATGGAGAGTAAGGGTGATGGAGCCGGGAGAACACCCAGGAGAACATCTGCTCAGAGGCCGGAGGGGACACAGTGCCCCGGTGTCCGGCGAGGGAGCGAGCTGCCCCAGCTGAGCATCCGTCCTGATGGGGTCCCCCTGCGGATGGCAGATCGTGCAGGGCCGTGGGAGAGTAAGTGCACTGACACCTGCTGAAGTGACAAGCAGAGGCTCCAACGGGGTGAAAGGGCATTGGGTCAGAAGATGGGATCAAAAGGGCCAAAGATACATTTAATAAAACGACATGCGTGCATGCGTGCGTGTGCACATGTATCGAGATGTGTATGGGCCAACGGTGGTGGCAAGACGGGGCGTCCACTCACCTGAGGCCCGAACGAGAGTGAGTAAGTCATTTTGAAAGTTAGACCAAGCCTGCTTGCAAGTTTCTGGACAGAGGAGAGTGGTACTTGGACGAGGAGCCCCGAAGCCTGGGGGGGTACAGGGTCCCCCACAGGATGGGGAGCACCCCATGCAGGGGCTGAGGACCAGGGGCGTAGAAGGCAGGTGAGCAGTTGAGGCCTCTGTCCCCGGATGACCACGAGGTCCTCATCCGAAGGGAAGGCAGCCCGGCAGGAGGCGTCTCCTTTTTGGTCCGAGTTACCCAGGCGCGTGGTTTAAAGTGGCCGATTGTTTGGGGGCACCTGATTTCAGCTCCTTCCAGGGGCTCCCTGGGTAATCGCCGCCACCTCGCTCCGTAATGAGTCTCCAGCATCCTTTCCCCGCCACCGCCACCGCCACTGCCACCGCCACTCACCCTTCTTCCTCTGCTCGCCTCCCTTCCACTTATGGCTGCGTCGAGGGCATCGTCGCTGTTCGGCGCTCCCACTACTCTGGCTGCCACGACGTACGCAAGGACTTCTCTCCTCGTCCCGCCTCGCTTTTTAAAATCAGACTTTCTGAGGTCTGATTAATAGCCAATCAAATTCACAAATTGCTTAATGAGATCTGACGCACGGACACACATGGTTTAATTTCTCCAGAGTAAATCCTTAGAACTGAGGCTGCTGGGTCAGTTGATGAGGTCCACTACTCTGCCTCTCTGATTTTAACCATTTCAGCAGTATTTTATTGGGAACTTATTCTGCATTTTACTTATGACTGATGATGGTGAGAATCTTTTCATATGTTTATTTGCCATTTGCATATTATCTTTGATGAATTATCTAGTCAAATCTTTTGTCAATTTTTTAAAGCTTTTCCAGTTGCTGAGTTGTAAGAGTGTTTTCATTTTCAATGTGTTTTGAATTTTTAAAAATGTTTATTTATTTATTTTGAGAGAGAGAGAGAGAGAGAGAGAGAGAGTGAGAGAAAGAAAGAGGTCGAGCAGGGGAAGGGCAGAGAGAGAGAGAAGCACAGAGCCCAGCACAGGGCTCAATGTCACGAACTGTTAGATCATGACCCGAGCGTCAAGAGTCAGATGCTTAACCAACTGAGCTGCCCAGGCACTCCTCACTTTTAATATATTTTGGATACAAATTCTTTAAAAAGATTTTCGATGTTTCTTTATTTTTGAGAGAGAGACACACACACATACACAGTACAAGCAGGGCAGTGACAGAGAGAGGAGGAGACACAGCATCTGAGAGCCCGATGGGGGACTCGAACTCACACACCGCAAGATCACGACCTGAGCCGAAGTCAGATGCTTAACCGACTGAGCCACCCAGGCGCCCCTAGATACAAGTTCTTTAACATATATGTTTTGTTTTGCCAGTGTGCCTTGTCACTGTATTACAGTCTCTTTTAAGTAATTTCTACCCTGCAAGGTGGGGCTGGAACTTACAACTCTCAGATCAAGAGTCTTGTGCTCTATCGACTGAGCCAGCCCCTAACCGTCTCTTTAAAATAAAACAAAAACCTTAGGGGCACCTGGTTGGCTCAGTTGGTAGAGCACATGACTCTTTATCTCAGGGTCGTGAGTTCAGGCTCCATGTTGGGCATGGAGCCTACTTAAAAAAAGAAAAAAAGAAAAAGCCAACTTAAGATGTTTTGAAGATATCGAATTTTATCAGTTTTTTTTCCTTTACAGTTTGTATTTTGTGTATCCTATCTAAAAAGCCTTTGCCTAATTCAGTGTCACAAAGCTATTCTCCTATGATTTATTCTAGAAGTTCTGTATCTCTAGCTCTTATATTTAGGCCTATAATTCATCTCGAGTTAAATTTTGTGCGTGGTATGGATTAAAGATCCAGGTTCATTTTTTTGCGTGTGGCTATCCAGTTGTCCCCCCACAACTGGGGGGAATTGCCTGTTGCTAGTGTATAAAAATACCATTGATATTTGCATACTGACTGTTTATCCTGTGACCTTGCTAAACCCACTTAATAGTTCAATTGGTTTTTGTAGATTTCTTAGGATTTTTTTTACCTAGATAATAATGCCATCTCAAATAAAAACGCTTTTACATTTCTTTCTAATCTATATGCCTTTTATTCCTTTTTCTTGCCTTATCACACTTGCTAGGGTTTTTCATAGATGCCCCTTATCAGGCTGAGGAAGTTTCCCTTTACTTCTACTTTATTGAGAACTTTTATCATGAGTAGGTGTTGAATTATGTCAAATGTTTTTCCCGCATCTATTGAGATGATCATGCAGTTTTTCCTTTTTTGTTGTTGTTCTGGTAATATGATTAATTACCTTGACTGATCTTCAAATGTCAAAGCAAACTGGCGTTCCTGAAAGGAACGTTACTTGGTCATGATGTATTATTTTTTTATATATTGCTGTATTTGATTTGCTAAAATTTCGGTTAATATTTTTACAGTGTGTGTATTCACAAGGGACACTGGTCTGTAGTTTCCTCTTTGTGTAACATCTTTGATTTTGGTATAAGGATAATGTTTACCTTGTCAGATGAGTTGGGAACTGTTTCCTCTATTTTCTGGAAGAATTTGTGGAGAACTGGTGTTCTTTCTTTCGAAACGTTTGGTAGAATTCTCTGTGGCAACGTTTTTAGCTACAAATTCAACTCCTTTCATAGATACGGGGTTATTCAGGTTATCTATTTCCTCTGGAATGAATTTGATAGTTTGTATCTTTCACATAATTCATCCATTTCATCTAAGTTGTATTGTAATGTATTAGCATATTATTATTATCCTTTTAATGTCTGTAATATCTGTAGTGGTGTCTTCTCTTTCATTTTACTTCTTTCATTTTTGATATTGGTAATTTGTGTATTCTCTCCATTTTTTTTCTGATCAGACTAGCTAGAGGTTTATCAATTTCACTAATGTTTTCAAAGACAGCTTTGGGTTTCATATATTTACTATAACGTTTTTCTGTTTTCTATTTCTTTGACTTCTGCTCTTTATTATTTTCTTCCTTCTATTTATTTTAAATTTAATTGACTCTTCCTTTTCTAGTTTACTTTTTAATTTTTTTTTATTTGAGAGAGAGAGAGAGAGAGAGCAGGGGAGAGGGGTAGAGGGTGAGAGAAAGAGAATCTTACACAGGTTCCATGCTCAGCGCAGAGGCTGATGAGTGGAGCTTGATCCCACAACCCTGGGATCATGACCTGAGCTGAAATCAAGAGTCGAAATCTTCTAGTTTCTTAAAGCGGAAGCTCAAAATGATTTGGGACCCTTTCCTTTTCTAATATGAACAGTGAATGTTATACATTTTCCTCTCATCGCTTGTTTAGTTGAATTCCCAAATTTTGATATTTTACGTTTTTAGTTTTATTCAATTCAATATGATTTTTTTGTATTAGAACAGGTTTTAACTTGTGACTTCCCCTTTGATTCATGGCTTATTTGGAAGTGTATTTTTTCATTTCTAAATATTTGGAAATTTCCTACATATCATTTTGCTATTGATTTCTTTCTTTAAAAAAAAAAATATTTTTAAGTAATCTCTACATCCACTGTGGGGCTTGAACTTACAACCACGAGATCAAGAGTCGCATGCTCTACTGACCGAGCCAGCCAGGTGCCCCTGTTACTGATTTCTGATTCAGCATCACTGTGGTCAGAAATCCTACTTTGTAGGACTGTTACCCTTTGTCATTTCTCGAACTCTGTTCTGTTGTCCAGAACATTGTCTATGTTGGTGAACGTTACATCTATCCTTGAAAAGAATGTGTATATGTGTATTTTCTTGTTGTTGGGTGTGGTATGCTATAAATATCAATTAGGCCACTTTGGTTGACAGTGTTGTTCACATCCATATTCTTACTGATTTTTCCCCTGCTTTGTTTTATGAGCTACTGAGAAAAAGATGTTATAGACTCCAACTACATTTGGAGATTTGTGTATTTCTTGACTGATTGCCCTTTTTCCATTATGAAATATCCCTGCTTATCTCTGATAATATTCTTTGTGTTGAATTCTATTCTGATATTAATATTGTCACACCAGCTTTCTTACGCTGAGCTCGTGCGATATATCTTTTTCCATCCTTTTACTTTCAGCTTGTCTGTGTCTTTAGGCTAAAAGTGTGCTTCTTGTAAATAACATATTTTATCTAGCCCGACAGTTTCTGCCTTTTAACTTGTGTGTGTGGCAGACTGTGTTTTTCAGAGGTAGCCCCGACAATATCTCCCATTCTGCTGTTCTGGAACCTTGCCATTTTGCCATCAAGAGGTGGAATTTGGGGCACCTGGCTGGCTCAGTCGGTGAAGCATCCCACTTCGGCTCGAGTCATGATCTCACAGTTTTTGGGTTCAAGCCCTGCGTCAGGCTCTGTGCTGAGCCCAGTTGGGGTTCTGTGTCTCCCTCTCTCTCTGCCCCTTCCCCGCCCTTGCTCTCTCTCTCTCTCTCTCTCTCTCTCTCGCTGTCTCTCAAAAATAAATAATCCACATAATATGGCATAAGCGATGCCGCTTGATTTCTGAGGCTGGGTCAGAAGAGGCAATGCAGCTTCGGCCCTGTTGGCGGGGATATTCAGTCTTCCGGCCTCTAGCTTCCCTGAGGCTGCCATGCTGTGAGGAAGCCCAAGCTAGCCCCTCTTGGACAGACCACATGGAAGGGCTCTGACCCGTGAAGAGAGATGCTCGCGCAGCTCTAAGTTGCTCCAACTCCACACTGTTCCAGCCCCAGCTGGACAGCGAGCGCACGAAGGACCCTCGGGCGGGACCACCCAGCTGAGCCCTTCCCAGATGCTTCTTTAAAAAAAGAATTGTGGACTTGTGGGGCACCCAGCTGGCTCGGTCAACGGAGCGCGCGACTCTTGATCTCGTAGTTGGAAGTTCGAGCCCCACGTTGGGTGTGGAGATTGCTTAAAAATAAAATCTTAGGGGCCCCTGGGTGGCTCAGTCGGTTGAGCGTCTGACTTCAGCTCAGGTCATGATCTCACGGTCCGTGGGTTCGGGCCCCACGTCGGGCTCTGTGCTGTCAGCTCGGAGCCTGGAGCCTGCTTCCGATTCTGTGTCTCCCTCTCTTTCTGCTCCTCCCCCGTATGTGCTCTGTCTCTCTCTGTCTCCAAAATAAATAAAAACATTAAAAAAATTTAAAAAAATAAAAATGAAATCTTAAAGAGATAAGTAAAAATAAATAAAATATTGTGGCCTTGTGATCTGAGTGCCTGGAGATTTTTTTTTTCAGTTCCACCTCACCCTGCGACGTTAGCAGATCCATGAACAGGTGCCTCAGGAGTGTCTCTCTCGGGTCTTCTGCCTCGACTGCTGCCGTAGCAGGCTTTTGCTTTGTCCTCAGTGTCGGACTCAGGGAGGCTGGAAGGTTTCTGTCAGTCCCCCTCCCCTGCCTTAAGACAGGTCAGGTCTTCTGTCCTTTCCCGGCCACGGCCTGCTGCCGGCAGGAGTGGGGTTGCCCTCAGTTCTCCTGCCCCTGCATTCACACTTCACCCCGTTAGTGCATCGATACCTTCAGGGAAAGCATATCAGCCCAGCTATGCTGCTTCCAGCCTTTGCGGGGAAACCCGTGGAAGAGAGTTGCTGGGCGAACACAAACTCCTCTGTCTGAGGCTAGGGATTCAAACTGCCCTGCCACGCGGCCTTTAAACGTTAGCGAACAGTTCTCTGCTCCCTTCTTCCTCGAGTCTAGGGCCGCCGCCGCCAAGGATAAAAGTGCCCCTGCGTCTTTTTCCTGGGAAGGGCCTGTTGTGTTTCACATTTTGGCCCACTTTGTTTTCCCCCCCACGGTGGCAACTTCAGCTCCCTGGTGGGCTTATAGGAAAAAACAATCCATGACTTTGGAGGCTACCGTGCTTCCAAAGTCTTGCAACTTTCTGCATCCCAGACAGATGCAAAACATCCACCTACTGACTTGTTCCTTCAGCCTTCCCAGTCTCAGGGGAGGGCACCCGACTGGCAAAAGCCAACCTGCCTCCCGGAGCCCGGCCAGCGCCGTCTGGGAAGTGCCACTCATTCCCCCTGTTCTTGGCTGTCATTTACATGGATTGAATTTGTGTTCTTATCCCTCATGGTCCTGTTTCCCACAAACCGTTTTCTTCTTCGATTTCATCTCCATTGAAAAAAAAATTCTTTTACTGTTTATTCATTTTTTTGAGAGACGGAGAGAGACAGCACAAGGAGGGGCAGAGAGAGAGGGAGACACAGAAGCAGGCTCCAGGCTCTGAGCCATCAGCACAGAGCCCGACGTGGGGCTCGAACCCACGAACTGTGAGATCATGACCTGAGCCGAAGTCGGACGCTCAACCCACTGAGCCACCCAGGTGGCCCTGCTCTATTATTATTATTTTTTTAAGATGTGAAGGAGGGGAATGTCCAGGGTATGGGTGCTGAGGGCTCAGGCTTGGAGGGCTCATCATCAGGGGTACCCTGGGTCTCAGGCTGCAACGGGGATTGAACTGGAAATCCCGCAAGCCCCTCCAGGTGGTCTGGGGGTAGTGGGTGGAGGCAGTCAGTGACCTCTGACCTCTCCTCATCCTCAGGCAGTGGTGGCAGTGGTGAACCGAGTGGGCATTCACGCTCTTGCCCTGAGGGGCTGTCGGGCATCCAGGCCCGGCAGAGCGGGTACAGCGATGTGTTCTGGCTCAACTGACCCAAGTCTGTGCTCCGGTCAAACAGCTTGATCACATACCTGTTGGATCGCCGAGGTCCTCGCTCAGCTGGCCCATAACCCACCTCCCTTTCCCCTCCTCCTCTTCCAATGCCTGCAATGGAACAATTCTTTTTTTTTTTTTTTTTTTTTTTAAAGATTTTATTTGTAAGTAATCTCTACACCCAACACGGGGCTCGAATGTACAACCTTGAGACCAGGAGTCACATGCTCCACTGAGGGAGCTGGCCAGGCGCCCCTCGCAATGGAGCAATTCTAAGTCGTGGGTGCCCAAGGCGTTGTCGAAGCTTCCTCCTCCAGGTGCTCCCTGTCCATGTGACTCTTCTCCAGCAGACACTGCAAAACAGCATCTAGTCGATTCCAGGCCTTGGCCATCTCCAGCTGCGACTTCTCTCCTGTCACATCACCGGGAACACGTCCTGGGTCTGAGGTGTCGCTCGCTGGGTCGGAGGTGCCCCGAGGAGCCCAGGGTCACGAATAGAGGCCCGAGGCCCACAGGGAGAGGCCAGAGGTAAGGTTCGTGTGCGGCCAGTCCTCGGCGCTGAGCGGTACCCGGTGGTGACCGCCACCTCCTGGCTTCAGTTCCTTCCTCTTGGAATGGCCGAAGAGCCCAAAGATCTCCAGTCCCGTGCCTGGGGCTGGCTGTCTGCACTTGAACTGAGTAGGGCGAGAGGGCCGGAAGGCTCCATGTTCGCTGGGAATGTTCACTTGCCTCGTCCTCCTGTCCCCAGCGTGCTGCCCCTGCAACTGTCCCCGGTGGTGCCCAGCGAAGGCACTTTCTGTGTCATCGTCTCCGAAGAAAGAACTTCCTCTTCTGCGGGGATGGGGGGCGGCATGTGGGGGTCTATCTGCCTCTTGCACAGATTCTCACCCCTGTCTGCACGGCTGATTTCTGTGCCACATGTGAGCTCTGCCGTGGGAATTCACCGTTCAGCTGGGGCCGCTGCGGGGGTGACTGCCGGACCCCCACGCTCTCGTTGGGGTTACCTCATCTCCTATTACTTTCATCCTTGGCACCGTTTGCTTTTAAAAACTCACTTGCTGTCATTTTAGTGGGGTTTCATAAGGGAGAGCAAATAAATGGCTGTGCTGAATTTGTCCCTTTAAAAAATTTTTTTTAAATTGATTTATTTTAAGAGAGACAGAGACAGTGTGAGTGGGGGAGGGGCAGAGACACAGAGGGAGACAGAGAGAGAATCCCAGGCAGGCTCTGCGCCATCGGCACAGAGCGTGACGTAGGGCTCGATCTCACGGAACTGCGAGATCTTGACCTGAGCCCGAATCAAGAGTCAGATGCTTACCCACCCGAGCCACCCAGGTGCCCCGATTTGTCCCTTTTACATCCAAGTCAACAGTATGTGGAGAAAGTCTGGAAGGGGCCGGAGGCTGGCTGGGGGCACGCACCTGCACTGCGTTCCTTACAAGCCAGATGGTCTGGTGTTTGTGAATCCCTAGTGAGACCCATCCACACTTTCTCCTACAGCATCTGCAGCCTCTGAGCGGGACCGCGGGTGTCACCCGGGGCCATTCCGTTCAAAGCCCGGGGGTTTGGAGGAGACACGAGACAACAGGTAACTGAAGTGTGGTCAGCCAGGCCAGGTGCTGTGGAAGTGTCGCTGGCAGCGATGAACACAGAGGTGGGGTCTTCGGCAGCTCGGGCCGCCACAACAGAAGGCCGCAGGCCGTGTGGCTTAAACGACAGCCATGTACTTTGTCACCGTTCTGGAGGCAGGATGTCCCAGATCAAGTTCTGCCAAGGTCGGTTTCCTTTTCTTGGCTTCTAGATGGTTGTCTTCTTGCCGTGTTCTCACAGAGCAATGAGAGAGGCTGAGGCAGAGACAGAGACGGAGACGGAGAGACAAGTCTCTGTTGTCTGTCTTCATAAGGACAGGAATCCTCTCCGATCGGCGCCCTGCCCTTATGACCTCATTTTGCCGTACTGACTTTCTCAGAGGCCCCGGCTCCAAATACAGCCACATGGTGGGTGAGGGCTTCAGCCTGTGAAGGGGAGGGGTACACGAAATTCAGTTCCTAACAGATGGCCACGCCGTGTATCACAGAGCCTGCCCCAACCTTGGCCTCCGCTGCACGGAGTCCAGCCAGTGCTCAAGAGGAGGAAAGGAGTCACCACCTCTTGAAGGGAGGAACATCAAAGAATTTGTGGCCATAGGTTAAAACCACCAGAACAGAGATATTCATGAACTCTGGGCTTTACTAAGAATGCACATCAAGGGGCGCCTGGGTGGCCCAATCGGGTAAGCGTCCGACTCTTGATTTTGGCTCAGGTCATGATCTCACGGTTCGTGAGTCTGAGTGCTGCGCCGGGCTCTGCGCTGACAGCGCGGAGCCTGCTGGGGATTCTCTCTCCGCTCCTCCCCTGCTCAAGCGCTCTGTCCCTTTCTCTCTCAAAATAGATAAATAAACTTTAAAAAAAAAAAAAGAACGCATGTCAAAATATCTAGAGTCACTATTCAAAGATTCTCGCGGTGCTTCTAAACCGAAAGGAAGATTCCAGAACACAAATTCAATCCATGTAAACGACAACCAAGAATAGGGGCAATGAGCGGCACTTCCCAGGCGGTGCGGGCCGGGCTCCGGGAGGCAGGTTGGCTTTTGCCAGTCGGGTGCCCTCCCCTGAGACTGGGAAGGCTGAAGGAAGGCCGCGTTTCTGCCGTGCGGAGCGGTTTTCCTGCTGGATGGCAAGGATGAAGAAGCATGCGGCTTCGGCGGCAGCGCTCCTGTGCCTGGTGGGCCTCCACTCCTTATGGCCGCGGTGACTTCCTGTCCCGGGTTGGTGATCCCTGACTCGTGGCTACGGTGTTGTCTTCCTGAACTCAGCATTTGCTTCGGTGCCCGCGGTGGTGGAGGCCAGGAGCGGCGGCTCCTCGTGGGAGCCGGTTTGGAGGCGGTGGTCTGGGGCCCCTCCAGCGGTCCTGCATGCTTCCCACCCCCTTTCTTAGGCTCACAAAATCTTTTTTTTTTTTAATTTTTTAAAAATGTTTTTATTTTTGAGACAGAGCGCGAGTGGGAGAGGGGCAGAGAGAGAGGGAGACACAGAATCTGAAGCAGGCTCCAGGCTCCAAGCTGTCAGCACAGAGCCCGATGCGGGGCTCGAACTCACGGACCGCGAGATCATGACCTGAGCCGAGGTCGGACGCTCAACGGACTGAGCCACCCAGGCGCCCCTCACAAATCTTTTTCTCCGGAAGATGGCTGGAGTGATTTCTGCTTCCCCCGCCTGAACCTTCACTGATAGAAAATGGGGGCAGAGAAAGAGAAATGTGGAAAGCCGGGCAAATGGGAAGCACTTAACAGGCAGGCAAGAACAAATGCAAGCATTTAGCAAACACCACCGACAGAATCAACTGAACCCTCCAGGTAAAAGACAAAGGTAGAAGAACGTACCCTCTGGCCCAGCAGCCCCGGCTCGGTGATGGTTACAGAAATGAAAGCGGACACAGACCCTGTACGTTAATGCTTCGAGCAGCTCCTCTCAGCGTCGCCCAGAGCGGGAAACCACCCAGCGGGCTTGTGGCTAAACAAAGCGGGATATGGCCAAACACTGGCATGCTACTCAGTAATAAACAGGAACGAACCACTGCCGCGTGCGCACGCACACCAACATGGGAGGGTCTCGAAAACCACCCTGAGCGAGGGAAGCCAGCCAAGAGAATACACCCGGCACGATTCAGTCTGAAATTCCAGCGAAGGCAGCAGATCAGGGGAGGGGTGGGGGGGGGGCAGGGCTAGAGGGAGCGCGTGACTTCAAAAGGTAGGAGAGAATTTGGGGAGGTGATGGAGTTATTCCATATCTTGATTGTGGCGGTGGTTACGGGACGTTTATCGAAAATCGTCAAGCTGTACACCTCCCAGAGGCCAATTTTACTGCATGTAAACGATGCCTCCATAAAGCCGAGTTTTAAAAAGGCAACGATCGTTAGGCCGGATCAAAGCAAACCAAACCCCGACGACGTGCTGCTTGAAGAGATACACCTGGGACAGGAAGACGCAGACAAATGGAAAGGAGAAAACCAGAGAAAGGTGGGTCGGGCTCATCAGTCCGCCCTGTCAACCTGCTGGCACTTTCTTCCTGCTCCCTCATCACGTGGCCTTTGTCTTGCTGTGGGGGAGGGTCCGGCCCGACTCTGGGTGGCTGCCCTCGTCCGGTTGCTGTGCCCAAGACGCGTGGGTCACGGGGAGCCGTGAGGAGCTCAGGCCACTGAAGGTGGTGAGTGGGCGAGACCCAGCCGCTGTCTCTGCAGAGCCTCCCGGTCTCCACAGCTAGCGTGTGGCAGCGGAGACCCGGTTCACCACGTGTTCGAGGCCAATCTTTCCTGCTTCTCTGCCCGGGGACCTCTCTTCTTCCTGTTGTCACTCCCGCTGGCCCCTCTATCTTGGGACGCAGAAGTGGGAGAATGGGCTCTGCAGTCAAACAGAGGCGAGTTCAAACCCCAGCTGTGCCATTCACCTTCCGGGTCATTTTGGTGAAGTCGCGTGACCCGTCTGACTTTCGGTTTCCTCATCTGGGAAATGGGGCCCTAGTGACGGGCGGAGGAGCAGGTGAGCAGAAACTCGGCACGGCGCCTCCCCACCCCGGCTGCATGACCTCCCTTCTGGACCACAGGCTCCTCGCTTGCAGTGAGCATCACAAGAGAACGTTCATCATAGGGGGTGGGAAGCACGCAGGACCACTGGAGGGGCCCGAGACCACCGCCTCCCAACAGGCTCCCACGAGACAGAGAGAGAGCACGAGTGGGAGAGGGGCACTGCTGTGCTCTTGGGACTTGAGTTCCCTCGTCTGTACTGGGGTCTAATGATGGACTTCCCCGGGGTCGGTGTGTTAAATAAACGTGCTAACACACGAAACGTGCTTCCGACAAGGGCAGGCCCGTGGCAGGGCTCAATGAATGCTATTTCGTGTCGTGACTGGTGACCGAGGGCACGGTCCGTGGAGACTGAACCCACCATCGTGCACTGAGCGGGGAGCAGACTCACGGGGCTGCGTCCTCTTACCTCCCTCCCGCCAATGCCAGCACGGCCACCAGCCTCAAACCCCACCCTCCTGAAAGGAGCAAAGGCTTCGGGGCTGGAGGAAGAGGCTGATAACTGTTTGGGGTGAGTGGAGAGGCAGAGGTGGCCAGAGAGGAGAGAGGCTGGGCCTATCAGCGGTGGGATCAGAGCAGGCAGGAAGCAGATAGCAGCTCAGTGCCTCATGGAAAACACCCCCCTCCTGGGCGCCCGCCCCCGCCCTCCTTACGGAGCTCCGGGCCAACAGGCCTGGTGCCCACAGCCTCCTCCCTGCTCCCGCAAGGGCCGGGCCAGTGGCAGGAGAGCGCCGCCATCACCCCACCCCCCCACCCCCGGCTCTGGGTCTACCACCGCCCAACCCTGGGCCCCTGGCGCCCCTGGGGTGGGGTGGGGGGCGGAGCTCCCTTGGCTCCTCCCTCCGGGCAGCCCTCCACCTGCACGCCCCAGACTGACCTCCTCACCGGTCTCCTTCTAAAGACCCCTAGAGGGGCGTCTGCGGGGGCTCGGTCGGCTAAGGGTCAAGCATCCCACTCTGGATTTCTGCTCAGGTCACGATCTCACGCTTGGTGGTTTCCAGCCCCGCACTGGGCTCTGCGCTGCCAGCACGGAGCCTGCTTGGGATTCTCTCTCTCCCACTCTTTCTGCCCCTCCCCTGCTCGCTCTCTCTCTCTCTCTCTCTGTGTCTGTCTCTCGCAAAATAAATAAGCTTAAACAAAATAAAAGACCCTTAGAACATGTCATCCAGACCGTCACTGAGGGCAGGGCTCCAAGCCTCCCCTTCCGGGGGACGTGGAAGGGGGATGGGGACTTCAGGCCAGGATGCCCGGCCCCCTCCCACGCGGGCCTCCTGCCTGGCTTGGAGGGTCTCGAGAGGCTGAGCTGAAGGCCCCGGAATGCTTCATTGGGCAACAGGCATGCTCATAAAAATACCGTGGCCACCACGGCCGCAATCTGCCATCTGGACCCTAGGCCTTCCTTGCCCTGAGGCCGGCTCGGCTCACTCCGGAATTGCTGCGCCCTCCGCCTCCCATCTGAGGTCACGGCCAGGGGGGTCGCGGGGGGGGGGGGGGCGCAGGGGAGGAACTTCTTCCCGGGCTTCCAGTGCAAGGCTGCAGAGAGAGTGGGGCCCCCGGGAAAGGTCGAGATGGGGCCAATCCCCACCACAAAGAAATAAAACACGGGCCTGGGAAAGCTGGCAGCGAGCTGGAGGAAAATCTAGGAAATGAGAGGGGCGGCTCCGGGGGCTCCCTCTCCGCGACCTCCTGGCCCCTGGGCTCCGGGCTGCCTGCGCCCCTGGAACGTCCTTGATGGGCTGAAATGGAGGCCCGCGGGCCCCACTGGACCGGATCGGGGGCCTAGGATGGGAGGGATGCGGGAGAGAGCCCAGGGCCTCAGGAATCTTGTCCCTTGGGGTTGGGGAACGTCCAAACACCCCACGACCGGGGTGCGGCCGGGACCCGTTGCGTGTGGGTGCCCGTCGCTCATCAGCGCCCTCGAGGGCCGGGAAAGGGTTGGGGATGTTTCCCCAGCCGACTCCTCTCTCCACCGCCCAGCCCCGCGCCCCGGGGGCACCCCGGCCCCGCGATCCCTGCCCCGAGCCAACACTGCAGCGCGGGCGCCCGGATGCGGGGCACTCCCGGGCCAGGGACTTCGGGACTGCGGGCGCAGGTCCGGCGGGACCTGGCGGCGGGGGTCCCCCGGAGGTCCCGCGGAGGGCGGGGACCACAGGGGACTCCCAGCCCGCGCCGGGCTCGGCAGCCCGGCTCGGAAGCCGGGGTCCGCGGAGACGAGGGGCGAGGGCGCGGCGGGGCGGAGCGGGCGGCGGGGGAGGTGATCTCACTCCCTCCTCCCCCGCCTCCCCTGCGCTCCCCTCCCCCTCCCCTGCGCGCACGCCCGCCCCGCCCCGCCGCTGCTGCCGCCGCAGCATCGGCATCGCAGACGCGCTCCGGCAGCGGGTCCGAGGCCGGCGTGCGCGGAGGCTGGGCGGGCAGCCCGAGCGGCGGCCGCAGCGCAGGTAAGCCGGGCAGGCCTGCCCTCGCGCCCCGGCTGCGGCTGCGGCGTCCCCGGCCCCCCGTCCCAGCCCTGCCCGGCCGGGGTCGGGGGACGAGAGCTAGGAGCGCCACACGGCCCTGCCCGCAGTTGCGGGCTGGGCGGCTGGAGCCCCACCCAGGCCGGGGACCGGGCTCCGGGCCCCACGGACGGGAGCCGGGCGGGGGAGGGAGGCCGGGGGCCGGAGCCCGACAGGTGAGCGGTACCTGGGCGACGCCCAAGATGCCGATCTGGAGAGGGACACCAAGCGGGGAGTCAGGCAGGGCCCGTGCGGGCAGGTGGGGGGCCCAAGTTGGCACGTCCCTACGGGTGTGTGCGCGTGTGTGAGAAAGGGAGCGCGGTGCGGGCCGAGTGACCCCCCATCGGCCGCCGTGGGGTGTGGCCCTGGGCGTGGCTGCCCCTCTTCCCCAGCCGACGGCTCTGTTTGGCTGAAAATCCCGTCGCCTGCGTGGTAGGGGCTGGCCTAGGCTGCCCCTGCCATGGGGGAGGGGTGAGGACGGGGCAGGGCGCTGTCTGGCCCTCCGCCCCGAGGCGGAGGGGTGGGGAAGGGGGGCTTTGTTCTCCTCCCTCTTCTTTCCAAACCCCAGCCTGGACTCCCCGGGGCTCCCCTGCGAAAGCCTGCCCCGGGACCGGGGTCTCCTCCTGCGGAGGCGCAGGGTGTGTCCGCAGCCTCAGTTTCCGCAGGCTCTTGTGGCTAAGAAAGGGCGCACCGTGCGAGGTCAGCCCGGGCACCAACAGACGGGCGGCTGTGCGCAGGGGTGTAGAATGCGGGTCTGTGGGGGACAGGTGAGGGAGGGAGGGTCTCATTGGCTCGCGGCTAGGGATTCTGGAAAGCAAGGTGCCCATGGCGATGTCTCTGCCCACTGCGGGTCTTTTGCCAAGTCTTTCTATCTCGGTTCAGTTATGGGAGGGGCCTGCAATTCCTCCTCCCCCCTCCCTAGGGTCGATTTTGGGGATCTCTTGGTTGGTAGGGGTTGCAAAGAGCACCGTAGTGCAACCTGCCGCCCCCTACAGGGTATCTGGAGCCCGGCTCCTCACTGCCTGTCTGTCTTCGGGAGGCAGGCCCAGGGCCATCTGCCAGCCCCGAGGAGTCGCAGGCCTGACACCCCCTCCAAGTAGGTGCCCTGCTTCCAGTTAACTCCACCCAAAGGCAGGGGCTTCTGGGCAACCCAGTGCCATCTCTGCTGACTCACGTGGCCCTGACAGTGAATAAGCCAGTCAGCCTTTCTTCCCACAAACTGCTGCCGAGCTTCGTGTTTCTTGTCCCTTACGGGGTGGCTGCGGCAGGGGCCCGTCGGGGCCTCTCTCTCCCGATCAGCTCCTTGCTACGGGCGGCGGGACTCGGTCTGGCCCAGCCTCTCACCTGGCACTGCACCCAATGAAGCACCCACACGCGCACCCCTGGGCTCCCCAGCCTCCAGGGGCTCTTGGCTTTCTACGGCCACAAGGCAAGTTGGCATCGGGGCTGAGACCAGCGGCGCCCTCCGGCTCCTCCGTCGTTTCTGTTTGCTGCTTTCTCGTCCTTCTCTCCCTACTCACTTGTGTCTGTGTGTGCGCGACCCCAGAAGTAATGCATCTTACTGTGGAACGCTTGAAATATACAGAAAAGAACAAAAGAAATTAAGGAGCGCTGGTGATCTGATCACCGCTCAGCACACCCCGGCCTCAGTCTCTTTGCTTTGCTACGGGCCGCTCCCCAGAGGCTCCTCCCCCAGCCCCCCAGACCCCTGCAGAGCACCGACTGTGCGAGTGTGTGCACGGCGCGCCCCGAGGCGGCAGGGTCCCCTTCCTGCACAGTGATGAGCTCCTCCCCGGCCGGGAGCTCCGTGGCCGTGGTGTGGACGGTCATTTGCTGGGCAAGTGCCCACTTGGGCCAGGCTCCGTGCCACTGATGGAAAAACCGGTAACAAACCAGCCCAACACCATCTTTGTCCTCAGAGGGTACGAATTGCTTTTCTCTTTTCCTTTGTGACTATCTGAAGGGAAAAGGGAAGCGAGGAGTGACGGAAGGCCTGGTCCAAGGTCTACTCCAGTGGGCAGGGGCATCGGGCTGTTCTCCTGTTAAGCCTCTTTCTGCCGCTGGGGTGGGTGCCTTCCATGGCACCCACTTGGGCAGTGCCTGCGGGGGAGGCTGGAGGGAGCAGCCCCGCGTGCCATACCTGCCACTCTCCAGCCCAGTGACTTGGGACCCTCGGTCCCTTCCCTGCTTTGAGTCTCAGGCCTCTTGGCTATCACATTCATCTCCAAGGTCCCTTTCAAGACCAACGTCTCTGGGGCCACTCTAAATGGCGCGGCTGGAAAGCACGTCTCGGGGCCCTCTTCTGAGCAGTGAGGGCCGCGTGGCCTCGCGGAGAGGCCCAACCAGGCCGTGCCAGTCACGCATCAGTGCCAGGCCAGCCTCCAGGAGAGCCAGGGCAAAGGTGATGGCAGCTTTTGCCGGACCCCCTTCTTGGGCAAAAGATTGAACAGTTTTGGGATGAGGGGGATGCGTTTCCAGGGCTGTCTGGGGGCCTGGGGAGGGGCATGCGCTGGGGGAGAATGGAGTAGAGATGGGGGTCCGGTGCAGACCTCTGCAGGAGCGAGGGGGGAGGGTGACAGCCGGAGTGCAGTCCCAGGGGCCCTGCCCCACCCTGTGAGTCAGACAATGGGGGAGGCGGCGGGTCTGATCCCCCCTCTAGGGTCACAGGCTGGCAGCTGTCTTTGCCCTGCCCGCTCCTGCCGTGATTGGGAAGGCCGGGCTTGGGTCCCTGGGTGGGGCCCGCTGGGATGGGCCCTCAGCAGGCCCTGCCCTCCAGCCTTTCACCCTCCTGCTTGCTCTGACTTGCCCCATTCTGGATGCCTCCCTTCTTCTGCCCTCCCCCCACCCCCCCTTGCTCTCTCCTTGCCAGCCACCCACCTCTCCAGGTCCCCCTCCCTCTCCCCACTCAGTTGAGTTTCGCTGTGGGGAGGGCACTACTCCCCTCCTTCTCTCCCCCTTCCTCTGCCTGCCCCACCCCTCCCCTTCTGCCTATCTTCTCTCTCTGCTTCTCCCCTGCCCCACTCCCCATGGCCCTGAGCTTGGCCCCAGCTCTGAGCCTCAGCACCAGGGTGACTGCTCATGCCTTTGGGTTGGGCCCACACTGCCCGTAGGGGCCTCATCTGACCTGAGGGGTGGACAGGAGGCGCCTGCTGGCCACCAGCCAGAGGACCGGGGGTCAGGCAGTTAGCAAGGCCAGCCTGCCTTCTCCCCAGATATCAACAGGATCTTTGTGGCTTCCTAAAGGCTATGGTCAGATGGTAGGGGGGAGGGGGGTCCCTCTGCAGGGGAAGGCTCTGGGCTGCTGGCCTTTCCAGAAGCTTTTCTTTGTCCAGTTCCCCCCACCCAGGGCCTCGGGAGCCCGCCTGGGCCCTCGTGTTCTCTCTAGGTCTTGAAGCTTCCGAGGGAGCGCCCAGCCACTGTCCTGCCTCTCAGCGGCTCATGCCAGCCTCTGTCCCTAAACCCACCGAGGACGGACGGCTTTGTCAGCCTTGGATTGGGTGGAGCAGGAGGCGGCAGCGTCCTGGGCTTTGTGCACTCAGCCAGGGGGGCCTTCTGAGCCTGTCCATCTTGATGTCGGTCTGATTGAGCTTGAAGGGAGGAGATGAGTTACCGGGAGCCCCTCCCTCAGCTCTCCCGTCTAGAGCCTTCGGAGCTAGGCCCATTGGGAGAGGGCAGCCAGGCTGGATGTTTGCATGGGGGCGATGTTGGGCATGGGCGTGTGCGTAGCTTCCGGTATTCCTCTTTGCATGTGTGGGGATCATCTATCTGGTTGCATGTGTGCATTTGTGTGTGTTCGTGAGAGAGCGTGGGCACACAGATCCTTCTGTGCCCGAATGGGTCCCCTCAGATGCCCCGTGGGCCTGTGTGGGGGAAGGGGCGGGACTGATGGCGGTGGCACAGAGGCTGGCATGCCCGATGCATGACGCGCATGATATGGGGCTTCCCGCTGTGTGTGGGGGGGTGCCCTCTGACCCCTCCCCTGGCCTCCTGCGTTCATGCCTTAGGAATGCTGAGGCCCTGGGGACAACAGAGGCCCCATTGTCTACCCCAGGCTTCCTGGGCCCCCTCTGTTCTTTAGCCCTTTGGCAGTGGGGAGCCGCGAGGGGGCCGGAGGGGCCTGGCAGTCTCTGAGCCATTTTTAGGCGCCCCCACCCGCCCTTTTGGTCCAGGTGTCCCCGGACTGGCGTATCTGAGCAGCACCTTCCCTGCACCGCCTGCCTGCTCTAGCGACAGGCCCCGCCAGCCCATAGCAATGAGAGATACGCTGTGCCCTCTAGCCTGGCCCCCGAAGCCCCCTCTAGTGCCAGGTTCATTTTTCAGGTGTGTACGGGGGGTATTCTGGTCTTGTTTTCAGCCCGCTTTCCAAAGTTGAAGGGGAGGCTTAGAGGGCATCGAGGGAGGCAGCTTTCGGGCTGTGGGCCTCAGTTTCTCCAACTGTGCATGGGAAACTTGGCTGTAGCACTGGCATTCTATGAGTCTTGGCCTCTGCTCTCTTGGGCCTCAGTTTCCCCTTCTGCACGCTATCCCCAAGCTTAATAGAGAAAGGAATTTGCCTTCTTTTTGGATGGCGTCCTTGAATGGTGGGTCGAGTAAAGCCCAAGGCCTAGGGATGAGATGGTCCCTGCTCTGTGCTGAGGCGTGATATGGGTCACATCCTACTTCCACGTGGCCTCCTCCCAAGATTTCCATCCCTGCCCCCCCCCATTTGCCTGCCATCTGCCTAGCAAATCAGCCCTTCCCTAGGGGACAGGACGGCTTGGAGGCCATCCTTGTCCAGGCCCCTGGCCCTCTGGGAACACACGTACACATGCCTGAGAGGCAAGCTGACCTCCCGGAGCCCTGCCAGAGTAGTCTTTGGTGGCTTTGGGAACCTCCACGCCATCTAGAACCTTACTCCTGGTGAACGTTAGTGCCAGCTCTGTGACCTTGGACACTGTGCTCTGGTTCTCTGAACCTCAGTTCCCTAATCTGTAAAATTGGGGTAATGATAGGGCCTCCTTCTCCGGGGTGATTTTAAGGATTCATTGAGTGATGTGCGTAAACGTGCTTGGAAGAACCCTGGCGTGTGGTAAGTGGTATCCATGGATTTATTTAATAAAATGGGGCACCTGACTGAGACACACACGTGAGGGGGTGGAGAAAAGCTGTTCTGGCCGCAGATGGTGAGATGCCCCCTTCCTTCCCCAGTGGAGACGGTCTGTTCTCACTGCTCTCCCATGAAGGGTTAACTTCTGTCCCACCCCTTCCTCATCCTTTAAGGAGAATGGTCCATTACAGGTGAGCTGCTGTTGCCTTGGAGACTGCAGCCTTGAGGGGGCTGTGGGCTCACTCTGGGGAGTGCCTTGGGAGGGGCGAGGCAGTGGGAACCACAGAGGACAAGGTGGCAGTCCTTTAGCACTTCAGGCCCCAGATACCTGTGGGGGCTCCCACCCAGCAGCCTCCTTTATGTATTATCTAACCCATTAGGCTGCTGCAGGCAGACAGGCAGGCAGGCAGGCAGGCTTTCCTCTCTGCTGCCAGTGGAGGGAGTTGGGCTCCATCTCCATGGAAACCCGCCAGCCACAGCCTGGGGGGGGGGAGGGCGAGGAGGAGCCTTAAAGGAACACAGTGCGTAGGGTGGAGGTGACACCCATACCCTCATATACGCACTGACGGGCTCAAAGGCCCCCACCAGCCCTTCTGGCAGACAGCCCGGGCATGGATGCCCCCATGCGCTCACTCCCCGAGCCTCAAGGATGTGGACCCAGCACCCACACCCTGACCGTCTCACACACCTGGGGCACTGAGCCCCAGCTGAGCCCCCAGCCCTGCCCCTGGTGGGCCTGCCGGGCCATGGGAAGCTGCCATTCTCAACAGACATTGAGCTGGAGGGCCCTCTGGCTACGTGCCCCTGGAGGGACTCCATTTCTATCAGATGGGAGGGACACGGAGGACCCTACACAGGACCTGGGCACTCACTCACGCGGGACACCCTTGACGCGGGGCACCCTTGAAGGTTCGTGAGGGGTGTGTGTGTGTGTGTGTGTGTGTGTATGGTCAGGGAGTCAGGGAGGAAAGCAGCCACCCCAGATCTTGGCTTCAACCCACGACCTTCCAAGTCCCCCTCAGTAAGAGGACAGGAGGCCAGAGGAGAAGACTCCCCAGGGGACCCAGGGACTGAGGGTGCAGCAAGGGGCGTGGCTCCTCTGCCGCCCTGAGCCCTGTCTGTGCAGGCTCCAGCGGACGGCAGTCTGCCTCGGTGCCTGCCACGCCCTTTCTTCTTGCCTGTGCGGTGTGGTGTGTCCGGGGGGATGGGTTCCCAGCTAGACCCACTCAGGATCAGCCTGCCTTTGTTGTGCATCGCCCCAGCACAAAGTGCGGGCATGCACACGGACACTCACGGTTGTGCCTGGAGACGTGTGGGCGCCTACCTCCAGCCGGGTGGCTGCTCACTCTGAGTGCTTCTCCCTTCCTGCTGTGGGGGTCCCCACCTCCTCCAGGAGAGCCAGCCAGCAGTGGCTCATTCATCTTGCCTTACAACTGTCTCCTAGCCCCAGTGCCACAAGTGGCCAGGGACCTGCTGCTCTGTCTCTGTTGTCGTGGGCTTTGTCTCTCTGCTTCTGGCTCAACAGCTTCTCTGCTGTTTGTCTCTCTGCCCTGCCTGTCAGTCCAGCCTGACCTCTAAGCCCAAGAAGCCCCCCTACTCGGGCCCGCCTCCTTCCTCCCTCCCAGTCCCTTGCCTGGCATGCCCCCCCCCCAGGGACAAGGACACTCAAGGAGGCACCACCACGTCTGTGCACATGTGCACGCACACACACCACTCACTCTTCTTGCTCTTTGGACCATTTCCCATCAGGGCTTTCTGCGGCCACCTCTCACCCTTTGTACTCCTTTTCTCTCACCCTTTCCCCGATGCCGGTCTCTGTTGCTGGATTTCTCCGTCTTGGTTACCGTGGTGGTGGTCCAGCATCCTGTCTTTGTCTCCCATTCCCTGCCCTCCCTCCCCCAGCCCCTCTCCTCAGCCTCTCCTGCTCCCTCCTGCCTCTTTCTCACCCTGTCTGTCACCCTTCAGTCTTCCCCAGCCCATCCCCACCCCTCGCAGACGTGGCCTTGGCTCCATCTGTACACCAGCTTGTGGAACACTCTCGCCTTCCTTGCCCCTGGAGGTGCTGATGGGGGTTGGGGGGCCTGCTGAGCCGACAACCTGAGCTGCTGGCTCTGTAATTGCCTGAGGAATGATGAGAGATCAGAGACCCAGCAGTGGTGGGAGGGGAAGAGGCAGAGCCCCCTCCCAGCTGTCAGGGGCCTCAACCTTCTGGCTCCTGCCTGTCTGAGTTCCCCGGGAAGGTGGCGAGCTGGGTGGCAAATGCCAGGAGACTAAAAGAGGTTGGGTGTGAGACTGTGGGACATCGGGATGGGGCAGAGAATGGGGAGCCAGGGGCTCGGAAGTACTGCATTTTCCCTGCGTATACATCCAGGGCATATATGCCGAACCCGATTCTGGGAGCCTAGATTTTGAGGACAAAGACGAGTTCCCATGACCGTGATCATCATTCCAGCAAAGGGAGCTCCCTGGCCTCCTCTGTGCAGGAAGGCCCTTCTTTGAGCTTCCCCTAGCTGGTTTCTCTCCCCTCCCCCCTTCTAAGACTAGAGTGCTCAGAGCTCCCAAGGTTGTCGTTTGATCGCCTGCCCTCTGATCTGAGTCTCCTACTGTTTCCTACAGGCCTTGAAGTGGAGGCCAAGGCCGCCTGGGGCCCACCTTGCTTGTCCGGGCTTTGTGGGGGAAGGTGGGGGCAGAACAGGTCTGCTGTTTGCTCCTTCCTTCTGGGCCCCAGCTCAGTTCTTGCAAGTTGGGAACTGGCCTCGCGTTCGCCACTTCCTGCCCTCTGAGTCCTTCTCTTGGCCTTCAGCCCATCCATGTCGACCTGTCCTGGTGCTTCTCCACCTCCCCCTCCAGCTGTTCACCACCATCCATTTCCCCTACTGAGTCCCCAGGCAGTCTATTGAACTCCCCACTCTTGTCGGGTCCCCTTACACTAAACCAATTTATGTCTCCTAGTCCCTTCCTGACAGAGTCTAGATGCCTTAGCATGGCATTCCAGGCCTCCCTCCCCTCCCCTTCAGCATTCTAGATGAGGCATCGTCCCCCTTTGATAAGGTGTTGGCTGGGCACAATGAAGATGTCCAGTATGGTCTTGGAGAGTGCATCCGGACCCCAGCTCCAGCCTCCAAGCTCTCTGTCAACCAGCAACCTACTCTTACCCCACCTGCACTTTCTCTCCTTGCCTCTTTCTCACACCCCTTCCTGTTTGGAGTCAAAGACAGCTGTCTTCTTGGGAGTGTGTTTCCTCTTGTAGTCATGGCAGAGAATCCCCCCCCCCCCCGCCCGCTTCCCTGGGCCTCCGGTCTTCAGGGCTTCTTGCATGCAGGGAGAATGTGGGTATGGCTGGTGTCACTTGGGCTGGGGTGAACACATCTAGCAGTTGAGCCCTGAAGACTCAGAAAAAGACCCGGGCCTGCCAGACACATGAGAGGTGACAGAAACTCTGTCTCAGAGCTCCTCCTGACCCTGGCTTGGAGCATCTGGAAGGGGAGAGGCCACAGTCACCTCTATTGCCTCCCCCCCCCCCGCAGGGGCATGAGGGACAGCAGAGAGGTGTTCTCCTACTTCCCTTCCTCCTGCCACATCTTGAGGTCAGGTTTCCTTCCCCCTTCTTCCATTTCCTCAACCTGTTCTGTGAAATGCCACCCTCCCGGGCCCCTTTCCTCCCTTCCCAGTCCCCACTTCCCAAGACCTCCCTGTCCCCCACCAGCTTTGTAGGCCTGAACACCACCCAGAGATCAGTTGGCTCTGAAACCCACAACAATGAGACCGACGAGAGTTCTTCTCTACATACACGTGCACTCATGCTTGTGTGCACACACAGAGATAGCAGACACGAGGATTTATCCCCCAGAGGTACAGACACACAAGAAGACACACACATGCTCTCATGTGCACATGCAGCTATCTAGACCCATGCGTTGATTCTTGCAGACACACACCCCCTTTCCAGAAAAGACATATACAAATGTGCTCCTGCATGCACACGCACAGCCACATAAATACTAATGTGTATATTTGGCTACATGCCCATCCACATCCACACTCATGCACAGAGTGGCCTGTGGCATGCCCAGGGGAGCTGATTGGGGCAACAAGTTGATGCTGAAGAGGCAGCTGGTGTGGAAGCACAGACGGAGAGGAGAAAGGGAATGAAAGGCAACCTGGAGGCCTAACCAGTGCTAAGACTTCTAGGTTTCTCCCTCCAAGGTGCGGGGGAGGGAGGGATGGGGGAGCTGGCCCACTGGGGGCGGGGCGGAGGGCGGGGCCAGGAGCCCGGGCTCGCCCAGATGTTAGTCACTAAAGTCGTCCGTTCTCTCCTCTCTCCTCCCCCACCCTTCCTTTCCCTCCTTCCCTCTCCCAGTGCCCCCACCCCTGGCTCCCGCCCCAAGCCGCCCACCAGCCCCCTTCCCTCCGGCCGGAGCCTGAGCCGAGCCCGGCCGGCTGTGCCGTGCCGAGCCGCCGGCGCCGCCGGGAAGATGGCCGTGTCGCTGCGGTACTTGTGGCCTCTCCTTCTGTGCAGCCCCTGCCTGCTCATCCAGATCCCCGAGGAATGTGAGTAGCTGGAGGGAGCCTTGACGCCTCCCTTCGCCGCCGCGCTGGGCTCCTCTTTTATCTTCTGCCTCCTCACCTTCTGCCGGCTCTGGACCCTCCCCTCTACTTTCCTGGGTACAGAGTGGACAGGAGGTACCCCGGACCTCTGGAGAGAAGGACAGGGTGGAAGACGCGGGGTGTGTCAGCACCACGGACAGGGGACCGGCGCGGGCGGGGGAGGGCGGTTTCAGGACCACGGACAGCGGGCTCGGCGCCGGAAGGGCCCCCGCGGTGCTCTCCCTTGGCCCGCTCTCCCCGACCCTCCCCCGGTGTTGTGGCGGGCGGGAGAACGGGCCGGCCCCCAGTCCTGAGCTAGCTTGTGCAAAGGCCTGGATTCAAGTTTTGCCCTGTTTCTGACCTGAGTAATCTCATCTTCGGCCTCTGGTAGCTCTGTGTGTGAGCTGCCACAGGACAAGACACCTTACAAAGGCCCAGCAGTTTTGTAAATCCTGACGATTGGGTGGGGCTGAAGGGGTGAGACTGCTGGAGCTTTCCGTCCGTGGAGGGTCGTGGGTAGGTGTGCGGGTGTTAGGGAGTATGACTGGGGGCTTGTGACAAAACACGAGTATTTGTGTATGCTTGTGAGTTGCACAGACAGTATATTTGGTGTGTGTGGATGTGTGTGGTTGTGATCGACTAGGTGTGGCTGAGTGTGATTTTGATTTCCCACATGGGTAAGTTTGTGAGTCGCTGTAACTGTTACTTGTTGGTCAGGTCTGTGAAGGTCTGCGGGTGTTTGTTAGCATTTGATTATAGTGGGTCGTGTGTGCATGTGAGCTGGGGCCGTCTGTGAGTACCCATTTGTGTGTGGAGTCTGTGTCACCGTGATGATGTTTTCTCCCCAGTGTGAGCAGGAAGTGTAAACACACTGCTGTGAGTGGCTGTTGGGCTTGTGTGGGGGGCATCTCGCAGGGCAGCAGCATTTGTGTATCTCGAGCCTGCTCCTTGGTGGCTCCAGTCCTTTCTCCCTCACCTTGCCACCTTTGTCTCTGAGCCCGGACCTGGGGGAGGCCAGTGTCACTGAAAGATGGGGGGGGGGGCTGGCGCTGGGGAACACTGTCTATGCCAGGAATGGGGCAGGGGCTGAGGGAGGCGGGCTTGGAGGACACCTGGTGCTGGGGGGAGGCAGCCGAGGGTTTGGAGGAGGTGGAGAGGGACGGATGGGACAAAGGGTGGGGTGGGGATGTCCCCTGGGATATGCACACGGAGGTACGTGCAGTCATGCCTGTGCCGATTCCCTGTGGCAGATGGACATAGATGCACACGTGGGTAGACACAGACGAGCCACCTGTATCCAACCAGGCACAGATATACAGACGGGGCAGAGCCCCCGGAGAAGACGCATAGGAGGCACACACACACACGCACACACACACAAGCGAGGGGTTTAGACACAAAGGAACAGAGTCATCCATACACACAGAGGCAGGTGTATGGTACTGAACGGAGGCACACGCACAGCCTTCAGACGTACTCTGCCAAGACACACCCATATGCAAACACACTGACACACAAACGTCCTGCGCGCGGTACACTCCCGAGCATTCACATGTGTGCCTGGACTCACACACATGTGCTCGTCCTCCTTCCCCTCAATCTCCTCTTGGTCGCTTTTCAGGCCTCACCCTGGGCACCCGCCTGGCCTGCCCTGCTGCCACAGCGACAGGGCCGTCTGGCCGGGTGTGTCCGTCTGTGGAGGGAGGGGCAGGGAGAGTTTGGAGAAAGAGAGAAGTGGGCCGCTCTGGGCACCTGGTGTCGCCCTGTTGGAACCTGCCCTCCAGCTAGAGCTGTCTCTCTCCCTGCCCCTGGGCCCCTTTGTCTCTTTCCCCGTCTTCCTCCGCCCAGGCGATTTTCTCCATCCCGGTCACTGTCTCTTGCTCTAGGCTGCCTGTACTGGCCCCTCCCCAGCCCCGGGCTCCCTCTGCAGTGTCCCCCGGGAGCCTCCTCCTCTCTCCAGGGGACCCGCGACTGAGGTCTTCTGCAGAGACAAAGCTTTCAGAGGCTGTGCGCTCCTGCCTTCCCCGTCCTGCCTCCCCGCCTCCTCTCCCCTCCTCACAGCTGCCCTGGCTGGTGCTGGGCCGAGTCCTGTGGCAGGGAAGCAGCAGCTCTGGCCTCAGCCCCGGGCAACTTGGTGGCCGTTGCCCGGGAGGAAGGAAGGGGAGAAAGAAAAGACTGGAGTCAGCCCTGCAGGCAATGGAAACTCGGATGCAGCCAGGCCTTTGGGAGGGTTTCGCAGGGCTGGCGGGGGAGAGCGGGGGCAGCCGGGCTCTGAAGGCTGGGCCTGGGTAATTGAAAACACTGAGCTGTGCTAATTGGATTAGGAGGGAAGTGGGCTGGAGCGGGGGAGGGTGCCCTGGATGCTGGGCTGCCTGCCTCCCCACCTTCTGGGGGGGGAGGGGGGTCAGTTCTGCACCTCCGCCCGCAGGATGCAAGCGTCTGTCCAGAGGGCATTCCTTGTTAAAGGCACGAATTTCTCCCTGTGTGCTGGGGCTGCAGCCTAGCCCACCCCGAGACGGTCCTGTCCTTCTGGGCCTTGCTCTGCCCCATAACCCCAGCCTGGCCTGTGCCCCCCGTATGACACCACCCGTAGCCCCCTTTCCCTCCGTCCCCTTCCCCAGGGGGTCTGCAAGTGTCAGCATTTCTCTCCGCTCTCTCCCTTGCTGCCCGGACTTCTTAGATGAAGGATACCGTGGTAAGTCGGGGGAGGGGGGGGGGGAGTGTTTCCCAGGCCCGGGGCGGGAGGGGCGGGGAAGAGGGGTGCCAGTGAGTCCCCCTGCCGCACATGCTCCACTTCTGTGAGCCCTGTGCCCTGTGCGGGTCGCTGCCTTTTCCGGCTCTTGGGTCCTCGTCCCGCTGTCTCACCCGCGGGCCATCTTTGTTCTGTCTCTGCCTTGGCCTGGGTTTTCTTGTACCCTCTCCTGCTTCTTGTCGCCACTGCGTCCTCTCTGCTCCCTCTGTCCCCGTGACTTCCTGGTTTCTGTCTCTGGCTTCATCTCTCCCTCAGATGTCTTTCTTTGTACTTTTTGTGGCTGTCCTCTCTGTTCTGTCCCTTTCTACCTTTGTGCCGTGTCCCTTTCTCTCCCTCTTTTCATGGCCCACTCGCCTGTGGCCCAGCCGGGTTGTTTCCAGCTCGTTCTTCCTTGCTCCCCACCTCCGCGGCCTTGGGGCCTCTGAGGGTTTCAGACCGTGCCTTCCCTCCCAGTGGGACGGGGGTCGAGGCCGTGAAGCCAGCCAGACCCCATCCTCACCACCTCTTCCCTATCCTGTCCCCAGTGATGGAACCACCTGTCATCACCGAACAGTCTCCACGGCGCCTGGTTGTCTTCCCCACAGACGACATCAGCCTCAAGTGCGAGGCCAGCGGCAGACCTGAAGTGCAGTGAGTGACCATCACCTTCTAAGCCCTGTTGTTCACTGCTGACCTCAGCTTCTAGTCCTCTTGCCTCCCGGGGCCGCCCAGCTTCTGCGCCCGGATGCCCCGGATCTCTCTCGTGTCCCCTGGTCCTTGCCCTACACGGCCCGTCCCCGGGGCCCCTGGCTGCTCGCACCGTGGCCTCCAGCCTGTGCCAGCCCCTGTCCTGGGTTCCAGGGCCTTCGGCCTCTGAGCCCTTTTCTGCCCACAGGTTCCGCTGGACTCGGGACGGCGTCCACTTCAAACCCAAGGAGGAAGCGGGTGTGACCGTGCACCAGGCGCCCCATTCCGGCTCCTTCACCATCGCGGGCAACAACAGCAACTTCGCCCAGAGGTTCCAGGGCACCTACCGCTGCTTTGCCAGCAATAAGCTGGGCACCGCCATGTCTCACGAGATCCAGCTCATGGCTGAGGGTGCGAGGCACCGCGGGGGCCTGGGAGGGCCTGGGGGTACACGAGAGGGTCCCCAAACAGGTCTCAGGGAGCGTGTGTGGGGGTCCGGGCCGGGGGTGGCCACGCGCCCCCAGCTGCCGGTTTAGCGGGCGGAAGACACCGGCTGCTCCGCCGGCCGCCCGCTGCCTTCCCCTTTCACTCCCCGGCAGGGTCCTCCCGCTTCTTTGCTTTGTCCCTTTCCGCGCTGCCTTCCTGGTCCCCTCCGTCTCCCCTTCCCTGGCTTCTGCCTCTGGGCTTTGCCCCACCTCGACCTTGCTGACCTGCCTCACTCTCCCTCGGGTCTGCTCTGCCTCTGTGTGACCCACTGCCCCCTCCGTGCCTCCGCGGCCCCATCTCCTGCCCCACCCTGGGCCTTTCTCTCCGCTGCGCCCGTCACTCTGTGGCCTCTCTCCTCTGCTCTCCCCTCCTCCCTCCACCTCCGACCCGGCCCCTCCGTCTCCCTCCTTTCTGCCCGCCAGCCAGCTCCGTCGTTATCTGTGTCGCCCTGTCCCTGGGGTTTTCCCTCTGCATTCCGTCCTCCCTGAGCTTTCTGCCTCCTGAGCATGCTCCTCTCTCCTCTCCACCCCGCGGGTTACCTTGGGAACTGTTGCCATGGTTCCTGTGTCAGGATGATGGAAGGGTCTGTGACTCCCACATCCTTCCGCAGCTCCCCTCCCCCACCGCTGCACCGCAGCCTCCCCCCCCCCCCCCGCCCCCCAACCATCTTAGGCCTCTGGGTGGGAGCTAAGCATTGTGAAGGGTTGGCCCCTCACAGCCATCTGGTCCTCTGTGTGCGGCGTGGGGAGCCCGGAAAGGACCCCAAGTCTCTGCCTCCCACCGTGTGAACTTCCTCGCCACCTGGCCCTCTCACCCTCTTGGCCGTCCCTCCTCCTTTCCCCTGCCCTGCCCTGCCTTGACGGGGAGGAGAGTTGGGCCCCACAGTGCCAGCCTCTCTCTGTCCCTTCTAGGTGCCCCCAAGTGGCCGAAGGAGACGGTGAAACCTGTGGAGGTGGAGGAAGGGGAGTCGGTGATATTGCCATGCCACCCGCCGCCCAGCGCAGAGCCGCTCCGGATCTACTGGATGAATAGCAGTGGGTGCCCAGGAGCGGCTGCCGCCTGGGGTGGAGGTGTCAGTGGGTACAGCTTCCCGGACGGGGGCCTGACCTTCGCCTCCTTGCCCCCCACCCGCCCCCACAGAGATCTTGCACATCAAACAGGATGAGCGGGTGACGATGGGCCAGAATGGCAATCTCTACTTTGCCAACGTGCTCACGTCGGACAACCACTCGGACTACATCTGCCACGCCCACTTCCCTGGCACCCGGACCATCATCCAGAAGGAGCCCATTGACCTCCGGGTCAAGGCCAGTGAGTCCCTAAGACTCTGACATGCCCTCCTCCTCACCTGCTGTCTCACGCTCTGGCACGGCCCATCCCAAAGATCAGGCGACCTTGGTCTTCCTCCAGGATGGCTTGGCTCCCGCTTCGCCTCTGTTCGGACCCCTTCCCAGGAGGCGAGAACAGAGAAGGGGCCCTCCCTTTAACAGAGGAGGAAACAGAGGCCCTAAGGCCTCACAGGGGCAGCCACCTGGCCCGGTAACTCCGTGGGTGGAGGGTGGGGTTGGCCGTGCCACCCACCCCTTTTCTCCTCCCAGCCAACAGCATGATCGACAGGAAGCCACGTCTACTCTTCCCCACCAACTCCAGCAGCCACCTGGTGGCCTTGCAGGGGCAGCCGTTGGTCCTGGAGTGCATCGCTGAGGGCTTGTGAGTCTGGGTGCCCCGGGTGGGGGTGGGCAGGCACGAGCGGACCTCTGTCACGGGCCGGGGCCGAGCAGGCTTGCGCTCTCTCTTCCACTGTGCTCCCCTCCCTCGGCCTCCCTCCACCGTGGCCCTGGACAGCCCCACACCCACCATCAAGTGGCTGCGCCCAAGTGGCCCCATGCCGGCCGACCGAGTCACCTACCAGAACCACAACAAGACCCTGCAGCTGCTGAACGTGGTGGAGGAGGACGACGGCGAGTATCGGTGCCTGGCCGAGAACTCGCTGGGCAGCGACCGGCACACCTACTACGTCACTGTGGAGGGTATGGTGCCTCTCCTGGGTCGCGCGGCCTCCCAGGAGTGACCTCCAGGGACGGCGGTGTGCAGTGCCCACTGTCACAGGGGGTGGGCTGGGTCTGGGTCTGGGGCCAGAGCTGGCCGCCGGCTGCCCCTGCTCAGGGCAGCTCGCCACCTCTCGCAGCTGCCCCCTACTGGCTACACAAGCCCCAGAGCCATTTGTATGGGCCTGGAGAGACTGCCCGCCTGGATTGCCAAGTGCAAGGGAGGCCCCAGCCCGAGGTCACCTGGAGAATCAATGGCATTCCCGTGGAGGGTGAGCGGGGCCTCGAACAGGGGCAGGGAGCTTGGGGGGCCCCGGGGAGGAAGGGGAGGGTGACGAGGAGCCTCGCTGTGCCTCACTGCTCCGCCCTGGGCCTCGGGGCCCGCCTGCTGCTCACACAGAGCTGGCCAAGGACCAGAAGTACCGCATCCAGCGTGGAGCATTGATCCTGAGCAACATGCAGCCCAGCGACACGATGGTGACCCAGTGTGAGGCCCGAAACCGGCACGGGCTGCTGCTGGCCAACGCCTACATCTATGTCGTTCGTGAGTAACCCACCTGTCCCCGCAGCCCACCAGGCAAGGCCACCAGACCGACTCGGCCAGCAGCTGCTTTTCTCCTCGCTGGGGCCCTCCACCCCATGTCTCGCCCACCCCCATCAATAGCCGTGGCTTGGGCTGGGGCGGGGCGGAGGGGGGGTGAGTGCTGTGGAGGAAGGGCGGGGTCTCGCCACCATTTACAGATGAAAAAGCAGTTTTAGAGAGTGCTCTGGCCCACCGCGTGTCACTGAGCAGGTGTCGCTGAGCGGAGGCTCACCCTGGCCAGGATGTGCCCAAGGCCAGCCTGGTGGCTCCTCTCCCGGAGCCTCAGGGAAGACAGAGGTGGGCCAGGAAGGCTTTCAGGAAGAGGTCGACTGTCAGTGGGGCTCAAGTAATTGGTAAAACTTGGATGCTTGGGATGGGAGGCGCCTCTGAGGCACGCTGGAAGGCAGAGACTCAGTCTGGCAGGGGTGGGAGTAGGGTGCAGGGAAGTACCCAAGGGCCCTCTTGGGAGAGGTTGCCCTGCTGAACCCCGCGCCTGCCCTGGATGCTCACGGGCCCTCGCCCCACCCTGAGTCCTGCCCCCTCCCCTGTAACTACTTCTCCCCCAGAGCTTCCGGCCAAGATCCTGACCCCAGACAACGAGACATACATGGCGGTGGAGGGCAGCACCGCCTATCTCCTGTGCAAGGCCTTTGGAGCCCCTGTGCCCAGCGTCCAGTGGTGAGTGACCCTCCCGGAAGGGGGCGCCTCTAAGCCATATTCTGGCCCAGGGAGCTGGGGAGGGCGGGGAGCCCAGCCCGGTGGGGTCTGAGCCAGGCCTGCTCTGCTCACACTAGGCTAGACAAGGAAGGGAAGACCGTGCTACAGGATGAACGCTTCTTCCCCTACGCCAACGGGACCCTGGGCATCCGGGACCTCCAGACCAACGACACTGGCCACTACTTCTGCCAGGCTGCCAACGACCAAAACAATGTGACCATTGTGGCTAACCTGCAGGTCAAAGGTCAGATGATACCCCCTCCCCACCTTGCCCCCGACTGATGTGATCAACAGCTCCTCCAGGAGGGAGGGTTATGGTCTCCGGAGGACACCAGACTGACCCTCCTTTTCCATCATTGCCCCCAGATGCCACTCAGATCACACAGGGGCCACAGAGTGCCATCGAGAAGAAAGGCTCAAAAGTGACATTCACGTGCCAAGCCTCCTTTGACCCCTCCCTGCAGCACAGCATCACCTGGCGAGGGGACGGTCGAAACCTGCAGGAGTCTGGGGACGATGACAAGTGCGGGCCCAGCCCCAACCCGGGCCTGGTGGAAGGGGGCAGAGTGGGGAGGGCAGGATGTCCAGACCTCTTGGCCTCATCCGTTGGGAAGTGCCCCTGCTTTGAGCAGGAAGGTTCTGGCAAAAGGGGGAGGGGGGCAGCAGAACAAAAGGACAAGCGCGCGCCCTCTCCCCACCAGGTACTTCATAGAGGACGGGCTCCTGGTCATCCACAGCCTGGACTACAGTGACCAGGGCAACTATAGCTGCGTGGCTGGCACCGAGCTGGACATAGTGGAGAGCAGGGCTGAGCTCCTGGTGGTGGGTGAGTCCTAGGATAGTGTCGGGCTCCCGACCTACAGGCGTGGGGGGCACGGGCCTCCGGGCACAAGAGCCCAGGGTCACGTTGCAGGGCCTTCTCAAGCTGGGGAGGGGGGTGGCCAGCTGGCGTATGGGCCAGAGAACCCACCCTCCATGGCCCTCAGGGAGCCCCGGGCCGGTGCCTCAGCTGGAGCTGTCTGACCGCCACCTGCTGAAGCAGAGCCAGGTGCGCCTGTCTTGGAGACCCGCCGAGGACCACAACGCCCCCATCGAGAGTAAGAGGCCTGAGCGTGGCGCCACCCACCTCCCCACAGCCACCCCGGGTAGCCTGCCCTCCTTGCGGGACCTCCGTCCTCCCGGGCCCAAGGCTCCAGGACCGCCCATCCCACGGGGCAAGCACCTGGGTGTGGGGCTCACAGTTCCTCCTGGAGCTCTGAGAATGCCTGTTGCCTTGGGCGCTCCCTCCCCTCCTCAGGGAGACCCGGACTTACAGCCCCATGTAGCCCTCCCCTCTATGCCACACGCCTAATTGCCGGCTCGCTTCTTGGCAGAGTATGACATTGAATTTGAGGACAAGGAGATGGCGCCTGAGAAATGGTATAGTCTGGGCAAGGTGCCCGGGAACCAGACCTCCACCACCCTCAAGCTGTCGCCCTATGTCCACTACACCTTTAGAGTTACTGCCATCAACAAGTATGGCTCTGGAGAGCCCAGCCCGGCCTCTGAGACTGTGGTCACGCCTGAGGCAGGTGAGCCACCTGGGAGGGGCGCCTCCAACTCCAGGGCCCCTGGGCTCCTGCAAGGAAGGCCTAGAGAGGTGACTGTGCCCAAGCCCCTGTGCTTCTAGGTTTCCAGTGCAAGGTGGGAGGCAGGGTTCCCCCAGAGCTGCTGGCTCCCGGCTCCCAGGGCCAGAAAGGGGAGCCAGAAAGTGCCGTTCCTTCCTTGGTCCTTGGCCTTCACAGCCTCGGCAGGAGCCCATGGCTTTGATGTGTTAACACATTACTTTCCAGCCCCAGAGAAGAACCCTGTGGACGTGAAGGGGGAAGGGAATGAGACCAGCAACATGGTCATCACTTGGAAGGTGAGGGCGCCCCCCTCCCCCTTGGGCTGAGCGTGCCCCGGGGCATCAGGCCAGGACCAGGTGTTGGCCGCGACCCCTGGCTGTGCTGAGGACCAGAGGATGACCGGACATGAGGCTGGGCTCGGGAGGGGGTCAAAGGAGGAGAGTGCTCTTGGCTCACCAGCTCCTCTGGTGCTCCTCCTCCTCCAGCCGCTTAGGTGGATGGACTGGAACGCCCCCCAGGTTCAGTACCGCGTCCAGTGGCGCCCCCAGGGGACGCGGGGTGCCTGGCAGGAGCAGATTGTGAGCGACCCCTTCCTGGTTGTGTCCAACACGTCCACCTTTGTGCCTTATGAGATCAAAGTCCAGGCTGTCAACAGCCAGGGCAAAGGCCCTGAGCCCCAGATTACCATTGGCTACTCTGGGGAAGACTGTGAGTATTGGGCTGGCCCCGCCCATGGGGGGGGTGGGTATTGGGCTGGCCCCGCCCATGGGGGGGTGGAGCCCAAATGCGCACAGATGGCCCACACTCCTCCCTCCACGCCGGGGCTCTGCATAGAGCATATCCTAGGAGTAAGGACGTTTTTTTCCATAACCAAAGTGCCATCTTGACAGCACATTTACTGTTGATTTACCACTGTATTTACCTAGTTGGCAGCCGATATTCCAATTGTATCAATTAGTGCTGTCTTTTCCCCCGGTCCGGGGTCCAGTCCCAGATCCCCCATCAAGTCTGGTTGTCCTGCTTCTTTCTTTTCCCTGCATCTGGAACATTGCGAGATGTTAGTTTTGATCACCTGGTCAAGATCTTTCCTGGTTACTCCTTTGTGTACTATTTTTGCCCTTGCGACCGACAAACAGTATGCAAGGAGAGACCCCGCACTGTGCACACACCGTGCTCATCAAACGGCCCGCCCCCCACGTAGCATCCAAATCTATCTCCCTTCTGCGGGAGGGTTCTGGGCTGGCCTCCGGAGGCCACAGGCCCTCATCCATGCCACCGGCTGTTTCCAGACCCCGAGGCAAGCCCCGAGCTGGAAGGCATCAAGATCCTTAACTCGAGTGCCGTGCTGGTCAGATGGTGGCCCGTGGACCCAGCCCAGGTCAAGGGCCACCTTCGGGGATACAATGTAAGGGTTCAAGGCGTGGGGGCAAGGGGATTCCCAGGGTGAGGTGCGAGGCCACCGGGAGTGGCAGGCTTTGGGGCGGGCCTCTGCCACCTGCTGTCCTAGAGTCATCAGGGTAGGAGGAAAGGTTCTCCATTCAGGGCAGTGGGAAGCCTGCGCCGGAGCGGGGAGGGGGTCTGCCCTGCTGGACACCTTCCGTCCCTACGGGGCCTCCCGTCCACCTGCAGGTGACGTACTGGTGGGAGGGCAGTCAGAGGAAGCACAGCAAGAGGCATGTCCACAAAGGGCACGTGGTGGTGCCCGCCAACACCACCAGCGCCGTCCTGGGAGGCCTGCGGCCCTACAGCTCCTACCATCTGGAGGTGCAGGCCTTTAACAGCCGAGGACTGGGGCCTGCCAGCGAGATGACCTTCAGCACCCCAGAAGGAGGTGAGCTTTGCAGCCCACGGCCCTGTCCCCACCGCCCCCCCAGGGCTGGCCAGGCAAGGACCTGCCACCGTGTCTGTGCTCCGCAGTGCCCGGCCACCCTGAGGCATTGCACGTGGAGTGCCAGTCGGACACCAGCCTGCTGCTGCACTGGCAGCCCCCGCTCAGCCACAACGGCGTGCTCACTGGCTACGTGCTCTCTTACCACCCGTGTACGTGCGTCGTCCCGGCCGGGCTCGGCCGACAAGTGGAGGGCGGCTGGGGGGCGGGCGGAGCTGGAGGTCACAGCCAACTCCCCGTCTGTCCTCGCAGTGGATGATGGGGACAAGGAGCAGCTGTCCTTTGACCTTCCGGACCCTGAGCTGCGGACGCACAACCTGACCAACCTTAGCCCGCACCTGCGCTATCGTTTCCAGCTGCAAGCCACCACGAAAGAGGGCCCTGGAGAGGCCATCGTGCGGGAAGGAGGCACCATGGCCTTATCTGGTGAGCTGGAGGGGGCTGAGAAGGCCCCGCCGGACAGCCAGGCCCAGGATGGCCAGCCTTGGGCTGCCTCGAGGTCCCGCAACGCCCTCTTGCTCCCCAGGGACCCCGGATTTTGGCAACATCTCGGCCATGGCCGGCGAGAATTACAGCGTGGTCTCCTGGGTCCCCAAGGAGGGCCAGTGCAACTTTGGGTTCCAGATCTGGTTCAAAGCCCTGGGAGGTGAGCACAAAAGCCCCCCCGGGGGCGGTGTGGAACCAGGGCACCGCACGGTACTCCTGCTCACCTCTGCTGCCCTGTCGCCCCTGCAGACGAGAAGACAGGCCCTCATCTGCCACCGCAGTACGTCAGCTACAACCAGAGCTCCTACACGCAGTGGGACCTGCAGCCCGACACAGACTATGAGATCCACCTGCTCAAGGAGAGGGTGCTCCTAAAGATGGCTGTGAAGACCAATGGCACCGGTGACGTGTCCCTCCGCCCCGGCCCCGCGCCGCGCCCCCACTCCTCCCCCCGGGATCTCCGTGCCCCCTGTCCTCCCTCCCCCCCGAGGGCCTCCCCAGCCAGCCAGCTTCAAGCGTGCTTCGGTCCCCTCCCGCCCCTGTGGTGTTTGCCGGCCTGGTCCTCCCCCAGCCCCGGCCAGTTCCCGGCGCAGAGGGGCTGGGAGTGGGTGTCTCACCTGGGGCCGGGTTCCGTGTCTTCCCGATCTGCCCGCAGGCCGCGTGAGACTCCCTCCCGCTGGCTTCGCCACCGAGGGCTGGTTCATCGGCTTCATCAGCGCCATCATCCTCTTGGTCCTCGTCTTGCTCATCCTCTGCTTCATCAAGCGCAGCAAGGGTGGCAAATACTCAGGTAGGCCCCGGCCTGGGGCTCAGGTGAGGGCGATAGAGCGGGTACATGCCCCCCACCCCCGGTCCCCAAGCCTCCGGCAGGACGGCATGGGCATGTCGGGGGCAGGCGGGGGGCCCAGAGGGAGCTTCTGCGCAGACCAGCAGCAAACGGCAGCCAGGCCCACGTGGGGTGAGTGGTCCACGTCGAAGACTTCCTGGCTTCTGGGCGCTGCCGAGAGAGTCCCCGGGGCCCTCGGAGCACAGGGGGCAAGCCTCGCCCGCGTCCCCAGGCCGGGGATGGGCCCGGTGTCCGGGGTCCGGCGGGGGTGGGAGGGATAGCCGGGCCTTCTCTGTGTCTCCAGTGAAGGATAAGGAGGACACCCAGGTGGACTCCGAGGCCCGGCCGATGAAGGACGAGACCTTTGGCGAGTACAGGTGAGCTGGGGGTAAGAGCAGGTGCTGGCCAGCCGCCCAGCACTGCTCTCGCCCTTGTATCTGACCCTGTCTCTCTCTCTTCTCTGTGCCGCTGGGTGATGTCAGGTCCCTGGAGAGGTAAGACAGGGGCGGTGGGAAGACACTGTCAGAGCCTGACGGCAGGGGCCCTCCTGCGGACCGTGTGCCTGGGAGTGCCACCGGCCCCCGCTTGCTGGGGCTCCGCACGCCCCCAGCCCTCTGGCCCCGCAGCTCCCTGTTTCTGGGAGAAGCCAACACGCCCCAGTTCGTCCCCATGCCGACGCTCAGTTTCTGGGCCTACCTGTCACCTCCCCGGCTTCCCCCCTCTGGGCTGTGGAAGGGCTGCCAGCTGGACTGGCGCCCCCGTCCGGCTCACCTACAGGCCGAGCGCCCACTTGTTTCCTCACGTCCCCCAGCATCCTGGGCAGGCCTGGGCCTTGCCCCTCTGGCGCTGTGCATGTCACCTGCCCCCCACCCCCACCCCCACCCCTGGTATGTGTCAGGAATGAGGACCCTTGCCCCAGTGCATTCAGAGCGCATGGAAGGCAGGTGGACCCTGGGCCAGGCCTCCTCCCTCGGGCTAGCACCTGCCGGCTCCTGCCGGGCTCTAGCGGGCAGCCTCCCACTCCTGCCTGCCCTCTGCCCCCACAGTGACAATGAGGAGAAGGCTTTTGGCAGCAGCCAGCCATCCCTCAATGGAGACATCAAGCCCCTGGGCAGTGATGACAGCTTGGCCGACTACGGGGGCAGCGTGGACGTCCAGTTCAATGAGGACGGCTCCTTCATCGGCCAGTACAGCGGCAAGAAGGAGAAGGAAGCGGCGGGAGGCAATGACAGCTCGGGGGCCGCCTCCCCCATCAACCCTGCCGGGACCCTAGAGTAGCAGGTTCCAGCCAGGCAAGGCCAGGCAGGGCGGAGCCTGGGGCTGGGCCACACGGGAGTCAGAGGCCAAGGCTCCCAAGCCCGACACCTGTGCTGACCTTGGGACGGAGGCTCCTTCCACTCTCTACCAGGCCTCGGCCCCCTGCTCTGGCCTTGGGCCTGTGGGAGGCTTGAAGTTGGGGGCAGAGGAGAGGAACTCACTGCCTCTGATCCCCCTCTGACTACCCGGTCCCCACTTTATTGCCAAAACCCAGCCACACCCCTTCTTGGGCACACACCGCTTTGTTCCAGCCCAGGGGCCAGTCACCCACACATCGGGAGCCTTCAGGTGCTGCCTCATCAGCCTTTGGGCAGAGAGAGGCCGTGGCTGGACAGAGAGGAAGTAGGGCTGGCCGCTCTTCACACAGCCTGGCTGGGACCGGGGACAGAACTCGGCGTCCCCACCATCTGCTCCAACCAGGATGGGAGCTGGGCAAGCTGGCCACGGGTGCAGAGGAGGCCATCTGGAGAGCCCAGAGTCCCCACCTGCCAGTGTCACTCTCATCGGCACCTTCCTCCCACCGCCCACCCCGCCCCGCAGCCGGCTTCCAGGAGTTCTATACACACGCTGCCTTCGGTGCCCACCAGACAGCATCCAAGTGGCCTCTGTCACTGCCAGGGTGTGGGGCAGGCACACCCCCCCCCCACTGCCCCTGCCACCGCCTGCAGCCCAGAACCCTTTAGCCACCCCGCCCAGCCCCTGAGTAGTTCCCGTGCTCAGCTTCCCCCGCCCCTCAACCTTGGGAATGTAAATACACCGTGACTTTGAAAGTTTGTGCCCTTGCCTTCCCCCATATGCCACTAGTGTGTAGGCAGATGTCTGAGTCTCTAGGTGGTTTCTAGGTTTTATAGCAATTAGCTTTGATGATCCCATCCTAGGAAAAATAAAAACAGACAAAAAAAAAAAAGGAAAAAGGAAAGATTGGTTCTCCCAGCTCTGCTGTGCTCCTGCCTGGCAGGCAAGGTGTCCCTCTATGCCTTTGCTTGGTCTGTTGATGAGCCCTTTACAAAAAAACAAAAGAAATATATATATATGTACATAAATATCAGAATTATGACAGGCAAATAAAAACCTGCACATGAAGATAAACAGTTGTCCTTTTACTGAGCACGATGCCCCCCGGCCGTGTCCCACACCGACCAGTAGGTGCCAGAGCCAAGCAGGGCAGCCGGAACCACCTGCCGGCCCATTCCTGGCCTCTACCCCGCTGGGCCCTGCCCCGCACCCCTGTGAGCACCCGCCCGGCTCCCTGCTGCAGCGCCAGCGCCCAGTAAAACACGCTTTATTTATGTTTTTAATGTTTATTAATTTTTGAGAGACAGAGCATGCGTGGGGGAGGGGCAGCGAGAGAGGGAGACCGAATCCGAAGCAGGTTCCGGGCTGTGAGCTGTCGGCACAGAGCGCCGATGCAGGGCTCGAACCTGCGAACGGTGAGATCATGACCTGAGCCAAAGTCGAGGCTTAACCGACTGAGCCCCCCCCGTCCCCAGGCGCCCCTAGTAAAACACACTTTAAATGAAGGAGAGCCTTCAGTGGGCCCGCTGGCGTGGCCAGCCTGCTTTGGGAATTTCTGAGTCGGTCTGCCCTTCACCGCCACCCCCCACCCCCACCCCGGGCTCTCCACGGTGAACTCTCGCCTGCCCCACATCTCAGTAGCAGCCTTTGTTTCATGTGTAACTGAGCACAGAAAGCATCAGAATTTCTCCCCCAAATTCCCGGCTTTCCACGGCCGAGTCAGTCCCCCAAGGCCTGGACCCAAACCCTTTGCTCTCCCGGCCCCGTGGGTGAGGTGCAGTTCGCTGAGGTCAGTCCCTGTGCCTGGGCACCGGGTCCCACCCCCTGTGACCCGCTCGGGGATTGCTCTCTTTTCCGCATCTCTGATTTTTCTGTCTCCGTTGACCAGTCCCGGGAGCAGACCAATGGTGCCGTAATACCTTCCGTCAGTAACAACACCCTGCGCCTACCAGCACAGCCCCTCCGGTTCTTGCCCCGTTTCTCCGCTTCTCTTGACTCTACACTCATCGTCCCGCCTAATCTCCAAGGGTAGCAATGGGATCTGTTTCTCATCCCCAGTGTCTGTGCTTATTTTTACATAATAGAATTGTGCTCAGCTCAAGGTACACCCTCCCCCTTTTGTGAGTAGGTGGGGCAGTGGAATGTGGGTGCGTGGGTAACCTCGAGGCTGGGCTCCCTGCCCCACTCCAGCTCCTCGCTGGGACACGGACGCCACAGTGGCCTGGGCGGGGGGGGGGGGGGGGGGCATGCTACACCGATGAAGGGACGCTATCGGGCTCTGGGGGATAAAAGGAGCCTCGGGTCCTGACGATGTGGACCTACTGCTTCTGCCCGGGGCTGCCTTCCCGGGTGTTAAAAAAAGTTAATGGACTTGGCAGACGGCCCCTCCTCTGCTGTCCTCTCGCCACCCTCCTTGCGGTGTATTCAATAACCGAATATCTCCTTTAAAAAATCAATACACTTTTGGGTTTTTTTTTAAGTTTATTTTTATTTTGAGAGACAGAGGCAGTGCAAGCAGGGGAGAGACAGAAAGAGAGGGAGAATTCCAAGCAGGCTGTGCGCTGTCCGCGTGTGGGGCTCAAACCCACAAACCTTGAGATCATGGCCTGAGCTGAAATCGAGAGTCGGACACTTAACCAACTGAGCCACCCAGGTGCCCCGGTGGACTTTGGGTTTCAAAGCAAGTTTAGGTTTGCAGAGAAATGGAGCCGAGGGCAGGGTTCCTAGAGAGAGAGTTCCTCACTCTGCTCCTCAGCTGTATCCACTTCTACTAACATCCCGCAGGGATGTGGGTCACTTGTTACCCCTGATGAGCCAATACTGGTGTGTTATCATTAACCAGGGCCCACGGCTGGCATCAGGGTTCACTCTCTGTGGTGGGTGTCGTGTGGATTTGGACAGACGTATAAGCACAGGGATCCACCTTCACAGGATGGCACAGAATAGTTTCTCGGCCCTGAAAATTCCTGCAAAATGGCTCTATTGAGAGCTCGCATGAGATGAAGTGGACACCCGCCTTCTTTGCCTGCGAATCTGCCACTCAGATCAAACTGCGGAACATTTACATCACTGTGAGAAGCCCCCTCGTGCCTCCACCCATCCAATATCCCGCTCCAGAGACAATGTGGCCGGTGACATCACCCACGTGGCCGTCTGTGTCAGCTGTTCCCTCCTCATCACTGCTGACAAATATCCATTGTATGCATACACCACAATTTATCCGTGTCCCCGTGGGTAGCCATTCGGGTGGTTTCCAGTTCTGGCTATCGTGAATCAAGTGGGTACGCCCGGTCTTTCCTCAGAGGTACGTGCCCGGGAGGAGAGGCGCTGAGCCAGACAGTGGGTGTGCCACTTCTTAAGCTGTTGTCTTTGGGGCCCCAGCCCCACAAGGGCCCTCTTCTGAGCTCAGGGACCCCGGCCCTAGGTGAGCCCTGCCCCCGTCTCTAAGTTGCGAAGTTTGAGGAGTTGCACCTCCACCCCCACCCCTGTGGTTCCAGTCATAAGGGCTTCGTGAGTCTGCAGGGGCTGCTGTGAGGAAGGACCACAAACCAGAAGCCTTACACAGCCAAAATGTATCGTCTCCCACTTCGGAAGGCCAGGAGGCCAGGATCAAGGTGTCATCGGCAGAGTTGTGCTCTCTCTGAAAGGAACCAGGGAAGGATCTGCCATTGTTTTGACTTCCTCACAGGATCCAGACTGATGGAGAAAGTGGTAACAGGCATGGTGTCAGGAATCCTATCCCCAAAAAGGGGCTTTGTGTATTGGTTTGTTTGCATCTTCAGGCTTGAAAGCACCACCACTTTGAGCCCCCCGCTCCCCCACTCCTTCCCATCACCCTGCCTTTCACCTGAGAAACGTGGAGAGGCTGGGAACTCAACTGACTTGGGGATTCTGAATCTGCATAATTCAACTGAGCTGGATTTTCAGTACTGGGAGCCCTATGGCTACAAAAAGTAAGAGAATATTTAGGGCTTTCATACAAACGAGTACCCACTCTCCTCAAGAACCCCCACAACCATCCCCTGGTGACATTGAACCCATAACTAGGGTCTCTCAGCGAGTTCCAGGGAAACAGGCACACACCAAGACCTAAGAGATAATAGTTTATACACCAAAAGTATAACAGGATTTTTGTTAGTGAATACTGGCAGAAAGCTGGGAGAATATGTGTGGGAGTGAATTCTAGAGATGTTACACCAAGGAGGATGGATAGTAACATTGAGTTGGACACAATTTATTGAGCTGGGTGCATTTACAAGAGATTCTACTTAATGTTCACCCAAGCAGCTGGAAGAGACTTAAACTTGAACTCAATCCTGGCCTAAATTAGGTGATATCAAGATGTCAGAACAATAGAAAATTTGGACAGACCGATTACCAGTAAGGAGATTGAATCGATAGTCAAAAGATTCCCAACAAATGGGCCACCTGGCTGGCTCAGTCAGTGGAGATTGTAACTCTTGATCTCAGGGTTGTGAGTTCGAGGCCCACAGTGGGTGTAGAGATCACTTAAAAATAAAATCTTTTAAAAAACAAATTCCCAACAAACCAAAGTCCAGGACCAGTCTTCTTCAGAGGCAAATTCTACCAAACATTTAAAGAAGAGTTAATACCAGGGCGCCTGGGTGGCTCAGTCGGGTAAGCGTCTGACTTTGGCTGTCATGATCTTGCGGTCCGTGAGTTCGAGCCCCGCGTCGGGCTCTGTGCTGACAGCTCAGAGCCTGGAGCCTGTTTCAGATTCTGTGTCTCCCTCTCTCTCTGACCCTCCCCATTCATGCTGTCTCTCTCTGTCTCAAAAATAAATAAATGTTAAAAAAAACATTTAAAGAAAAGTTAATACCTATTCCTCTCAAACTATTCCAAAAAATAGAAGAAGGAAAACTTCCAAATTCATTCTATGAGGCCAGCATGACTCTGATACCAAAGCCAGATAAAGAAACCACAAAAAAAAGAGAAGTACAGGCCAATATTTCTGATTAACATAGATGCAAGAATCCTCAACAAAATACTGGCAAACTGAATCCAACAACACATTAAATCCAACCCATTCACTAGGGGCACCTGGGTGGCTCAGTCGGTTAAGCATCCCACTCTTGATTTTGGCTCAGGTCATGATCTCACAGTTTGTGGGTTGGAGCCCTGCATCAGGCTCTATGCTGACAGCCAGAGTCTGCTTGGGATTCTCTCTCTCCCCTTCTCTCTCTGCTCCTTCCCTGCTCTCACTCTCTCTAAAAATAAACATTAAAAAAAATATCATTCACCACGATCAGGTGGAATTTATTCCTGGGATGCAAGAGTGGTTCAATATTCACAAATCAATCAACATGATGCATCACATCAATAAGAGAAAGGACAAAAACCATATGATCTTTTTGATACATGCAGAAAAAGCATTTGACAAAGTACATCCATTCATGATAAAAACCTCAAGAAAGTCGGTTTAGAGGGAACATAGCTCAACACAATAAAGGCCTTCTATATGAAAATCTCACAGCAAACATCCTCCTCAATGGGGAAAAACTGAGACCTTTTCCCTGAAGGCCAGGAACAAGACAAGAATGTCACTCTCACCACTTTTGTTCAACATAGCCCTGGAAGTCCTAGCCACAGAAATCAGACAAGAAAAAGAAATAAAAGGCATCCAAGTGGGTAAGGAGGAAGGAAAACTTTCACTGTTTGCATATGACATACTATATATAGAAAACCCAAAAGACTCCACCAAAAAAAACCTGCTAGAACTGATAAGGGAATTCAGTAAAGTTGAAGGATACAAAATTAATGTGCAGAAATTGGTTGTATTTCTAGACACCAAAAATGAAGCAGCAGAAAGAATAAGTTAAGAAAACAATCTTGGGCTCCTGGGTGGCTCAGTCAGTTAAGTGTCTGACTTCGACTCGGGTCATGATCTCACGGCTCCTGAGTTCGAGACCTGAGTTGGGCTCTGTGCTGACAGCTCGGAGCCTGGAGCCTGCTTCGAATTCTGTGTCTCCCTCTTTCTCTGCCCCTCCCCTGCTCGTGCTCTCTCAAAAATAAATAAGCATTAAAATTTTTTTTAAAAAAAGAAAACAATCTCATTTACAATTGCACTAAGAATAATAAGATACCTAGGAATAAACTTAATGAAAGAGGTGAAAGACCTGTACCCTGAAAACTATAAAACACTGATGAAAGAAAATGAAGATGACACCAAAAAATGGAAAGACAGTCCATGCTCATGGATAGGAAGTACAAATATTGTTAAAATGTCTATACTACCCAAAGCAATCTACAGATTTCATGTAATCCCTATCAAAATACCAACAGATTTTTTCACAGGACAATAACAAACAATCCTAAAATATGGAGCCACAAAAGACCCTGATAGCCAAAGCAATTTTGAAAAAGAAAAACAAAGCTGGAGGCATCACAATCAATTCCTGACTTCAAGTTATATTACAAAGCCATAGTGATCAAAACAGTATGGTACTGCACAAAAATAGACACATAGATCAATAGAACAGAATAGAAAACCCGGAAATAAACCTACAACTATATGGTCAATTAATCTTCGACAAAGCGGGAAAGAATGGGAATCCAATGGGAAAAAGGCAGTCTCTTCAACAAATGGTGTTGGAAAAACTGATCAGCTACATGCAAAAGAATGAAAGTGGACTGCTTTCTTACACCATACACAAAGATAAACCCCAAATGCATTTAAAGACCTAAATGTGAAACCTGAAACCATAAAAATCGTAGAAGAGACCACAGGCAATTATTTCTCTGACATCAACTGTAGCAACATTTTTCTAGATATGTCTCCTGAAGCAAGGGAAATAAAAGCAAAAATTAAAATTATTGGGACTACATAAAACTTAAAAGCTTTTGCACAGTGAAGGAAACAACCAACAAAACTAAAAGACAGCCTATTGAATAGGAGAAAATATTTGCAAATGACATATCTGATAAAGGATTAGTATCCCAAATATATAAAGAACTTATAAAACTCAACACCCAGGACACAAATAATCCAATTAAAAAATGGACAGAAGACATGAACAGACATGTCTCCAAAGAAGACATCCAGATGGCCAACAAACACATGAAAAGATGCTCAACATCACTCGTCATCAGGGAAATGCAAATCAAAACCACAATGAGATATTACCTCACACCTGTCAGAATGGTTAAAATCAACAACACAAGAAACAACAAGCGTTGGCAAAGATTGGAGAAAAAGGAACCCTCTTGCTTTGTTGGTGGGAATGCAAGTTGGTGTAGCCACAGTGGAAAACAGTATGGAGGTTCCTCAACAAGTTAAAAATGGGGGGGGGGGGCCTGCACGCCTGAGTGGCTCAGTTAGTTAAGCATCCAACTCTTGGTTTCAGCTCAGGTCATGATCTCATGTTTTCGAGAGTTCGAGCCCCACATTGGGCTCTGCGCTGACAGTGCAGAGCCTGCTTGGGATTCTCTATCTCCCTCTTTCGCTGCCCCTCCCCCGCCCACTCTATCTCTCTTGAAATAAATAAATAAACTTAAAAAAATTAAAAATAGGGGCACTTGGCAGACTCAGTCAGTAGGACATGTGACTCTTGATCTTGGTATCATGAGTTCGAGCCCCACCTTGGGAATAGAGATTACTTAAAAACAAAAAAATATTTTTTAAAAAAGTTAAAAATAGAACTGTCCTATGATCCGGTAATCGCACCACTGGATATTTACACCCAAAATACAAAAACACTAATTCAAAGAGGTACATTAACCCCTATGTTTATAACAATATTATTTGCAATAGCCAAATTATGGAAGCAACCTAGTGTCTGTCAATGAATGAATGGATAAAGAAGATGTGGTGTATATACACAATGGAACATTATTCAGCCACAGAAAGAATGAAACCTCGCCATTTGCAAAGACATGGATAGAGCTAGAGAGCAAAAGTGAGAGAAAGACAAATACCATATGATTTCATCATATGTGGAATTTAAGAAACAAAACAAATAAGCAAAGGGAAAAAAAGAGTGAGAGAGAAACCAAGAAACAGATTCTCAATTATAGAGAACAAACTGATGGTTACCAGAGGGAAGGTGGGTGGGGAGATGGGGAAACAGGTGATGGGGGTCAAGGAGAGCACCTGTGATGAGCACTGGGTGATGTATGGAAGTGTTGAATCACTATATTGCACACAGAACTAATATAATACTGTATGTTAACTATACTGGAATTAAAAAACAAACAAAAACCAAGGGGTTGATGCAAAAAACCAAACCAAACCAAAACAAAACAAAACAAATGAAGATGTCAGAACATCCCTGGCTTGATATTGAGGAAGGACCCCAAAGGTGTAACTCCTAGAAGGATTTGCAGAGATTAGTGCCTTGAACTTGAAAGTTGCAGTTGTGCGGCTCCCAGGTGACTCAGTTAATTAAGCATCTGACTTTTCATCTCAGTTCAGGTCTTGATTTCAGGGTTATGAGGTCAAGCCCCAGATTGGGCTTCATGGTGGGCATAGAGCCCACTTAAAAAAAAAAAAGAGGGGCACCTGGATGCCTCAGTCAATTAAGCATCCAACTCTTGATTTCGGCTCAGGTCATGGTCTCATGGTTTGTGAGTTCCACATCTGGCTCTGTCCTGACAGCGTAGAGCCTGCCTGGTATCTTCTCTCTCTCCCTGTCTCTGCCGTTTCCCCGCTTGCGCACGTGTGCGCTCTCTCTCTCTCTCTCTTATTCTCAAAAATAAATAAACTAAAGAAAAAAAAAAGAGAGATAAAGTTGCATTTGTGATTGCACCTCCATTTGTCTATTTGACCCTGTGCAGAAGGTGGAGGCATCTTGGAGGATGACTGTGGATGAGGGTGAACTTAATCAGGCAGTGACTCCCATCGCAAATGCTGCCCCAGAGGCAGTCTCTCTACCAAAGCAGAGCGTCACAGCCCTTGGCCCCTGCTCCGCAACTGTCGTCCTATCAGATAAGTTGCCCCATGCCAACTCACTAAGTCCACCAGAAGCACTTCGATGTCCAACAGTTCACCTTCACAGTCTTGCCTAAGGGCCACGTCACGTCTCCTCCTCTCTGACATAGTCCTTAGAGACTTGGTCTTACCATCCCTCACAGCATCCACCGGTCCAGTGCGTGGATGACATCATCCTGATCGAATCTGATGAGCAAGAAGCGGAAAGTACCATGGATGCCCCAGTAGGATATAAGCAAACCAGAAGGTGGGAGTTACACCCCATGAAAATACGGGGAAGTAAAACCTCAGTGGAGCTTCCGGAAGTTCAGTGCTCCAAAGCATGTACAAATCCCCTCTTCAAGGTGAAAGACAGGAGGCTGCACCTTGCACCAGCTACCTCTAAAAGTAATGTCTGGTGGACCCTTTTAGATTGGGGAATATATGTCACATATGACGGTGACACGTTGACCTGTTTCTGTGTCACTCGAGGCGACCACTTCTGTGTGGGGAGACAAGAGATAACTCTGCAGTAAGTCCAGGCTTCAGTGCAAGCTACTCTTCCGACTGGACCTTGTGACCCAGCAGATCTAACCCTACTCAAAATGCCTGTGGAAAGTAGTGATATTGTGAGGAGCCTCTGGCCTTCTTCTGAAAACCACTGTCCTTTGGAAAAACAGATCTGGCTTGCTATTGGGCCCCGGTAGACAATGAACTCTTACGACTATGGGTGCCCATGCGACCCGAGTTTGCCATCAGGAGCTAGGTGTTGGCCTTCCCCATCAAACCTTCGCATATCGTGATGATGGCAAGTGGAATTTTAGAGACAGAAACTCACGTGGCTTCAGCCCACTCCTGCAGCATGGCCTCCCCTCCCTCAGCCTCGTCTGCACTTCCGGAAGTGCTTCATGTGACCAGCTGACTAAGGAGCAGTGGGTGCGAGAGGGTGAGGACGGCCCTGCTTAATCTCCCGGAAGTAGATGGCTGCAGCGTGACAGCACCACTTCCGGGCGACCCTAAGGACCGTGGCAAAGTACAATTCTCCAAGTGGACAGGCCCTTGAGCGGTACAGCAGATTGTCCATTCGTTTTTATTTTATTTATTTATTTTAATATGAAATTTATTGTCACATTACACCCAGTGCTCCTCCCAACAGGTGCCCTCCTCAATGCCCATCACCCACCCTCCCCTCCCTCCCACCCCCCATCAACCCTCAGTTTATTCTCAGTTTTTAAGAGTCTCTTATGGTTTGCCTCCCTTCCTCTCTGTAACTTTTTTCCCCTTCCCCTCCCCCATGGTCTTCTGTTAAGTTTCTTTTTTTTTAATTGTTTTTAATGTTTATTTATTTTTGAGACAGGGAGACAGAGCGCGAGTGGGGGAGGGGCAGAGAGAGAGAGGCACACAGAAACCGAAGCAGAATCCCGGCTTCGAGCTGTAAGCACAGAGCTCGATGTGGGGCTTGAACTCATGAGCTGTGAGATCATGACCTGAGCTGAAGTTGGACGCTTAACCGACTGAGCCACCCAGGTACCCCTATGTTAAGTTTCTCAGGATCCACATAAGAGTGAAAACATATGGCATCTGTTTTTCTCTGCCTGACTTATTTCACTTAGCATAACAATCTCCAGCTCCATCCACGTTGCTCCAAAAGGCCAGATTTCATTCTTTTTCATTGCCACGTAGTATTCCATTGTGTATATAAACCACAATTTCCTTATCCATTCATCAGTTGATGGACATTTAGGCTCTTTCCATAATTTGGCTATTGTTGAAAGTGCTGCTATAAACATTGGGGTACAGTTGCCCCTCTGCATCAGCACTCCTGTATCCCTTGGGTAAATTCCTAGCAGTGCTATTGCTGGGTCATAGGGTAGGTCTATTTTTAATTTTTTGAGGAACCTCCACACTGTTTTCCAGAGAGGCTGCACCAGTTTGCATTCCCACCAACAGTGCAACAGGGTTCCCGCTTCTCCCCATCCTCGCCAGCATCTGTAGTCTCCTGATTTGTTCATTTTGTCCGTTCTTTTTTAACAGTTGTTTTTCAGGGGGCAGAAGCAGCAAAAACAAGCAAAAACAAACAAACAAATACATAAATAAAATTCTTTTTCTGGCTTTACTGAGGTAAAATTGATATACACCATTGGTTTGGTACATGTATACGTTGCGAAATGTTTACCGCAATAAGGTTAGTTAACGTATCCTTTACCTCATAGAATTACCATTTTGTTGTGATGAAAACATTTAAATTCTACTCTCATAGCAACTTTGAGGGATACAACACCGTGTTATGTATCTTATAACTGAAGTTTGTACCCTGTGACCAACATCTCGTCATTACCCACCCCCAGCCCCTGACAACCACCCTTCTACTCTCTGCCTCTAGGAGTTCAGCTTTTTGCTTTTTTCTTATTTTTTTTTAAGTTTATTTATTTATTTTGAGAGAAAGAGAGCATGAGTGTGAGCGGGAGAGGTGCAGAGAGAGAGAGAGAGAGAAAGAGAGAGAATCCCAAGCAGACTCCCCACCATCAGCACAGAACCTGATGCAGGGCTTGATCTCACGAACTGTGAGATCATAACCTGAGCCAAAATCAAGAGTCAGACACTTAACTTATAGAGCCACCCAAGTGCCCCATGAATTCAACTTTCTTAGCTTCCACATGTAAATGAAGTCATATGGTATTTGTCTTTCTCTGACTTATTTCACTGAACATCATGCCCTCAAGGTCCATCCACGTTGTCCCAAATGACAGGACTCCCTTCTTTTTTACAGCTGGAAAATATATTCATATATGTATGCCACATCATCTTTTCTTTATCCACCCATTAATAAACAGGTGGTTTCCATGTCTTGGCTATTGTGAATGGTGCTGCTGAACACGAGAGGACAGATGTCTCTTTGACATAGTGGTTTCATTTCCTTTGGATATATACCCAGAGTTGGGAGAGCTGGATCATCTGGCATTTCTAGTTTTGATTTTTTTGAGGACCCTCCATCTTATTTTTCACAGTGGCTGCACCAATTTACATTCCTATCAAGTGTGCACAAGGGCTCCCTTTTCTCCACATCCTTTCCAACACTCGTTATCTCTTGTCTTTTTGATGATAACCTATTCTTTTTTTTTTTTGAGTTTATTTATTTATTCTTTCAGTAATCTCTACACCCAATATGGTACTGGAATTCACAACCCCGAGATCAAGACTCACATGCTCTTCCGACGGAGAGTACCTTGCACATGGTACCTCATTGTGGTTTTGATTTGCGTTTCCCTGATGATTGGTGATGTTGAGCACATTTTCATGAACCTGTTGGTCATTTGTATGTCTTCTTTTTTCTTTAAAATTTTTTTTAAAAGTTTATTTATTTTGAGAGAGAGAGAGAGAGAGAGAGAGAGAGAGAGAATGAACAGGGGAGGGGCAGAGAGAGAAGGAGAGAGAGAGAGAATCCCAACCAGACTCTGCTCTGCAGAGCCTGACATGGGGATCAGACTCACGAACTAGATCACAACCTGAGCCGAAACCAAGAGTCGGCTGAGCCACCCAGGCACCCCTTCTTGTATGTCTTCTTTACAAATGTGTATTCAGGTCTTCTGCCGGTTTTAAAATTGAGCTATTCGGGGTTTTTGCTATTGAGTTGTAGGAGTTTTTTTTTTTTTTTTAAACACACATTTTGGATATTAGCCATTTATCTTATTTATGATTTGCAAATATTCTCTTCCATTTTGCAGGCTGCTTTTTCAGTTGTGTTGATTGTTTCCTTTGCTGTGCTGTAGCCACGTGGGGCTTGAACTCACAACCCTGAGACCAAGAGTTGCATTCTCTACCAACGGAGCCAGCCAGGCACCCCATGTAGTGGCTGTTTAACTTGATGTAGTTGATTGGTCATTCTGACTGGCCTGGGAGATGGCTAGAAGTATGGATCAACATTGATTCATAGGAAACTGCTAATGATTTGGCTGAAAGGTCGTGACCTGGCAAGAACAGGGTTGGAAGTTGGGGGACAGGTTTGGGGAAGAGGAATGTGGATGGGCCTCTCAGAAGGGCATTCACTGTAGGGGAGACTCTCAATAGCCAGATGGACGCCACTCCAGTGTTGTCTCAACGGGCCCTTGAACTAAGTGGCTATGGTGACAGGAGGGCTTATGTATGACTTCAACATTATAGACTGTCCCTTGCCAAGGCCAACCTGGCCCTCGCTGCAGCTGCGGGCCTAATCCACTCACAGCAGAGACTCACTGCCCCATGAATTGCAGCCAATTTATGGCTCCGGAGTGGAGACAGCACTCTGAAAAGTGTTCAGGGGTACCTGGGTGGCTCGGTCGGCTGAGCGTCCGACTTCGGCTCAGGTCATGATCACAGTCCGTGAGTTCGAGCCCCATGTTGGGCTCTGTGCTGACGGCTCAGAACCTGGAGCTTGTTTCCGATTCTGTGTCTCCCTCTCTCTCTGCCCCTTCCCTGCTCAGGCTCTGTCTCTTTCTGTCTCTCAAAAATGAATACACGTTAAAGAAAAAATTTGAAAGGTGTTCAGACCCTTCGGGAATGAAAGTTTGAGAAACTCCACCAGCTATAGATCCTCAAGCGGCCAAAGTGCCAGCTGCTGGTAAGAGAAATATGGAAAAGACAGAAGAAGAAGGAAGGTATAAAAATCAATTTGGGACAAACATCTACTCATCTTGCAGCTGTCTAAGTTTATTTATTCTGTGTGTGCTAATTCCTCCACATAAATCATTTCTCATCAAACTGGTCTTACAGCCCCTTTGGCCTTTGGAGATCATTTTGTACATACCTCCCTTTCACAGAATATATATATATATATGTGTGTGTGAATTTTGTCTTTGTTCAAAAATTATGTTGTTTATTTTGGTAGGCAGGTAAATCACTTGCCAATCAACTTGATCCTTTTAGGTTAGTTTTTTTTTTAATGTTTATTGTATTTTTGAGAGAGAGAGAGAGAGAGAGAGAGAGAGAGAGAACATGAGTGGGGGAGGAGCAGAGAGAGAGGGAGACACAGAATCCGAAGCAGGCTCCAGGCTCCGAGCTGTGAGCCCAGAGCCTGACGTGGGGATTGAACTCATGAGCCATGAGATCATGACATGAGCCGAAGTCAGACGCTTAACCGACTGAGCCACCCAGGTGCCCCTTAAGTTAGTTTTAGTCTTTGTTAGAAAAGTTTTATTGTGGGAGGTGGGATGGGCTAAATGGGTAAGGGGCATTAAGGAATCTACTTCTGAAATCATTGCTTCACTATATACTAATTTGGATGTAAATTTTAAAAAATAAAAGAGAAAGTTAAAAAAAAAGAAAAGTTTTGAGTATCTTTTTATCTGGGACTACTGTAGCATTACTATTAAGGTCTGACTCTCTGGGGTCTCTGATAAAATACCCTGAATTTTTATTGAGAATTCTACTGTCTGGCTAGTTAGAAGATGAATATCTTCTACCCCTGTGTGAGCTCAGGAATTGTGTAGTTAACCATCTTGTTTGGTTTTTGCTTGATATCATGGAACTTCACTTCATGCATATACAACTTGGTTGTTAGCAACATGCCCAAGTAGACGTCTACCTAGATTTTTGAGGTACTTCCTCTGTGTAACTCATTCCAGGTCCCTGGCCTGAAAATTCTTCTTGCCTCGACTTTCTCACAGTTAAATCTCTATCTCCTCAACGCAACAAGACTACCTTGATCTGGTTCAGTCCCTCTTCCCAGAACTTCGTTCTTAGAAGAGTCTGCTGAAGTGAAGCCAGGGAAATTATAGGGCTTACCTCATTTGTGCCCCCTTTGTGAGAGTCCCTTGGCTCCTATTTTCCAATGCTTGATCACAGTTTCATGTGTTTTTGTTATTTTCCTCTTTTTCTTGTGAAAAACAATGTAATTCTTTTTGAAATTTCAAGTTAAGAAAATTATATATGGTGCTAATAGAAAAAGATACTGAAAATTTGGATATTTGGTTCATGATTAAAATTTTTATTTGGCTTTATTTTTTTTAAATGTTTCTTTATTTTTGAGAGAGACCGAGTGTGAGCAGGGGAGGGGCAGAGAGAGAGGGAGACACGGAATCCGAAGCAGGCTCCAGGCTCCGAGCTGTCAGCACAGAGCCCGATGCGGGGCTCGAACCCACGAACTGCGAGATCATGACCTGAGCTGAAGTCGGGTGCTTAACCGAATGAGCCACCCAGGCGCCCCTTTATTTGGGTTTATGAATTTAGTAGTACAACATTTTAATATAATAAAACAATCAGTGAAATGGTAGAAATTACGGACACAAATGAATTACAAAGTTTATGCAATATTACTTTTAAAATCCTTTTAACTTTTAAATCTAGTGTTAGAACTGAGTCCCTAAATCATTGATCCTCAAGTTTTATAGTGTACATGAATCAGCTGGAATCTTTGCCAAGCAGCAGATTCCTGAGTCCCAACTCTAGTATTTTAATTGACTCAATTTTGAGTGGGGCCGAGATATCACCATTTTTCAGTAATACTCCTATTGATTCTGATGTAGGCGGTCCAAGAGAAAATGCAAATGAAATGTCCTTGTGCTGTTGATATTTTCCTTAGGAGTAACTGTTTAATGACAAAGGACCATATTGGTTCTGCTGGATGAAAACATAATTTAAGTGTTACAATGTCTGGAGGCTACGCGGGTCTTATGCGCAATCATTCCAAATAAGAGAACGCAGAAACTAAAAATTTTCTTTTCTGATTTGAACTTTTTGCCTCTCAACTCAGGAGAGAAAAGACGAAAAGATGATATTTAAATTGGGCATGGGTTAAAACATCTTCCAAGCCACCTTTGCGAGAATATTTAAGTGCCTTATGATCACAATGAAGACGTATCGTATTTGAAATGTTTGACAGAGCTCAGGTGGAAGCTGAAACCGCCTAACGTCTAGAAGAATGGGGAAAAAAGAAAATGCCATTTGTGACAAGATTTCATAGCACCCGAGCTCTGGTTTTAATCTGCTCCAAAAGGCAGTTGGCATCAGGTGCTATGCCATGTGCTAGTATTACTCGACTCTGAAGTGAGTCTCTGAAGCTCATGTCCAGGGAGGTCTGGGAGACTGAGGACATTCTCCTTATACTGAGTTTTCCTCTATACTGTGTCCAAATTAGGGCTTTTGCAGGGTTTGGGAGGAGAGGTCACTGTGTCCCAGAAAACCCTAAAGAATAAAAGCTCCTGTACGATGTTCCCTTGGCCCCTCCAAAAGTTCAGATTAAAATCATAACAGGCTTGGGAGATTCATTCTCTGAACTTCAACCGGAATCCACAGGCTGGGTTCTGATTTGCTGGAGGCTCTCCATCTATCCTGGAAATTGCTTTTAGCAAAATTTGCAAAGTCCACGAGTGCTGGCTCTTGGCAAAATAGAAAAGAAAATGTAAAAATGGGCTTTGTGCTCCTGGATCTGTGCTTTGAGAAATCTAAATATATTTTAACAAACACCGATGTAGGAAGTGCTAAACCCATATCCCTACCAGTCTCTTTTCCTACTTGAAGTCTTTCCTTTATTGAAAAGTTACTGGATAGCCAGACATAAAGCACTCCGCATATTTCCTTCATTAAGTTTCTTATGAGGCAATCTTATGAGGTAGGTGCTATTTTTATGCCCATTTTTGTAGGAAAGCTAATTGAAGATAAACACTATATATTAAATAACTTGCTTACGAGTAAAAGCTAAACGGGGTAGAACAATGGGGGAAGAGTCAACATTTAAATCCAGGCTATCTGACTCTGAGGTTCATGATTTTAGTGATTACACTGTATTGTAATAACTCAGCCTCTCAACCTATCCTTCCTGGCTATATCCATAAAACACCTATGCCTATAAGGTCCACTGTTTCCCGACCATCTTCCCTGACTTGGGATAATATATCATCAACGTCCTTGAGTTTTGAAGCTCAGACTTTCTTGTAGGCTTAGAAGTCAGTATTCCAATCACATCTGACAGGTCCCTTGTTGGACTGCCTTTGGAGATCCAAGTCTCTTTTTCAGCAGCCAGATTGGGAATCCAGTACTGTAGACATAAAATGCTCATACTTTCTCATGACACATGAATTCCAATGACTCTTCCTCTTCCAGTGCTGACCTGCTCTGGAGTAGTGCCTGGATTTTTCCTTCTGTCTTCTTTCCCGTTTCACAAAGTTCTGCTTGGCTTTTGTATTTCTACTTTCTAGGACTAGACTCTGTTCTCAGGTTGTCATCTTTTGAGCCAGACATCTTCCACATACAGACACAGTGTTCAATGGTGACGCCACCTGGACTCCTTATTGGTACGGTTAGATTGGATTCCCTATTACCACCTGAGTGGATACACTTGAACAAACATTTAGGGAACATTTTCTGAGTGCAGGCTCTGTGTTAGGGCCCCAAACACACGACAAGGTATGTTCTCTGTCATTGTCATGTTCACAGTCCAATGACTGCCCTATATTAAAGAGCCATTTCCTTTCCTTTCATCAGTTAGCCTTATTCACAGAGTTTTTCCTATGCAACTGCCTTCCTCCAGTTTCACCTTAGTAGGAATATCTCTGCTTGATCTGTTACAGTTCAATCTTCGAACCCAGATTCGTTAGAGGCCCACCGTGGCACGTGCTTGATAATCTGAGCAAGGGCATCTCCTGTCTCTTCCACGCCACTACTGAGACGTGACCCGAGGCTGACCAACTGCTTGCCTTCCTCCTCTTCAGACACACGCTCTAGTGGCGTGGACTTTCTTGCTCTATAAACCATTTGAGATTCAGCAACGTTGAAGTTGCTAGCGAGTCTCAAGCACTCACTGGGAGTGAAAGTTGTAGGAGAAGAGTGGTTGAACTCTTCTGAGACAAGCACTGGCAGACAATATCCCACAAGCCCCAATCTGGCCCATCCCCTGTTGCTGCAAATAAAGCTTTATTGAAACACAGCCAAACTTTTTCATTTCAGTGTCGCCTATGGCTACTTAAAGTATGTACAGTCTGATCGTTTACAGAACAGTCTACACGTCCTTGTTCTAAGACATTATTAAACTCTTTAGGGAGCATATTAAATAATAATACATGGTTATCTTAAGCACTCTAATGGTTAAGAGAGTAAACTTAAGATGGATATATAACAAAAAGGATACACTCTAATAGTCTTTGTATTTTTTGGCCAAGTCTCTGGCCGTATCAGTGACCCTCGGTCCCACGTTGTTCTTGCGCTTCTTCCAAAGGGGACGCCACTAGTCCTTTCGTACTTTTTATGAGATGGTACAAGGTATTTGGAGTCTTAGGGTCTTGGTTGATGTCTTCTTGCCATGTTGCCAAACAGCATTTAAGTTCCATTTGTCCAACCTTCTTCAAATTCATGTTCTACCACCATTTCGGTCCCAAGCAGAAGAAACCTTCCTTCTAAGCTCAGTGCTTTTATATTTGACTTTGGTTGATTTGTTTTCTGAATATAAACAGTTTTGTGGTCCTTGAAAAGGTGAATTTGCTCCTCTAACAAGTTCTCCGGAGACTAAACCAACTTTTTAATAATAATATTACTAATAATGATAAAAACAATAGCTGTGAATAATTATTACATATTATAATTATAGTGATAGTGAGCATTATAATAATAACTTATACTAGCTTGGAATGCTTATTATATATGTGGGAAATGGTTCCAAGTTCTGCACATAAATTAAGTCATACAATCCCCATATTTCAGTCAGTCTCGCATCAGAGCCCATGTTTTCAATCACCATGCAAAAGCCATATTACTAGGGAGTTTTTGTTGGTTCTTCAACTTGGGCAGAACATAAGTGGTATTACTAGTTGAAGGTCTCTGAGGGTGTTCCCTAAAAAAATAGAATACACACATACACATACATATAGATAAACATATTTCATATACATATATGTATACATACTATGCGTTAAGTACACCATAAATGTTTGTTGAAAGATGCATAGAAAATTTGCTTATCAAAAATATTGTCAGAAAGTATATGGAAGGCATCGTTGTGGATTAGAAGGAATGCTTTGATTACTTACCAGACGTAAGCATACTCTCCTAGCAATCGTTTTGCTGAGAGTAACACAGTTGTGTAAATTGGATTAAAACACAGAAGCAAACAAAAATCAATTTTGGACTCCTGACCAGTGATAGAAATAAGTATTACAGCTATGTACAATTTCTTCCTATATTATATTATATTATATTATATTATATTATATTATATTATTATAATTTATTTTCTGCTTCCTCTCCTTTCCCCTTAGTACTTTATATAGCAATTCGTTTGATAGGTAATTTTACAATTTAGTCACTGTGTCACTTAATGTTCAAATGGGACTACGACTTATTTAGAGGAGAAATTAACATCATCAATACTGTGGCTGTGATTTGGAGATGATTACAAAGGCTGTTGGGGCTTCGTGTCTCTCTTCCTGGGGGACAGGGTGGGAGCATATTGTTGTTGTTGCTGTTGTTGTTGTTGTTGTTGTTGATTTTATTATTTTTTTAGAGAGATGGGGCCAGAGCGAGAGATGGGGAGGGGCAGAAAAAGAGAGAATCTTAAGCAGGCTCCATGCCTGACACGGGGCTCGATCCCACGACTGTGGGATCATGACCTGAGCTGATATCAAGTGTCAGATGTTCAACCAACCGAGACACCCAGGCGCCCCGGGTGGGGTCATATTTTTATCAATAATGCTGCCATTTTGTCAGGCAGAGACAAAAAGTTGTCACCATTGCCGATTGAAGTTCAAATACATGTAGAAGTGTTTGTACTGATGCTGAGAGGCCAAGGGGGGCACGGCGGGTGGGGGGGAGGGGGGTAAATACAGCTTTGTGATGCTCGCGCTGGGACTCCACAACCACATCTCTTCCTTGTCTCCTGGCTCTCTGTTAGGCTCCAGCAGCAGGGACACTAGAGGAAGACTGCAAGCCCGGAGAAGGGGACAAAGATCCTGTTCCTTCCTGTTTGCTTTCTGTTCCTACTGCTGTCACCCAGCCTTGGCCTGCAGCCTGGGAGCATCAGTTGATTTCCAGCTAATTTCAGCGTTCTCAGAACTCATCAGGGGTCACCCCTCCTCAGAGGTCGAAGTCCCAGACCTGTGTGGCCCTTCCTCTAGGCCTTGGCAGTATGGGCAGCAGGCACTCAGCACCCTCTCCTCAGAGTCTGATTTCCAGTTCTGCAGAGCCCCTCCTCTGAGCTTCGAGGTCCATAACCCAGCACCTTCCTTTTCTTCTCCCAGTATTGAAGGTGGGAGTGGCTTCCCGCCCTCATTGCCTCTGTGCTCAGTTCCTCTAGTACCCAGGTGTCTGCTGCTTGGTTAATCAAGTCTCTGTATTAAATCTGCTCTGTGGAAATACTTTGCGTAGCTTTTGTTTTCCTGGCTGAATCCTGACTTATAGTGCACTTTAAAGGTTATATGCCAATTATATTCTCAATATACCTAGCAAAAGAAGAAAAATGGGCAAAGTAGAGGAAGAAGGGGTTTACAGAAGAAAACCCCCAAAATGTTAAGAGGCATGTAGAGAAGAGGCTCAAAAAGATATTAAGATGCTCAAACCCATTGGTTATCACAAAAATCCAAATGAAAGCAACAATGAGCTATCACTTTCTATTCATTAGCTGGCAAATACACATACACATCTAGAAACAAACATAATACCAAATGCTGGCAGAAGTGTAGGGATATAGGGGCACCTGTGTACTGCCACTGGGAATATAGACAGACACAGCCATCTGGATGGACAACAACATATGAGTATTAAGTAGATGCCTAGCCTCCACATCTAGTAATTCTGCTTTTTGGTATATGCCACAAAGTAGTTCTTACACAAGGTGTAAGGTGGCATGTGTAAAAGAAGCTCATTGCAGCTTTTTTGTGGTGCCCGGGAAGCACAGGCAATGTGGACATCCATCACTGAGGAAGGAGTAAGTAATTTGAAGTACAGTTCTTACCGAGAACAAGCAGACAAGCTCAACAAACTATGGAAAACATTTGCTTGAAAATACCCGAGTGACAGGGGTACCTTGCTGGCTTAGTTGGTGGAGCATGTGACTTTTGATCTCGGGGTTGTCAGTTCAAGCCCCATGTTGGGAGTAGAGATGACTTTAAAAATCTTTAAGGGGGCACCCGGGTGACTCAGTTGGTTAAGCATCCAACACTTGGATTCAGCTCAGGTCATGATCTCACAGTTCGTGAGTTCGAGCCCCACGCTGTGTTCCGTGCTGTCAGCCAGCTTGCAGCCGGCTTGGAATCTGCTCCTCCTCCTCCTCTGCTCACTCTCTCTGTCTCTCTCTCAAGAATAAACAAACATCTGCCCCTCCCCCGCTCATGCTCTGTCTCTCTCTGTCCCAAAAATAAATAAACGTTAAAAAAAAAATTAAAAAAAAAAAAAGGGGCGCCTGGGTGGCTCAGTCGGTTAAGTGTCCGACTTCAGCTCAGGTCACGATCTCGCGGTCCATGAGTTCGAGCCCCGCGTCAGGCTCTGGGCTGATGGCTCAGAGCCTGGAGCCTGCTTCCAATTCTGTGTCTCCCTCTCTCTCTGCCCCTCCCTCGTTCATGCTCTGTCTCTCTCTGTCCCAAAAATAAATAAACGTTAAAAACAAATTTAAAAAAAAGAATAAACAAACAAACTTAAAACATTTTTTTAATAAAAATCTTTGAAAAGAAAAAAAGGAATAAAATATCCAAGAAGAGATAACAGGTAGTGAAGCATTATGGGGCCAAGATATGGGAGAAAGGGGAAACAGAAAGAAGTGATCTCAGTTGCTGATTCCAGAAGAGTCAGCTGGGAGTATGAGAAGCTGGGCACAGCTGTGGACAGACTTATGAGGCAAGGGATCCTGACTTGGGGTTCAGGGCCCACCAAAGAGGTGGCATCTTTGAGTTGAAAACCCAAAGGTCTAGGAGTAAACATAAACTGTATATAGAATAGCCCTATAAATGGACTGTAGCCCTGTCCCATAAGAGACTGTAGTCAATACCTGAGCTGTTTCAATACCTGGAAACTGGATTAAGGAAATCCAAGATTTCTAGTGTCTTAGCTGCCTGCCAGAAGCAGATATAAATCTTTTCTGGAGGAAGATAGCATCATCCTTTGCCTCATTTTAGTTATGCACTTTTCTATATACAATGTCCAACATTCAATTAAAAACAACCAGGTGATAGGGAGGGAAGAAAGTGTAATAAAAAATAAAGTTACAAAAGCAGCAGATAACAATAACAGAAGGGCCCTTCACTGGCTCAGTCAGTAGAGCAGGGAACTCTTGAGCTCAGGGTTGTGAATTCAAGCCCCACATTGAGTGTAGAGCTCATTAAAAAACAAGCAAAGAAACAAACAAAACACAGTAACAGAGCTCCAGGGACTCCAGCAAGGGAATTAATGCCAGACTTTATTTTGTTTATTTATATATATTTATTTATTTTGAGAGAGATGGAGAGAGCGTGACTGGGGGAGGGGCTGAGAGAGAGGGAGAGATTGAGAATCCCAAGCAGGTCAGCGTGCAGAAACCGTGAGATCACGACGTGAGCCAAAATCAAGAGTTGGATGCTTAACCGACTGAGCCACCCGGCACCCCCATAGACTTTAAAATAATTCTAGTTAATACATTTAAGGAAATAAAAGACAAAACCGAGAAATTGTCAGACATTTTGAAAGTACAAAAAGAATAAAATAAAAAGTCTAGAAATGTGAAATACAGCAACCAAAATTAAGAGTTCAGTGGGTTGGTTAAACAGGGGCTGAAGAGAAAATCAGTGAGCTGGAAGTTAGGTCAGAAGAAAATAGCCAGGGGCGCACAGGTGGCTCAGTGGGTCAAGTGACCGACTCTTGATTTCAGCTGAGGTCATGATCTCACAGTTGGTGGGATCAAGCTCCCGTCTGGCTCTGTGCTGACAGCATGGAGCCTCCTTGGGATTCTCTCGCTCTGCCCCTTCCTCGCTCATGTGCACACACACACACACACTCTCTCTCTCTCTCAAAATAAATAAGCTTAAAAAAAAAAAAAAGAAGAAAATAGCCAGAATAAAGTCTGGAGAGGTAAAAGGATAGTACAAGTGTAGAATACTTGCATCCAATGAAAGTATCTATGATAGACCACAAAAGTGGCAATAAATTCTTCCTATTGCTGTATTCACGTCCTTTTACAACTTGACTTTGCAGCTCCTCCCTTCAGGAGACGGGATCCATTTCTGCATGGTCAAATATGGCCTTGGCCATGTGATTTGCTTTGGTCAATGGGACATTACTGAGTGTGAAGCTTAAAAAGCGTTTGTACGTCAGGACTTCCTCCCTTGCTGCTCTCTGGAATACTACGACCACTACCATGTGAATCCACCTGGGCTTGTCCGCTGGAGACACAGGCCCCAGTGACCCCAGCGATCCTGTCAGGTGACAGTAAACACATGAGTGAGCCCAGGCAAGACCAAAATAAGAACCATGCAGCTGAGCGTGGCCTAAATCGCTGACACACGTAATTGTGAGTGAATGAATTATTGTTTGGTTGAGGTTCACTGCATACCAAAGCTAACTGATAAACTTTGAGGAGGAAGTAAAATAAAAACACGTTCAGAAAGAAAAAAGAGTGAATTCCTTATTAGTAGAGCTTCACCAAAGAAAGTCGCAAGCTTTTGAAACATGGACCGTAATTGAACAATGCTGAGGCATCTAAAGAGCAAAATTAGTGGCCTTGCCTTGTTGAGTATGATATAGGTCAGTTGTGCTGTCCAACTTGGTGGTGAATCATATGTGGAACAAGGTGTATGTTAGGTATGCACAGTAGGACCAAGTTACAAGGTGTGTCTTAACACCCTTTGTCAACTGTAAACCCTAAAGTGTCTAAAATATGAGGTCCATTTCTCTCATCAAAAGATCATTTAGGGGCTCAGTTGGTTAAGCATCCAACTCTTGATTTTGGCTCAGGTCGTGATCTTGCGGTTTGTGAGATTGAGCCCCGTGTTAGGCCCTGTGTTGTCAGCACAGAGCCTGCTTGGGATTCTCTCTCTTCCTCTCTCTCTGCCCCTCCCCCACTCATGCTCACTCTCTCAAAAATAAATACATGAACATTAAAAAATAGTAGAAAAAGATTATTCAAATTTGACTATAATTTCACAGTATACTTTGTTGGAACTGGCTCTTGGTGAAGGATTGAAGTTGAATTTTGAAAATATACTATCACTTGCTTCATTTTAGGTAAAAGTTTAAAATGAACATCCTGAGTTTATGAAAATTACTTTAAAAATTCTTTTTCCAGGGCACCGGGTGGCTCAGTCAGTTAAGCATCTGACTTTGACTCAGGTCATGATCTCACGTTTCTTGAGTGCGAGCCTCACCTTGGGCTCTGTACTGACAGTGCGGGGCCTGCTTGGGCTTCTCTCTCTCCCTCTCTCTCTGCCCCTCCCCCCCCTCAAAAAATGAATAAACTAAAAAAATTTTTTTAAACCTCTTTTTCCATTCCTGACAATATATTATTGTTCCTCTACCATGAGATTTATCAAAATAAAATATTGAATAGTTGAGATACATATTATCTTTTGCAAGTAAATTCTCATCATTCTGGCCTTAATTCAATAAGATAACAAGCAAGAAGCTAGATAATATACCAAATTTAAAAACTTTAAATATCAGTATACATGGTATGCATTCCATCATTGATGGGGCAGTGTTTTTCTTTACTGGAACACACATTTACTCAAATCCATGGATTTGCCTTCCCTGCACACGTTTCTGTCAAAACCACTGTGTGTGGACATACAGAGTGCCTTATCCACCCTCATGGCATTCCACACAGCATTGCTTCTGATAAAGGAACTCACTTCACAGCAAAAGAAGTGTGTCCAAAAAAAAAAAAAAAAGTGTGTCGATGGGCCCATGCTCATAGAATTCACTGGTCTCACCATGTTCCCCACCATCCTGAAGCAACTGGCTTGATAGAACAGTGGAATGGCCTTTGGAAGACTCAGTTACAGTGCTGGCTAGGTGGCAATACCTTGCAGGGCTAGAGCAAAGTTTTCCAGAAAGCTATATATACTCTGAATCAACATCTAGTAAATGGTGCTCTTTCTCCCATAGCCAGGATTCATGGGTCCAGGAATCAAGGGGTGCAAATGACACTAACTCCCTACAACTCCTAGTGACCTGCCAGCAAAATTTTTGCTTCCTGTTCCTGTGATGTTATGCTCTGCTGTCCTAGAGGTCTTAATTCCAAAGGGAGGTCTGAGAAGGGAAATGATTCATTTTCAGAAATACCAAATAAAAGCTGTGCTGTCTAGTTAATAGTAGGTTTACAATCTATTGGAAATATGTACACCCCCCCCCCCCTTAATGGAGTCCCAAACCCTTGGACATTTCACTTCCTGGTTCTTCTTCCCTTCTCCGATTCATTGGCTTATTTTCTCAGGCTTTGCAATGAGCATGCTCCAAAGAACAAAGGGAGGAGGGACTAAAAGTCTCTCCATCACCTCAGGGAATGTACATTTGTTCCAATCAGACTGCTTTTAGTCTTCCATGGGCATAGGGAACGTCCGGGTAAGGCTGTGACCTCTGCAGTACTCAGCCAATGAGGAACCGGGGAGGGGGGGACTTGCATGCTAGGAGATAAACTGTCTGCTGTAACTGCCCCTAGGGAAGAGCCCAAAGCGGCGGGGCAGCAGTCTTAACTTCCAGTTCAATGGAATCAGTGTTGTGCTTCCGTTGGAGATAAGACTTTCCTCCCGTTAGAAATAAGCCCATCGACACAATCAAAGGAGGGACGCAGGGACTTGGAGCACAGTGAAGCGAGGCTTTAATCCACGTTCTCGCACGAGTGGGCGTGTGATGGACAGGCACACTGGGGCAGCTACAGAAGACAATTTATCATGTTCTTTATATGTTCAAGATACCTGTCCTTTCTCAGGTATGTGGCTTCTTAGTATTTTCTACCACACTGTAGCTTGCGTTTCTATCCCCTTACTTAACACAGTTTTTCAGAAAGCAAAAGCTTTTAATTCTAATGAAGTCTGATTTATCAATGTTTCCTTGTATGGATCATGTTTTTGTGTCATATGTATGAGCTTTTTTGCCTGGCCCTAGGTCCTGAGAGATTTGTCTTCTATTTTTTTTTTCCTAAGAGTTTTACATTTATGCCTATGATCCATTGTGAGTTAATTTTTGTATAAGGTGTGAGACTTTGGTCAAGGTTCATTTTTTGGCCTATGGATGTCCAGTTGCTCCAGTGGTTCCTTGGAAGTCTGTCCTTACTCCATGGAATTACTTCCGCGTCTTGGTCAAAAATCAGTTTGGGTATATTTGTGAGGGTCTATTTCTGGGTTCTCTATTCTGTTTCATTGATTTGTGTGCCTTTCCTCTACCAATAACCACACCATCTCAGTTACTATAACCATATAATAAGTCTTAAAGTTGGGAAAAGTGATTCTTCCCACTTTACTCTTTCTTTTTTTTTCAATTTAATTAATTAATTAATTTGTAAATTTACATCCAAGTTAGTTAGCATATAGTGCAACAATGATTTCAGGAGTAGATTCCTTAATGCCCCTTACCCATTTAGCCCATCCCTCCTCCCACAACCCCTCCAGCAACCCTCTGTTTGTTCTCCATATTTAAGAGTCTCTTATGTTTTGTCCCCCTCCTTGTTTTCATATTATTTTTGCTTCCCTTCCCTTATGTTCATGTTTTATATGAGTGCAGTCCTCATATGAGTGAAGTCATATGATACTTGTCTTTCTCTGACTAATTTCGCTTAGCACAATACCCTCCAGTTCCATCCATGTAGTTGCAGATGGCAAGATTTCATTCTTTTTGATTGCCGAGAAATACTCCATTATATATCTATCTAAATATCTATATATACACACACACACCCCATCTTCTTTCTCCATTCATCCATCGATGGACATTTGGGCTCTTTCCATACTTTGGCTATTGTCGATAGTGCTGCTATAAACATTGGGGTGCATGTGTCCTTTTGAAACAGCACACCTGTATCCCTTGAATAAATACCTAGTAGTGCAATTGCTGGGTTGTAGGGTAGTTCTACTTTTAACTTTTTGAGGAACCTCCATACTGTTTTCCAGGGTGGCTGCACCAGCTTGCATTCCCACCAACAATGCAAAAGAGATCCTCTTTCTCCACATCTTTGCCAACATCTGTTGTTGCCTGAGTTGTTAATGTTAGCCATTCTGACAAGTGTCAGGTGGTATCTCATTGTGGTTTTGATTTGTATTTCCCTGAAGAGGAGTGACGTTGAGCATTTTTTCATGTGTTGGTTGGCCACCTGGATGTCTTCTTTGGAGAAGTGTCTATTCATGTCTTTGCCCATTTCTTCACTGGATTCTTTGTTTTTTGGGGTGTTGTTTGATGAATTCTTTGTACATTTTGGATACTAACCCTTTATCTGATATGTCATTTGCAAATATCATCTCCCATTCCATCGGTTGCCTTTTAAAAGTTTTGCTGATTATTTCCTTCGCTGTGCTGAAATTCCTTATTTTGATGAGGTCCCAGTAGTTCATTTTTGCTTTGGTTTCCCTTGCCTCTGGAGACGTGTTGAGTAAGAAGTTGCTGAGGCCCAGGTCAAAGAGGTTCTTGCCTGCTTTCTCCTCGAGGATTTTGATGGCTTCTTGTCTTACATTTAGGCCTTTCATCCATTTTTAGTTTATTTTTGTGTCTGGTGTAAGAAAGTGGTCCAGGTTCATTCTTCTGCATGTCGCTGTCCAGTTTTCCCAGCACCACTTGCTGAAGAGACTGTCTTTATTCCATTGGATATTCGTTCCTGCTTTGTCAAAGATTAGTTGGCCATACGTTTGTGGGTCCATTTCTGGCTTCTCTATTCTGTTCCATTGATCTGTCTGTTTTTGTGCCAATACCATACTGTCTTGATGATTACAGCTTTGTAATACAGCTTGAAGTCTGGCCCACTTTATTCTTTCTTAAAGATCGCTTGTTATTCTAACTTCTTTGCCTTTCAACATAGATTTTAGGATAATATTATCTATATCTACAAGAAATTTTTCTGGGATTTTTATAGGAATTGCATTAAATCTGCATGTTAATTTGGGGACAATTGACATCTCTTCTATGTTGAGTCTTGTTTAGACTCAATTTTCAGCGTACAAGTCTTATACATATTTTGTTAGATTTATACCTAAGTATTCTTTTGAGCTCTTGTAACTGATATTGTATTTTAATTTTGGTGTTCATATGTTCATTTGTAGTATACTGATTTTTGCACACTGATCTTGTAGACTGTAGCCTTGCTGAATTCCCGTATTAGTCCCAGGAGTTTTTTTGTACACTCCTTGGGATTCTCCACATAAACAATCATGTCATCTACAGATAAAGACAGTTTTATTTCTTCCTTTCCTTTAAAAAATTTTGTAAAATGTTTATTCATTTTTGAGAGACAGAGAGTGAACAGGGGAGGGGCAGAGATAGAGGGAGACAAAGAATCCGAAGCAGGCTCCAGGCTCTGAGCTGTCTGCACAGGGTCCAACACAGGGCTCGAACCCACGAGCTGTGAGATCATGACCTGAGCCGAAGTTGGGACGCTTAATCGACTGAGCCACCCAGGCGCCCCTATTTATTCCTTTCTGACCTATATGCCTTTTATTCTCTTTTCTTGCCCTAAGTCTTGCAAGCCTTGCATTGCAAGCCAATGCATTGGCTAGAACTTCTAGCACTATTTGAATAAGAGTAGTGAGAGCAGACATCCTTACCTGGTCCCCTCTAGATCTTAAGGGGAAAACAGTCTTTCACTTTTAAGTATAATATAAACTGTAGAGCGTTTGTAGCCACTTGTAATCAAGTTAGGGAGCTTCCCCCTCTCTTCCTATTTTTCTTAGAGTTTTTAATCGTGAATAGGTGTTGCATTTTGTATCAATTTTTTTGTATCAATTAATACCAGGATGTATTTTTTCTTCTTTTTTTAAGCTGTTAATATGGTGGATTGCATTGATTAATTTTCAAATATTGAACCAGCCTGTATCCCTGGAATAGACCCTCCTTGGTCTTGGTGTATAATTCTCTATCCTGCTGAATTCCATTCACTAATATTTTATTGAGAATTTCTAGGGGCACCTGTGTGGTTCAGTCAGTTAAGCATCAGACTTTGGCTCAAGTCACGATCTCACGGTTTATGACTTCATGCTCCACATTGGTCTTTCCATTCTAAGCACCGAGCCCACTTCGGACCCTCTGTCTCCCTCTCTCTCTGCCCCTCTACGCTCATCTCTCTCTCTCAAAAATAAATAAACGTTAGGAAATTAAAGAAAAAGGAATTTCTATGTTTAGGGGCATCTGGGGGACTCAGTCAGTTGAGTGTCTGCCTCTTGATTTGTGCTCAGGTCATGACCTCATGGTTTAAAGGATCAAGCCCCGAGTCAGGCTCTGCACTGAGAGCTTGGAGACTGCTTGGGATTCTCTCTCTCTCTCTCTCTCTCTCTCTCTCTCTCTCTCTCTCACTCTCTCTGCTCCTCCCTCACTCATGCTCTCTTTTTCTCCCCAAAACAAATAAAAACTTTAAAAAACTGTGTAAAAAAAGAATTCCTGTTTATATTCATTGTATTCAGGGATACTGGTTTGTAGTTTGCCTTAATTTTTATCTGTCTTTGTCTGGTTTTTGTACCAGAATAATACCAGCTTCATAAAATGAATTGATGAGTGCTCCTTCCTCTTCTATTTTCTGGAAAAGATTGTATAGAATGGACAGTTATCTTCTGTTAACGTTTGGCAGAATTCTCCAGTGAAACCATCTGGGACTGGAAGTGGTTTTTTTTTTTTGGTGGGGGGAGATTTTAAGTCAATTCTATTTCCTTAATAGTTATGGGGTGATTCAAACGATCTCTTTTATATTGGATGAGCTGTGGTGGTTTGTGTTTTCGAGGAATTGGTCCATTTCCATTTCTGTTTTTGTCACACGTATGTGTGTGAGTTATTGGTCGAATTCCTTATTATCCCTTTGATGCCTGGAGGGTCTGTGTTGACATCCCTTATTTCATTCTTGATATCAGGCATTTGTGTTTTCTCTCTTTTTTCTTTGTCAGTTTTCTAGAGGTTGGTCAATTTTATTGATCTTTTCAAGCAACCAGCTCTTTGTTTCATTGATTCTCTCGTTTTTCTGCTTTTGATGTCCTCTTTTTCATTTTTTATTTTATTTTTTAAGCTCTACACCCAGTGTGGGGCTGGAACTTGCAACCCTGAGATCAACAGTCACATGCTCTACTAACTGAGCCAGCTGGGTGACCCCGATGTCCTTTTATCTTTATTGTTTCCTTCTGCTCTAGGTTCATTCTACTCTTATTTTTCTAATTCCTCGAGGTAGGAGTTCAGGTTGCTGATTTGAGACTTATCCTTTTTTTTCTAATGTATGCATTTAGTGTATAAATTTCCCTCTCAGTGCTGCTTTAGCTGTGTCCCACACACTTGGCGAAGCTGTATTTTCATTTTCTTTTTTTTAACGTTTACTCATTTTTGAGAGAGACAGAGAGAGCATGCAAGAGTGGGGAGCTGGGCAGAGAGAGAAGGTGACAGAGAATCCCAAGCAAGCTCTGCACTGACAGCAGCAAGCCCGATGTGGGGCTTGAACTCACAAATGGTGAGATCATGACTTGAGCTGAAGTCGGATGCTTAACCGACTGAGCTACCCAGGGGCCACTATACTTTCATTGTCATTCGGTTCAGTGTATTTTTTAAAATTTCCTTGGACATTTCTTTGATTTTTAGGAAGTATATCATTTCATTTCTAAGTGTTTGGAGATTTTCCTGTTGTCTTTCTGTTATTATTAAGGTGTTTGGCCGATGGGTGTCAATATCGGAAAGGAGACCAAAAATGCCATGTAATTTTAACTTTTTTCTTGTCTCAATGCAAGGAAAGGCAGTCTTTCCTATTTGGGTGGCCAGAAAGCTGCTGCCATTGAGAAGCTACTTGGGCCTCTGAGGTCATCCACTCGCCTTTTCTGTCATCTGATATTACCCGTTTAAAGCCTTCTTCGCCCTGTGCCCCAAACGTTTGCAAAAGCATTTGTCAGCGTGTTTTCCGTTTCGAGCCTCGCTCGTGGAATTCTACAACCAGATTTTGCTCGTTTGGTGGAGCAAGCATGCTGGGGTCCGGACACCACCCCCCTCCATGAGTCTGGAAAAACTGAAGGCATGGGAGACCCACTGGGAGGGGTTACTGACAGCCGTACACAAAGCCTTTGGGGACAGGTGACCTGAGAGAAGCTGCAGCGGTGTACTCAGGAGAGAGTGAGTCCCTCACATGTCTCACCCTCGGTTTTATTGGGGATTTTTGTCTCTGAAAATATATGGCCATGGATCCAAGGGTATATCAAAATCGCTCCCTGTCCCTGACCACCTTTGTCTTGACTCTCAAAACTCAAATGAAGAGAAGGTGGGAAGCTGGCGGGGACTGATGATTACCCAAGCTCAGCAGCAGATACCCTATTTGGGGAACTCCAGAGGAAGACGGACAAAAGAAACCAAAAACTGCTGTGTTAGTTGCTCAGTTGGAACTTTTTTCTAAAGAGAGTGAGCTCTACTCTGGCCAACCTGTAAGGGGGAGAAAGGAAGAAAGAGACTGTATGTCTTTGTCTGAAGAAACTAGGTTAGTGGAAGAGGGATTGTAGAAAAAGACTGGAGGAGGAAGAAGCTCCAGGAACAGGAGAATCAGGAGCCTAGAGGGACAAGAACCTCAGCTAGGAAACACTCAACGAAAGGCTCAAAACTCTGGGTGCTTGGCTAGCTCAGTTGATGGAGTGTGCGACTCTCGATCTCAGTGTTGTAAATTTGAGCCCCATGTTGGGTGTGGAGGTTACTTAAAAATAAAGTCTAAAAAAAGGCTCAAAACTTAAAGGCTGAGGGAATCTCACAGGTGGGGACTGGGGACTCTGTATGTCAACAGTGTTTCCTAAGGCTAACCCATCCTTACCTTTTTGGGAAGGTACAGGTGGCTGGTATCTTGGATTACCTTTCTACTGTTCCTCTTCCTTCGTGGTCTCCACACAAATAGGTTCTCTGGGGATGTGTGTTCTTACTTGCTTCCAAATTGCCCAGAAAACTGCTGGGGAGAGGTTGCCCTGTTCTCCTTCTGGAGGGGATGTCTGTAGAGCTCCTGGGGGAAGACACTTGATTTGGTTACTCTGTGCCTTCTTCTTCTTCTTTTTTTTTAAAGCATTCTTTAAAAATATTTTTTTAAATGTTTATTTTTGAGAGAGAGAGACAGAGACAGAGACAGAGCACAAGCAGGGGAGGGGCAGAGAGAGGGGGAGACACGGAATCTGAAGCAGGCTCCAGGCTCCGAGCTGTCAGCACAGAGCCCAATGCGGGGCTTGAACCACGAGCTGTGAGATCATGACCTGAGCCAAAATCAAGAGTTAGATGCTTAACTGACTGAGCCACCCCGGCACCCTGGTGGTTCAATTTGAGATATAGAACCAAAAAAAAAAATTTACTGAAAGGATAAGCCATAATCATGTGTAAAACAATATCCTTTGTGAAAAGCTGCAGTAGAAAAAATAAAACCCATTATAAAAGAATTAGAAAAACAAGAGAAAATTTTGAAAAGGCACTCACCCCCTAATACTTCCACATTTCCAATAAAAAAGAACGATGCTGGGGGTGCCTTGGTGGCTCGGTCCGTGAAGCGTCTGACTTCGGCTCAGGTCATGATCTCATGGTTTGTGAGTTCGAACCCTGCATTGGGCTCTGTGCCGATGGCTCGGAGCCTGGAGTCTGCTTCGGATTCTGTGTCTCCCTCTCTCTCTGCCCTTCCCCTGCTCATGCTCTGTCTCTCTCTTTCAAAAATAAATAAACATTAAAAAAAGTTTAAAAAAGAACGGTGCTGGGTGTCTGGGTGGCTCACTCAGTTGAGCGTCTGACTTTGGCTCAGGTCATAGTCTCACGGTCCGTGAGTTCGAGCCCCGCATCGGGCTCTGCGCTGGTAGTGTGGAGACTGCTTGGGATTCTCTCTCTCCCTCTCTCTCTGCCCCCATCCCCCTTGTGCTCTCTCTTTTTTAATATAAATTTAAAAAAATCAAAAAATAAACTTAATTACCTCCCAACATCCCCCCACCTCCAAATATCATTCCAGTGGGGATCAGGGCTTCAACAAGTTGTTAAAGAAGAAAATTCAACTGTGTAAATTCAAAGTGATTCATGATTCGGGCAGCATCCTGTCTAGCAAGTGGAACATTGCTCTAAGGAATTGTACAAAGTGGAAGGTTTTTAAGGGAAGGAAGGTAGGCCCCAAAAGTTATTAGCAAAATACGAAAAAAAGCATTATTCCAGGCAAGGTCACATTCCCTTAGGGGGAAGGACAAGGAGTCCTTTTTTATTTTTTGAGTTTATTTATTTCGAGAGAGAGAGAGCACAAGCAGGGGAGGGCAGAGAGAAGGAGAGACAGAATCCCAAGCAGGTTCCACACCATCAGCACAGAGCCTCGAAGCAGGTCTCGAACTCACGAACCTTGAGATCATGACCTGAGCTGAGATCAAGAGTTGGATGCTCAACCAACAGAGCCACCCAGGTGCCCCAGGACACAAGGAGTCTTATTAGGTGGATGACCTCATCTTCCTTTGGGGGATGGAGAAGGCCCATGGGAAAGATTCCTTCATTGGCACTGATGAGAAAATTCCTGACTGACCATTACGACTTACATTTCTAGGGTAACTTGACAATGCGATTAGCTTGGGTACTAAGCCCTGGTTGGGTGGCTTGGCCTATGTCATGCTATTTGGGGCCTGCGGTTTTCTTTTGAACAATTCCCCCCTTTTGATTAGCCTCTCAGCGTAACAGAGAATGTGATTGAAACCTAAGGCGTTAGCACGTCTTTGCGCCACGGCTCTGCTCTGTGGTGCTCGTGGCTCTTAGCGAGCCTCAGTGTGATACTCACGGGTCACGTTGTTGCAGAATCCCTGTGATCTTCACAGGCTACAATTCCAGGTCCACAACCCTCAGGTCAGCCATTCTTTTCACTTTTCCTCTGAAGTTCCAGTCGCAGGGACATCACTTGCTTGGTAGTCAGTAGCTGTGAACAGGCATTTACAGCTTTTGAGAGGACACTATCCACCAGGGGGATTTTGGTAACTACAACCAGGACAGTTCATGACGTTTGGAGTGCGCTTCAGAGCCATGGCCCACAAGATGCAAACCAATCCAAGAAAGACCTCAGTGAAGGAGTCACCCTTTGAAGCCAAGTGGCTTGCTCCGCGATCTTATGGGAGGGAATTTCAGCATCCCCGGAAGTGTGAATCCAGATATGACAGGTGATGTCAGCTACAGTACAGACACTTCCTTGCTCAGCTAAAAAATAATCCAAGGTTATCCTATTTTCAACAACTATCTGGGCTAGAGAACCTAAGGATCTTTAGCAGAAGATTCTATAATAATTTCAACTGAGGAAAAATTTCGGATCACAGACTTATTTACATTTATCCCTAACCAAGTCAGGACAGGCCAGAGGAATGAGTCTTGTTCATGAACACTTGCTGGTAAGGCCTTTGTAACTCAACAATTTCAATGCAGGGAGTCAACCGATGAAATCTCTTGCTTTGCTTGTGAGAAACTGGGGCATAATTACATTTCTTCCTGGGCTGAAATAAAAGGTTGGTCTAATTTCCAGAAGTGACTTCCCCACTTTGCAATGGCCTGGGAGATACAGGAAAGGAAAAGGAGAAAGGGTTTCATGTTTAACGCTCTCTTTTTAGTTTTTTTAAAAAATTTATTTATATTTGAGAGAGAGAGACAGTGGGAGCGGGAGAGGGGCAGAGAGAGAGGGAGAGGGAGAATCCCAAGGAGGCTCCACGCTGTTGCCACAGAGCACAGAGCCTGACGCGGGGCACGAACCCACGAAACCGTGAGATCACGACCTGACCCAAAACCAAGAGTTGGACAGTCAATAGCACTAGAAGCAATACCCGAGGCCAGGGAAGTCCAGCAGTTCTGACAAGTCTATAAGTTTGAAGTTTGAGGATCATCAGTTCTCTCGACCTTACCTGATGACTGAGGATGACAGGGGCAGTGATAATTCCAAGAAGTCTGCGGGTTTTTGTCAAAGCTCACATGATTTGCCCAGTGAAGGGGGTTCCTTGATCATTGGAGACTGGAGAAGGTAGAGCAAGTGAGAAACACGTTCTGACAGCTTCCTCGCCACCATGAGGACCTTGGCCTTGCAGCAGGAGAAAGCTTCAACCTATCTGGAAGACACATACATAATAACAAGAACACATTATCAACCCATGCTAAGTGGCAGTTGAATAAAGTCCAGCCACAGGCGTTTAAAGGGTCCAGAAGGAGGGGCGCCTGGGTGGTTCAGTTGGTGATCTTTTCAGCTCGGGCCAGGATCTCACAGCTCAAGAGTTCGAGCCCCACGTCGGGCTCTGTGCTGACAGTGCAGAGCCTGCTGGGACTCTCTCTCTCCCCCTCTCTCTGCCCATCCCCTGCTAAGTCTCACTCTCTCTCAAAATGAATAAATAAACATCAAAAAAATAATAAAATAAAGGGTCCAGAAGGAGATCCAAAGCCTCGGAGAACAAAACCAGTTTTTCCAGGATGATGAACCTAACAGGTCAGACATTGCCAGAAGATTGTTTTCATAACTTTATAGAAGTCTTTTTGCCAACATCTATTCATAATTTAAGTCACCTTAAATGTTTACGGTGGGTGAAAAAATGCAAAACCCAAAACACAGGGCTTACCAGCAGGCCAGGAAGAACCAAGTGGCCATCTTAATTTCTGATTCAGGAGCAGACCCTTGCCACGTTACGAGGATGGCAAAAGTCTGGCAATGAAGAACCAGTTTTTCAAAAAACAAGTATATCTTTATGTAACCAAACCAACAAGGGTCTGCTCCCGGGGGAGTCACAGATACACCCGGTGGAGTGGTAGCACAAAGTAAACTTTACTTGCAGAAAATAAGGAGATCTTGTGGGTCACTGGGGTGGGGGTGGGGGGTCCGTCTGCACAGGTGTGAATAGGGGTTGAGATCAAACTGACCTGGGTGGTCTGGGCCGCTGGGGCTCTTCCTTACACCAGTTTATCTACTCTTGCCTTTTTATTGCAGAGAAACTAAAAGATATCTGCCTGTGCGACTGCCTCAACTGCTCTTTAAATTACAGCCATTCCAAAGGCATATGCTTCCACAATTTATAAAATGTCCTCATAAATCGGCAAATCGAAAGAATCTTGGTATATTTCACAATACTGTCTAGTTTTCACTAGAGATTAAGGTTTCTAAGGGTTAGGAATTCTAAGTAATAGCTACTAGACTAAGAGAAACAGCTTTGTATGCCAGGAAAGTAAGATGTGTTTTTGGTTACAGAAGGCATGAGAAATGGAGGTGGGTTTTTTTTTTTATTTTTTTAAATGTTTATTTATTCTTGAGAGAGAGAGAGAGAGAGAGAGAGAGAGAGAGAGAGAGAGCATGAGCAGGGGAGGGGCAGAGAGAGAGGGGGACACAGAATCCGAAGCAGGTTCCAGGCTCTGAGCTGTCAGCACAGAGCCCGACGCGGGGCTCGAACCCATGGACCATGAGGTCATGATCTGAGCTGAAGTCGGATGCTTAACTGACTGAGCCACCCGGGGGGCCCCTGGAGATGGTTTTTTTTTATTGAGGGAAAAGAAAGTAATTTTGTCCTAAAGTGAGGTTGATTGTTTAAAGAAGAAAAACAGGGGCGTCTGGCTGGCTCATAGTAGAGCATGTGACTCTTCATCTCGGGGTTGTAAGTTTGAGTCCTACATTGGGTGTAGAGATTACTTAAAAAAAAAAAAATCTAAGGCACCCGGGTGGCTCAGTCATTAAGCATCTGACTTTGACTCAGGTCAAGATCTCACGGTTTGTGAGTTCAAGCCCCACTTGGGGTGAGCCCCGCTTCTCTCTCTCTGCCTCTGTCTCTCTTTCTCTCTCCCTCTGCCCCTCCTGGGATTCTCTCTCTCTCTGCCCCTTGCTCACTTGTGCCCTCTCTTTCTCTCTCTCAAAAAAAAATAAAATAAAATAAAAATAAAAAATCTTTAAAAATAAAATAAAGAAGAAAAACATAGGGTAAAATCAGAATGTGGAAAGGAATCTTTGAAAGGGACTTTTAATGTGTGGCCAAGCTGGCTAAGAGTAAAATAAGTTTATTTAAAAATGAGTGTTAATATCAAAAGTATGTGGGGCACGGGGGACCGAGAAATCTGTACAAACAGACCTCGTTAAACTCACCTTTATCCTCTGTCTTGCCAATTCTTCAGATTCATCACTTCTTTGTATAAAAGGTAGAAAGGTTGCCTGCTTTGGTCACTTCTTCAGGTTTTCAGGCTTTGAGAAGGTTCCCGTGTACCTGCAAAAATTCAACAAAATCTGTGCTTTTTTCTTGTTCAGCTGTGTTATGTCAGTTTTATTCTTAGATGCAGCTAGAGACCCAAAGATAGTAGAAGACACCTCCCTTCCCCCCCCATACCCGGTTTGGGTCACCACCCCTTCCCAAGGACACAGATGCATTTGCAAAAGCCCTCTCCAGGAGCCACAGAAAGATGGGTGACGGGTAGAAACCAAACAGGGAGAGTGGTTCGGAGGCCACAGGCAAGTCTGTGCAGAGATCGTGGGGTCTGAGGCAGAGAGAGGAAGGGTACCTCTGAGAATTGACAGTGTGATCCATTCACAGTATCCGCCCCCCTCAGGAATTCACAGGATGGGTATGTTTCAGGAAGCAACTGTGATCTGGCCTTGAGAATTTCCAATGGCCTCCTTACAATTTAAAAGTAGCCCAGACCTGATATGGATAAGCAAATGCCTCTGCCCTCAAAGGGACTTGCATTTCAATGAACTTCAGTTTTTAAGGAGTAGAGAGTTGCAAAAAAAAAAAAAAAAAAAAAAGAAAAGAAAGAATGGACAATATCCACTCCCCAGGAACCCCTAGTTTGCATTTACTCCAGGAGGCAATTGTGATCTGACCCTAAGAATTTCCAAGGGCTTCCCTTAAAATTTAAAAATGCCTAAGACTCCTCTGTATAAGCAAAGGCCCCCAGGCCCCCAAAGAGACTCAAATCTCAATGCAAGGTCCTTTTAAAGGAAAGGAGTACTTTGGCTGGTTTCCTGGCATTGTTAAAACAATCAAAACAACCACTCTGGACCTGCTGATAAGACCCTATAGAGCCCTCCAGAGCATCTTCAGCCTAGAAAAGTCTTTTCCTCTCCTCTCTTCTCTCCTCTCCTCTCCACTCCCCCTCCTCCTCTTCTCCTCTCCTCTCTTCTCCTCTCTCCTCCCTTCCCCTCCCCTCCTCTCCTTTCCTTTCTTAGAAAAAACCTTGGCTACTGCCTGACACTATACATAAAATCAATTCCAATTGTACTGAAAATCTAAAAATAAAAGACAGAACAGCAAAGCTTGGAGAAGACAACGAGAGAACATCTTCATGATCATGGGGTTGGGGAAGATTTCTTACGACACAGAAAGCACTAACCATAGGGAAAGTGTTGGTACATTAACATTTTCTGATTAACATTTCTGTACTATGCACATACATATACAGAAACGAAGTACCACTCAGCCTTGTGTAATACAGGGCCTATCTCCTCCCCCTGTTCCTGAGGTCCTATAGCTCTGGCCGTTTGCAACGGATATAGGTTTACCTCTTCACAGTAAGCCCCGGACTTAGACAAAGTGCACTGGTCTTATCTGGGATATGCTATCACCAGACAGGCCCGCTATTTACTCTGGCTGCCTGTCCCCTGTGGCTTCCATGCAAATTCTTAATATTTTAAAATATTCTTTTAAGTTTATTCATTTATTTTGAGAGAGAGAGAGAAGACAGAGGCAGAGACAGAGCGCTCGCAGAGCCCAGTGCAGGGCTTGAACTCAGGGACCACGAGATCATGACCTGAGGGGAAATCAAGAGTCCGACGTTTAAGCAACCGAGCAACCCAAGTGCCCCCATGCGAATTCTAACTACTTTGGGAAACCCTTAAACTTTGCTTGGGGCTGAGGATACGTGTCTCTCAGTTTTGCTGAAAATGGAGTTGGTAGGGGGTCTCCATGCACCTCCCTGCTTTTGTGAGATCACCGGCAGAGTTGAAGCACTGTCTCTCACCACCATGTTCGTGTTTGTACTCGGTTTTAAGAGAGTGAATGTTGGATTTTATCAAATGCCTTATTAACACCTACTGATGTGATCAGGTAGTTTCCTCTGATTTGCCGAGTAATGACTTCTGTGAAAGGACTTCCTGATGTTGAACTGTCCTTGTAGTTATGGACTAGACCTTATTTGGTCATATATAATATCTTACTCTTTTGCTGTATTGCCCAAATCCAATTGCTTGTTTTTTCTTTAGAATGTTTGCACTTGTATTCAAAAGTGAGAGTTGTCCATAGGTTTTGTTCTAGACTCTCTTTAGTAGGTTTAGATATTAAGTTCGTTGTTGGCTTTGTGGGAGTGAACGTCAAGACTAAGTAATACAAGGGCACCTGGGTGGCTCAGATGGCTAAGCGTCCGACTCTCGATTTCACTTCAGGTCATGATCTCGTGGTTTCATGGGATCAAGCCCCGAGTCAGGCTCTGTGCTGACCACTCGGAGCCTAGAGTCTGCTTTGGATTCTGTGTCTCCGGCTCTCTCTCTGCCCCTCCCCTTCTTGTGCTCTGTCTCTGCCTCTCTCAAAAATAAACATTAAAAAAGAGAGAGAAAGAGTCTGTTTCTTGGTTTGCCCCTCTCTCTCTTAAAAAAAAAAGTATCTGACTTCAGCTCAGGTCATGATCTCACCGTCTGTGAGTTTGAGTCTCCCACTGAGTGAGCTCAAGCTCACCTCGGTGAGACTCGCTTCTCTGCCCCTAGTGAGATTCTCTCTCTCTCTCTTTCTGTCCCTCGCTCACTTGTGCCCTCTCTCTCTTTAAAAAAAATACAAAAAAGGAAAGAATGCAGTCGAGTATCTTGCTGACTTTGAGGTGAGGAAGATTCCTGAAACCAGACATAAAAAGTATTAATTCCCCTGAACAGAAATTGGTAGATTTAACTATATTAGAAGTGAAAACTTCTGTTTACCAAAGATTTAAAGAAAGTGAAAAGGCAAGCCACAGATTGCGAGAAACATTTGTAATACATGTAACTGGCAAGGGATTAGTATTCAGAATATGTAAATAATTCCTACAAATAAATAAGCAAAAGGAAAAAAATACAACTAGCAAAAGCCAAAGCCAGGCATAACACCGAACAGAAAACGCATATGGCCAAGAAACCACTGAAGAAAAGACTGACCTCAGCAGTAACCAGGGAAATGGAAGAGTAGTGAGAGACCATTTCCACCCACCCGCCTGGTGGAAACAGTTTGAAAATGCCAGGAGTTGATGAAGATATCGATTCCAAGGGATCTTTTATACCCCACTAGGAAGATAAATTGGTAGGGCCACTTTGGGAAACGATGAGCCCCCCCCACCAGTCAAATTGAACACATGCATACACACTCGTGCACACGTGTGCGCTATTCCACTCGTGGGCACAGACAGGAGAAAACCTGGCTTATGTTACCCTATGAGACGTGCACACAAATGTTCACACAACCCTTCAGGAAACGGGGAAATGAATTATGGGATATTACATGCCAGTAAAAACCTGAATGGACTACAGCTACAAACAACATCTTTTTAAAAAATTTTTGTTTAATGTTTATTTTTGAGACACACACACACACACACACACACACACACACAGTGTGAGCGGGGAAGGAGCAGAGAGAGAGAGAGAGGGAGACACAGAATCCGAAGCAGGCTCCAGGCTCTGAGCTGACAGCACAGAGCCCAACATGGGGCTCAAATTCACAAGCCGTGAGATCATGACCTGAGTCAAAGTCGGACGTTTAACCAACTGAACCACCCAGACGCCCCTAAAAAATTTCTTAAGGGGATACCTGGCCAGCGTAGTCAGTGGAGCAGATGACTCTTGATCTCGGGGTTGTGAGTTCGAACCCCACATTGGGCATGGTGCCTAGTTTAAAAGAATAAATAAATAAATAAATAAATAAATAAATAAATAAATAATTGGAAAAATTTCTTTAAAAAAATAAAAACTAAAGATGGACAAAATGGGTGAAAGGAAGTAGGTGATACAGGCTTCCCATTATGAAATAAAGAAGGTGACAGGAATAAAAGGCACAGCATAGGGAATCAGTGGTATTGTAACAGCATTGTGCGGTGACAGAAGGTAGTCACAATGGTGGTGGGCACAGCGTGACATCTAGACCTGTTGTACACCTGAAACTAACGTAACATTGTGTGTCAACTATGGTCAAAAAAATTTAAAAAACACGTAAACAAGGGGGAAGCAACTCAAATGCCCATTGACAGATAAATGGAAAGGCACATGTGGTCCATTCAGCCTTAAAATGACATAAAATTCTCAGGACACCTGGGTGGCTCTGTTGGTTAAGCGTCCAACTCTTGATCTCAGGGTTGTGAGTTCAAGTGACTGATGGGACATTTGCTTCTCGAGAAATAGTCTTTACCTGAGAGTGCGGCCTGAGGGCCTCCCACTGCAGAGAAGGGCATGGATTTGCAGAAATGAGAGGGAATTTTTCATTTTTTGATATGGGAGGAAATTTAAAAAAAAGATATGAAGTCTGATACATGTTACAACATGGGTGAGTCTTGAAAACATTATACTAATTGAAAGAAATCAGTTATAAACTGACAAGTATTATACAATTCCACCTAAATGAAATATCTAGAATGGGCAAATTCACAGAAACAGAAAATAGGTAAAAAATTACCAGGGTCTGGAGGAGGGGAATGGGGAGCCAGTGCCTAACGGAGATACAGTTTCTTTTTGGGGTGATTAAAATGTTTTGGAAATAATGGTTAGAGTTGCACATTGGGAATGTAGTTAATGTGTCTGAATTATACTTAAAAATGGTAAAAATGGCAAATTTTGTGTTATATATATTCTATTGTGATTTTCCAAAGCAAGAGAATGATGAAATCTTTTTTTCAGTAGGTTCCACACCTAGCATGGAGCCCAATGTGGGGCCTGAGACCCTGAGGTGAAGACCTGAACTGAGATCAAGAGTTGGATGCTTAACCCACTGAGCCACCAAGATGCCCTGAGAATGATAAGTCTTAACGCAGGCTATTGGCCACTATAGGGTCATGATGGTACATGTAAGTTACTGGTAGTGGTCCTGTGCCAGGGTCGGGTGGTAGCTTCATGGGTGTTAATGAGTTTTATTTTTAAAATAAAATGTGGGGTGTTTGCTGGCTCTGTCGGTGGAGTGCGTGACTCTTGATCTCAGGGTTGTAAGTTCGAGATCCACGTTGGATACAGAGATTTTTTTTAATGTTTTATTTTATTTTTGAGGGACAGAGACAGCATGAGTGGGGGAGGAGCAGAGAGAGAGGGAGACAAAGAATCCAAAGCAGGTTCCAGGCCCCGAGCTGTCAGCACAGAGCCCGATGCGGGGCTCGAACCTACAAACTGTGAGATCATGACCTGAGCCGAAGTTGGATGTGTAACCGACTGAGCCACCCAGGTGCCCCGAGATTAGTTTTAAATGATCTCTAAAAAGGGGGGCTCCTTGGTGGCTCAGTCAATTAAGTGCCTGATTCTTGATTTTGGCTCAGGTCATGATCTCATGGTTTGTGAGATCAAGCCCTGTGTGGGGCTCTGTGCTGACTGTGCAGAGTCTGCTTGGGATTCTCTCTCTCCTTCTTTCTCTACCCTGTCCCTGCTCACACTCTCTCTCAAAATAAATAAAATACACTTTAAAAAAAGTTAAAAATCTTAGGCAAACCATAAGAGACTCTTAAATACAGAGAACAAACTGAGGGTTGATGGGGGGCAGGGGGGAGAGGGGAAAGTGGGTGATGGGCATTAAGGAGGGCACTTGTTGGGATGAGCAGTGGGTGTTGTATGGAAGCCAATTTGACAATAAATTATATACAAAATTTTTAAACCTTAGATCTTTTTTTAAGTTTATTGATTTATTTTGAGAGAGTGAGCACAAGCACGTGAGGAGCAGAGAGAAGAGAAACAGAATCCCAATCAAGCTCTGCACCATCAGTGTAGAGCCTGATGCAGGGCTTGAACACACGAATCATGAGATCATGACCTGTGCCAAGGTTAAGAGTCAGACGCTTAACTGACTGAGCCACCCAGGCACCCCTTAAAAAAAATCTTAAAAAAAAATAAACAAAATGAAAGTGGGTCTTAAGTGGACAAATTTTATGGATAGTGAGTAATCAGATTCTGTGCATCTGGATAAAAAAAAAAAAACTAGAAAGGGGCAGTGACTGGATGGCTCAGTCGGTTGAGTCTGACTCTTGATTTCAGCTCAGGTCATGATCCCAGGATCGTGGGATCTGCGTTGGGCTCCACACTGAGCCAGGAGCCTGCTTAGGATTCTCAGTCGGTTGAGCGTCTGACTTTGGCTGAGGTCGTGATCTCTCAGTTCCTGAGTTCGAGCCCTGTGTCGGGCTCTGTGCTGACAGCTCAGAGCCTGAATCCTGCTTCAGATTGTGTGTCTCCCTCTCTCTGTCCCTTCCCCACTCATGCTCTGCCTCTCTCTGTCTCTCAAGGATGAATAAACGTTAAAAAAAAAAAAAACTGAACAGAAGCTGGACAGAGTTTCTGGGCTGGGGTCTGGCCTCAGCTTCCCTGGGAGTTCCTTTCTGGGGAAGCCAGTGGGCAAGGTCATTAGTGACTACTGGGAAACAGGGTTCCCCAGATGGGCATCTGGCAGGGCTGGGCTGGGGACCAGGAACCATATCCAGTGAAAAAATAAAAGAGTAAGCTCCTGACCTCTTTGCAACTACCAAGGGTGGCTTGAAGTGGAACCCTTCTACAAGGTGATATGGTGTCTTCAGGAGATCCAAGCTTCAGGGCATGGAGGGATAGCAGCAGAGTCATGACAGGACCAATCCAGATAAAAGCTTGGGTGAAGCTTGCCCTGGCATTTGGTCTTCAGGCTAAAGAATGTTACAACAGCCATGACAATCATGGTGGAGACAGCCCTCCTGCTATGCGGGGGTGTCCTTCTACTCTCCTCCTCGTTGTTGAGCTCAGATCAAAGTAGCTATCCCTGAATCAATTGACTGTGTCTGATCTTTCTTCCCCCACACTCTCAGAGGGCTTCGTATTTGTTAGGATCTTTCTTTCTTTCTTTCTTTCTTTCTTTCTTTCTTTCTTTCAGGGAGAGGGTGCAAGTGAGCAAGGGGGAGAGAGAGAGAGAGAGAGAGAGAGAGAGAGAGAGAGAGATTTGGGGCTTATCTGAAGTGGGGCTTGTGTTCATCTGATGCAGGGCTCAAGCTCACCCCATGCGGGACTCAAACTCACAAACCGTGAGATCATGACCTGAGCCAAAGTCAGATGCTTAACTGACTGAGTCACCCAGGAGTCCTCATTGAAGTGGTTTTATTTTATTTTATGTACAACGAGTTAGCAGTAAGGTAGGCATCTTGGATCTGTGCAGTTAAGGTAGGTCTCTTGGATGACCCATTCAAGGAAGTTCACTAAATCCAACTTAATGAAGCCTGGGTCTTTCAAGCACTGATGGAAACACCGGCGGCACACATTTAAGGCCGGGTTTCCGGATCAGACTGTGGTGGTTTAAGCAGATTCAGCAAGAACTGAGAACCCTGGCCAAATTTCCTCCAGTGGCTCCAGTAGAGCTGCTGGTGACCCATTTTGTTCTCTCGGACTCAACGAGGCAAAAGGCTGTTAGGATTTTCTGATGGCAAAAGGAAACCGCCACTAACTCCAACAAGGAAAGGGATGTATTTGGCATGATGCTGAGTAGATCACTGAATTGGTGGAATGTCTGCTCAAGCAGGTCTTGGGACACACAGGCATGACCTGTTTTGAGTGGGGCGCAGAGCAAACTGCTGTGCCATTACAGCCATAAGACACAGCCAACCTAAAGGCTCGAGAGGATCTGTCCATGGTAGATAATAATAATGCTGTGAAGAGTCTGGGAAACCTCAGTGGAAGGATCCGAGCACAGACCCATAAAGGTCTGGAGCAAGGCCCTATCTTCTGTGGCAGAGGTACTTACTCTTCAAAAAGCAGCTATTGGGCGCCTGGGTGGCTCAGTCCGTTAAGCGTCAGACTTCTGCTCGGGTCATGATCTCGAGGTTCGTGAGCTCAAGCCCCGCACTGGGCTCTGCGCTGTCAGCCCAATCTGGTTTGGATCTTCTGTCTCCCTCTCTCTCTGCCCCTCTCCTGCTTGTTCTGTCTCTCTCAAAAGTAAATCAACCTTAAAATTTAAAAAAAAAAAAAAAAGAAAGAGGGGCGCCTGGGTGGCGCAGTCGGTTAGGCGTCCGACTTCAGCCAGGTCACGATCTCACGGTCCGTGAGTTCGAGCCCCGCATCAGGCTCTGGGCTGATGGCTCAGAGCCTGGAGCCTGTTTCCAATTCTGTGTCTCCCTCTCTCTCTGTCCCTCCCCCGTTCATGCTCTGTCTCTCTCTGTCCCAAAAATAAAAATAATAAGCGTTGAAAAAAAAAAAAAAATTAAAAAAAAAAAAAAAAAGTAAATCAACCTTAACAATAAAGCAGCTGCCATCATGTTACTGGGCCACGATACAGACTTAGAAGCTGACCGTGGGGGAGGGGGGTTGGTGCCTGGGTGGCTCAGTGGGTTAAGTGTCTGAGTCTTGATTTCAACTCAGGTCATGATCTCACAATTGGTGAGATGGAGGCTCACGTCGGGCTCTGTGCTGACTTGGGATTCTCTCTCTCTCTCTCTCTCTCTGTGCGTGCTCTGTCTCAAAACAAATCAATAAGCGCTAAAAAAAAAAAGAAGCTGGCCATGGGCCATGAAGTACCTATGTGACTGAGGCCGTCCATCATGAGCTAAGTAAGTACTGGCAGACCCACTGCCACTGCAGAGGTTTCCAAGACCCCCTCCATGGGCCGGATTAATTTGGTGGAGCAGCTCACAGGACTCAGAGAAACTTACTAGATCACCAGTTTATTATAACCGTATATAACTCAGGGGTAGCCCGATTGAAGAGATATGTAAGGCAAGGTATGAGGGCAAGGCACAGAGCTTCTGTGTTCTCTTGAAGCATGTCACTCTCCCATACCTCCAACCCAGGTCTCCAAACCCTGTTCCTTTTTTCTCCCTTTTGGGTTTCAAAGGAGGCTTCATTACAAAGGCGTGATTGATTAAATCATTGGCCAGTGGCCACTGATTCAATCTCCAGCCCCTCTTCCCTCTGTGGAGGTTGGGGAAGGAGGAAGGAAAGTTCCAACCCTCTAATTATTCAGTTGGGTCTCCTGGCAACCAGCCCCATCCTTAGGTGCTGTACAAAAGTCACCGCATTCACAAAACAAAAGACACCTTTATGACTCTCATCACAGGAAATTCCAAGAGTTTTAGGAGCTCTGAGCCAAAAACAGGGACAAAGACCAAACATATATAATTTTCATCATAAATCACAATGTTACAGTAAGAGGCCAGAAGCTTTGGAGAAGAGGTGGAGATACCTAATGTACCTAGGGGAGTGCACGGGAAGGGTACGTGGATTCCTGTGTCTCTGCCAATGACCCCTGGCAGAGCAGGAAACTCAAACTGAGCCACCAGGCGGATAGAAGGAACCCTGTGGTGGTCAGCTAGCTTCTCTCCATGGTGCAATGGATCCATGAAGGCAATGGCTGTGGTGGAAGGGCTGGAGGTTCTGCGTGGGCCTAGAAGGAAGGGTTCTCTCTCAGCAAGGTTGATCTCAATACTGCCATCATTGAATGCCCAATCCACCAGCAAGCAGAGATCAATGTGGAGCTCTTGGTGTGATGTCATTTCTTAAGGGGACCAGCCAGCCGTTTGGTAGCAGAAAGGTTATATCGGCTTCCTCTCACCCTGATGGGGGGGGGGGGAGTAATTAGTCCAACTTTGGATTTGGATTTGCCTTCCCTATGCACAGAGTCTCTGCTAGCAATCCCTCTGAGGGCTTACACACACCTGATCTATTGACACGGTATGCCACAGAACAATACTTCAGAGCAAGGGTGTCTTTTTCCAAGAAACAAGGTATGGCAAAAAGCACACATGCATGGGAGCCACTGCCCTGCCTCACACTGCATCACCCAGAAACACCCAGAGCCCATTGAAGGTGCAGCAAAGATGCTGGCTCAGGGCAAACATCCTGTGGTGCTGGGGAACCTTACTCCATAATGTGACAAATGCAATGAGTCAATAGTCAATACAAGGTGCTGCGAACCAAGGAATGGGAATAAGATTGCTGCTCTCCCCATCCTCATTCCCAGTGACCCAGTCTATGCAGGCACTTGGGTGGCTCAGTCGTTTAAGCATCGGACTTTGGCTCAGGTCGTGATCCCATGGTTTGTTAGTTTGAGCCCTACATGGAGCTCTCTGCTGTCAGCGGAGAGCCTACTTGGGCTCTGTTTCCCTCTCTCTGCCCTTCCCCTTCCCCTGGTCGTGTCCTCAGGTGTGCGCGCGCTTTCTCTCAAAAAGAAATAAACACATTAAAAAGAAGGAGCAGTCTATGCTGTCCTTGAATGTGGACTTCGCTATGTGTGGTGGGTAGAATTCTGTCCTCCAAAAAGTTCAAGCCCCCCTCCCTGGTACCTGTGAATATGACCTTATTTGGAATTCAGGCCCTTGTAAATGTAATCAAGCTAATAAGAGGTCATGCTGGAGTAGGGTGAGCCCTAAATCCAATGACCAGTGTCCTTATAAGAAAAGAGAAGGTTGGACACAGATACAGAGGAGACACAAGGAGAAGAAGGCCAGGAGAAGACAGATGCAAAACTCTGGAGCAGACCCACCGTTCGATTCCTATCCTCTTGCCCAGGAGTCAGGGAGGAAGAAGGGGCCTTTCCCAACCGCCGCCGTCTAATTAAACCGCCCAGTGTGGTTAATGATTCCGTCACTTGCCAACGCCTGGAAATGAAGCGTGCAGCAATTTAATCAAGTGATCTTCTGCAGCGGGGGGGGGGGGAGGGGGGAGGGGGGACTTGGGCTCAGCAACTCTCCCGGGCACCCCATGGGAACCCAGCCCTCAATCCGACGCTGCTTTCCAGGCAAAGGCCTTCTCTCTCCAGGCTTGTCCAAGAAGAGAGACGGCAGGTTGTGGGAGAGAGAGAAACGGAGGGAACGTCGAAGCGGTGTGCCCGAGCTCGGGCTGGGGCTGAGAGACACAGGTAGGCAGGGGACTCAGGTGGGCCAGTTCCGTGCGCGCGCGCGAGGGACCCAGGGCATCCGGAGCCCTGGTGGGCTCTCCCCCCACCTCTTTTTATTTTCTTGTTTTTAGCTTATTTTAACAAAGGTGTCCATTTAAACGACAGCGGGGGAACGCCTCACTTGAAGGCTAGAAGCAGTCATTAAAGGGAAGTCGGAGGGAGGGGTGGAGACCCCCGGAACTGGGCTGAAATCGCGCCCCCCTCCCGAGGCCCCGAGCTCTCTGGGGGATCCCGGGAGGCGCTCTTCCGAACAGGACGCCTGTCCCCCGGGGCCGGAACCGCGTCGGCCGCACGTCCAGCGCGGAGAGCCCGGGGACCCGACGCCGGCGGTAGCGGGGAGCCGGGACCCCCCGACCACCCCAGCCAAGGCCCCGCCCCCGCCTTTCCGCGCCCGCTCCCGCGGCCCCCGCCGCTCGCGCTTCCACCCCGCCCAGCTCCCCTCCCCCGCGCGCGTGCGCCCCGTCCCCGCGCCCCTCCCCCCCACCTCCGCCGCCGCCGCCGCCGCCGCCGCCGCGGGCGCGCGCGCGTGCCCGTCGTCCCGGGCGGGAGCTGGAGACTGCGGGGCCGACTGCGGGCCAGAGAGCGGGCGCCGGGAGCGCCGTGAGCGCGGCCGGGCGAGGCGGGAGCGTGGGCGCGGGCCTGGCCGCGGGCGGGGACCGCCGCCGCGCCGCCGTCCCCCAGTCGGCGGGCCGGGCCGCGGCGCCGAGCGCGAGGGCCGGGCTCCCGGGGCCGGTGGCCATGGGTGGGAGCCGGAGGCGGCAGCGGCAGCGCCAGCGGCAGCGGCAGCGGCGGGCCCCGCGGGCGGGGAGGCGCGCGGCCCACGGCCCCTGACGGCCCCCGGCGGCCCGGCGCGCCCCCGCGCCTCCTGGGGGGCCGTCGCCCAGCAACGCCCGGCGCGCCCGCCCATCCCCCGCTGCCCTTTTTCTCCTGGCCCGGTGCGAGGGAGCATGCCCGCGCCCGGCCTCAGCCAGCCCAGTTAACCCGAGGGGCGTGGAGCCGCCCCTCCCTCGGGCCGTCCTCCCCTCCCCCGCTAGGCGGCCCGCCCCCTGCGCTAGGGTATGGCCCCCGGCCCCGGCCCGGGACCCGAGGTCCCGCACTCCGGCCAGTGAAAGGCGTTTTCCCCGTTCCCGCCCTCCTCCCCCCGCCGGCCAGCACCATGGGATGTAATATGTGCGTGGTTCAGAAACCGGAGGAGCAGTACAAAGTGATGCTTCAGGTAGGGCGGCGGGGCCGCTGGGGCGGGGGGGCGTGGGCGCCACCTGGGGAAGCAGCCGGCCACAGACCTGGCTGGGGCTGGAGGGCTCGGAGAGGAAGAGGTAGGGAGCCATTCCCGCCCTCAGTTTCGGGGGCTGCTGGGTGTTGGCGCTCCGTGGGAACCGGTCACAGATGGAGGGGGGGGAGCTGCGTGGGGATGGGGTGCAGGGCGCATCCTTCGGGCGCCCAGAGGGGACGTGAGCCCTGGATTCGGCTCGGCCCGGCTCGGGAAGTGGGGCTCGGCCCCGGGTCCGGCGCGCCTGCACCCCCGGGCCCGGGAGCCCGGAGGCGCGGTGCCGCCGGCGCCGGCGCGGGATGGAGGTTGCATAGCAACGGGCTCCGTTCCCGGCACACGCTGGCCCCGCTGGCCCCAGGGCGGAGGAGGGAGCCGGGCACCCGCGGCGCGGGGGGCGGCCCAATTCAGGTCCCCGCGGCCCAGCGGAGCAGGAGCGCGTGGGCGGTCTGGGTGCTTAGCCCGGCGCTCACTCTCCGGCCCGGCCCGGCCCAAATGGTGGGTTCCCAGGCCCGGGGTGCCGCGGGCTCAGCGCGGGGTGCGCCCTGTGCGGGCGGCGGTGCCCGGCTGGCTCTTTGCCCTGCGGGGCCTCGGGCCCCGAGTCGCGGGCGGGGGGCGTGGACCGGCAGGTGCTCGGCGAGGAGGGAGGGGATACGCCCGGCCGCGGGCTCGGAACCCGAGCCCAGCCCGGTGGCCCGGAGCGGGGTTTCCTTGCCTGTGCGTGGCGTGACTTCGTGAGTGCGTGCCTGTGCCCCGTCTGTGTGTGCGCGGAGGCTCCTGCGGCCCCGCCCGTGTGTACTTTCTGTGTGCGCTCAGAGGGGTGTCTAGGGAAATGTCCCGGATGGAGGGGCCTGAGACGCACGACCCGGGGCTGAGTGCAGGGAGTTCAAGGTCGGAGGGAGTCGGGACCCAGGGGCAGACCGGGCGCAGACAGGTATGCACTTCAACTCCGGCTTTACCGGTCAGGACTCGGGAGCGGGTGCTAGTCCGCGCGGTGTTGAACGCGGGAATGGGGTCTCTTGAGAGGAATAGGGGGAGCTGCTGTAAGCATCGGTGGGGAGCGGTCGGGGGGGGGGGATGGATGGGGGCTGCCGCGGGAGCCCAGCTTTAGTGCTGTGAGCCTAGTTCTGGCCACTGCGAGCGGGAGGGGGCGGGACGGGGAACCTTGCTCGGTCCTGGCCGCGCCACTCATCCACAGTGTCTCAGGCCCTGTCTCCCGGGGCGCGCGCCGCCCTCCGCTTTTCCCGCTCGCCGCCCTTCGCCTTCTTTCTTCCTTTCTCGCCATCCGCCCCGGGCTGTTTCCTCTCGTCGTGTTCCCGCTGTTTGGAAATCTTGCTCAGCCATTGTCATTACCCGCTCGTGGAATCGGCTTCGGTAATAACTCGGGCCCGGACCGAAAGGCAGTCCCTTGGAATCCCAGTGGTGGGGCACCGGGGCTGCCGGCGAAAGGTTGGGCAGCACTGGTTGGTCGGTGACACCGTGGGATCCCACCCTCACTGCTTCCTTTCTTGCAATCATTCCACCGAAAGGCAAGCGACCCCAAGGCTGTGGGCTCTTCAGTTCCTCAGAGAGGGGTTGATGTAGTACTTCATTTAAGGCCGACCTCATGGGGGTGTGTGGAAAGCCGAGGGCCACCTGCGCAGCGTGACAGGCGTGAAATGAGCCGTGGTTGAGAGGTGGCACGGAGGTGACCCTTCGGGCTCCCCCTGGCACTTGGGGGGAGGCTGCCACAGTTGAGGCTGGGACTGCCTTCAGGGAGGCTCCATGTCGGAGGAGCGCTTGGGGTGAACCTGTGCAGAGAGAGGCCAAACCCCGGGCAAGTAGACCCCCAGGAGGAGAGCCCGTCATGCCAGGTGTCCTCTGCAATTTCCTAGTCTGAGCTGCAGCCATCACAGACCAGTCTCTGGGGACATTGATCCCTTTTAAAACTCTTGAAGAAATTTGGACCGAGTCAGAGGCTGGATGTAGTTTTGGGGCACCTGGGCAGCTCACTCAGGTTAAACGCCCAACTCTTGGTTCGGGCTCAGGTCATGATCTCACCGTTCTTGGGTTCCAGCCCCACGTCAGGCTCTGTGCTGACAGTGCAGAGTCTGCTTGGGATTCTCTCTCTGTCTCTCTGCTGCTCCCCTGCGCTCGCTCTTTTTCTCTCTCTGTCTCAGAAAAAATAAATAAATAAACTTAAAATTTTTTTTAAAACTCGGGACACCTGGGTGGCTCAGTCAGTTTTAGGCTCAGGTCATGATCTCGCAGTTCGTGAATTCAAGCCTCACATAGGGCTCTTTGGGGACAGCTCAGAGCCTAGAGCCTGTTTCAGATTCTGTGTCTCCCTCTCTCTCTGCCCCTTGCCTGCTCATGCTCTGTCTCTCAAAACTAAACATTAAACAATTTTTTTAATTAAAAAAAGTAAAGAGGAGACAAAAGAGGATTGAATACAAAGGATCTGGAAAACAGGGAAAACCATTCGTTGTCCCACAAGACCCCATTTCTCGGGGCTGGAGCCCCAGGCACAGCAGGGAGAGCGTTCCCTGGCCCAGTCTGATCTTTTTCTCAGAGCAGAAAGGAACTTTTGTCCCCAAAGACCAGCCGGACCCCTTGCCTGTAGACATGGGTGCTCCTTTAGTGTCAGTGGCACTTCTCCCTGTCCAGGCTGTGTCTGCCTGTGGCCTCTGCGCCGTATGAGAGTAAGGGACCCCACTGGGGACACAGTGCAGCCCAGGGAAATGCACATACATGCATACCTCTGCCACCCCGTCAAGAACCCCAAGTCTCTGTCCTAGCCTTGAGTTCCGGGTTCTTTGCTCCTGATGGCTCACATGCACAGAACAGACGACAGCTTTATTGAGGTATAATTCACATACCCTGGTAATAGGTGCAGTCGGCGGTTTTTACTATGTTCAGAGAGCTGTGCAACTGTCCCCACTACCTCATTCCGGAACATTGTCCTCGCCTTAAAAAGAAACCCTGTCTTCTTCTTCTTCTTCCTTTTTTTTTTTTTTTTTTAAGTTTACTGATTTTGAAACAGGGGGGTGGGGAGAATCCTAAGGGCTAATGGCGTGGAGCCCAACACAGGGCTCGATCCCACGAGATCTGACCCGATCCCACGAGATCCTGACCTGAGCCGAAATGAAGAGTCCGACGCTCAACCACCTGAGCCAGCCAGGTGCCCCAGAAACCCCATCTTCTTAAGCAGTCATATATGCATTTAACCCAACGCCTCCCAGCCCCTGGCAACCACGAATCTACTTTGAACCATACGAACCATACAAATACAGTCTTTGATTGTTTATGTGTGTGGCTTCTTAGATTTATCATGTTTTCTGTTAAAAAAATATTTTTTAAGTGCTCTCTACCCCCAATATAGGGCTCAAACTCACAACCCCGAGATCAAGAGTGCCCCTACCATGTTTTCAAGGTTCATTTATATTGTAGCCCAAATAAGTACTAAATTTCTGTTTTTACATTTATTATTATTATTATTATTAGTAGTAGTAGTAGTAATATCTACACCCAACGTGGGGCTTGAACGCATGACCTGACATCAAGAGTCACACATGCTTCTGACCAAACCAGCCAGGCGCTCCCTAAATCTCTTTTTACTGCTGAATAACATGACAGTGTGACTGTAGCAAATAATATTTATCCGTTCATCCGTTGATGGACATCGCGGTTGCTTCCACCTTTTCACTATTGTGAGTAATGCAGCTGTGAACATGGGTGTGCACATATCTGAGTCCCTGCTTTTATTTTAAGTTTATTTATTTTGAGAGAGAGGGGAGGGCAGGGGAAGAGCAAGAGGGAGAGACAGAATCACAAGCAGGTTCTGCACTGTCAGCACGGAGCCCGATGCCGGGCTTGAACTCAAAAACCACGAGATCGTGACCTGAGCCACAGTCCGGAGTCGGACGCTTAACGGACGGAGCCACCCGGTTGCCCGTTATTTCATTTTTTAAAAAATTTAATTTTTGGTCCGACTTCAGCTCGGGTTTCCGAGTTGAAGACCCACGTCGGGCTCTGCGCTAACGGCTTGGAGCCTGCTTGGGATTCTGTGTCTCCCTGTCTCTCTGCTCCTTCCCCATTCTCTCTCTCTCTCTCTCTCTCTCTCTCAAAAATCAATCAATCAATAAACAAATGTTAAGAACAGAGAGCACAGAGGTACTGGACCACTGCCTTCTAGCAAGCGGTGCTGCTGGCTGGAGTGGTGGTCATTAGGATGGACTGTGCGGGCGGCCTCCCTGGGGTCTACTCTTTAAAAGAAAAGATTTTAAGTAATCTCTGTATCCGACGTAGGCCTCAAACCCACAACCCCAAGATCAAGAGTTGCGCGCTCCTACCGACTGAGCCAGCTGGGCGCCCCGAGTCCCTGCTTTTAATTCTTTCAGGTATATGCCCTGAAATGGGGTTGCTGGATCGGATGGTAATTCTGTTTAACTTTTTGAGGAGCCGCGGAACTCTTCGGCAGGGACAAGCCATTTTACATTCCTGCGGGAGTGGGAGAGGGTTCCAGTTTCGCCACGTTCCCCCAACACGTGCATCTGATTATCACCATCCTACTGTCTGTGTGGTGGTATCACTGTGGGTTTGATTTGCATTTCCTGATGTCTAAGTGATGTGAAGTATCTCTTCGTGCGCTGTTGGCCACTTAGAGATTTTTTCTGGAGAAACGTCTGTCTTCATGCCAGTGCCACGCTGCTTTTACTCTGGCCTTGTAAGTAAATTTTAAATTCAGCAAGTGTGAGTCCTCCATTTTTGTACCCTTCAAGACTGTTCTGATTGTTCTGGGTCCCTTCAGTTTGTATATGAATTTTAGGATCAGCTTGCCGGGTTCTGAAAAGAGGCCAGCGGAATTGAATTTGTAGATCAGTTGTGGGTGGAGTATGACCCGTGAACATGGGATGTCTTTCCACGTGGGTCTTCAATTTCTTTCTTTTTTTTAAATGTTTGTTTATTTTGAGAGAGAGGGGGAAAACATGAGCAAGGGAGGGGTAGAGAGAGAGGGAGAGAGAGAATCCCTAGCAGGCTCTGCGCTGTCAGCACAGAGCCCGACGTGTTCCCAAACTGGGCTCAGTCTCACGAATTTCGAGATCACGACCTGAGCCGAAATCAAGAGCCCTTTGCTCAACCCCTTCAACCAACTGAGCTACCCAGCTGCCCTGGTTCTTCAGTTTTTTTAAACAGTGTCTTACACTTTTGTTACATTTATTCCTGAGTATTTTATTCTTTGTGATGCTTTTATAAGTAGAATTGTTTTCTTTTTCCTTTTTTTTAAGTTTGTTTTTCTTTTTTAGTAGTCTCTCCACCCAACATGGGACTCAGACTCACAATCTCGAGACCAAGGCACGCTCTTCTGACTGAGTCAAGCCAGGCATCCCTGGAATTGTTTTATTTATTTATTTATTTATTTATTTATTTATTTTTATTTAAAAATTTTTTTAATGTTTATTTATTTTTGAGACAGAGTGCGAGTGGGGGAGGGGCAGAGAGAGAGAGGGAGACACAGAATCCGAAACAGGCTCCAGGCTCCTAGCTGTCAGCACAGAGTCCGATGCGGGGCTCGAACCCACGAACCGTGAGAGCATGACCTGAGCTGAAGTCGGACGCTTAACCGATTGAGCCACCCGGGCGCCCCTGGAATTGTTTTCTTAATTTCTTTTTCATTGTTCTCACTGGCACTGTATCGAAATACAGTTGATTTTTAGGTATTGATCCTGTATTCTGCAACCTTACTGAATTCATTTATTAGCTCTAATTGTTTTTTAGTGGATTCTTCAGGATTTTCTATATGTAGGATTATGTCATGGGCAAATAGAGATAGTTTTACATCTGCCTTTCCAATCCGGATGCCTTTTATTTCTTTCTTGCCTCTTTGCTCTGGCTAGGATCTCGAGTACAATATTGAATAGATTGGTGAGAGCAGACATCCTTGCCTTGCTCCTGATCTAACAGGAGAAGCTTCCAGTCTTTCACCAGTGAGTATAAAATTAGCTGTAGGTCTTTCACAGATGCTCTTTATCAAGTCAAGGAGGTTCCCTTTTATTCCTAGTTTGAGTGTTTTTATCATGAAGAGTTGTTAGATTTTGTCAAATGCTTTTGCAGTGGCTATTGAGATGCTCACTGCTCGGAGCCCCTTATTCTACTGCTGCGGCCTGCCATGAGCACCGGCCACGAGCACCAGCCACAAGCACCTGCCACAAATGCACTAAATGTGGCATGTCAGAGCCCTACTTCTATTTCTGTCATCTTCTTCTTGTCTTCCACTTAACCGAGCAGGGGTGTTGGGGTGCGGGCGGGGGTGGGGGCGGGGATGCGACATACTGACAAGCTTGAAAATGGAGAAAGATCCTGCGGTCTTGCCCCTTGAGTTAGGAAGAGGAAGGATCCAGGTTGCAGACGGTGGAAGGTGGGGAGGGAGAGCATCAGCACCAAGGCACACAGTGCCTTCTGAGAGCCCTTCCTGGGGCCCTTCCTGCTGGGGGCCTGCGTCCTGCCCTCTGGCACCTGGACCGCTTTGTCAGGGATCTAATCAAGCCCCTCTTTGTCGCCCCCCCCCCCCCCCCCGTCACCCCAGTCTTCCATACCTTGGTTCCCCCGCCCCCTGCCACCATCATGGTCTTGCTGGCAGGTGCATAGGAGACCCTCTGTGACAAAGGAAACTGGCCTCCCGGCCTACTCCGCCCACTCCCTGCCAGGCCTGGCCACACCTCCACTCTTCTCTCAGTCTGGGGGCCCAGTGCCTCACCACCACCACCTTCCGCCCTCTGTCCACATTCGGAGACGTCAAACACCAGCCTGCCTTGCGGCAGCAAGGTCTTTCCTCCAGCACCTGCTTGCTGAGCCAGCCACCGTTCTGTGTGCTGAGGATCCACAGACCCCTCTCTCCCTCCCCCCGGGCCTTTTCACAAGGGGAGAGGCTGGTCACCAGCAAAGAGGCGACGGTTAGGGGAGAGAAGGGCCCACGGGGCTGCGGGGGCCATGGGGAGGGCAGTGGGCTCACGCCTGTCCCCTCTTTCCATCTTCCTCCACCCTGCACGGCGGCTCTCCTCGCCCTGACGTGCTCCCTCCCCCTTGAGTGGGGGCATCCTGTGAGCCGGACTGGGCTGTGTCCTTGCACACCGCCTGTCCTGGAGTGGGCCCTCTGGGAATAATTGTGCAGTCCATGAACGGGGCATTGAAGTCCAACAGCCATGATCTGCATAGCGTCACCATGTTTTACCATTGTCTCAAATGTTTTATTATATATTTACACGTATATTTAAATGTTTATGTATTTGTATATATATTTTAAAGCTTATTTATTTATTTAGAGAGGGACAGAGACAGTGTGAGTGGGGGAGGGGCAGAGAGAGAGGAAAAGAGAGGCTCCCAGGCAGGCTCTGTGCCGACAGCACAGAACCCGATGCGGGGTTCATACTCATGAACTGTGAGGTCGTGACCCGAGCCAAAGCCAATGCTTAACCAACAGCCACCCGGGCACCCCTGTCTCAAAATCTTTAAATGCCTTTCCTGTCTTCCTTCCTTCCCTCAGTTCCAAGGACTGTCTGAGCCGTTGATGGAAAATCCTAGAAAATGCAAACTAATCTGCAGTTACAGAAAGCACATCAGCATTTGCAGGGATGGGCAGAAGGGAGGGATGACAAAGGGACACGAGGACACTTCAGCATGATGGAAATGGTCACTGTCTTGATTGTGATGATGGTTTCTTGAGTGTATGTTTACAAAACTTTAAACTGTATGCTCCAAATATGTGCATTTCATCATATGGCAAGGACACCTCAGTAAAGCTTTAAAAACAAGAAATGCGTGTAACACACACTCACCAAAGGAAAAAGCACTTAGCCCAGCAGGGGCACCTGGTGGGGGTGGGCGGGTCTTTCCTTCCTTCTACTTTAGGGTCCCCACCAGGGAAGAACAGGCCATGTGGGAATAAAGAGTTCCCGCCTCCCAAGGTCATCGCCATGGGGACATCACCCACCTTTGCTGAGCCGCACCAGTTCCCCTGGGATCTCATTTGGCCCGGGTTGGAATTGTTGCCATCAGGCCATTCGGTTGGTGGTGAAGGCAGCTGGATGGAGACAGCCTCACTCATGGACATGACACTGTTAATGTCCAGTGACAGAAGAATGTTCACTATTATTTTCTAATTGGGGTTTCTCTAATGGGAAAGAAGGCGGGGGGACACAGGAAGAGGAGCCCTGAGTTGTGAAGAAGTGTAAGGCATGAGACGAGTTAGGAGCCAAAGGAGGAAACTGAGAAGCTGGGGCTCAGGGGCTGGTTTTGGGCTGTGGCAGGCATGTCCCCTCTTTGTAGTGCAATCTGCCTCTTGCTTGCTGTGAGCAGTGGAAATGAAGGGCACCTCATAAAGAATATCCTTTCGATTACTGCTAGACTTGGATCTTGCCCTTGGACCAGGCAGGTGAGCCCAGAGGTGGGTGGGTGGATGTTTTCAGTTGTGGTGAGCTTACACCCAAAGCTTGATCTTGACGATGACCTCAGGAATTGCTTCGTGTTTTCACACAGGCTGCATGGGGTATCCTCCCTTCCCAGCACCCGAGAGGCCTGCTCGCAGCTAGAAGGGCACGGGAGCCAGGGCCGATGGTCAGATTACAGCAGACCCTGGGTGGCCACCACACATCTGCTCAGCAGCTTTGGGGTGGGAAGGGGTGAGAGGGAAGGAGAGACCCTTTGAACCATCTACCTGGTGTTTGAACCCCATTCAGGTGTGCGCGCGCATCCTTCCCGGTTCCTCGAGAGGGCGTCCTGGGCCAGTGCAACGCCACCGCAAGGCCCTTGTTGAAATGCAGACTCTGATTAAACAGGTCCGGGGCCTGAGATTCCGCGTTTCTCACAGGTGCTCAGGCAATGTCCATGCTGCTGGTGCTTGGACCGACCACAGCGAGTAGCAAGGACTTCCGGAAGAAATGGGGTAAATCAGTGAGGCCCTGAATCACATCGGCGCCACCTTACAATGTGATTGTTATAAACAAGAGGCAGGGCATCACCTTAGAACTACCAAACCAATTCCCAGGGGTCATTGCCCAACTGAGGTCCCCAGGGACATCGTCTGCTTTTCTGTGCTGGGTGCAACTAACCAATCCTCCTCTCCCATCCACCCTTACCAACGTGCAGACAGCTGACATGGACACCCACACGTACACCGAACTACCAAACTATGAAGCCTTCTGGGAGGAAGCCCCCACCCATGCTTCCTTTTCTTTCTCTCTCCTGCCCCTGGGCAAGAAGGGGTGGGCACGATTATGGGGTTGGCTGTCATGGTTTGTCCAGGCAGCCACGACCGGGGGCCTGCTAGTTGCCGGGCCACTGACATCACGATGGGGCGTAATGCCGTGTCCCCGTTGGAATACAAACTGAGGCCTTTTTTTTTTTTTTAGCCACTGATGCAATTCGTTTAGGCAAGGATCATCCTTGGATGGTGAAACCATTACATAAAGGTGGTCAGGGAACAAGATAGTCGTAGGGTCTCAAGGTATTACCCCAGGTTTCTTGTAAATTTGGAAGGGAAAAGGAGAGAACTGGCAGCCACGACCTTGACCACGTGATTAAACTAAATCAAGCCTCCCCAACAATAGGACAGCCTGATCCAGTACCTCCTGATGCTGTTGGTGGGGAGGGGGTAGAACCCAGCACTTTGTCAAAGCAGTTAAGCTGAATGTAACGAGGGCAGATCCAGACTCTGGGGCTTTGTGCAAGGCAGCTGCCCTGCACTCTTCCAAGAGGTCAATGTCATGAAATTAAAACAACAACAACAACACAGACTGGATAGATTGTTCTGGATTAAAAGATACTGGACACACAACAACCAAATGTAACGTGTGTGGCCTTGATTGGATCCTGGGTCCAGAAAGAAAAACAAACAAGCTTTAAAGGCATTAGTGGTACAATTGGAGAGATGTGGGAGCAGCTGATGATTGGGTCGTGCTAAATCCATGAGCATATTAAGGGTGTTGTGGTTTCTCCTGGAATGGAAGCATTGGTGTTGGCACCTCCTTTGCAAAACGTGTGTGTAGAAAGGAGAGAGCAGGTGTCACAGTGTGCGCTCTGGGGGCCAGCTGCCTGAAGGGAATGCAGGTATCCGCTGTCAGATGTTGCGAGGGTCCTGTGGATTGACAAATTTCAAACTCCAGAGTTGGGAAAATAGGAACGAGGACTTGTGCTGGGCCATTGAAAAGAGAAGTGTGCAGACAGCCTGCCCTTGGCTCAGGCCTCCTTTCTCTGGCTTCTCTTCCCCCCCCCCCCCCCCCCCCCCCGCTTTGTGTGGAGCTCGGTGTGGAGGTCCCCGTGACACTTCTCTGGGCCCGAGAAGCCAGAGACACAGGTACACCCAGGGTATACCCTTGGGCACTCGGGTCAGCCAGCCTAGAACCATTGATCAGGACTCAGGGCCCCAGGGCAGGGGGCAACTTCCGGCTTCTGCTCCCCCCTGGCCCATTTCTTAATCCGCAGGTGGGGTTGGCGGAGTCCTCACGTAGCAGCCTACGGCCCCACTAGAAATTTATGTAGTTAACCCCCTACTCCCCGCGTTACCAAGAGTGGGAGGGGCCTTTCGCAGGCCTCGCGGGGGTCGCAGGCCCCGCCGGACACACAGGCCAGCGCTCCTTTCTCAGCCCCCTCCGCCCTCCTGCCTCCTCCTCGCCTTGCCCAGAGATGTCGGATCCCAGCACTTGGGATATGGCGAGGAACACCCCACCGCGAGCTCCCGCACCGCTGCGCCAGGCTCCCTACGTCAGGGCCTGGGGACTGGCTCCGGCTGGGGGTGGGGGGGTCGGGGTGTCGGAGGACCCGCGGCCCGCGCGGGAGGCGAGCGTGCCACCCCACCCGCGCGGCCGCCACCGCCACCGCCGCCCTCTTTGTCTGCGGCTCCGCGCCCGGGGGGCGGGGCGAGCGCGCCTGGGCCCCGCCCTCCGCCGCCCGGGGCGTCGCAGCCGGGGGCGGGGCGGGGCCGAGCCCTGCCCCCCCCCCCCCCCCCATGCCCTGCGGCGGCCGGTCGGTCGGCCCGCTTCCCGCGCAGCCCTCGCCCGCCCCCGTGGCCCCCTCGCCTACTCCCGGCGGCCCCCACCCCTTCTCGAGGTCCGGTCCCCGCAGTCCTTCCCCCCCCACCCCCACCCCGCCCTCCTGGGCAGGAAGTTTCCCCCGTGCGAACCTCCCGTGGGCGTTCAGACCGCTCCGGTGTGTCGCCTGGTAAAATGCAAAGGCAGCGTTCTCCCACAGCCCCCGGCCACTCCCACCCCATTCTTTGCAAAAGTTCCCAAAGGCTGAGTCTCTACGGGCCCGAGCTTCACCCCCCCCCCCCCCACTCCCCAGCCAGCTGGGTACCCCCCTCTGCGGCGGTCCACCTCTTAACAAATGCAAATGCCAACGGTCAGTCCTTTTCCCCTCGTCGTTCTGTCCTGCTCTGATTCCCCCCTCCTCTCTGGCTGACCTGTAAACTCTGGGTCTCTCTCTCCACCCGCTCATGGTCCTCCATGGGCCTCTTCCCTTGTCTACGTTCAATCCCTCGTGGTCTCCTCCATCTCATGGTTTTATTTTATTTTATTAAATTCTTTTTTATTTTTAAGTAATGTCTGGGCCCAATGTAGGGCTCGAACCCACAACTCTGAGATCAGGAGTCACATCCTCTACCGACTGCGCCAGCCAGGCGCCCCATCTCATTTTAAATCAAGAACATTCCCTAGTTGAATTGGTTAACAGTGGTCACATGACAACCGGTTTGGTGGCTTGGGTTTGGGACACATGTAGGTGGAATGGGGCAATGGGGATGTCTGCATGTTTCAGGAGCTTCACATCAGAGACGAAAATTTTCCATTAATAAAACATGCCCACCTCCTGTGTGTACACCAACCCCTGCATCCTCCCCAGGGGTCCTCACTTCTGTGGCCTCTGTGGATCTAGGCGGCAGTCTTATATTTTTATTGTGGAAAAAAATATGACGTAAAATTTACCGTGAGTGCCATGTATACATTCACAGTGTTGTGCAACCATCCCCACTGTTTATTTCCAGAACACGTCCACCGTGGGAACTTCATACCCATGAAACAGGCACTCCCATTCTCCCCTCCCTGAGCCCCCTGCAACCACTCATCTGCTTTGTGCAGATGAGTGTGATTTCCACTCATCTGGAATCATACAGTATGTGCCCGTTTGTGCCTCTCCCTTTGTTCCCCTGACTGGACTGTTCCCATCCATGTCGTAGCAGGTATCAGGACTTCATCCCTTTATGTGGTCGAATGACCCGCTGTGTGGGTGTTACTGCACTGTGTTTATCCATCTGTTGGTAGACATTTACGGTGCTTCCAAATTTTGGCGATTATGAATAGTGCTGCTCTGAACATTTGTGTACGAGTTTTTGTTTGGATGCCTGTTTTCCATTCTTGTGGGATTGCTGGGTCATATGGTAGCTCTAGACTTTTCCACATGCACTGCCCCATTTTACATTCCCACAAGCAATGTATGAGAGTTTCATTTCTCCACATCCTCATCAACGTTTCTTTTCCATTGTTTTTTAGATCTTATGTTTCAATTTTTTTAAAGTAATCTCCACATCCAATGTGGCACTCTTACTCATGACCCCGAGATCAAGAGTCGCATGCTCTTCCTACTGGGCCAGCCAGGCGCCCCTCTTTTCCATTTTTTAATTCCACCTACCCCTAGTGGGGCGGGTGAGGCTGTATGCTCTAGATATGCCCTTTCCTGATGATGGGTGATGTCAGGCACTCTCTCTTGCGCTTGATGGGTGTCCTTCCTCCCACCCTGTCCCTTGTCCCGAGCCCAGCAGCAGGTCCTGGCAGTCCCCATCTCCACTGCCACCTCCATGTCAGGCCAAGCTATCGTTATCTCTGGTCTGGGCCACTGTGGTTGCCTGCTGGTCTTTCCCCTGCCGCCACTTGGTCCCCTGCTCCGTGCTCCTCACGGAGGCCATGGCCATGGCCGGCCTCTCCTGTGTGTGCGCGTTATTCTCTGGGAGCACCAAGGGCTTAGTGATGCCTGGAATGTTCTTCAAAGTCCCTCCCGTGGCCGCCTCCTTGTCATCATTCAGGTCTTGTGCCAGTATCCCCAGGGAGACCGTCCCCACTTCAGCATTTTCTCCCACATAACTCAGTGGGATGAGTTATGCGGCCCGATTGCTGGTTTCTTGCCTGGGTTCTGCCCTGGGGCACCAGCCTCCCCTGCCCCAAGGGATCACGTCTGTCTCATTCATGGCTGTTCTGATGAGTGTCAGTCTGGGGAAGGCTGTGGGCCTGCCGCGCTCGGGAACACATGCCCTCTTCCTTCCAGTGGTTCCCAGCTGACTGAGGACAAAGAGGGTCATTTGTGCACCCATAACCCTGTGCTGAGCTCATCTCCTGGGCTGTCTGCCGCGGAGCTCCTGACATGCGCTTTGCCCCCTTCCCCTCCCAACGTCTTCCCACAGCCTGAAGCAGTCAGCTTCTGGAAGGGTGCCCTGGGGCAGAGGGGAGCCCTCCCTGCTGCCTGGGCCCCTTCTCCACTGTCCCGCTGCTTCCTGGAGAAGCCACTTGGGGACAGCGCAGGTTTGGGCCTGGAGTCCCTTGTCTTCAGCCCCCTGGGAACGAGAGAATGCAGTGGGCAGTGGCCCAGTCGCCCAGACCCACCTCCATACAGCCTCTGACGCCCCACTCCCCTTCCTTGCTCACTCCCAACACCCCTGATTGCCAGAAAGTTCTTCCCACCCCCACCAAAACTCCCTCCTGACTCTCCTTTATTTTTATTTTATTTATTTACTTTTTAATTTACAACCAAGGTAGCATATAGTGCAATAATGATTTCAGGAGTAGCATCCAGTGATGCATGCCCTACATATAACACCCAGTGCTCATCTCAACACGTGTCCTCCTTGATGCCCCTTGCCCAATAAGCCCATCCCCACACCCATGATCCCTCCAGCAAACCCTCTGTTTGTTCTCTATTTTTTTTTAAAGTTTTATTTATTTTTGAGACAGGGAGAGACAGAGCATGAACGGGGGAGGGTCAGAGAGAGGGAGACACAGAATCTGAAACAGGCTCCAGGCTCTGAGCTGTCAGCACAGAGCCCGACGCGGGGTTCGAACTCACGGACTGCGAGATCATGATCTGAGGTCGGCCACTTAAACGACTGAGCCACCCAGGCGCCCCAGTTTGTTCTCTATTTTTAATAGTCCCTTGTGTTTTGTCCCCTCCCTGTTTTTATATTATTTGTTTCCCTTCCCTTATGCTCGTCTGCTTTGTCTCTTAAAGTCCTCATATGAGTGAAGTCATATGATATTTGTCTTTCTCTGACTGACTAATTTCGCTTAGCATAATACCCTCCAGTTCCATCCACGTAGTTGCAAATGGCAAGATTTCATTCTTTTTGATTGCCGAGTAATACTCCCTTGTCTATATAGACCACATCTTCTTTATCCATTCATCCATCGATGGACATTTAGGCTCTTTCCGTACTTTGGCTATTGTTGATAGTGTTGCTATAAACATGGGGGTGCATGTGTCTCTTCGAAACAGCACCCCTGTATCCATTGGGTAAATGCCTAGTAGTGCAATTGCTGGGTCGTAGGGTAGTTCTATTTTTAGTTTTTTGAGGAACCTCCATACTGTTTTCCAGAGTGGCTGCACCAGCTTGCATTGCCACCAACAATGCAAAAGAGATCCTCTTTCTCCTCATCCTTGCCAACATCTGTTGTTGCCTGAGTTGTCAATGTTAGCCATTCTGACAGGCGTCAGGTGGTATCTCCTGGTGGTTTTGATGTGTGTTTCCCTGATGATGAGTGATCTGGAGCATTTTTTCATGTGTCGGTTGGCCATCTGGATGTCTTCTTTGGAGAAGTGTCTATTCATGTCTTTTGCCCATTTCTTCATTGGATTCTTTGTTTTTTGGGTGTTGAGTTTGATAAGTTCTTTATAGATTTTGGATACTAACCCTTTATCTGATATGTCATTTGCAAATATCATCTCCCATTCTGTCAGTTGCCTTTTAGTTTTGCTGATTGTTTCCTTTGTTGTGCAGAAGCTTTTCATTTTGATGAGGTCCCAGTAGTTCATTTTTGCTTTGGTTTCCCTTGCCTCCGGAGACGTGTTGAGTAAGAAGTTGCTGCGGCCCAGGTCAAAGAGGTTCTTGCCTGCTTTCTCCTCGAGGATTTTGATGGCTTCCTGTCTTACATTGAGGCCTTTCATCCATTTTGAGTTTATTTTTGTGTCTGGTGTAAGAAAGTGGTCCAGGTTCATTCTTCTGCACGTTGGTGTCCAGTTTTCCCAGCACCACTTGCTGAAGAGACTGTCTTTATTCCATTGGATATTCGTTCCTGCTTTGTCAAAGATGAGTTGGCCATATGTTTGTGGGTCCATTTCTGGGTTCTCTATTCTGTTCCATTGATCTGAGTGTTCTTGTGCCAGTACCATACTGTCTTGATGATTACAGCTTTGTAATACAGCTTGAAGTCCAGGACTGTGATGCTTCCAGCTTTGGTTTTCTTTTTCAAGATTGCTTTGGCTATTTGGGGTCTTTTCTGGTTCCATACAAAGTTTAGAAGTGTGTGTTCTAGCTCTGTGAAGAATGCTGGTGTTATTTTGATAGGGATTGCATTGAATATGTAGATTGCTGTGGGTAGTACTGACATTTTTAACAATATTTGTTCTTCCTATCCAGGAGCATGGAATCTTTTTCCATTTTTTTGTGTCTTCTTCAATTTCTTTCATGAGCTTTCTATAGTTTTCAGGATATAGATTTTTCACCTTTGGTTAGGTTTATTTCTAGGTATTTTATGTTTTTGGTGCAGTTGTAAATGGGATCAATTCCTTGATTTCTCTTTCTGTTGCTTCATTATTGGTGTATAGGAATGCAATTGATTTCTGTGCATTGATTTTTCTATCCTGCGACTTTGCTGAATTCATGGATCAGTTCTAGCAGTTTTTTGGTGGAATCTTTTGGGTTTTCCATACAGAGTATCATGTCCCCTGTGAAGAGTGAAAGTTTGAATTCCTCCTGGCCGATTTGGATGCTTTTTATTCCTTTGTGTTTTCTGATTGCTGAGGCTAGGCCTTCTAGTACTATGTTGAATAACAGTGGCGAGAGTGGACATCCCTGTGGTGTTCCTGACCTTAGGGGGAAAGCTCTCACTTTTTCCCTATTGAGGAGATATTAGCCATAGGTCTTTCATATATGGCTTTTATGATCTCGAGGTATGATCATTCTCTCCCTACTTTCTTGAGGGTTTTTATGAAGAAAGGATGCTGTATTTTGTCAAATGCTTTCTCTGCATCTATTGAGAGGATCAAGATCACATGATCTTGTCCTTTCTTTTATTGATGTGATGAATCACATTGATTGATTTGCAGATATTGAACCAGCCCTGCATCCCAGGTATAAATCCCACTTGGTTGTGGTGAATAATTCTTTTAATGTGTTGTTGGATCTGGTTGGCTAGTATCTTGTTGAGGATTTTTGCATACGTGTTCATCAGGGAAATTGGTCTTTAGTTCTCCTTTTTAGTGGGGTCTTTGTCTGGTTTTGGAATCAAGATAATGCTGGCTTCATAGAATGAGTTTGGAAGTTTTGCCTCCATTTCTATTTTTTGTAACAGCTTCAAAAGAATAGGTGTTTACTCTTCTTTAAATGTTTGGTAGATTTCCCCTGGACAGCCATCTGGCCCTGGTCTCTGGTTTCTTGGGAGATTTTTGGTTACTGACTCAATTTCTTTACTGGTTATGCCGACCCTCCTTTAAGGCCTGGGTTGTGGTAGGTCCCTGCCCTAGTCACGTCTTGTCTCCTCACCCCACTACCTGACTGGCTACCCCAAGCCTGTCCACCCCCTGGTGGGGAGGGGTCCCACCCCTGCCACCTGGCTTGCATTGAGGGGCTGGGGTGGGCATTGTGGGTGGGATGGGCACGGGCTCCTTCTGAAGGCAGACCTGGGGGCCTGTCTGCTCTGCCTCCCTGCCTCTTGGCTGGTGCTTACGGAATCAGTGCTCTCTCCCAACCCCAGGGCCCTCCTGTCGTCTTCTGCTGAGACACTGGGACCCACACCTTGGTCACCCACAGAACACCTTCCGTAAATCCCACCTTAGAGGGAGCCAGTAGGGAGCAGACAGAGGGGGCTGGGCCAGGGGAATGGGGGGGGGGGTGTCTGCTCAGTCCTGTCCTGTACCCCTAGTTAGCCTCTTTTTTTTTAATTTTTAAAAATGTTTTATTTATTCTTGAGAGAAAGAGAGACAGAGCATGAATGAGGGAGGGGCACAGTGAGAGAAGGACACAGAATCTGAAGCAGGCTCCAGGCTCTGAGCTGTCAGCACAGAGCCCGATGCGGGGCTCTAACTCACAAACCATCAGATTGTGACCTAAGCCGAAGTCGGACGCTCAACCGACTGAGCCACCCAGGCACCCCCCGCCCCTAGTTAGCCTCTTGAGGCTAACTGGCCAGCCCCGTGGTCAGGCCCAGTTGTCTTCCGGAGCCCATTTCCCAGTGGCCCCTGCAGTGGGCGTGGGGCCCTCTTGGCCACTTCGTCTAGGGGGTGGGTGGCTGTGATCCATCCCCCCGACATGGGCCCACAGCCCAAGGGCCCCCCGGGGCCTCCTTCACTCCCTCTGGGACTCCAGGCACCTGGAAGCCGCCTCTTCCTTTTGTGGGACACCCAGGCAGGGCAATGAAGGCAGTAGAGGGACAAAGGAGTGTCTCCTGAGCCTCGTCGGATCGGGTGTGGATGTGGAGTGTGATGTAACTTCATTACCACCACTCTCCTTTAATCGGCACCCAAGGGGCTGGAGCCTGGAGGCTGCAGTCCCGGCTTGGGCTGCCCAGGAGCCAGGAGCACAAACCAGAGCCTGCCACCGAGTCTGGAGCCATGGGGAAACTGAGGAAAGCTCGGAACATATCACAGGCCACATTGTTTCTGTATGTATTCTCTCTGATTATAAAGGTGATGTTCATCGGAGAAAGTACTATAAAAAACAAAAGAGAGAAGAAGAATCCCCTGTAAATCCATCTCCAAGATACAACCACTGCTCACGCCTTTCTGTTTTTGTGAATTTCCTGATAGTCTTTAAAGAAAGTATTGTGTAACGTTGAACCCATTCGCACATACGCACGTACGAGTGAAAACTCAGCCAGCCACCTGTCCCTCCCTGCCTCTGTCCGAGCTGGGCTGCCTCCTACTCACTGAGACCCTTGCTCCCAGAATTGGGGTCACACTGCCTTAAGCAGATCTTTTTGCTTAATATTGTGTCGTGAGAATTTTCCAGCCACGTTCTTTTTTTTTTTTTTTTTGAAGTTTATAAGCATTTTTTTCCCCAAAAACAGTATAGGCATGTTCTATACAGTTTGGGAAAAGGGGGAAAAAATCTCAGATTTCCCTCGCACAGTGTTTTTATATATTCTTTCTCAGCCTTTGTCCATAAACAGATATTTTATAAGATAGGCCTCAGAGTTCCCATGTCATTTTATATCTTTTTTTGAGAAACAGGCTTGCTGTTGGCAGACTGCGGTAGGGCAGCCGTATGCTTCAGTGAGGTCGACACTTCATACCAAAGATCGTTGCCACTAAAACGAATTTTGGTACCTCAATAAGTTCAGTATAGAATGACCTCAGGGCCCGGCAGTTGCACTCCTAGGCATGCACCCCAAAGATCCGAAAACAGGGACTCAGACGAAAAGTCGCACACAGGGGTGCACGGCAGCACTGTTTGCAGTGGCCCCAAAGTGGAGACAACCCAGTGTCTACTGACGGATGAACGGGCCAGCGAAATGTGGTCCCTGCGTTTGGGGGACTAGTAGGCAATATTCAGCCGTAGACAGAATGGAGTGCCGATGCCTCCTGCAGCCTCGCGGGAACCTATAAACCGTGCTAAGGACATTGTTCAGTTGCATTTATGTGTGGACAGAAAAGAGAGCGGTAGGGGCTGGGGTGAACGTGGAGACAAGGGGCAGGGGGTCACCTTCCGGGGGGATGAAAATGTGCCAGAACGAGATACAGGCTGTGGTTGCAGAAAAATGTGAATGAGCTAAGTGCCACTGAAGCGTATACCTAAAAACTTGTTTTAGTTTATTTAGTTTTGAGAGACAGAGAGAGAGAGAGAGAGAGCAGGAGAGGGGCACAGAGAGAGAGGGAGAGAGAGAATCCCAAGCAGGCTCCACACTGTCAGCTCAGAGCCCGATGTGGGACTCACACTCAGGAACTGTGAGATCATGACCTCAGCCAAAGTCAAGAGTTGGATGCTTAACCGACTGACTGCCCCCCGCCCAGGCACCTCTGAAGTGCACCCTTTAAATGGTAAAAATGGTAAATGTTATGTTAGGTATATTTTACAGGAACACAAAAAACTATGCTGCTCTGCACAGCCTTGTAATTCACGTGCTGTTATTATCATTTAGGATCTACTACTTAGAGATGATTTATTGGATCAAAGGGGAAATGATGAACATTTTCAAGATTCTTTAGAGTTATTAACAAATTTCTCCAGAAAGTTTCCCCTTTTAACAGCGGGTGAGATTCAGACAGAGTGTGTGACTGGGCGACAGGGTCAGCCAGGATGAGGGACCCCTTAGTGCCGTGGGGTCTGCGAGGGGCCACTGCCCTTGGGACCTGTGGAGCCGGGGCTTGCCAGGTGCTTTGGTGTCTGGGGACCCAGGGCAGCGAGTGCTCTCCCAGTGTGTAAACGGGAACTGGGCCACGTGCCAGGAGAGTGTGAGGGCCGCCTGGGCCACATTAGAGCAACGGGGCGTGCCTCCAAGGCTTCGATCCCCTCTCCCCACCGTGGAAGTGGAGTGACTTCCAGCTCAGCCTTGGGTTGGAGCGGCAGGTCTCTGGCCAACCCGCCTGGGCCCATCTCGGCAGCGGGGACCGGCTCCGTGTGTGCGGCGTCCTCAAGCAGGGAGCACCGAGTCGCTCTCCGGAGGGGCAGTGCTTGACGATCCGCTGGCTTTGCGAGCGCACCGTGACACCAGCAGGATTGGCAGTCGGGGGGCCGTTGAGGTGGGCTTCGGGCGTGTGTGGGTGTTGCAAGACGAAGTGGATTTCTTCTGGATTGTTCCAAAGGCGGGAGGTTTGTACTTGATGAAAGCAGCATCTTCTAATAGAGTTTCTGACAACGAGCGTGGCCAGCAAGCACCGCTCTCCCCGGATCGGAAGTGACACCGCCAGTGTGATCCTAATTGTGGATTCCCTCTGGATAGAAGGCTCCCTGGCCTGGTGGGAGAGACAGACGTAGAAGCAGAGCTGAGGGCCACCTCGGAGGCTCGGGTGGGGCCCCTCGGGGCCTGGCTTCCCCTCCGAGCTGTGGATGAGGACGTCTCGCCTGCCCGTGGGGAGTCGAGTCACAGGCCTGTCAGGCCACGTCCACATGCTGGGTCTCCTCTTTGTCCCGGGGTGTTCGTTGGGCCTTTCGTGGCGCCCTCAGCATGTGTCTGCTTGCCAGCGAGTGTGACTCTTCGGCCAGGGATGGATGCACCTGGCACCCGTCCTTGCCTGGGTGTGGGTGACAGGAGGGGGCCAGGCAGTGATGAGCGGCTAACAGGGGGGAGGAAAGAAGGATGTGCGAGGCAGGGGACGGAGGAGACCGAATGATGGAGGCTCACCCAGCTTAAGCAGGGACGTGGGGGGGGGGGGAGGGAGGGGAGGAGGAGACCCTCTGGAAGGAGAAGGGGATTCAACACAGGGTCAAAACCCGCCCCCCTACCACCGAGCACTAGCGCCCACCCACACGCGCCACCCACTCCCACTCCCCGCCCACAAAGGCCACCCTCACGCACGCTCTACCCACACCCCTATGCCCGTTCCCACCCACCCACACTCACATGCCCCCAGCCCTCACCCCTGCCACCCTCGTGGGCACCTACCTCCCACGTCCCCCCCAGCCGCTGCTTGTATAGAGAGGACGGGCTTTCTTCCACGGTGGCCTGAGATGCCCCGGCGCTGGGCCCCCGCTTCCTCTGCTTCCCACCCGACGCGCTTGTGCGAGCACTCTGATCACAGCCTGGCACAGTCGCCCTTCGGCAAACCGGAGCCGCTCTCTATTCCTGCTTTGTGGCTGTTCGCAGTAACAGCCGTCAGGCCACCCAGCCCAGAAAGCTCCATGGCCCCAAGCCCCCCAGTGTCGCCCTCCAAGTAGGCGATGGCATCGTGAGCTGCCCAGCGGGCCTCCCTGCCCCCGGCTGCCCCTCCACACGCAACCGTTTTGAAATATTTCTCAAGGACGGAAAAGCATACAGCCGTCCGACCTCGCTTCTGGCCTGTTGGCCTCAGCGTCTCTCCCCTAAAAAGGCAGGTCCGAAGCCGCCTGCGCACACCCATCCCTGACCCCATTCTATTCCTTCCCTTGTGGACAGATTTGGGCTTGTCATCCTGATGCCCGTTTTCTCCTACTGATACCCTTAATGAGCACAAGTGTTTCCATACGCCACACGCACGAGCGAGCCCGATTCTTTGATCGATCCTACCCACGGCACATCCTTGGGCTGTTTCCCCGCATTGGCCATCGTGACGCGATGCTGCTGACACCCCAGCGGCCAGAAGGGGCATCTTCCCAAATGCTTATGGCTTGCTTCGGGCTCCCTCTTCCGCGAGTGTTGGTTTTCCTGTTGAGTTGTTTGCATTTTCTTATTGTTTTGTTGGAAATCTTCTGTGTTTTGTTGGAAATCTCCTTACAGAAGATAGGATAGTCCTTTATCGGTTCTATGCTTGTAAGGATCTTCTCACAGCCGATCTTCTCTTTTCACCGTGCTTATGTCCTTTGTTCAAATTTGTGTCTTTTCCATTCTTGCTTGTCTGTTTTGTAATCTTAAGAATCGCTTTTCTGTTGCAACATCATTGACATTGGTCTCTCGCCTCCAAGGTAGGCGATTTTGCTTTGTCCATTTAGGACTTTGATCCATTTTGGATCGCCTGTCGGGGGCTTGGAGTGTGGGCAGCAGGGGAGGAGCGGGAGTGGGTCCCGGGTGTCTCCGTGGGGACAGTCTCTGGCGTGTGTGCACGTTTGTGTGTGACCCGAGGAGGGGAATCTGAGGGCAAGCCGGCCTGGTTTCGGACAATGTTGAGGCTGGTGTGCACGACTTTAACTCGAGATGGCAGGGCGAGGGCAGGGCTCGAGGCAGGACGAGAAGAGGTCTTAACACAACACTGGGTCCTCACTGTGTGCCTGCCCCCGAGATACTCTGCCCATCCCCCACACTTCCGTAGCCCGCCAGTGGCTCTCACCCCCTGTGGGAGGGGTCATTTCTTACTTGTCACCGGCTGTCTCTGCCCCACTTACCTTCATTGGCTTGGGGGGCCCACCCTGCGTGAGGAAGGGGAAAGAGAGGAGGCTGAAGGAACACGCAGGTCAAAGGGAAGGCTTCTGGGCTGCCCAGGTGTCACTCTGATGACTCATGACCCATCTCTGCGGGCGCCCATCCTCCTCGTGACATCCCAGCCCACCCCGTATTCCCCTCCCCACTGTCTGGGCCCAGTTTCCATAGCAACGCTGCAGCCGGAAAACCAACAGATTCCAGGGAGAAAGACATTCCTGCATTTCTCAGTGTCACCTGAGCATCCTGTTGCACACTTGTGGCTCTGCGCCAGGAGTTCCAGGGAGACACCTACCCCTTGGAGATCCCGAGGACAGCCCAGCCTTGTTGCATTTTAGGGAAGCACTTGACTTAAGGGCGCTGGGGCGCTGGGAAGCGTCCGAAACAAAAAGCCCCACTTTGGAGCGGTTGCTAATTTCTGTGGTGCAAGTACTCCCGTCACGGCCACCAGCGTGATGTCGCTGAACACGGAAAGAGATGCAGGTCCCACGCCATTATATAGGATGTCCTCTTTCCAGACACGCGACGCATTAGGAACCCTGAGAGTGCAAACAGGAAAGGGTAGGGAAGATCATTAGACAGTCGTGAGCTTGGAGTACTGGCTGCCTCTGCTTGTAATATAATTCATTCCGTTGTAAGATTAGTCCATCAAAATGGCGATAAGGGCTGTGTTTAACAAGGGGCTTGCAAATTTCCCGGCAGCTTCACAGTCAGTTCTGCTAAGGGCTCCAGGGCCGTTCCTGCCATCCCTGTGTCTACAGGCTTTCCCAGACGGCCCTTTCCTCGCCTTTCCAATGCACACCTGCAGCGGGCCTCTCCCCTGCGCGCTCAGCCGCCCTGCCTTGACCCTGCAGCCTCTAGGGCTGTACCTGCCACATTCGCGCACTTACCATTAGTTGCAAACCAATACCTTCTTGGCTGGTTTTTGTTTTCTTCTTTATGATTTTCTGTGTTTTTCGAATGCTCTGCAATGAACCTTTGTTTCTTTGATGATTAGACCCGACTGATTAAAAAAATCTTTTCTGACTATGGAGAGTTTGGGGAGAGGGAGATCTAAATACTGAGATTATTATCTACAAGGACATAATCAAGCAGCAGATAGGTAATTATTTGGGCTCCATGGCTCAGAGGAGCCACTGGTTGGCCAGGGGGCCCTAGGACTCCCTGTGCTTCCTAAGACGGCCTTCTTGGAATGACAGCCAGGGCTCGATCTGTTACGCGGCAGCCAGAAGACACGATTTTGCAGTTGGGTTGGGCATCTGTGTGAAGAACCCCATCCCCCTGAGACACCCAGGGACAGAGGTGGCACTGTGGGAATTCGGAGACTGGGACCTGTGCCCAAGTGCGGCCCCTCCCCCCTCTTCTTGCTGAACCTCTGTCCTTGCACGGGTGCTGGGTCCGTGGGCCCTGCACTCTCCGTGCTGCCTTCACTTCCCCTTGCAAACCAGCCTCCCCTCTCCTTTCTCCTGATGCGGGCCGGGTGCCCCTGCTCGGGGAGCCTTCCCTACCCCCTTCCTAGATGGGGTGTGGCAGGCCCTGTGCTTCCTTGGTAGCAAAGGTCTGCTTCAGTGGCGACCCGCTGGGTGTGGCCGTTTGCAGTACCCCCACTAGTGCGTGTGCTCCCTTCCGTGAGCTGCCGCTGCCATTTCCCCTCCTTCTGGAACTGCTTCCCGATCCTCACCCTCCGCCCCTCACTGGCCTCGTGGCACGTGTCCTGAACTCTGTCCGTGTCTGTTGGGGCCTCAGTCTACTTGCCTCCGCGCCAAGGAGCACATGGAGGTCACAGCGCGTGGTGCCGGGTTCGCAACCCCACCTTGGCCATCCCAGGGCCCAGCGCACCCAGGCTGCTGCAGAAATGAGCAGAAACAAGAGGCCAGGCTGGGGCCGGCCCTTTGCCCCCGGTTGCCTTGAGGGCACACCTTGCTCCGCCCAGCGGGGCCCAGAGAGCACTCCGCCCTCCGCCCACCACCCACCACCCACCACTGGGGGTCTCTTCCTGGGAGGCTGCAGCAGCCCAGCCTCCTTGAACACCGCCCCCAACTCTGACCACTACAGCCCCGTCTGGTTCATAACCTTGACTCACTCCCTCCCTTCTGCTCCCTCAGTTTCCTCATCTGCAAAATGGTGGTTGGGGTCAGGATTCCGGGGGAGACGCACATCAAGGCACCAGAAAAATGGTGATGGTCTTGTAAGGGTCACTTCCTTGGCACCTCCCTTAGGTTGCCTTGCAGTGTCAGGAGGGAGGCTCTGTGTGTCACCTTCTCTCTTCAGCAAGTCTGTCATTGCCTTGACGACAGAGATCCTGCCCTTCGTGTCTGCGTGCTCTTTCCAGCCCTCCGGCCTGAGCCCATTTATTGACTGACTTCCGTTGGGAGAGGAATCAAGGTCTTCCTCCAGCCTTGCTGTCAGATGAGCTTCTAGACACCAGCTCTGGCCTCAGTACTGCCCGAAGGAGTGAGGAGGACGGAGGAGTGGGTGGCTTCTGCTGGAGGAGGGCCAGGGCGTGTTCCAGGGCGAGGGCAGAGCCCCCAGACCCAGTGCACGGTCGCCGGGGCTCCCCGAGCCCCGGACGGCACCGTGTAGGGCAGGGCGAAGGGGGCTCGCTTGGGAATGAGGGTGGAGAGCCCACCCGCCACCGGTGGCAGGTGGCGGAGAGCGGGGCGGGGCTCGCCGCGTGCTCACGGGGGCGTGTCTCTGCCGCAGGTGAACGGGAAGGAGCTCTCCAAGCTGTCTCAGGAGCAAACCCTGGAGGCCCTGCGCTCCTCCAAGGAGCCCCTAGTGATCCAGGTGCTGAGACGCAGCCCCCGCCTCCGGGGGGACAGCTCGTGCCATGACCTGCAGCTGGTGGACAGTGGCACTCAGACCGACATCACCTTTGAGCATATCATGGCGCTGGGCAAGCTGCGCCCGCCCACCCCGCCCATGGTCATCCTGGAGCCGTACGTCCTGTCTGAGCTGTGAGTCGCCCTCAGGAGGGCCCCGGGCCCTGCCTCCAGAGAGGGCACGCCACCCAGACGCTGCCTTGCCGCAGCTCTGGGCACGGCAGGGAGACCCCGACTGGCCTGTCCTCAGGCGGGAAGCAGGCTCCTTGGCCTCCAGAGCTGACCGTGGCATCCACGGGCTCAGAAATTTCTAGGCTTCTAGCCTCAGGCTGGACAGCAGCCGGTGAAGGGACCAGGGGAGGCTGACATACAGGTTCCCTGTGGTAGCTACCGCAGGGCCAGGGGACTTTGCTGCCTCGGCCCTTCCTTCTTCCTCCTCTGTCCCCCTCTGCCGTCCATTGTCTTCTGCCTCTCAAGCCTCCCTCTCTGAATCTTCCACCATCCTGGTCTGTCCCATCCATCTCTTCGGCTTCTTTCTGGCCCGCTCAGAAGAAGGGCCTCTCGTCCAGGCCCGTGGCTCACTCCGCTAATCTAAACCCGGGCTGCAGGGAGGTAGTCCCGGGATCCCCTCCTCTACCGAGAGCGAGGCCCCTGGCCGCCAGCAGCCACACTTAGCCTTGGGGCCAGGAGGGCTGCCCCTGGAGGTAGAGCGGGCCCTCCTGCCCTCCCCAGCAGTCCTCTGGGGCCTGGATAACTCCTGGGGGCGTTGCATGAGCGGGGCCAGTGCCAGGTGGGAGGGACACCTGTAGTTTGGAGAAGTTGGTACCCTGTCGGCCGGCGGGGGCTGGGCGACAGGGTGGGGCGGGGGGGGGGGGGGGAGAGGTAGGCATGCCTGTGTCCTCAGTGCAGTCCCCTGCACACTCCTGTCCAAGAAGCATTCCCGGCCTTTGCATGGATGCATGTAGCTCAGAAGCAGGGGCTCCGTGCTGAGCGCGCTGGGACCGGCCAGCCTGGGGGCTGAGGCTAGGGCACGAGAAGACCAGACGGTTGGCCTGACCCCCCTTCTCCTGGGCAGCCCCCCCATCAGCCATGAGTATTATGACCCAGCGGAGTTCATGGAGGGCGGCCCACAGGAGGCAGACCGTATGGACGAGCTGGAGTATGAGGTGAGCCAGGCGGCCAGGCCGGGGCGGGGCCCACAGCCGGCTCCAGGGGCCAGCCCCGGGATGGCTGTCTGTAGCCCGGCTCAGGCCTGGCTCCTGTTGTCTGCAGGCGGCTGAGCCTTGTGGCCCTTGCCCACGCGCGACTGGTTACTCAGGCTCACGGGCCAGGTTGGGTCAGGTTGGACTGAGTCGGGGAGGGTACGGGAGAGGTCCCTCAGCCAGTCCGTGTCAGCGAGTGTGTGTCCCACGCATGTCCGTGTCCCGTGCGTCCCGTGTGTCTTGTGTGTGTCTCGGGCATTTCCCGGTAGGGTGGGCCGTGGCACACTCGCGCCCTGGGGATGGCAAGAGAGACCCTCTGAGTCGGAGGCTGGAAGCTTGGCTCAGGTGATGTGCCGCTGCTGGGGGTGGGGCTGGGCTGCGGGGCGGGGCTGCGGCTGCCGGCCCTGCAGCACGCCTCCGCGCTCACACGTTCTGGGGGCTTCCTTCCTCCGCGCCCCCCATTCCCCGCGTGGCAGGAGGTGGAGCTGTATAAGACCAGCCACCGAGACAAGCTAGGCCTGATGGTTTGCTACCGCACGGACGATGAGGAGGACCTGGGCATCTATGTTGGAGAGGTACGAAGGCGGGGCGCAGGAGTAGAGTGTTCTAGGAGGCGGTGGAGCCCCACGCCTCCTCCCTGTGTGCTAGGACATCAGGGCCAGACTCTGACGGTGTCCACCTGCACGGCACCAGCAGCGGGGGGAGGCACCGTGGTGGCGGGTGCTGACGCAGGGTCTGGTACGCGGAGAGTCCCCGCACCTACCCCTGTGGCCTGTCCGTGCCGCCCAGGGCACTGAGGCTGCACATAAAGAGCCGACCGCTGGGGATGGGGCCTACTTAGCATCACATAGGGCAGCTGATGGCTTCCGTGTGTGTGTGTGTGTGTGTGTGTGTGTGTGTGTGTGTGTGTTCATCCCGGCAGCCCTCCCCAGGAGGGGATGGGGACAGTGATGGGGACAGTGAGTGAGGCCGAAGTCCCAGCCAGGCTTTGTTCCCCTCCCACGCCCTGCAGCCAGCCTCTCCCGGTACTCACGGGATCCTTCTTCCCCAGCGGCCCGTGGCAGATGTCTGTGTGTCCGCAGGAGGGTGGATGGCTCCCCAGCTGCCCCCCACGTGCTGGTAGCGCTCTGATCAAGTCAGCCTCCGTATGACTGTCTGACTGTCCACCAAGCCCCAGGGCTGATATTTTGGTGTGGGTGTATGCAAGGGAAAGTGTCCGGCTGCCGCCATTTACCCAGCCAGTGACAGGTTTCCATGCAAAAAGAGTATACGAGTGCCAGCTGGGGGCATGGGCCTGGGCCTGGGGGTGGTGGCCAGGGGCTGGGAAGCTCTCGGCTGGCAAGTTCGCGGCTCGTGCTGGGGAGCGGTGACTAGCCCAAGACCCAGTTTTGTTCCTGCCTCCTGGAGCTTGGAAGCTTCTGGTCTGAGCTGCAGACGGAGCAAGCAAGGAGGAGGCTTCAGTGTGCTTTGGGGGTTTGGGGGTCCCCGAGGTGAGGCTGCCCCTTGCTACAAAGGGAACCTTAGCGAAGCGTGCCGGGCCACCGTGATGCATCTGCCTTGCAGGTGAATCCCAACAGCATCGCAGCCAAAGACGGCCGGATCCGCGAGGGCGACCGGATCGTCCAGGTGAGCAGGGCCGGCAGGCCTGACCGAGGCCTCGCTGCCCTGGCCGCCCAGCTACCGGTCCTCGGCCAGCCCCAGCTCTCTCCGGCTGTGCCTGAAACCAGGGCTGGGTCTCCTCCCTCTCCTGTACTGCTGCCCCTGGTGGCTCCCGTGTGCTCATGGGATCTGCTGGCATCGAGGAGGGCCTGTGCCACTCTGGCACCTAGTCAGCCTCTCCGTCCATCCTGCAGGCATGAGCACCCCCCCCCCCCCACGCCACATTGTCCTCGGGGCACAAGTGCTCTTGCACGGGCCGGGCTGTCCTGGTCCTGAGCACCTTGCAGCCAGTTTCCATCCTGTCGGAGCTCCAGAGCCTTTCCTGGCTCACGGTGCTCTGCCTGGAGCTCCCTGTGAGGGCATCCGAGCAGTTCGGCCGGGGCCCGTGCCACAGCCAGCCCTGGCATTCTTGTTGACGGTCCCTTGGCTTGTCACAGATAAATGGCGTGGACGTCCAGAACCGGGAAGAGGCGGTGGCCATTCTGAGCCAGGAGGAGAACACCAACATCTCGCTGCTGGTGGCCCGGCCTGAGAGCCAGGTGTGTGTGCCCGGTGGGATACTGTGGGACCCCTGGCATCGGGCTTCTGCCTTGGAAGCTGCTGATCTGTGACAAGGGCAAAGATATGCCAGCGGCCCGGCCCCGCTGGAGGGTGGGTAGTGTCTTTGGGGCGCGTCTGCCCTTCCGGCCTCGGATGGCTGGGTGTGAGGCCTAGAGGCCGCTGCGGGGGGCGGTGTCTGGGGAGGTCCTTAAAGCAGAGGGGACAGCACGGGCCTGTCTCTGCAGCTGGCAAAGCGGTGGAAGGACAGTGACCGGGATGACTTTCTGGATGACTTTGGCTCTGAGCATGAGGGGGAGCTGCGCGCACGGAAGTTGAAACCCCCCCCTGCCCAGCAGGTGAGGAAGGAGGCCAGAGGCGGGTCGCGGGGAGGGCAGATGGGAGGCCGGGGGGGGGGGGGGGGGGGAGGGCTGGACCCAAAGGCCCTTCCGACCCTCCGACCCTCCGGCCTCCACGGGCCGCACGCTGAGTGGGGCTCGTCTCTCTGCCCCAGCTTGGCAACGAAGAGGAGAAAGGGGTCCCCGATGTGGGCACGGGCCTGAGCAACAGCCAGGAGCTGGACAGTGGGGTGGGCCGCACCGACGAGAGCACCCGCACCGAGGAGAGCTCCGAGCACGACCTGCTGGGCGACGAGCCCGCCAGCGCCGCCGACACCCCCGGGGCCCTGCGCAAGAGCCGCGACCTGCACTTCAGCATGGACTCCCTGCTGGCCGAGGGGGCGGCGCTGGGCGGGGGCGACCTCCCGGGCCTCACGGAGGAGGAGTACGAGCGCTACCGCGAGCTGCTGGAGATCAAGGGCCACCTGGAGAACGGCAACCAGCTGGGCCTCCTCTTCCCCAGGGCGTCCGGCGGCGGCAACAGCGCCCTGGATGTGAACCGCAACGAGAGCCTGGGCCACGAGATGGCCATGCTGGAGGAGGAGCTGCGACACCTGGAGTTCAAGTGCCGCAACATCCTGCGGGCGCAGAAGATGCAGCAGCTGCGCGAGCGCTGCATGAAGGCCTGGCTGCTGGAGGAGGAGGGTCTCTACGACCTGGGGGCCGGCGAGCCCAAGAAGCACGAGCTGTCGGACATCTCCGAGCTGCCAGAGAAGTCGGACAAGGACAGCACCAGCGCCTACAACACCGGGGAGAGCTGCCGCAGCACCCCGCTGCTCGCAGAGCCCCTGCCGGAGAGCCCCCTGCGGCGGGCCGCCGCCGGCAACTCCAACTTGAACCGGACCCCTCCCGGCCCCGCCGGCCCCACCCACCCCAAGGCAGCCCCCCCGCAGGGGAGCCCCGCCAAGTTCCGATCTCTCTCCCGGGATCCCGAGCTGGGCCGGAGACCGCACTCGGAGGAGCGAGTCCGCCGGAGCCCCAAGCCGGGCGTGACCCTGGAGCGCGTGGGCCCTGAAGGCAGCCCTTACCTCTCGCGGCGCCACCGCGGCCAGGGCCAAGAGAGCGAGCACTACCACAGCTGTGTGCAGCTGGCCCCGCCGCGCGGCCTGGAAGAGCTGGGCCACGGGCCCCTCACTCTGGCCGGCGGCCCCCGGGTGGGCGGGGCAGCGGCGGCCACCGAAGCCCCCCGCATGGAGTGGAAGGTCAAGGTGCGCAGCGATGGGACCCGCTATGTGGCCAAGCGGCCGGTGCGCGATCGCCTCCTCAAAGCCCGGGCCCTGAAGATCCGGGAGGAGCGCAGCGGCATGACCACCGACGACGATGCGGTGAGCGAGATGAAGATGGGCCGCTACTGGAGCAAGGAGGAGCGGAAGCAGCACCTGATCCGGGCCCGGGAGCAGCGGAAGCGGCGCGAGTTCATGATGCAGAGCCGGCTGGAGTGCCTGCGGGAGCAGCAGAACGGCGACAGCAAGGCCGAGCTCAACATCATTGCCTTGAGCCACCGCAAAACCATGAAGAAGCGGAACAAGAAGATCCTGGACAACTGGATCACCATCCAGGAGATGCTGGCCCACGGCACTCGCTCCGCCGACGGCAAGCGGGTCTACAACCCTCTGCTCTCCGTCACCACTGTCTGAGCCCCGCTGTGCTCCGGGGCAGGCCTTCTGCCCCCCTCCCCCCCCAGGTCCAGGGAGCCTCCCAAGACCCTGTCCCCTGCTCTCCCTTAGAATCTAGTGTGTGTCTGTGTGTACGCACGGCGTGTGTGCACCTGTCTTTGTGTGTGTGCACAGGACCTTGTTGCCAGAGAGAAGCCCCTGAGGAGGAGGGACGCCTCTCTCCACCGGCTACTTCCTGCTCCAAGCACAGCGGCTACGTCGCCAGCTGGCACGGGGGACACCCTTTCCGCTGTGTGCCGGCCACGTGTGCCTAACGCGAGCGCAGGCACACGCACACGCAGTCCCCTCTCCGGAGCTCTCGGCCTGGGTACTTGGGGACGGGAAAGGACTGAAAAGGAGAGACGAAGAGGACTGTCCTAAGCACAAGAGAATGCCTGGCTGTGAAGCTGAGCACGGCCTCGCCCCCTGCCGGGAGACTTGGTTATTTGTAGACAAAGGCACCCCTGAGTTTTGTGGTTTTTCTCCCTTTCTGTGCTTGCCGGTTGTTGTTTTTCTGTTTTGTGGACTTGCCCTGGGGGATGGCGGCTCCTTCAGGCGGCCTGACAAAGCGGACCCCCAGTGATGGCTGGGAAGGAGGTGGGGGGGGGGGGAAGGAAGAGAGGGAGGGCTGGGGCAGGGGGAGGGAAGGGTCGGGGGAAAAAGAAGGGGAGAAGGGGAAGCAGCTTTCTTGGTGGTCTCCGCCGTGAGGTGTGGGGATGGGCAGCCTTCGATGTGGCCTGCGAGGCCCACTCCGGAGCCCACGTCCTTCCCCGATGACCGAGGGAGAGCCAAGACGGAAGTAGCAGTGGAAGAACTCAGTGACAAGACCCGTGCTGACCTTAGGGAGCTGCCGCACCCAAGAGGGACGGGCCGGCCAGCCGGGTTGCCTGGGGAGAAGACGCTCCCCAAGTGTGGACCCGGCCCAGGCCTCGGGGCCATCCCGGCTCAGAGAGCCTCAGACCGGAGGCACACAGGCTGCCTGCCCCTGCCCCCCCATTGGCATTGGGAGAATAAAGTAAGCTGCCTTTTTGAGGTGACTCCTGGTCTCTCTGTGTTCATTCTCGTTGGGCCAGGAGACGGGAAGAAGGTTTTGGGGGGCGGGCACGGGCAAGGTATGGGTCAATTGAAAGCTATGCTCTGTGCCTTCTCGGTGTCACTGAGGAACGGCGAGGTCTTCTTAAGTCCGTCGTGTACTCTGGGAGCACACACAACAGTCACCTGAATTATTTCAGAAGTGTGACGTGGTCACAGGGATGGTGCCCAGATGCAGGAAGGATGGCAGAGGACTGGCTTAGCGCCGGTGGCAGGCCTGCCTCCGGCATGTGGGTGAGGCCGGCACTAGGTGGTCTAGCGGAACCCTTGAGAAGTGGGCTCCACCCTCCCCCCACCCCAGCTCAGGAAGCACTCTAGAAGAGGGAAGGAGCTGGGAAGCTCTTTTTGAAGTATATTTATTTTGAGAGAGAGAGCGCACGCAAGTGGGGAAAGGGCAGAGAGAGGGAATCCCAAGGCTCCACACCATCAGCACAGAACCCGATGCAGGGTTCGAACTTACAAACTGTGAGATCAAGACCTAAGCCAAAACCAAGAGTCGGATGCTTCACCAACCGAGCCCCCCAGGCGTCCCAGAGCTGGGAAGTTCTAGAAGGCACAAACTCCTCTCCTTATTTGGGGACCCCCACGGGGCCTAGTACGGAGCTTGCTGAGTAAAGGTCTTTTGGCCACATGGGTGAACATCTGGGTGGTCAGAGGCCCCTTCCATGTTGGGAACTCCCAGAGGGGCAGCCAGATGTTCGAGGTTCCGTTCAGTGCAGCAACTGGGCATGTGCTAAGTGCTGGGTGGGGGACCAGGGCCCCAAAGACCGCAACTCCAGGGGCCCCAGCTCGTCTTGTGTGCAGTGCCCCCTGGGGTGGGCAGCACAGCAGTGAAGGAGCTGTCTCCCAAGCACACGCAGGACGCTGCCAGCAGCCGAAGTGCACAAGGAGGCATTAAAATTGTATTGAAACATCAGTGTAGGCCTCTCATTAATCCCCCTGATTGACTGAGATGGGTATGAGCGGGAAATCCCAGTAAGTGTTTCCAGAAGCCACCTGCTCTGTGGGAAAGGCTGGGCCCTGAGGGCGGGCCACAGCTGGGGGGGGGGGGGCGGGGGGGAGAAGGCCATCACACCGCAGGCCTGGAACCCCAGCACATGGGGAGGGAGGAAAGGGCTTGTTGGTGAAAAGGGGCAGATGGGAAAGGAAGGGGTTGGGGCTGGGGACAGGCTTTCTCAGCCCTCCTAGGCCTCTGGAGCCCAGCACTAGGCACATCTGTTCTGCAGAGGGGCCAACTGGGCCCCAAGCAGGCCCCATAGAGGATGGGGCCCCAAAAGCCTGGCCCCGGCTGCGGGAAAACTGGCTGGAAGCCAACTGGAGACGGGCCAACCTCTCTGGCTGCTGAGGGACTCACTTTGATGGCTCTAAAGGCACCCCATTTTTGTCTGGGAGGAGAGAGTGCCAGAAGCCCAGTGTTCTTGGGATGTGGGCCAGGACAGGCCCATAAACTGTGTGGAGTCCCTTGCCATGTGGAAGCTGGCACCAGGGGTCCTGGGAGAGGTGGCACCAGGAGGGCCAGCAACCCTTAGCTATTGCTGCCCTGGAACGGACGTCACTTTTGGGTCCTATTGCCGTGGAGCAGAATCAAAGAGCCACCGGGCAGCCACAAGCGACCACTGTTCGCCCTGCGTGCCTGGCACAGGTTGTTGGCAGAACCCCTCCCCCTTCACCCCTCGGCAAGGCGGGGGGAGCAGCAATCCCTGCCAGCGGGCGCCCCCCGAACCCCCCACCGCTGGTTTCCCGGAAGTTCGGGAAGCCCATCAGCCAGCAGTCCTAGCCTCGCCTGACCCTCGGGGGACTCTCGGCCCCAAGTCTCCTGCTGCACCCCTGTTTCTGGGAAGGAGTCAGCCCTTCCCCACAGCCTCCATTCCTGTCACTTTGTCCCCACCCACTTCGAGGACTGAGAGTCAAGGAGCGGGGAGAGGCTGGTGTCCCCTAGCCCGAAGGAGGTCCCCAGGCAGTCCCAGGTCACAAGCCACCCTCCACACACCCGGGCCCTCCCAGTGCCACAGAGCACTAGGTGCTCAGGGGAGACGGGGCACTGAGACGAGATGCAGGACGAACTGGAAGAGGCAAGATTGGCTCCTCAGAGACGTGAGGACTCACATCACCTTTCCTTCCACTTTCCTGTGCCTTCTATGCGTCCCGCCGGACACCATGAAGTGAGAGCACAGGGGGAGGCAACACGGAGGTGGGGTGCGGGACCTGGAGGGACCACCCCACCGCCCGCCACCAGGTGCAGCGGCCTTAGCCGCACCAGCGAGTAGGGGGGCTCACGACACCCCACGGCAACAGCGCGGGAGGTACGTGCTCAGGAGCACGGCTCGAGCCCGGGGCTCTGCGCAGGTGGCGCTGTACCTACGCGTGCTGCTGACTGCCACGTTCCAGGGAAGCCGGCCACGGCCCCTGACTTTCTCTGGGCAGCTGCCCTTCTGCTGGCAGGTCACCGGGCCCTCTCCCAGGCGGGCCACAGAGACCCTGCCGTGCAGCGGCCAGGTGAGGGCGGGAGAGAACGAGGCCGTCCCCTCTGCCAGAAGACAGCAGGTGCTGGGTAGAAGCGCAACCCCACGGCCTGCCCAAACCTATGCGGGTAGCTGGGAGAGGCAGAAGGCAGACACCGTGGGCACCGGGCAGGGAAGGCCTAACTGGGGCCAAGGAAGGACAGCCTGTGACAGCAGAGTGAGGCCCCAGCCAGTGCCTGCGCCATCCAGGTGGCTAAGGGGACCGGTGGCCCAGCTCTGCGCATGTGCAGAAGGCACGACAACGCAAGTCGGGAGCCCACGTCCTGAATACCGGTGACAGCCAGCAACTGTTTATTGAAAGTAGCAAGGAGGGCCCCTCGGTGCCACCTTCAAGCCTGGATGTGACTCTTGGCACTGAAGGCCAGGTAGTAGATCACCAGGCCGATGGCTGCAGCCAGTACCTCGGTAGAGACCCAGGGTCCATTCCAGGTGCCCTGCAAGAAAGGAGACCAAAGCCACCTCAGGGGAGAGAAGGGCGAGGAACCAGCCAGCCCCGGCCACCTGCCCTCTAGGGCCCAAAGGCACACCGACCCTCTCCCGGCCCGTCCCCACCCCTCAAAAAGGGCAAGGCTTGCGGCATGCTCCCTGCTTCCCCTGAGACCGGCCGGCCTCTTCACGCTTACCCGATGGTCCACACTGACTGTGAACAGGGGTGGGATGATAGAAATGTCCTCATTATTTCTCTGAGCCTGCAAGAGATGCTGGGGTCAGGGGTGCCGCCAGGCAGGGTGGGGAGAGGTTGGACGAGCGGGAACATTGGCCCAAGCCACGGAAGACAGAAGAGCCGGGCAAGAGAGAAACACTGAAGGTGCGAGCACAGGCGTGGCAGGCGGTCAGGAAGGCGTGCCACCCCCCCACCCCGACCCTGGGTCAGCCTTCTCTGTGAAGGCAAGGTCCCTAGTGGCCCGGAGCTCGGGTAAGAGGCACTACAGGGCGAAGGTGGCCGTGGAAGTGAGGTGCACCCTCCCTCCTGTAGGCCTGGGCGGGGCTCCGGGTCGCTGATACTCACCTTCCTCAGCAGACTGTAGGACTCCTCGTCAAAGAATCTGACCTCATAGGTGCCTGCATGGGCACTCTTGTGGTCTAGGCTCCAGGACACCTGGGTTGGGTAGGTTTGACCGAGGTGGGCACAGTGGACACATCCAGGCCCCCCGGCAGCACTGACACAGTACCACCACCCGCAGCCTGAGTCAAACAACCGCAATCCTGCTCCACTGGGCCATCCCTAGGGCTTCAAAGTCATGCCGGTGGGCAGGTGGCCTCCCCCCAAATGACAACCGCGGCATCAGCATCCCTTACCTGATAACGTCCCACGTCCTGGCCCCGGGTCACGGGAAATTGTTTTCCACTGACATCAGCATAAAGAGCCATATTCTGGGACGGGACAAAGAAGAGAGTCACCTTCTCCTCCCCCCCTACTCCCCCCCCCCCCCCCCCGTCAGCAGAAACCCCACTGTGCTGTTCACAGCAGCACTCGTGGCCTGTGGGCAGGGAGGCTGGGCACACTAGGGGACCACACTGTGTCTGGCAGGGGGCACCACGTAAGAGCCATGGAGTTAGGCCTGCCGCAACCGGAGCGATGCCAGGAAGCCGACCCCCGTTGATGCTGTTACTGCCTCTGCACACCTACCTATGAGGGGGACTCATCCCCGCTATGGCCCGACCTCCCTAACCCACGGCAAGCCTGTTAACTGTGAACACGGGTGGGGTAACTGAAGTGTACTCATTCCTCTGAGCCTGGGAGAGGGTGTTGGGGTCAGGGGGTGCCCCCGAGCCACCCAAGGAGTGTTGTACTCAGAAAAGACCACCTAGGCAAACAGCAACCAGGAAAGGGCTCCGGGCTATGGGCGCTCAGGGGCCAAACCTCTGCTGTTTCTCATTTCCCAGTACCCTTACAAGGCACAGCAAGACGTCTACCTACGTTTCCACACCGAGGCAGACTAGGAAAATGTTCTCTTAACACCTGCTTCACACAGTCTGGCCTGGTTGTGCCCTACCCTCTCTCCTCCACCCGTTAAGTCAAAATTCTCAATCTCCCTCTGTCTACATGGGTCCCTGGGTCTGATCCCATCAACTGCCCGTGAGGACCTGATGCCCAAGGTCCCAGGCTCCCTGTGGACCTCTGGCTCTGGCTGAATCCCCCCTGGACCCTGCCTCACCTGGACCCTGTTCTTGCACGTCAGGGAGATCTCCACGATGAAAACGGTCTCGGTGGAAATGACGGCATCCGAGGTGGTGTAGTAGGAAGGGGTGATCTGGGGCTCCACGCAGGCCTCTGCTGTGGGGAGGAGGCAGACGTGCTTACGTAAGGCCCAACTGGTGGGTGCTGGGCTGGGGGGCAGAAGGGACCGCCCAGACCCACTTCCCAGACCTTGTCGGCTGACACACGGGGCCCTTTGGAACCTGTCAGGTGGGATGTGAGAGACAGATCCGAACACTCAGTCAGAAGTGCAGTGGCGGTGGAAGGGGTAGGGTGGGATGGCCTTGAAGGAAGGCCAGGGCTGCGAAGGCTTTGTACAGGCGGAACCTCAACGTAAGGGCAAAAGAAGAGCAGGTGAGCGAGCACGCACGTGAGAGGGGGTGGAGGCGGCAGCAGCAGGACAGACTCACTGCACAACCGGGGCCTGTGGCTGGACCTATGGACACGGAAGCCATGCGAGGGCTTGGGGTTGCAGCCGGACCTCGATTCAGAGCCGTGCACAGCCCTGGCCGGTTTATTGAAGGCACCCTCCACAGACACCAAGCATGGTGCAGCTTGCAACCCGTGAGGGCTTGAGATGCAAGGGTCTCTGCCCCCACCCACGGCTGGCAGAAGGCCAAGACTGGCCCCAGTGTCTCCGAGGGAAGAAAACGGGCACAGCTTGTACCCTTTAACAGGGCTGCCCTGAGAGAAAGGAGGCTGCCTCAGCCATCATCACGCTGCTCGAGGCTGCAGGGAAGGAAGGACACTGCCTAAATCACAGGGTGCCAAGCAGATGCTACCAGTGGGAAAGTTCTCAGCCAGCTGCTCTCTGAATGTGTCCTGGCACAGCCACGCATGAGGCAGACAGAGAAGCTTTGCAGCTGGGCAACAGGAGGAAGATGCCTGGGAATGTTAGTGGGGGCTGGTTCTCAGGGGCCACATCTGTGCCCCGCTAAGCTTGGCTTTTTTCCCAAGGACCTTGTGGAGCACCACAGGGTTTTACAGTCAGGTTTGTCCCTTCCAGACACCACTGGCTACACCATGGGTAATTCCTGAGGGGCAGGTGAGAAGGGCGCGAGTAGGGAAGCCAGTTAGGCTGATGAAACCCTCCAGGCACCAAAGGCACTGGCCCAAGTGGCAGCGTGGTGTGGCGCATAGGTAAAGTGAATGTGTACGAAGTACCCCTGACTCAGGCCCCCCAGACTTAGCGCTGGCTCCTGCAAGGACCTCCTCCTCAACACGCTTCTGGACTCCAGTTCCTGAGTTCAACCCCGCCACCAGGTGTTAAGAATCTCTCAAGAATGTACATGTAGATCTGACCGTGGCTCAACTCTGCTGAAAAGCCCTGTAAGAATACACCAGGGCCTCAGAGAAAAAGTCAAGGGTCTGGCCCGGCACTCAAGCCTTCCCCCACCCTTTTCCCCTTCCTTCCCTCTTTTCCAATCTAACTTGCCCACGTTCATGGTCCTTCTGCCGGGCCCCATCCCCGCTTCCTCTCTTCACTTACAGCTCCCTTCCTGGGGAGGCCTGGCCCCACTGCACCGGGTCAGGTGGCTCCTCTCCCACTAGCCTAGTCTTTCACTCGGATAGCCCTGCGCTGCCGAGTTTTGCTCTTGTCCGACCACCCCCACCCCCACCCCCTCCAGGACTGGGAACTCCGGTGGGAGCAGGGACGTATGTCATTTTCCCTGCTGGAGCTGGGAACGAGACAGACTCTGGTACTCTTCCTCGGAGGGGCGGACGGTGGGGGGGGGGGGGGTTGGGAAGTTTTGGCTGTTTCTTCCAGCAGCCTGGCTGCTGGGTAAACGTGTGTGGTGCAGGAGCGTGTGGTGGCCTCGGTCGCCGCGCCCCGGGGCCACCTGCCTCTCGGAGGAAGAAGGCCCAGAACCCCGCTTCGCCCGCACCCCTCCTCCCCCCACGCACCACCAGTCGTGGGAGAGAGGCTCGCCAGAAAGGGGCTCCGGCCAGGCCGCTACCTGAGCAGCAGGAGAGGCTGGACAGCAGGAGTAGCGCCAGGGCGCCGAGAGATGCCAGCGCCGCCATCGCCTCTTCTCTGCCGAGGGAAAAAGGGAGAGACTCCCCTGAACACGAGGGGCAGACGAGGAAGCGCGACGCGTAAGCAGCGGGGGCAGCCAATCAGGCGCCGGCGGGCCAGTGACGCCACAGGCGGCACTGACGTGTCCCCTCCCCAGACCAGAGGCCTCGGTGGCCGCCCCATCAAGATGGCGACGGCGACGGGCGGCGGCAGCGGCGGCGGCGGCGGCGGCGGCGGCGGAGGCGGCGGCGCTCTCTGCGCCGGAAGGGGGCGTGAGAACCGGCGCGTCAGCGCGCGTGCGCACTACTGGGTCCATGCCGGCTCCCGGCACTTCGCGCCCTGCCAAGCTCTCGCGAGAGCGGTGTCTACGTGTCTGGACGTGCGGCGGTTCTCACTTTCCGTCATGGCGCTGAAGGTGGCGGCAGTCATCGGTGGCGCTGCGAAAGCGGTGCTCAGACCGGCCCTCCTCTGCCGTCCTTGGGAGGTGAGAAGGGGCAGCGGTCCGCGGGGACAGCCTCAGCGCTCGCTGGGCCGGGCCGAGGGCGGCTGGCTTGCGGAGCGTCTTGGAGCCCGATTGGCTGTGGGCCCCGTGAGGGGCGGGGTGAGGGCTACGCGCCGGAGTTGATTGGCTGCCTCCGCTGTCAGTGAGGGGATTGGATCAAGTGGGCCCTTTGTTGGGCTTTCCCAGGGGTCTCGGTCTTGGGCGGGGGGAGCCCCGGAGGGGCGGGGAGAGCGGGCAGCGGCCGGCAGAGTGTCAACTCCCTAGTATACTGTGGGAGCCCTGCCGAAGCGGTCACGTGTCCCGGCCCGCCTTCCTCTTGCGGCCTCAGGAATCCTGTTCCTAGCCCCAGTACCTCCTCGGGTTTTTCTGTTGCGGACCTTTTTGTCACTTGTCCCAGTGGAGTTGGAGAACCGAATTTTGCCAAGTGCATCACCCCCCCCCCGACATTTTTATAGTTCCAGATGCTTTTTCATCCCCCAGGCGTCCGGAATGGGAGGGAGTTAGATTTTCTGACACTGGTGAGGTGGGGTGGCCGTGGGGGCTTTGTTTCCGCAGTTCTCCGTTTAGGACCTTGGTTATTCACTCAAGTCTCATTCCTCTCTCTTTACACACTTAAATGAGGATAACTTAGTCCCTGGGTGGGTCAGAAGCCATCCGAAGCATCAGCGAGCCAAGACTGATTTTAGGGGACAAGAGGTATGACCTCCCGGCCTGGCTCCCCCCAACTAACCTACAGTGTGGCCACCCTCCTGTCTCTGGGTTCCAATTTCCCCCGTCTCAAAGGATCTAGCCCACCCTGACCTTCCAGAATCCTGTGACTTTGCTGACACTCGGATGCATGTGCTATGCCTCTGCCTTCTGACCCCTCGGGAAGACTACCCTTTGACAGTTTATGCTTTATGAAATTCTCATTTCTCTTAACTTGCTGATGAGGGACTTGCCAGAGGCCCTGACGGCTCTGGCAGCTGGGCTCCCTTGGTGTCTTGGTGAAGACTTTTGTGCCCTCCCTGACCTCCCCTTCTATGTGTGCTTGTGTCCACGTTAGGGTGGGGGGAGGGCAGTGAATGGTTGGTAGCTGGGCAGTGCCTTGCCCTGAGACTGGTTGTCCTGGGTATGGGAAGCTTTAGAGATGAACCGTAGATCTTTGGTCCGACTGATTGGGACCTTGTGGGAAAACATGCAGCCACCATCGGCACTTGATGTAACATAAACATGCCAAGGAAAGGAGCCTCGCTAAGATGTGGAGCATGGGAATCCTTTGTCAGGAACACATACCACCCGGGACCCCTTTCTTTCTGTGGCGCCATCACAGCATGGCTGACGGTCCACCTCCCTGCTTAACGAGTGAGCGGCAGGCCTGCGCATATGTCCCATCCTGCCTTCAACTGGGCGTCTCTGATGGGTAACGTCACAGGGTGGCATAGGTGTGAGGTAGAACCTGTGTAAGCCCTCGAGGGAAGGTGCCTGTATCTGTCCTGAGCAAGGTCAGGGGAGTAAGTCTATCTTGAGAGCTCTCTGGGGCTTTGGCTAAAGCCTGAAGGAAACATCTAGCATCGGGACCAGGTGAGGGAGAGGTTTAGCCCAGGTGGTGATGTGATCCAAGGTGGGTGGTGGGGGTGGTGGCCCAGATACAGAGCTAGGTGAAGGGGCAGCTCACCACCGTGGCCGAGTTACCTGCGTAGCACCAGCGGACTCCCAGGAGGATTTACTGCTGGGAGCTGTAGGGGTCCACCGCATGCCGCCCCCACCGCTGGACATCAGCCATGAAAACCGGCCTAAGGGGCTGGTGTAGTGAAGGAGTGGGCCTGCCCTGCTGGGGACCAAATGGCTTGCTGCGTCCTCCCAGCAGCCACGTGAAGTGGGTGCCTCTGTTCCGTGGGTTTTAGACAGGAAGCTCAGCAAGGTTAAACTGTTTGCTACCAAGAGATGGTGGGTTTAGACCGAGGCCTCCCTGACCCCCAAGCCCACCATCTCTTCCTTCATTTTCTGGCGCGTTCATTGATTCAGGAAATGTTTCTTATGTCTGAGCTCTGGACCGGGCATTCTGTTCGGTCTTGGGATGACAGTAGGAAATTGGACCAATATGGCTTCCACCCTCAAGGACTTCGGGGTTGGGGAGGGACCGAGGCAGTTGCTAGGGACAACCTAAGGATATTGTGGTTGGTGGGGTGGAGGGGGGGGACAGTGAATGGTTGGAGCTGGGCAGTGCCTTGCCCTGAGACTGGTTGTGTCAGCCAAGGGGGACCAACAACTTGGCAGCCTTAGGGCATCAGAGAAGGCTTCCTGGAAGAAAGGCGGTGGAAGCCTCCTTCCACAAGTCATATCGAGAGCCTACAAGTAAGGTGAATCCAGGGGTGCCTGGGTGGTTAAGCATCAGACTCTTGATTTCGTCTGCAGTCGTGAATTCATGGGTTGGGCTCCACACTGAGTGTGGAGCCTGCTTAGGATTCTCTTCCTCTCCCTCTGCTCCTCCCCTGCTTGTGTGCCTTCTCTCTCTCTCTCTCTCTCTCTCTCTCTCTCAAAAAAAAAAAAAAAAAAAGATGAGTCCAGATACTGACAAGTGCTAGAAAGGAAAATTGGAAAGCCCCGAGTGTGCCTGTGGCTGCAGATCCAGGGGCCACATGGATGAGCAGATACCCCGAAGCCTTTTGTCCTAGTAGTCACCCCCCTCCTGGCCCCTGGCTTGGCTGAGTGAGTGGCACACCTATGCCGCCAGAGCCTGTGCGAGTGGCCGCCTTGTGAATACCAGCGTGGGAAACCCAGAGGGGATGATCAGCCTCTGTCTGAGCTTTCTAGACTTCTAGCAGGAAGGTATGGCTCTTTGCAAGATGGCCACGGTGACCCTGCCGTTGGCTGGAATACTCTGATGCTGCCCCAGTGGGAAATTGGCAGAGCATCTCCAAGTGACAAAAAGGACCTTGGCTCTGCCCCTGCCTCTTTGGATTGAGAGACACCGGGTGTGTTCCCAGGTGGGGAGCAGGAGGAGCAGAGTGAGGATGCCTAGGCCCTCCGCAGTGGCACGTGGCAGACAGGTGTCTACCTCCAGGACTGTGCGGGGACCCTAGATGGATCACTGCTCAACAGCTGTCCCCTTTGACTCGGATGGCTTTTACTCTGAAGCTGTCAGACGTGGCATTGGGGTGGCCAAACATGGCTGTTTCTGAGTCGGGGGGTTGGGGACATTCATCTTCCACGTAGGCCACAGAGCAGTTTTGCAGTCCTTTGTGAAAGCCCTCTGAGAGATTGGCGTCTGTTATTCTTCTAAAAATGGTTAGATTTTCCCTGGCGCGTTTGCTTTGGACTTGTGATTCCGGAGGGCCGTTCCCACGATGCCAACAGTGGCTGTCTCTGGGTGGACAGGGGACTGGGTGCTGTCTTTTTGTTCTGATCTCCGTGTTAGGACTGTGTGTTGTTTTTGTAATAAGGAACAAGATTTATTTATACATTTTTAAGTTTCGCTCATTTATTTTGAGACGGAGAGAGAGGGAGAACCCCAAGCAGGCTCCGCACTGTCAGCACAGAGCCCGACGTGGGGCTCGATTCCACGAACCGTGAGATCATGACCTGAGCCAAAATCAAGAGTCGGATGCTTAACCGACTGAGCCACCCAGGCGCCCCATAAGGAAAAAAGATTCTTAAAATGACAAAATGATTGTTGTGGCCGCCCCAGGGTTTGCCACGTGCAGTGTGCCAACTTTTCCACGTTATAGACAACAAACATCACTGGGCAGGACTAATTATTGGCTAATAAAGAATCAGACAACACAAGAGAGAAACATTTCTTAAGTTGATTAACAGCTGATTGCGGAGCTGACGGAAGCATAGAGGGTCGCCACGACCCTCCATGATGATTTGACTGGCTGGTCCTTGGGAAATGGAGGCTCTCGGGCCATTTGGGTGCGTACCACATGCCGTTCACCACATGATGGTGCAGGGGTGAGGCGGAGGGATGACGCGTGGGACCTGGCTGGGCATGGTGGGGACGGTTCCTCTTCCCTGCCAAGAGTTCAGCTGGCCTTTACCGAATCGACTTTCTGGGCCGGACAACAACCACTGGCATCTGGTTCTCTTCGCCAGGTTCTAGGTGCCCACGAGGCCCCCCGGAGGAGCTTCTCCGTAAGTACCTGCCAGAGCGTGTACGCGCGTGTGTATGTGTGTGCGCCCGAGAACGCTAGTGTTTATGCACATATGCACCTGTCTGTGCGTGCGTAGGTGTGTGCGTGCATGCACGTATGTGTGCTGTGCCTGCCTGTTTGTTCCCTGGCGCTCCGGGTCCTTCTCTCTGAGGCACAGTCTCAGAGGTCACCCACCCCTCCTCACCCAAAGCGCACTACACAGTATCCCCGTTCCCTGGGCACAGCCTCGTTCCTCCAACCCTGGCTGATTCATGTCTTCTTCCTTTCTGTCCCTCCTCTAGCAACAGACAATTGTGAGTATTCCTCTCATCTGCCTGTTAAGTTTTGGGGCTTTTAGTTGCTCTGGGATTGAGCCAAGTCCAGGCGGGGGTGGGGACTGCTTCTGCCGCCACTCTCCCGACCAAGGAACCCCTCCCCCCCCCCCACCGTGATTAACTTGTCTGGGCTGGGGTGGCGGGGTCAGGTAACCCCGAGCTGGAACCTCATGACTGGCCGGCCCACCGGGCCCACCCTCACCTTCCCGTCTCTCCAGCCTCCGTCGGCTAAGTATGGTGGGCGGCACACGGTGACCATGATCCCGGGGGATGGCATCGGGCCAGAGCTCATGTTGCATGTCAAGTCTGTGTTCAGGTACACGGCCCTTGGGCCTACCTCCCCTTGACCCGTACCCCTAGGGGAGCTTATACCCCGGCGGGGGGGGGGGCGGGGCTTGAGAACTGTGCCAAGAGGGACCGTCAGCCCAGAAGCCCACTGGCCAGGGCTCCGCCCCAGCGCCCCTTGAGGCAGCGGCAGGAGGGCTGAAAGCCCAGGCCTTTTGTCCCAGTGCCTGTGATCCCGGGCACGAGGAAGGTGGCAGCGGTCCTGCTGCTAACTGTGTTGTAGAGTTCAAGTATCTCCCCGTCAGTTGGCGCAGGTCGACCCCGTCTCCCCTCAGGCAGAGCCAGGTCAGGGTGGACAGCGGTGGTGGCCAGGCCTCTGCGCCCAGTAGTCCAGGCGGGCTTCCTAGAAGAGGCGTGGGGGAGGCCTGGGGCTCGCCACCTTGACCCAGTTCTGCCCCAGGCACGCATGTGTGCCGGTGGACTTCGAAGAGGTGCACGTGAGCTCCAACGCTGACGAAGAGGACATCCGCAATGCCATCATGGCCATCCGCCGGAACCGTGTGGCCCTGAAGGGTGAGTGCGGAGGCCAGGGCGGGGCACCGTGCACGATCCCTCTCATTTCCAAGCCGACACACACTTGTCCCTGGGGCCGCACGACTTGGACTTTAGGGTTTTTCTGGCTGGGGAGGACCCTTGGGCTTGGAGAGTGGACAGAAACTTTTGGGGTCTGTGCCGCGATTCTGAGAGCTTGTGGAACTAGGCTGGACAGGAGCCTGTTCAGTAAAGGGCTTCCCCCACCCCCTTCTCTCCTGGGGCGCAGCCCTCTCTGCCGGGGTCAGCTTTGACCCTCGGGGTCTTTTTCTCACGAACCGTATGTCACAGGGATGCGGTTTTAACCCTCTCCCGCCGCCTTGCCCGTAGCTGGCACAGCTGTGGATGTTACAGACAGGAATTCTAGCCCTTCCTCTGTTTGCCTGGGTTTGGTACATGTTCTTAAAATGCTTGCATTACTCGTTCTGTAAGCTATAGTCCATCACCTGCTCTGTGTGAGCAGAGCTGAACCCGGGTGGAGCCCCAGCCCCTGGCAGTCAAGCAGAGGGGCCAGCGTGGCAACTGAAGGGTGCCTGAGGCATTGTGGGCAAAGGCGGTGTGGGCAGGGCGTGACTTGGAGGGGGCGGTGGCCCCAGTGGGCCCTGAGAAAAGCCTGCTCTTCGAGGCACCCTCTGACCGCCTTTTCTTGGAGGCTGCTGACCCCCTCTTGCGCCCGTTCTTTTTGCCCGGGTCCGCCCCGGCCCAAACTATAGTCTTTTCCAGGCAGCCACCACCTGCCCCTGAACTGGGGCTCATGTGGCGCCTCGATGCAGGGCCTGACGGTGACGCCAGCCAAGGTCACATTGCTGGCGCCAGGCTGGCTAGCCAGCCGGTTAGTGAGCAGGAGTGGTCACTTTCTCTCCAGCCAGACCCCGATCTTGCCATTTCCTGCCCGGGGTCTGGCAAGGTCTCCTAGCCAGCTGCCAACCCTTGTTCATTCATCTGTTCATTCATTAAGTATTTATCGAGTGCCCGCTGCGTGCCAGTCCCTCTCTAGGCCCTCAGAACCCCTCAGTGAACCGCACGCACTCTCTGCCCTCATGGGGCTTACGTGAGAGACCACCCTGGCGCTCTGCGAGGTACCTCTGCCGGTAAAGCCACCTCCTCTGCTTGATGCTGCCTTGGGCACGCGTTCCCTTGCTCAGGATGGGGAATGTGGTGGCATCGCTGAGCCCAGGGGCCCCCTCTCCAGCCTGTCTTTTTTCCGTCCCGCAGGTAATATTGAAACAAACCATAACCTGCCACCGTCCCACAAATCCCGAAACAACATCCTTCGGTGAGAGCCCAGTGCACAGGGTGGGGGCTCGGCAGGGGCGGAGTGTGGCAGCAGACGGTCGTGGCACTGGCCGGCTGCTCTCCTCTCTGTGTTCCCAGTACCAGCCTGGACCTCTATGCCAATGTCATCCACTGTAAGAGCCTGCCAGGAGTGGTGACCCGGCACAGGGACATAGATATCCTCATTGTCCGGGAAAACACAGAGGGCGAGTACAGCAGCCTAGAACACGAGGTGGGTGGGACCCAGGCTGTCCCCTTATTGTCTTGGGTCGTGGGGGCTGGGGACAAGCCTGGCCAGGCCCAAGGAGAAGCTTGTGCTGGAGGGACTCTTCTTCCCGTCTGTCCCAGAGTGTGGCTGGAGTGGTGGAGAGCCTGAAGATCATCACCAAGGCCAAGTCCCTGCGCATCGCCGAATATGCCTTCAAACTGGCCCAGGAGAGCGGGCGCAAGAAAGTGACAGCCGTGCACAAGGCCAACATCATGTATGTCCCACCCCTGCCGTGTCCCTGCCCGTTCTGCAAGCAGTTGTGAAACGGCTGAATTGAACACTCTCCTCTGCCCTGCTGTTAGGGACTTGGGGCCCGGGCCCCGCTGCCCCCCAAGGGGGCGTGCCCTCTTGCCCCTTTCCCAGCCGCGGCGTCACCACAGCGCATACTTTGGGCAGGTAGAGCAGGATCGTGCCCGTCGTACAGGCGGGGGACTGGTCAGGGGTCAGAACCCAGCTTCTCTGGCCATCTGTACACCCCGTGCCTCCGGCTGACTGTTCCAGTGGCCAAGCTGGCGTCTTGTGCCCCCCTCCTAGGAAACTGGGCGACGGGCTCTTCCTCCAGTGCTGCAAGGAGGTGGCAGCCCGCTACCCCCAGATCACCTTTGAGAACATGATCGTGGACAACACCACCATGCAGGTAGGTGGCCTGCCGGGTTCCACGGCAACCTGCCTCCGGTGCGGTGGGCTTCCCGTGCGCTCTAGCTTTTCTGCCTGTCCCCCCTTGCCCTGCAGCTGGTGTCCCGGCCCCAGCAGTTTGATGTCATGGTGATGCCTAATCTCTACGGAAACATCGTCAACAATGTCTGCGCAGGACTGGTCGGGGGTCCCGGCCTCGTGGCTGGGGCCAACTACGGCCACGTGTACGCCGTGTTTGAGACGGTGAGTGTCGCCAGGGCCGCTGGCCTTTCTGTGCTAGAGAGCTCGCATCTCATCCAGTTCGCCGAAAGTATAGGATACGGTGTGGCCATCGCCACTGTCTCGTCCCAGAATGTTGTCGTCCCCCCAGTATTGGGGGCACCTGGGGGGCTCAGTCGGTTGAGCAACTGACTCTTGATTTCTGCTCAGGTCATGATCTCACGGTTTGTGAGTTCGAGCCCTGCACTGGGCTCCGTGCTAACAGCGTGGAGCCTGCTTGGGATTCTCTCTCTCCCTCTCTCTTTGCCCCTACCCCACCTGTACTCTCTTTCTCTCTCAAAGTAAATACATAATCTTTAAAAAAAAGAAGAAACCCTGTGCTTGTTGGTTGTTACTCGCACCCCCTGCCCAGCCCCTGGCCACCACTCATCTGCTTTCTTGTCCCTCTGGCTTTGCCTTTTCTGGCCATCTCCTACACGGAGTCATATACCGTGTGGCCTTCTATGATTGGCTTCTCTCCCTTAGCACAGTATTTTGTTTTCCTTAATTTTAGAGAAAGAGTGTGTGAGCAGGGGAGTGGGGCAGAGGGAGAGAGAGAATCCTAAGCAGTTATGCTCAGCGTGGAGCCCGACGTGGGGCTCAATCACACAACTCTAGGATCATGACCTGAGCTGAAATCAAGAGTGCGAGGCTCAACCGACTGAACCAACCAGGCGCCCCGTTAACGTAGTATTTTTAAGGCCTGTCCACACTGTGGCATGGCTCTATGCCCCAACAACATTTCTTACGGTGGCTGAATAATATCGTATTGTACAGAGAGACCACGTTTTGTTGGTCTCTTAGCTTCTATTTTTAGGTCTTTTTTTTTTTATGAGGTAAAATTCACATAACACTGTGAAACCATTAAAAAAAATTTTTTTAATGTCTATTTTTGCGAGAGAGACAGACAGACACACACACACAGCTCATGAGCAGGGGAGGGGCAGAGAGAGAGGGAGACACAGAAGCGGGCTCCAGGCTCCGAGCTGTCAGCGCAGAGCCCGATGCGAGGCTCGAACTCACGAACCGTGAGATCTGAGCCGAACTTGGGACACTCAGTCGACTGAGCCTCCCGGGTGTCCGACCCTGCTTTCTTACCATCCCCTTTCCTGTCTTGCCCTCTCGAGGCTACGAGGAACACGGGCAAGAGTATTGCCAATAAGAACATCGCCAACCCCACCGCCACGCTGCTGGCAAGTTGCATGATGCTCGACCACCTCAAGTAAGCAGCTCCGTGACCCCCAGCTGCTAGCCCCCCCGGCCAGCCCCCAGGCCCCAAGCACCGAAAGCTTCCCTCCTTCCTTAGGCTCCACTCCTATGCCGCCTCCATCCGTAAGGCCGTGTTGGCGTCCATGGACAACGAAAACGTGAGGCTCCTCTTTCCCCGCCTTCCCCCAACCCCCCCCCCCCAGCGGGGGGTTGAGCTGGTGTGCTACCTGAGGGGCCGAGGTGATGACCTGGCACTTCCTGCTGTCCCCACGGGGAGGGCGGTACCGGCCAGGGTAGGGCTCTCTTGGCCTTAGCTGGTACCACCGCCCTCCCGCTGGCAGGCCCCGCCCCTGCAAGCCACGGGAGACCACGGGCGGCCCGGGTAGGGGTCAGGGCTCAGGGCTCAGGTGTGCGCTCAAGTTCGCACGTCTCCCGCAGATGCACACCCCGGACATCGGGGGCCAGGGCACTACGTCGGAAGCCATCCAGGACATCATCCGCCACATCCGCATCATCAATGGCCGGGCTGTGGAGGCGTAGGCTGTCCCTGGGCCTGCCTCAGCTCACTCCCTCCCGCTCCCGGCGCCCCAGCTTGGTGGGCGGACCCAGAGTAAATCAGCTTCCGTCCCGGGGCCCGGGTCTCCGCTCCTGTGTTTCTGTCACTCCGGGACGCTGACGTTTCAGTTCACACTTTATTAAGAAAAGAAACACGCACACTTCCCATCCGGGGCCCCTCTGTGAGGGCTGGGGACAGAACGAACGCTGAATGGCGGGCCTGGCTCCAGCATCTCTCCGCCCTGGCGCGGGGCGGGAGAGAGCTCGTACGCTGCCGGGCGGAGGAGGGCAGCTCCCGAAGGGTGGCTCGCAGGGTGGCGGGAGCCGTCCGGCTTTCCCTGAAGGCACTGGGAGGGGGTGGGGGGGCGGGCACGCCTCAAGCTGCGCAGAGTGCCTGTGGGGCCTAGGGGTTGAGCCAAGGGTGCCGGAGGCAGTCGGCCGCGCTGGCCCGCTTCTCGGGGATGTACTCCATCATGGGCAGCAGGAAGGCGCTGAACTGCGTGGCCTGCTCCAGGGGCCACTCGTACTTCTCCATGAGCACCTCGTACAGGCCCCAGTGCTTGAGGTTGTGGATGTGCCGCAGCTCTCCTGGGGGCCGGCCAGCGGGCCGGAGGTTAGGCTCTGCCAGGAAGGGGGCCTCTGGACCCCGTGCCCCCCTCCCCCCGTTCTGGAGCCCGTGCTCCCTGCCCTACCCCCCACATCCAGGGGGCCCGAGCCCGCTCGGCCCTACCTCTCCGGTTGAAGAACTCCCGGGAATAGCGGCCCGAGAGGGCGAAGGCTGGGGGGATGTCTCCCAGAAGCTCCACGATGTGGGCGATGTGGTCTGTGGACAGAGAGGAGGCTGGGCGGCGGCTGGGCGGCCGGGAGGCCCCCAGGCTGAGCCCAGGGCCGGCCTCCCCCTACCCTCATCACGACTGTAGTCTTCTCCAGAGTGAGGCTCGAATAGGTAGTCTCCGGTGGCCAGCTCGAAGGCCTGGAAGGGGGAGAAGGTGAGGCTGCCGGCGGGGGCGGGGGGGGGGGGGGGAACGTGCCCTAGGCCAGGGCAGCTGGGGCGTACCATGCACGCCGTGCTCCAGATGTCGGCGGGGGGGCCGTACTCGGCTCCGATCAGCACTTCCACGGCCCGGTACTGGCGTGTCTGGATGTCCTCGGTGAAGTGCTTGTGCTGGAGGCAAGGGGAGCCCTGGGGAGGAGCCGGGGCCGCGGCTGGCCCGCCCCCAGCGGCCCCCACCATCTCCCACCTCTGGGCCGGGCAACCAAGGAGCTCAGTGGGGCTCCCTCTGAGCCTCAGGGTCCCCAGAGGTCCCGAGAGGGACTGGCCTCTTCCCAGGGGTCCCCGCCCCTTGCAGTGGGTCCAGTTCTGGTGACTGGATGGGACAGACGCTGGTCTGGGCTCGGTCCCGGGTCTGTGTCAGGAGGCAGAGCCCGGGGTCTGGATGAGTGGCGGTTCGGGGCCCGTGGGGCTCGGAGGAGGCCGGCCTGTGCCCCTGCCCTCGCAGCCGGGTGCCGGCTCTGCTCTCCAGACCGGCTCATACCACCCAGCAGGCGTTGCCCAGGTCTGCGATCTTGATCTTGATCTTGTCTGCGTTTTGGGGCTCTAGGGGGTTCACCAGGAGGTTCGAGGCACCAAACGGTGCTGGAGAAGGAAGAGAAGGGGGAGAGGCTGAGCCGGCTGGGCCCCCGCCTGTCCAGCCCCCACCGAGCCCACCCGCAGGCCCGGCCCAACTTACTGCTGGGCGACAGGAGGCCCCCGGTCTCCCGCTGGTTGGAGGAGCCTGAGAGGATGGAGCACGAGGCGGGAGAGAAAAGGGAGCCCGAGAAGCCTGACGTCTGGGAGCCCGGGCTGAGGCTGCGCTCGCCCCCGGTGGCGGGGGAGGAGGAGGCGGGGGAGGGGCCGGCCCCGGCCCCGCCCCCGGGGTGGCAGCCGGAAGAGGAGGTGGAGCCGCTGCCCCCCTCGAGCCTCGAGCCAGCGTCTGGGGAGAGGGGCAGAGGCGGGGTGTGAGCCGGCACCCCGGTGGCCTGCGCTTGCCGGGCGCGCGCCGCGGCCCCTCACCCTCGGCCTGGGCCGCCGCCTCCATGGCTTCCAGCCTCTGCAGGTCCCGCAGGCGCTCCTCCAGCAGCCGCTTCTGCAGTTTCCGCTTGCGCCGCATCTTCTTCCTCTTGTTCTTCGACAGCTTCCCGGGCTGCCATCAGAGCCCGGGTCACCCCAGGGTTCCCACCGCCCAGCCCCTGAGCACCCACGCCTCTCCCTGCGGCCTGCATGCTCATGGGGGACGGGGCCTCTGGGCCCTAGGGCCACCGTGGACGTAAACGCCGGGCCACCCCGCTGTGGCCCACACCTCGGCGCCAGTCCTTCGCTGCCCGAAGCTAGACTTTTGGGGGCAGCTGATGGGCCTTCGTCTAGCTCGGAGCCCGCCTCACCTGGGGGGGGGGGTGGGGCAGCTTGGGCCCCTCGTGGCCCTGGACGCACCGTCCGCCCACGGAGGCAGTGGCGCCCAAGCGACCGCCCACGTGTGCGACCCACCCTGTGTCTCACCCTCATCCCTGGGGAGGGTAGGGACGTGGGGAGGGGATGGGGCCAGAGAGGCCGAGGAGGGAGCTCTGAGGAGATGGGGAGATGAGGCCCAGGCAAAGAGGAGCACCCCAACTTACCAAGACCTCCTGGGGGGCAGTGCTGACTGAGGGGGGGCAGTCGGGGCATCGGGGGAGAGAAAGGAGCAAAGACTCAGGTGGGGGCTGAGGCCCACGGGCCCCTCCCTGGGCCCGCGCGGGCTCGCGCTGGTACCTGTGGAGCGGGATGGGGGCGGGGCCCCTGACTGCTGCCACTCTGTGGCCTCGGTGGCCAGGCGCCTGATGTAGGCGTCGCCCACACACAGCAGGATGTTCTCGGGCTTGATGTCTGTGTGGATGATCTTGCACTTGGTGTGGAGGTAGTCCAGGCCGTGCAGCACCTGGGGAGAGCCACTCCGGAACTTTCGCAGCCCCGCCCCGGCCGCCTTGCCACACTCCCAGAGCACTCGTGATGCTCACCTGCCTCACGATGCTCTTGACGCAGGGCACGGGCAGGCCCTGGTAGTTGGACTTGATGATCCACTTGAGGAGCTGGTGGCCCAGGACTTCCAGCACCATGCACACATCTGGGGCTGGGAGTGAAGGGTGGCCGGCGGGCCCACGGCAGCGGGGCACGGGCCCCGCCCACCCGCAGCTGGGGAGCAACGGGTCTGGCGGTGCAGAGTCACCACCTGCCCGGTGTCGTTATGGTGTCCCTGCCACTCTCGGGTGTGCCACTTGGGAGATACCTTGGGTGCTCGTCCCGGGGGCAGGGCACCGGGGGAGCAGACACGGAGGCCTGTCAGGCCAGCCGCACTCCCGTGCCCAAGTATTTGCCAGAGAGCCTCTGGAGCAGCTCCTCAGTGGACGGCACTGCCATTTGGGGGTAACTCGGCAATGCCCGTGGATAACCGATGCCCGCCCGGTCATCCGCTGGCCCCCGCGCAAACACAACCCCCGAAGCGGTGGGGCTATTTTGCAGACTAGTGTCACTAGAAGGGATAAGCCCCCATTGTGCAGATCAGTAAACCGAGGCCCCGGCAGCTGGGATGGCGGGAGCGGGCACTGCTGCCGCCACGCCGCTTTGCTCGTCCTGCAAAGGATACGGACTCCGTTAACCCCTGAGATCCTGAAGTCATCGATGAGCTGGACAATGGTCTCTCTTTTGGGGTCACTGGGGTCACTGTCCCGGACCTGGAGCAAAGCGACCACGAACGAACGGCTCCACCCTGGCCCTCACCGGCTGCTCCCTGCTGCGCCCCCCGCGCACCTCCGGCCTCGGCTGCGGCTGCGGCTCCCTGGCCTGCTCCCGCAGGTCCTCCCAGGCAGAGCCAGCTGGAGCCTGCCCCTCTGGGAACTCCGCCCTGCCTGGGAGCCGGGAGCGGGGAGGGTGGCGCCTCACACATTTCAGGAGCTTGATCTCATCCACGGCGGTCTCCGTGTAATGCCCCGCGCTCTTCACCACTTTCAGGGCCACGAAGCGCTTGCGCCTGCAACACCGAGCTCCGCGTCGGCCGCCGGCCCGGCCAGACCCGTGGGGGCATCGTGGTGGCCCCAACGGAGCCCAGGGGTGGGCTCCTGGCTGGCACTGGGCCCCGGGGGGGTGGGTGGGCGGAGGGGGCACTTACTGGATATCCCAGCAGAGCCAGACGGTGGAGAAGTGGCCCCAGCCCAGCTTGCGCACCACGTGGTACCGCCCATTGAACAGGTCGCCGATCTTCACGGGGTAGTAGCCGCCTGGGGAAGGAGTCCGTAGAGCGTGGTGGGTGGTGGCGCCTTCCTGGGGCGGGGGTGGGGGGGTGGGGGGGCCAGGACGATCCAGCCCCGCCGGCCCCCTGGCCCACGTGGGCCGGCCTCGGCACCCTCCTCCTCCCCAGCTGCCCTGTGTCCCGCGGCAGCCACCTGGCCGCCTGCGCCGAGGCCAGGCCTCACCCTTGCAGTAGTCCTTGGGGTCCTCCTGCTCCTCGTCATCGGAGCCCAGCAGCCCCTGCAGCATCCGCGGCGCCGGTGTGGCGGGGGCGAGTTCGGAGCCCGAAGACTCGGGCCCGCAGGAGGCCTGCGAGCTGCAGGTTGGGGGGCGGCCAGTGAGCACTCGAGGCGCCGGGCATGGCGGGGGCGGGGGGCCCAGGGCGCCCCGGCCGAACCCTACCTGCTGCTGCTGCCGCCGCCGCTGTCCCCGCCGCCGCCACCGGCGCTGGCGCTCATCCCGGCCGCGCGGCCCGCAGCTCCCGCGCCCCGGGCGGCTGCTCCTGTGGGGCCCGGCGGCGGCCCGCGCATTTATAGCCTCGGCCGCTGATCTCACCCGCCTTTATAAATAGCCTCCCAGCTGCTCGGCTGTGGGCAAGGTATGCGGCGGGAGGAGGCGGTGCGGCCACGGGCCGCCCGGGAAAGCCCGGTCCCCGGGCCCAGCCACCCCCCGCCCCCGCCCTGCCCCAGGGGTGGCCGAGGGGGCCCACTGAGTGGGGACTGCCGGCAACCTGCTTCCCAGGCGGAGTCCCTGCGCTCCGGAGCTGGAGCCAGCTGAGGCGGGGCGGTGGACAGGACAGCCCAGTCCTCAGGTCGGGCGCTACTACACACCCCACATACCCTAGGGCGCCGTGACACTTTCCGAACATTCTCTGGCTTCCTGCTGGGCCTCTGGTAGCCTTCGCGAAGGAGGCCCTCCCCCTTCCCATGGGTGCCCTGTTCCCTGCCCGCTCTCAGTGGGGTTCCCGCTTTTCCTGTGGCTCATTGACCCCTTAGGCAGGCGCCCCCCTCTCCCTGAATGTGGTGTCGCTGGGGATCCCGGATGATGGAATCAGGGGCATGAGCTGAAGGCAACTGGCGGCTCCCACCAGAGGTGCTGGGACGGTGTCGAAGCCCGGGAACCCGCCTACTGAGGACCCCAGCCCTGACGCAGTGTGGTCTCCCCTCCAGCTCCTCAGCGCCCGGCCATCCCTGCCTTCCTCCCTGCGTCCACCAGCATGTGCCACGTGCCCACGTGGGGGGCACAGGGACCCATCTACCCTGGCCCTGCCCTCAGGGGTCCTCCTCCGGTGGGGCCCAGACAAGCCCCCAGCTCTAACAGGCCGGTGACAGAGGGACCTCCAGGTCAGGCAGAGCCCTCTGGAGCCTGTGACTTCGGGGCTGCATCCGAGGGACCAGACCAGGAAGAGTCGGTTGCCCAGCAAGGGGTGGGTGGGCAAGCTTCCAGGGCGGTGCAGGACCCGGCTGGGGTGAGGTCTGCAGCAGGATAGGCCGGGGGCCTCTTTGGCCACAGAGGGGTCGGGAGTGGGGAGAGGCAGGGAGGCCCTGGGCGGCCAAGGGTCCTCACGGAACCCGTGGGCGTTTGTGTGAGATCCTCGCAGAGGCTGACGGGCACTTTTGCTCTTTGGAAACATCACTCTGGCTGCTCCCAGGAGGGAGCGGAGGGGGCCGGTGTGGAGCGGGGAGGCCAGCTGGGGACTGTCGGACAGTCAGAAAGAAGCAGTGGGGGCTCGGCAGTGACCGTGGTGAGGCCAAGATGGGAGATGCTTGGTCCTGCTGTCCCTGGGCCAGGAACGAATTGGTAGGGGTAGGGTGGGGTGGCCGTAGGTGGGGGCGGGTGGGCCAAGGGAGGCGGTGAGGGGACAGAAGAGAGGAAGGCACGGCGGGGGGGGGGGGGGGTGTGCCGGATGGCCCTTTTTCCTCGGGCAGAAGTCACAGCCGTGGGGCCGAGGGGAGGACCAAGAAGGGAGGCACTGAGTAAACTCTCACAGGGACAGGCACAGGCTGGGGTTTTTTCTAAAAAGATGTATTTCTATTTTATTTCCAGATGTGATTCTCCAGCAAGCAAATAAATATAGTGGGGGAGGCGGGGGAAAGAGGTAAGGATTACGATAAATTAGAAAGAAGCCGGGGTAGGGGAAGGAAGGGCGGGTGGTGGGAGAGGTGGCAGGGAGCCCCCTGGCGGGCACGACCCCCTTCCGCCGGCCCCTCCTCGGCTGCTGGCTCCATCCGGGCAGTGCTGCTCCTCTCCAGGCCGCTGGGCCTCAGGTGACCAGCTCACAGGTCCGTCACTTTGTTCTCCACCAGGGCTGCTACCTGCTGCAGGCGGCAGGCCAGCTGCATCTTCTGGCCCATGGGATCCTCCTCCAGGGCACCGATGATCTGCCAGGGCAGAAGAGGGTGCCCTGCCTGAGGCCTCCGTGCTCTGCCTGTTACCCAGGGCCGTGCCAGCCTGGGGGGGAGTCCAGCAGGAGCTGCCCCAGGCCTCCCCGAGGAATCTGGACAGAAGCCACGCTCCTTCCCCAACCTGGGCCCTCCCTCCCCCCTGCCCAGATTGGCCCAGACACCTGCTCCCACCGGCAGGGAGGATCCTCGGGGCCTGGCTCTGGGCTCTGGGGCCGTGCCCCTCCTCCCCCCCCCCCCCCCCCCGCCTCGAGCGCCCCTCCCCCCACTGGAGCGCGGCAGGCCTCACCTGGTCGTAATACCTGTGGATGTGGTTGTAGAGCTCTTGCAAAGCTTCCAGGCAGTGGGGGGCTGATGTGTAGTTCTGGGGGCGGCACGTGGAGGGGTGAGCCCTGGCCTGGACCTTAAACCCCAAACCTCCCCCCTCCACCCCGCCCCCCACCCGAACATGGAGGAGTGAGCCCCCTGGGCTGCGCCTCACCCCGGAGAGCTCGGCCAGAGCCGAGTTCATCTCCTGATAGCTGGCCGGGGAGCTCTGGCGGATGTCGGAGTAGTATCTGGCAGGGGAGACACGGTTAGGCGCGGGCAGCCCCCCCCCCAGCCCCCCCCCCCCCCCCCCCCCGCCGTGGCCCGACACCTACCTCTCCACCATCTGCTTGTAGCGAGGGATCTCCCGGGCATACAGCAGTTTGTTCACTGGGGAGTCCTGCTCCGGGTAGGGGTGGGCCTGAGCGGGGAGGCGGGGGAGCTCCGGCCCTGTCACCCTGAATGCATCACCGGTGCCCTCCCCCCACCCCCGGGCCTCCCGGCCCGTTAGGCGCCACCGCCCCACCCCCACCGCCAGGCCCACTCAGGGCTGGGTACTGAGCCTCCGTGGCGTGTGCCCTGAGCCTTTCCTCGTCACCCCTCTGGAAGCTACCAGGGCCGGCTCTGCCTTTACCCGGCCCACTTTATGCTCCGAGATAGTGCAGGAGTCGATGAAGGTTTGGGCGATGACCGCCAGGATGGCGTCCACGTTGTCTGACACGCGCACGTCAAAGATGAGCTGTGGGTTCTTCAGGGCGTTCACCCAGAATCGCAACAGCAGGCTGGGGACAAGGGTCGGCCACAGGCATCGTCAGCCCGGGCCTCGGACCAGAGTTCCGCAGGGAGCTGTCTTACGAGTCCGTGTCGGGGGCGGCCAGAAATCCAGGGTGCGTGACACCACACGTAGGTTCGCGTCCTGGCCCTGTGGACCCCACCCCGGGCAATGTCCTTATCCCTCTGGGACTCCATGTCTCGACCGCATGGGGGCGGGGACAGTAGGCGAGGCACCTGTTAGTCTTCCAGATGTGCAAGGTCTCCGGGTCCTCAATGCCATGCTTCTCTGCCAGCTCGTCCAGGAAGTCGAACAGGTACTTGACGGCTATGGGCACGGGCCTGTTCACGCTGAGGATGGCCTGGAACGTGTCGTCCACAAACTTCTGCAGCGTGCCCTAGAAGGCATGGGAGGGGCCGTGCGGGAGGCCGGGGCGGGCTCCGTCAGTGGGTGGGGCCCCTCTACCTCGCGGGACCACGCCCTCTCCACCGCCCAGTCAGGGCCCCGCTCCGGGAGCCTTCCCAGCCTTGTGGCTCCTCCCCCCAGCTCCGCAGCCGCACCGACCTTCATGGAGAGCAGGCGGGTGAGGTAGATTTCTGGAATTGCCTTCGCCGCGCCGCCCGCTCCCGTTCTCGCTCTCTCAGGCTGCTGCGCCGGGCCTTAGCCCCTTCCGGCTCTTCGGTGGCTTTCACCAGGTGCCAGAGGTGGACCCCGCCCTCCTCGCCATCCTCCAGCATAGGGGTGTCTGAGGGCGCAGAAGCCCGGCCTCAGTCCTGTGCCCCTGCCTGCTCTCCCACACCACCGGCCGGGGATGCCCAGCCTGGGAAAAGAGAGGCAGAGAGGGTGGCAGCCGAGGGGCTCGCTCAGCCCAACACCCCGTTGTCCCAGAGCTCCCCAACCAGGACGAGCTGGCGCCCTCGTCCGCCCCAGGCCCTCGGCCCAGTCTAGAGCGTTCGCTTGCCCACTGGCGCGGTGTGGGGGACACCCAGGCAAGGCAGACGGCAAGTCCAGGGCTCCTGCCTGCCCACTTCAGCTCTGGGGCACAGATGGGCACATGGGGGCCGCGGGACTCACTCTCCCCCAAGAGGCAGCTCTGGGCCAGGCTCTGGGAGACGGCGCCTCCCTTGTGCAGCTGGGGGATGAGCCTCACTGTGGCTCCGTCTGGGACCTGGTGGGGCGATGAGCAGAGGCTGGGCTTCCTCCCTGGCTGATCCAGAGATGGGGGCCTGCCTCCCCCCAGCACCTGCCCGCCGGTTACCTTGTAGTGCTGTAGGGTGTTGAGTCTCTTCCAGTGGTTCTGGGTCACCGAGGTCAGGTCCTCATCTGACAGGGTCAGATGACCAGCGAGGCCCGAACGCCACTCTGGGGGCACGCGGGGAGGCCGATTAGCCTGCAGCCCATCCCCCAAGCCTGCCATTTGAAGCAAGGCCCGGCTGAGCATCTACAGGTGGGAACAGGCCCATGTGGGGACGGGTGGGTGGGCTCTCTCACCGAGGTCTAGGGCGTGCACTGAGGGCCTTTGGGAGAAGGGGGTGCCCTTGTAGACTTGGTCCAACACCTTCTCTTTGACCTGGGTGATTGTGTCTGTGTCGAGCACCCGGGCAGGCACGCGCTGTGCCGCACCGCTCCCCGCGGCCCCCGCCGGCCCTGGGGCCCACCAACACCATCAGCGTCAGGGGCCGGAAGTCCACATCCTCCCGAAGCAGGCGGCTGTCATTCAGGGTCCGTTTTGCCTTGCCGGTCACGGCGTCCACGGGGCCCTTGTCCACCTGGTACTGGATGGCCCGGAGGAGCATGTACAGCGGCTCACCGGCCACCTCCTGCAAGCATCGGGACAGGCCCGTGTCAGCTCCGAGGGGAGACGCCTCCGCCCCACGCCTTCCCCCTTTCCAAGCCCTCGTAGCCTGAGGCCCCGGGGGGAACCGGGGCCAGGTCCGCGAGGCCACATGCAGCAGCCCGCGCGCGAAGCGAGGGGATGAGGTGTCACCTGGGGCGCCTCTCACCTTCAGGAAGGCGTAGAGACAGATGGACAGCCAGTTGGTAAGCAGTTTCTCTACCATGGTCTCTGTCCTGGGGGGAGCAGGCCCCAGGTCAGAGGGGGTGGTGCTGCGGGGCCACCCCGTCCCCGGGCCGAGGTGGGTAAAGGAGGGAAGCCAGGGCTCTGCTGCCTGTCGGTCCCCTTTGCCCGGGCCCCCGGGAAGGATGCCCATCTACCTCCCTACCGGTGCCTTCTGTCCTGGCCTGCCTCCCTGGGGTTCCCGGCCCTGCCCGGCCCCAGGAAGGGGCAGGGCGGGCGGGTGGGCAGCTCAGCGGGGAGCCCCCCACCCCTGCTCCCGGGCCCTGTGGTCGGGCCAGAGCCAACCTGCGCAGCATGAGCTTGGGGTTCTTGTGCACGTAATGGGCGGCCAGGTCACTTAGCAGAGTCCTCATGATGTCAGTCAGGTACTCAAGCTTGCCGTGCAGCGCCAGAGACAGCAGAGAAGCCACGTGGCAGCGGTCCCGCTGGGAGAAGCCGGGCTGCTCCTCCAGGGTGTGGATGAGCTGCGGGGGGGGGGGGGGCGGTACTTAGGGACTTAGGGGAGCCCCGCGTATTCTCCCACCTTTGTGCCCCCACCGGCTGCCCAGCCCCGCCGCACCCCCGCCCCCGGGCGCCCTGCCCGGCCACGTAGTCCTCACCGTGACGAGGAAGAGCTTGCTGTTGAGCAGGTTGGAGAGCTGCGTCAGGCCCTGGCGCACGGGGGCGCGGCGGCCCTCTTCGCCAGGCCCCTCGGGTGCGGGCTGCAGTGGGCAGCCGCCGCGCCCTGGGAAGAAAGACTCGCTCGGCATACGTGTGGTAGTCCAGGAAGGGGATCCCGCTGGCCTCCAGGTCGCTGCTGAGGTCGGTCATCTCGGTCATCAGGTCTGCGGGCCGGGAGTCACCCAGGCGTGGGCTCGGGCCCAGCCGGGCCCTCTGCCACCACCCCCTCCCCACGGCCCCCACCCCACCTGTGAACTCCTTGCGGCACTGGTCACCCACGCCAATCTCCAGGTTCTCCAGCTGCACCAGAACCTTCTGATAGTCCCGCAGGGCCTGCTTGCTCTTGTGCCTGCAGCCCAGGGACCAGGTGTCCAGCCGCGGGCCCGAGCCTGGGGGGGCCGAGGTCACCGAGCCAGGGTAGCCAGCTGCCTGGAGGCCTGCCAGGGGCAGGGGGGCGCCTCTCCACCAGTGAAGGGGGGAAGCTCGCTCAGGGGGTTGCGGGGCGCTCTCACCTGTACATGAGGGTGAGGAGGAGTACAGCGGCAATGAGAACCGCCGCGCCCATGCCCAGGCCCACCTGGGCCTCCACAGGGAAGGCGGACAGAGGGGGCTCAGTCTCGTACTGGACGGGGCCCAGGGCCAGGCGCACGTTGCCCATCTGAACCTGGGGGGACGGGGCTCCTGAGTGCCGGCCTTCAGGGCTCCGCCCGCCCAGCCGCCTCGGCACCCGGAGCCCCGCCTCACCACGAACTGCGGCAGGCTACTGGAGCCGTTGGCGGGCTGGGGGGCCCGCGACGGCGGCTCGCAGTAGAGGTGGGTAAGCGTGAGGGTCTTCACCAGGCACTCGCCGTCACCGATGTGCACGGCCACCTCCTCCTTGCTGATCCCCAGGTTGAGGCCCTGGCCCTGGGAGACACACGCGGGGGGGGGGGGGGGGGGGGGGCGGGGGGCTCGAGCCAGGACAGCCAGCCTAGGCGCGCGCTTCCCGCACGGAGCCGGCTGGCAGAAGCCCTCACCTCCACGTCCAGGACGTTGCCCGGCTTGAGGCGGTAGGGGCGGGCGGGCTCCTCGCGGCTGAGGGGGGCCAGGCGGGGGTTGGGCTGGTACAGGAAGTCCTGGCCCCCGCTGGCGCTGGCGAAGTCTACGTGCACGTTGTCTAGGGTGAAAAAGACCCGCTGCGGGTGCGCCCCATCTGGCACGGCAGGGCTCTGGCACAGGAGGAGGCTGGACGAGTTGACGGAACAGACGGTGGAGCACTAGGAGGCAGCCGGGGGCAGGACCAGGTGGGGTGAGCTGGGGCTCCCTCGCTCGCTCCCCGGGGGCCAGGTGGACCCCGGGCCCCCGTCCTCCCTCCGCGGGCACGACCGGCCCCGCCGCCGGCCGGTGGGGCGCTCACCTGCAGCAGGCCTCCCTCGAGCTGGATACAAGCCTGGGGGGCTGCAGCGGGGGTCCCGCAGCTCCTCGTCGGGGTTGAGGACGGGGGCCGGGCCCCTGCGACCTGCATCTCCGCCGGGGCCTCCAGCCACACGGACAGCAGGGGCTGCCGCACCACGTCCAGGCCCGTGCCCCTGGCTCGGATCAGCCGTCCGCCCCTGTGCCGGGGCGGCAGTCAGCAGGGGCGGGGCGCGGGCGGGAGGCCCCGCCCCCGCCCCGCCTCCCCGGCCAGGTGCGGCGGCGACCCCGAGCGAGCGGACTGGGTCCTCACCCCCGGAAGCTGACGCTGGGCTCTGCCGCCACAAGCTGGGGGTTGGCGGTGTAGTGGAACGGGCTGGTGGGCAGCGTGCGCTGGGCGTGGCCAAACACCACTCGAACCACAGCTTCTCCTGGGCTGGCCTGGGCCATGGTGTGGCACACAATGGCCTCGGGACACACCGGCTCCCGGCTGCAGGGTGGGGAGGGGTCTGGCATCTTGCACTCTAGCCTGGGCCTGGCCACCCCACCAGAGACCCAACGTCGCCTCCCTCAGTGAGGGCACAGGGTACTAGGGATGGGCACAGTGGCCATTTCTGTTGCACTTTGATGGGGGCTTTTAGGGAGCCCTGACTCCACTGCCCCCAGTACATGAGGGGACAGTGAGGCCTGCAGAGAATGCCCCGAGCTGACAGCAGCCAGCTTGGGGCCAGGAGGAGAGACACTCACATAGGACAGGGTTGTCCACCCACAAAGACGCTGACGTTGCCTCCTGTCTGCAGGTGCTGCCCGTGGATGGTGAGCTGGGTACCCCCTGCCTGGGGGCCCCACTGGGGGCTCAGGCTCAGCAGGACGGGGTCCTGGGGGACAGAGCAGCCTGGGGCAGCCATGGCAGCCTGGCCTGGCACTCACCCGCCTTGGCTCTGGTCCCCGAGGCACTTGTGCTTCGTCACCCGGGCCACCGCCCACCACACCCTCCTTCTGGAACCCCTGTGTCAGGGCTTCTGCAGCCCCGCGGCTCTCCTTCTAGCTGCCCTGCCCTCGGAGGGGGCTCTTCTCTCCTCGCTGCGTCTCTGCCCCTCGGGATGGCCTCCTCTGCCACGGCTTCCACCTCCCAGCCCCCCCACCCCACCCCAGCTCTAAACCCTGAGATCCAATCACCACCTTTGGGCGCCGCAGAACTCCCGATACTAACTGGGCCCTGCTTCCCCCCGCTCCCGCCCTGGGCTTCCTGGCTTCAGAATTAGCCCCAGTGGGTGGCGGGGACTCAAGCTAGTGTCTGGAGGCGTCCCCGCTCTCCCTCACTCCCGAGCTGTGCCGGCAGGAAGCTCCAGTCCCTCACTGCCCTCTCCCCCGCACCGGGACAGATGCCACCACTGTCCTCGGCTCAGGGGCCTGAATGAACAGTCAGATCCGTGGCTTCGCTCCTGGACAAGTGGCGGCCCTTCGTGCGACCTCCCAGGCCAACTTTGAAAGCCTCACCTAGATGTCCATGCCCTCCGGCCCCTCCCTCCTACTGTCCCTCTGCTCGGGGACCACCCAGGCGTGGGCACTGACCTGGTAGGTGAAATGCTGGGTCGAGACGCCTGGTGGCCGATTCTTAATGGCCACTTGGACTGGCCCTGTGGTGCCGTTGGGAGCAGGGGATGTCACGCACACAATCCTGGGGAATGGAGACCCGGTGGCTGGTCAGGCCCTCGCTCAGCAGGAGCCGTGGGCCGCTCACCGGCCACTGCCCAGGACCTGCGCCCTCTCGCTGCCAGCTCCCCTCTCCTTCCCTCCCCTGGCTCATCTTCCTTTGGCGCATCTGGCCCGGGCCCACGTTCCTTGGCTCCAGGCCTCCCTTCTCTGAGGGCCTCCCCGGGAGGGCACTCCTCCCCCGCCCCCACCCCCCGGGGGGCTAGGATGCCTCACCGGGCAGAGGTGCGGTAGAGGGAGGGCTCAGGGCTGCAGGGCCGGCCAGCCACATTCACGGCGTCTCGCACCTCAGCGAAGTCCCGGCCCAGGTCGGAGCCCCAGATGGTGAGGGCCAAGCCGCCCTCGGGGGGCCCGGTCAGGGGCTCGATCTGCAGCAGGGAAGGGGGACGATGGAGTGTTCGGATCCCACATCCGACCTGCAGTAGGGGTGCCCAGCCAGCTGACCAGCCTGAGGCAGGACAGAGCCGCTAGGGCTCGGGGGCCTGAGCGCAGGCTGGTCTGACCTGGGTGAGGTCAGGAGAGTGGAGAGCGCGGCAGGGCGGATGGGGAGGGGGTGGAAGGGTAGGCCGTGGGATGGGGGGCGGCAGAGGGGCTGGGGGCTCACTGCGTCGATGCTGGGCGTGGGACACAGCAGCTCCACGGCCCCGGGGGGGCATAGAGGACCGTAGCGACAGGCGGGCTGCCCGTGGCTGCACCACAGACAGCCCAGGCTTCCGTTGGCCGCCTGGCAGCGGCTGCAGTCGGGGTGGCCCACGGCACAGTCGTACAGGGTCACTAGGGAAGGCCAGGCGGTGCACTGAGGCGCATCCCGTCTGCCACGCGCCTTGTGCCACCCGCCCTGCCGTCCCCAAGCTCACCATGAAGAGTGTGGGCATTGTCCAGCCGTTGCCCCTTGCCCCGGGTGATATAGATGGGCACCGGGAGCTCCTGCTGGGCCATGGAGGGGTAGAACTGTGGGTGGAGGGTGGGGTCAGGCTGGGCCCGACTCAGGACGCCCCTGGCCCCCGTCTCCTCCAGGACCCTCCTCCCAGAATGGGTGCCTCGCTTCCGTGCCCACGTCTCCCGGCAGACTGCGAGCCTGGGGCAGAGGCTGTGGGTGCCATGTTCCCGCTGCACGCCCCGGGCCTACGCAGAGCAGGCAGCGGGATGGCGACAGGACACCGATGGCCCGGAAGGGTCTGCGAGGCAAGGGCCGTGCGGGGCCCCCGAGGGCTACAGAAAGTGTGTGGTGGCAGGTGAGGCTGTGGGGCGGCCACACACCTGCTGGGACTGGCAGTAGATGAGGCCCACGTCCCCGGCCGTCTCTTCCAGAGAGGCCGGCAGCCTTCGAAGTTCTCCGGGCAGCTCCAGCCAGCAGTGGTACGAGGCGGGCAGGCTCTGGGAGGGGACGTCGTCAGGACCCTGGACACGGTCAGCCACCCCACCCCCACCGTCCTCATCCCCCACTCACTCCGAAATGCTGAAGGTTCCGCACGCGCAGGGCCAAACGGCTCTCCCAACCGACAGGCACCAGGAGGGGACCCGCTGGGCCCTCCACCCGGGGACAGGCCCCTGGGCCACGCACCCGGACATCCGCCTGCGGAAAGGAGACCCTTTAGCCCTTCGGAAGTTGAGGGGCCCGGGCAGGGCATAGCGTGGGTCGGGGGGCTGGGCCCACCCACCTCCTGGGCGCTGTAGACGGTCACCTCCCCCTCTGGGCAGTGCTCCCCGTACACACAGCGGCTGCTCCGTGGGCACCAGTGGCACCGCCAGAGGCTGCCCACACAAGCGCGGCACCTGGAGGGGCGGGGGGGGGGGGGCGGTGGCTGCTCAGGCTGGGCTCCGTCGGGGGCTGCCACCCCTGCCCAGCAGCCAGGCCCAGCACTCACGGAGCGGCCGCCTCCAAGGCCTGGACGGCGCTGCAGTCGTAGAAGGAGAAGTTGGTGGCAGCCACGGCCACGTCCTCAAACATCAAAGCCAGGGGCAAGGTGACGTGGTCTGGGAGGGGATGGTGGTAGGTCATGCGGCTCCTGCCCCTGCAGCTCTCGCCCCGGTCCCCAACCTCCCCGCCCCAGGGGCCCCTCACCTGTGCCTGGAGGGTTCAGAGGCAGCTGATCTTGGGGAGGAGTGATGCAGGCTACGTGGGGCCCTTCCACGTGAGCCAAACTGTCGTAGTCCCCAAAGGCGCAATGGAAGTATTCATCCATGGCCAGGGTGGGCAGCCGAGGGACAGACAAGGTGACCTGGGACACACGCAAGGAAAACAGAGCAGGCAGGGGCTTCTCGTTGGGGGGGGGGGTGTCTCAGGAAAGGAGATGCTGCTAGGGCAGAGCAGGGGTGAGGGCGGAGCGGGGTGGGAGCAGAGACAGCAGGACAGGAGGCCGGGGAGGCCTGGGGGCAGCCCCCCACCCCCACCCCCGCAGGCAGCTAGCGGCAGGCATCTTACCACGCCCTGCTCCTGGCGCGGGCGGTGGGCCGGCAGCAAGGTCTGCACATGCGGGCAGTGGCTGTCCTCGTAGCTCCACAGCCACTGGTTGGCCTGGGCTGCTCGGTCGCATTGGCCCTTGCGGGTACACCTGTGGGACAGGGGCCCGTTGGCCCGCCACGTGGGTCTCAGGGGGAGTGAAAGGGACTACGCTCAAGAGGAAGGGGCCAAGGGGGCGCCTGGGTGTCTCAGTCACTTGAGTGTCGGACTTCGGCTCAGGTCATGATCTCGCGTTTCATGGGTTCGAGCCCCGCGTCGGGCCCTGTGCCGACAGCTCGGAGCCTGGAGCCTGCTTCGGGTTCTGGGTCTCCCTCTCTCTCTGCCCCTGCCCTGCTCGTTCTCCATCTGTCTCCCTCCCTCCCTCCCTCTCTGTCTCTCAAAAATAAATGAAACGTTAAATATATATATATATATATATATATATATATATATATATAAAACATTAAAAAAAAAAAAAAAAGAGGAAGGGGCCAAGCAGACAGGGCTTCCCGGTCAGTGCGCAGGCTTTGGGGGCCACTGCCGCACAGGGAAGGCTTGCCCCCGGCGGAGGCCTGGCTGGGGGCGGGGCTGGCAAAGGAGGAGGAAGCAGGCTGGGCCTCCAGGGGCAGGGTGGAGGCAGTGCCCCTGGGGCGCCCTCGGGCACACACCACCTGTCAGCCACGCTCACCTGCCCTGGAGGACGCACCAGCCACACAGCGGGTCCCGGGCCTGGAGGCAGCTGGCACAGTCAGGGAACTGGGGGCACGCTGCCACGGGCACCCGGTCCACCTGCGGGGGCGGCAAGGGCCAGGGGCGGTGGGTGCGGGGACTCGGGGTGCGTGTGCCCTCCCTGCCCCGGGACAAGCCTCACCCGCTGGGCAGTCAGGACGTAGAGGTGGCTGCCCCTGCCGTCCACCAGCAGGTCTGGGCTGATAGCTGAGCCCAGAAGCCCCACTTGCTGGGAGTGGTACACCTGGCCTCGGGAGCCGTTGACAAAGACCTGGAGGGACGACAAGGCCTGCTCCTGAGATGGCCACGGGCCGGCCACCCAGGGCACGTGCTCTCCTCTCGGTTGGGGCTCCCAGGAGGCACCCTTTCCCGTAGAGCCGGCTCTTCTTCCTGCCAGACCGGGGTGGCCGGGCCATGGGCCGTGTGTGGGAGTGGGGCGGGTCCACGGGCGCCCTGTTCTGCCGGCATCACCTCCCCCTTTGGGCATCACCCGGCCACCCCGGCTAAGGGCCTTGGGAGCCAGGGGCAGGAGGGCAGCGGCAGGGAGGTGAGCAGGTCACGAGGAGGCCAGAGTCTGCCTCGCAGAGACCTCCGGGGCCAGGCTGACTCTGGGGACCGGGCACTGCCCACCCCATTCCCGTGGCAATCCTGCCCGCCTTGACCGCTGGCTCCCGCTACGATCTGGAGCAACGGGGACTGCCCAGGAGGTTCCTGGGAAGTCGTCCCAAGTCACGCACCTAGGCGTCCCAGGAGGCGGCACCCAGCCAGCCATCGGTGTGTGGCGTGGCCCTCCGACCTGCCAGCGGGACGCGGCCCGAGAGGCATGAGGGACCTGGGGCTTCCCCGAGCAGGGCAGGGGCACCCCCAGTCAAGCCAGCGAGGCCAGGCCTTGCCGGGCAGCGTGGAGGCCTTTGGCGCCCAGGGCCCAGGGCTCAGGTAGCCCCTCCTCCGTCAGGGCCTCACCTTATGCAGCTGCCCCTGGGTGTCCCCCAGGACAGCTATCGTGTGCCCATCTGCCTGGAGGCCTGTCACGGCGCTGATGGGCTGCCGGAGCTGCAGCAGCGGCCTGGCCTCCAGGGGCTGGCGGCCAGCAATGGGGCTGGGCGTGTGCTCGTCACCGCAGGGGTATGACTCGGGGGAGTCCTGGGTGGACAGGGAGGGGATCAGATTCCTGGAAGAGGCAGGAAGTGCCTTACCCCGGGCCCAGAGCTAGTCAAGGCTGGAGGGCGAGGCCAGGGAACCCTGGGGGACCCGGGACAGAGTGGTCAGACCCCCTGCCCCGTGTCAGGACAAGCTCACACAGCAGAGGGACACAGGCCAAGAGCAGCTAGGAGCCCGGCCCTCCTGGACATCCTCTAAGCGGCTGGTTGTCACCTGACAGCATCCAGCCACCCACAGCCTGGGACTACGTGTGGCGGTCCCCGCCTTGGGCCGAGAGACACCGCGGAGCGACAGGGACGGAGAGGCAGGCCAGGCAAGACGGGGCCGCCTCACGAAGGCGGCACACGAAGCCCGCGGTGACAAGGGGCACTCACGGGGGGCAGGGCGACACAGCGAGACGTGACTCCATACTCCACGGAGGCCTCCTCCGTGCCGCTGGGGCCCCGGCCACCCGCCGTGTAGCAAAGGCGCCGGGCCCGGTCCATGCTCCCGTCCAGCTCAGACAGGGGAAAGGCGCACAGGGCCGCCTGCGCCCCGCTGGGGCCTGCGGCAAATGCCCCCAGCAAGGTGGTCGGGGCGAGGAAGGCAGCCTGGATGAGGCCCTGGCCCTGGCAGGTGAGGGGCACCTCCACGTAGGAGTAAAGGTTGGCATCCCCGAGACAGAGCCGGGCCACGTAGGAGCGGTACTCGGCCTGCGCCCGTGCGCCCCGGCGGCGGAAGACGAAGTAGGCGGAGCGGGCGTTGGCAAAGGCCCCCACGTAGCTGTTGTTGTAGTCCGAGAAGTCGCCCACCACCAGGCGGCCCAGGCCCTCGCTGGAGAAGGGCTGCGGCCCGGCCAGCTGGCGCACGGTCAGGGGCGGCACCCCTCCCGACAGCTTGCCCGCCAGGCCTCTGGCCACCAGCAGGAGGTCCCGGCCTGGCGTAGGCACCACCAGGCCCACCGTGGCCACCCCCGGGGCGTTGGCGGCCACGAACTGCCCGTCGCCAGGGTCCTCGGCCTGGTACAGCACCTGGGCCACATCGTCAAGGCGCCGCTTCTCACACACGCCCTGCCGCACCTGCCCGCAGGCCACGAGCTCCCCGGCCCGGCCGCTCACCAGCAGCAGCTGGTTGGCGTTGTCGGTGAGCCGGGCCTGCGGGCAGTCCGCCGGGTCACGGAAGGGCACGCAGTCGGGACTGTCGAACACAGGGCCGGTGACAGCCACGGCCTCCAGCTGCAGCTCGGGGCTGAGCTGGAAGAGGCGGTTCACGGCGCCCACATAGAGGGTGCCGCGGCCAGGGGCCAGGGCCAAGTGGTTGAAGGTGGTGTTGGGTGCGGAGAAGTGACGGGCCTCGGCCAGGGGCGGCGGCGGGCACAGCAGCAGCACGAGCAGGAGGTGGGGCCCAAGGGGAGGCCGGGGAGCCATCACAGGTACCTGGGGGGAGAGCGGAGCCAAGCGAGGCCTGGTCGGGGGGGGGGGCGGGGGGGGAGAGCACCAGCCTCCACACCCCACGCCCGCACGCACATGTCAGGGCAGCGAAAGACACCGACGAAGAGGGGTGGAGAGGGCACCAGAGGAAGAGGAGGATCCAGAAGGGAGACAGATAGGAAGGGAGGCAGAGGACAGAGAGACAGAGGGAGACAGGGAGAAAAGGGGCAGAGAGAGAGACAGAGAGAGGCACAGAGACAGTATCCACGAGATGGGGAGAGGGTGGGCTGGGGGGCACACACACGTGTGCCCGAGGGAAGAATTTCTCTCATCTCCTACGTCTTAAGCATCTACATTGTTGAAGGACGGGGGGGTCCTGAAAAGGCACAAGAACAAAACAGAAGGACTCTGAGCTACGGAGGGGCAGTGAGAGAGGGGAAAGGGCGGGAGAGGAGGGAGGGGCAGGGGAGAAGCGGGAGGTGCTGATGGGGAGACACCAGGGGAGGCAGAGAGGCTGCGGCAGCCAGGCAAGCGGGAAGGGGAGGGAAAGACAAGGAAGAGGACAGGGACGTAGAACAAAGGCTGGTGGCAGTTGTCAGCCTGGGGGCAAGGGGAGCCGGGCCACCATGCAAGGTGGGGGACAGCCACAGCACGAGAGAGAGAGAGAGACGGCGACGGCGTGGAGAGAAACCTCGCCCTGGGCAGGCAGGGCCAGATGTAAAGAGGGACCCTCTCCAGGGTGCCTGGGTGGCTCAGCCAGCTGAGCGTCCGACTTTGGCTCAGGTCGCGATCTCGAGGTTTGCGGGTTCAAGCCCCGCGTTGGGCTCTGCGCTGACAGCTTGGAGCCTGGAGCCTGCCTCAGATTCTGAGTCTCCCTCTCTGTCTCTCTGTCCCTTCCCCGATCACGTGGCAATGGAGGCAGGGCAGAGGAGAGGGCTGGGAGGGGGTCAGAGTGGGGACTGGGGGACACCTGGGAGCCAGCCAGAGTGGGCACTTGGGGAGGCCGTGGGGAAGCACCGAGAGACGACACCGGGTGCAGGGGTAGAGCGGGGGCCCCAGCCCCGGGGTGCTGACGTGCAGGCGTGAGAGAGAGACAGAGAGAGACAGAGAGAGAGAGAGAGAGAAGGGTGAGCCTGCCTGAGGAGAGGGCACTCAGGGGCGAAGCCAGGCTTGGGCACCCCCAACCCCACCCATGTGGAGCCATTCGGAGCTCACGCTAAAGCTATCTCCCTTGGGCCTGTGGGGGCCCCGAGCCTCCAGAGGAGGCCGCCCCGCGTCCTGGCCCCTGCTCCACAACCTCGGGTCCCCACGGCTGCCAGGTGACGAGGCAACAGGAAGTGCCGGCTCACCACGCAGAGCCCCTGGGCGCAGAGCCGCAGAGAAGGGGACAGAGTCCAGGTCCTAAGTTGGGCTGGGGTCCTGCGCAGCTGGGCATGGCCCGCTGTCCCTGGGTGCCCTGCGGCTTGGCGGCGGAGTCGCCAGCCCGGGCCCTGGCGGGTGTGCCGGCTGGAGGCAGAGCCCCGAGGAAGGCCCCGGAGCCCCTTATCTCAGGGACACAGACAGGAAGGCCAGGCCCGGCCTGGGGACAGGGGCGTTTCCTGTGGACCCGGGATCTCGGCGGCCAGGCCCGGGCTGTGTGGGTGAGGGGAACAGACGCGGTGCACGGGAGCCCCGCGCCCGGGCTCCCCTGGACCACTGTGCCTGCCCTGCCTCGCACCCCCGCCCCCCACCCCTGGCACCACGTCTGTGGACGGGGGACCCAGGCGCTTACCGCCTCGAAGGGGAGCGACAGAGGGGTCTCCTGGGCAGCGTGGCGCCGAGTGAGGCCCATCTCCTCAGTTCGGCCGGCCCAGGGCGGCGGCGACGGGCACGAGGCGGCTGTGGGGGGCATTGTCCTGAGTGGGAGGGAGACACTGGAGCCTCGGCCCCGGGGGAGGAGGGAGGCCAGGGGGGCCAAGGGCCCGGCGGCTGGGCTCCACCGCAGCTGGCAGCTTTGTGAATAGTGGCCGGGCCAAGGCAGCCCTGCCTCCACCCCAACAATGTCCCCTCTGTCCGCGGGCCCGGGCCAGGGACTCACTGTCTGGTGCTCTCACCCCCACCCGGGCTGTTCGGGCTGGGGGGCTCCCCGCCACGCCCCACCCCCAGAGAGACACCCCCCGGGACCTGGGGACAAAGGACAGGGTTTCTTCGAGCCAGCAAAATGAGACCCACACGGCCGGCCCCGGCCCACTCCCGCCCTGTGCCAGCCAGCGTGTGCCTCTGTGTCCCGCCCCCCGGGTCCCTGTGAAGGGCACAGGGTAGGCCACTGGGCCCCCACGGGAAGGTCAGGGCGCTGAGCCCCTGCGATGCCAGCCTCAGCCTTGGTAGCCTTGGTGCCCGGTCGAAGTGCCAGTCCTGGCCCTCAATGCCTGCCTTTGTCCAGGCTGGGGGCCGGGAGATGCTGACAAAGGCAGCCCGTCCGGGAGACCTTGCACCCCCCCCCCACCCCCTTGGCCCGGAATAAGACTGTCCAGAGAGCAAGCGACCTGTGTCCATCCAGCCCCGCCCCGGGGGACTGGGAAAGTCGTGCCAGGTGCAGCATGATGGTAGGGGGCGGTGCCCGTGGGGGGGGTGCTGTGGGGGGGGGTGCTGAGGCAGAGAGGATGCGCACGAGGGGGCGGGGGCATGGCCCCCAGGAACCCAGTACTTAGCCTCAGTCGTGGCAACTGGTTTCCCTCGCCCGGGGAAACACGGGCCCGAGATGGGCCTAGAGGTCCCCTCTGCGTGTGGGGCGCAGGAGGGGGTGGGAAGGGAGTGGCGACCGGCAGCTGGCTCTCTGGCCAACCTCACAGGGCACCGTCTGCATCCCAGGCTGGCAGAGCAGGGGTCCTGGGATGTGGCGCGGGGGCAGGTGCACGCGGGGTGGGGTGCCCACTTTCTCCACCGTGCACCACAGCAGCAGCTTCGGGGCAAGGTGGTGGCAGCGGGGCTCACTGCCACCCGGTCGGGCCGGTTGGGTGGCTGTGGGGGTGGGGAGCCAGGCGGGCCTCCTCTCTACCCTGCCCCCTGCCCCCAGCCCCGCCAGCTTTCCCATTTGGGGGGTAGAAGCCTGGGGTCCCACCTCCCAGCTCCAGGGCGCCCCCCTCAGGGGGTGCCGTGCCCCTAAGGCCTCAGGAGGTGTTGGATCGGGGCGCCTGATGGCCTTTGCCCTCTCCGGCGAGCGGGCCCTGCAGACCCCCGGCTTCTCCCAGACCCAGCACGCCCCAAGGCAGCACCCCACGACCCAACGTCCCTTGCACCCCGCGTCCTCGCCAGCCCCAGTTCCTGCCTACCTGGGTGGGCCGCTGGCAGGGGTTGAAGAGCAGCTGGCAGTGCCCGAAGTGCGTCCCCAGCACAGCCCTGGCCTCCCTCCCCACAACGCAATCGCGCCCAACCCCACTTCTCCTGGCGGGGCCTGCCTGGGCCGCCCGGCCCCTCCCCGCCCGCCCCTGTGCCTGCCGGTGCAGGGCAGGGCGTTGCTGCCCTCTGCTGGCCTCGGTGGGCACCTGGCTGGAGCAGGTGAGAGCGGGCAGTGCCCTCCCGTTGGGTGGGCAGGCAGGCATTCCGTAGCGCCTACCAGGTGCCGGTCTTGGGCCTCACAGTGGCGCCGTTCAGAGACAAAGCCCACTGCCACCTGATCCAAGGGTGTCTGTCCCGGGCCTGGGGGGTGGGGGGCAGAACTACGTGCCCACCGATGAGGCTCCACTGCTGGAACAGCTCATCTCTGGAGGACACCTCGTGTGGGAGGGAGAGGAGGCAAGTCTACGGGGGCTCAGGGCATCAGGGAGAGCTTCACAGAGGAAGTGAGATTTAAGCTGACCTTGAACCACACATCTCTGCTACTTCTGATGTCCTCCTGACCATCAGGGCCGCTCTAAGTGTTCTGCGTGTGTGAACTCATTCACCCCTTACCATGACCCCAGAAGGGGTACCCTGATTTTCTACAGTTCACAGGTGGGGAAACTGAGGCATGAGAGGTTAGGAAACTTGCACAAAGTTGCAGGGCTAGTTAATGGCAAGGCTAAGAGTCAACTGTAGGGCCCCTGCACTTAACCAGCAGGCCACGTGGCCCTGAACTATGAACCGAGGCAGGCATTGGGCAGCAGGGGAGATGGGGACTGCCCGATGCCAGGCCTGCAGGTGACATAGGCGCACGTGCCTCCCCGTGCCTGGAGCACAGTTTTCGTCGAACGGGATGCAGAGGTCAGCCAACCGGGGAGAACTTAGACTTACGGCAAAAGTCACCATGACCTTGTAAACAGCTCGGAATTTGGACAAGTGTACGCTGGTGGCCCTGGGTGGAGGGCGTGGGAGAATGTGGACCAGTGGGGGCCATGGGCACGTGGAGAGGTGGGTATGCTCCAAGTGTGCCAGAGGGGGCAGAGTCCTGGAGACCTGGTGTTCCATGGGGTGTAGGCAGTGCGGGCAGGAGAATCCGGGGGACCCCTGGGCCCTTTCTGCGGGAAAGTGGCTCCCTGCAGGGCAGAGGTGCGGGTGGAGGGGTGGGCGGTGCAGGGTAGGACGAGAGGACTGAAGGGCCTATGAGGTGAGAGATGGCCGAAGGAGTTGTTGGGGTGTTAGTGTGAGAAGCTCGGCTCAAGGGGACTGGGGCACTGGGATGGATGTGTGTCGCTAGAGGGGACTTGGAAGCAAGACCAGGGGCGTCCAGGCAGGTGAGTGACCCTGAGGCCGAGGGCCCGCGGATGTGGAGCACAGGTGCTCAATATGTTACTGCCTCCCTCTCCGCGCCCTCCCAGGGGGAAGACGAGGTGCCCACAGGGGGCCGGGGAGGGATCTAGGAGCCCCAGGAGGGCCGGGCTGTTGGGGAGGGACAGTGTGTGTGGGGGGGACACAAGGGCAGGGCTCTGAACAGTAAGACTGGAAAGACCGTCCCCCCGCAGCCCCGGAGCCAGCCGGCCCCCCAACCTCCCAACCCTATCCACCCCTCCGCCTCTGCACCTCACACACACGTATGTCCTGACTGACCTCGGGAAAGACATCTTCCATCTCGGCAATGGCAACGTTTTTCCTCCCTTTCCACAGAAGAAAATAAACCTGTAGTCGCACGGCACCGCTTTTTGTAAGTTTATTTATTTTTGAGAGAGACAGAGAGAGACCACAACCAGGGGAGGGGCAGAGACAGAGGGGCACAGAGGATCCGAAGCTGGCTCCCTGCCCACAGCAGAGAGCCCGACCCGGGGCCCCGAACCCGCCAACCGTGAGATCATGACCTGAGCCGAAGTCGGACGCTCAACCGACTGAGCCATGTCTGCGCCCTGCGCAACACGATTTTGAATAGCTTTGCGCGCATATGGCCTGCAAGGCCATCCGGAGCAGGTGGCGGCCCCGAGCCTGAATTTGGTGGCAAGCATGGAGGATGTTTCCAGGTTTTGTGCGCTTGAAATCTCCTAGAAAGGGAGCCGTGTGGTGGGCTTCCTTCTGCCGACGACCCCTTCCCCTCACCACGGCCCTGGGGAGATGTGTTTGTGCTGATCCTTGCCGATGGCGCATTTATCAGCGTCCCCTCGAGGGGTGGGGAGGCGGCCGTCGCTGGTCCAAGCGCCCGGTGGTGCCGTGCCCGGCGTCCTGGCGCTGACTGCTTTCCCATTGCCAGACTCTCCAGACGCTGGCGGGAGGCTCGCCGGGTCACAGGCCATGTGCCACCGCCGTAATTTCCTACTCAGGTATCCTTCCGTCCCTCCGGAATGGGTTTGTTTGCATGTACCTTCTCCTTTTCCACATGGGGGGCTGTCCTCCTTGCCCCCGTGTTCAGCCCACCCAGCTCCACTGACTGTCCCAAGCCTATGTGGCCGTGGCTCTCTCTTCTGTCCTTTTGGTTGATTTCTCTACCTCTGTTAAACTTACTAAAGCTTGAAAGCTTCTTTTTCTTCTCTTCCTCCTTTTTCTTCTCCTTCGCTCTCCCCCTCAGTTGGCTGCTCCTTCTTCTCATCATCTTTCAAAATTATCTTGCCTATACTAGACCCTTTAGTTTTCCTTAAAAGTTTAAGAAACAGGGGCGTCTGGGTGGCTCAGTCGGTTGAGCGTCCGACTTCGGCTCAGGTCATGGTCTCACAGTTTGTGGGTTCGAGCTCCGCGTCGGGCTCTGGGCTGACGGCTCGGAGCCTGGAGCCCGCTTCGGATTCTGTGTCTCCCTCTTTCTCTGCCCCTGCCCCGCTTGCACTCTGTCTCTCTCAAAAATAAACATTAAAAAAAATTTTTTTTTTTAAGTTTAAGAAGCAGTTTGTCAAGTTCCAGGAAAAACTCTGTTGGGATTTTTTCGAAGGGGTAAGTAGAGATTTTGTTCCATTTTGAAACCCTTTGGAGACTAGCTACCTCTAAAATTTTGTTTCCCCATCTATGAACATAGCGTATCTCTATTTAATAAGGTCCTTTAAATACATATTTCCCCAAAGGACATGCGCATCATTTGTTAGATGTCTCATACCATGATAAATGCTGTCTTCTTTTTAATTTACCTTCTGATTGTGCTGCTGGTGTTACGTCTAGTAATGCTTTTTGGAATCCTTTTGTGGATTCTGTTTGTTTTCTATTTATACAATCATGTCATCTGCCTAGTGACTACTTTGTTTCTTCTTTTGCAGTCCTTTTTTTTTTTCTCAAAATGTTAATTTGAACTCTAGTTAGTTAACCTATAGTGTCATGTTGGTTTCAGGAGTAGAACTCAATGATTCATCACTTACATACAATACCCAGTGCTCATCCCAACAAGTGCCCTCGTCAATCCCATCACCCATTTTCCCCTCCCCCCCCGCCCCCTCCCTGCAATCAACCCTCAGTTTGTTCCCTATCGTTGAGTCTCTTATGGTTTGTTTCCCTCTCTTTTTCCTCCCTTCCCATATGTTCACCTGTTTTGTTTCTTAAATTCCACATATGAGTGAAATCATATGGTATTTGTCTTTCTCTGACTGACTTATTTAGCTTAGCGTTATACTCTCTAGCTCCATCCATGTCATTGCAAATGGCAAGATTTCATTCTTTCTGGTGGCTGAGTAACATTTCATTTCATTGTCTATATGAACCACATCTCCTTTATCCATTCATCCGTCGATGGACATCTGGGCTCTTTCCATACTTTGGCTATTGTTGATAGTGCTGCTATAAACATGGGGGTGCGTGTGTCCCTTCGAAACAGCACCCCTGTATCCCGTGGATAAATGCCTAGTGGTGCAATTGTTGGGTCGTAGGGTAGTCCTATTTGTAACTTTTTGAGGAGCCTCTGTACTGTTTTCCAGAGTGGCTGTACCAGTTTTCATTCCCACCAACGGTGCGCGACGGTTCCCCTTTCTCCACATCCTTGCCAACATCTCTTGTTTCCTGAGTTGTTAACTTTAGCCACTCTGACCTGCATGAAGTGGTATCTCAGTGTGGCTTTGATTCGTATTTCCCTGATGATGAGTGAAGTCGAGCATCTTTTCATGTGTCTGTTGGCCATCCGGATGTCTTCTTTGGAAAAGTGCCTATTCATGTCTTCTGCCCATTTCTTCACTGGATTATTATTATTATTATTATTATTATTTTTTTTTTTGCGGGGGGATGTTGAGTTGGATAAGTTCTTTATAGATTTTGGAGACTAACCCTTTATCTAATGTCATTTGCAAATATCTTCTCCCATTTTCCAGTCCTTTTAACTGTAGTTTCTTTTCTTTCGCTTCCTTCCCTGGATAGTACAACATGGAATCAAAGCAGAAAGAATGTTCTCAGTTTAACCGTTAAGTAGGATGTTTGCAGGCGGTGTTTGCTAGACGCCTTTATGAGAGTAAGGAGACTCGCTTTCAGTCCTAGTTTGCTATGTGTTCAATTCTTATCGAATGCTTTTTCTCAGTGTATTGAGATGGTAACAGGAGTTTCTTCCTCTCACCTGTTAATATGGTGAGTTACAGTAATTGATTCTCTAATGTTAAACCACTTTTACGTTTTCTGGGCTAAACTCAACCTTGTCATGGTGTATTCTCTTCATATATAGTTCGGGATTGGCCTTTCTTCCTTCCTCCCTTTCTCTCTCTCTCCCTTCCTGCCTGTGTTCCTTCTTTCCTTTCTTCCTCTTTCTTTCTTTCTTTCTTTCTTTCTTTCTTTCTTTCTTTCTTTCTTTCTTTCTCCCGTCTTGTATTATCCTTGTTGAGTTTTGATATAGAGGCATCATAAAATGTGTTGGGAGAGCATTTTGCCTTTTCTGTTCCTTGGGACTAGTGATCTGAGAGAGAGAGAGTTATTAGTTTCTTGAAGATTTGATAGAATTCATCTATAAACCTTGTTTTTGCAGTCTTTTGCCCCTCTTTCCATACATTTTAACCTTAAGAAATGTTTATTTTTGAGAGAGAGAGAGAGAGAGAGAGAGAGAGAGAGAGAATGGGCAGGGGAGGGGCAGAGAGAGGGAGACAGAGAATCCTAAGCAGGCTCTGGACTGTTAGTGCAGAGCCCATCTGGGGCTCGATCTCACAAACCAGTGAGATCATGAACTCTCATGAGCCGCCATTAAGAGTCAGATGCCTAACCAACTGAGCCACCTGGACGCCCCCATCCGTACATTTTAAACTACCTATCCAATTTCTTTAATAATTATGGGACTGTTCAGGTTTTCTGCTTTTTCTTGAGTCAATATTTTATTGTGATAGAAAATTCATAAAGTTTACCATCCGAACCATTCTAGGTATACAGTTCAGTATGTTAAGTACACTTACATTGTTATGAAACAGATCTCCAGAACTTTCATCTTGCAAAGCTGAAACTCTATACCCATTAACAACTCTCCTTTTGCCCCCCTCTCCAGCCCTTGGCACCTATCATCTTATTTTCCATTTTTATGAATTTGATCCCTTTAGATTCCTTGTAGAAGTGGAATCATACAGTATTTGTCATTTGTGCCTGGCTTATTTCACTTGGCATAATGTCCTCAAGGTTCATGCGTGCAGTAGCCTATGACAGGATTTCCTTCCTGTTTTAGGAAAGTAGTGTTGCATGGATAGACCACATTTTGTTCATCCATTCATCAGCTGGTGGCTGCTGAGGTTGGCCATCGTGAATAATGCCGCCATGATCATGGACGTACAAAAATCTCTGCTTTCAACTCCTTTGGATATATATCCAGAAGTAGGATTGCGGGATCACGTAGTGGTTCTAGTTTAAATTCTTTCAGGAACCTTCATACTGTTTTCCATGGCGCTTGCACCATTTTATAACTCCCAACAGTGCACACGTTTCCAATTTCTTCACATCCCTGCCAACACCTGATATTTTCCGTTCTTTTTCAAGTTTATTCATTATATTTTGAGAGAGAGAGAGGCAAAGAGAAAGAGAGAGAGCAGGGAGGGGGCAGAGAGAGAGAGGGAGAGAGAGAATCCCAAGCAGGCTCCATGCTGTCAGCACCAAGCCCGACACTGGGCTCGAACCCATGGACCGTGAGATCGTGAGTCAAAAAGCCGAGTCAAGAGTGGGTCACTTAGCAGACAGAACCACCCAGGCTCCCTGAGATCACGAACTGAGCCAAAATCAGGGGTCGGACGCTAAACCGATTGAGCCACCCAGGCGCCCCGGGAGTTTTATAGTCTTAGGTCTTACATTTAGGCCTTTAAGCCATGTTGGATGGGTGTGTGTGCACGATGTAAGGTAAGGGTCCAACTTCATTCTTCTGCACGTGGATGTCCGGTTTCCCAGCTCTGTCTGTTGAAGAGATCATCCTTTCCCCCACTGAGTGGTCTCGGCACCCTTTCGAAGATCGTCTGACCTTCTCTGTCAGGATTTATTCTGGGGTCTGTGCTCTGTCCTGTCGGTTTGTCTGTCTGTCTTCATGCCACACCACACGATTTCGGTTCCTGTAGCATGTTTTGAAATCAGGAAGTGTGACTCCTCCAACTTTGTGCTTCTTTTTCAGAATTGTTTTGGCTGTTTGGGGTCCCTTGAGAGTCCATGTGAACTTTTGCATGAGTTTTTCTACTTCGACTTAGTTTTTGATAAACGTATTTTATTAGGAGCATGTCCCTTTCGTCACAATTTTGCATTTGTTAGGATAAAGTCTTTTGGTTTTATTATTACGAAATTTGGTAGGTCAAAAGCAGATGGAATTGCTTAATATCCAGCTATCTTTGGCTTGTAAAAATGGCAGCTTCATCTTATCCGATGTAATACATACACAAGAGAACACACCAGTTCTGTGGACTGTGTAGAGAATGACGATAAAGCACTATGCCTACATCCCCGCCATCCCCTGGAGGACTGCACTCCCAAAGCCTCTGAAGCCCCCAAGTACCCTCCTCCTCACTCAATGGAGGTAACCACGATCCCTCCATGTTTTTCTTTTTTTTTATGTTTATTTGTTTTTGAGAGAGAGAGAGACAGAGCATGAGCGGGGGAGGGGCAAAGAGAGAGAGAGGGAGACACAGAATCCGAAGCAGGCTCCAGGCTCTGAGCTGTCAGCACAGAGCCCGACGCGGGGCTCGAACTCATGATCCGTGAGATGATGACCTGAGCCAAAGTCAGACACCTAACCGACTGAGCCACCCAGGCGCCCTTCCTTGTTCTTCTTTATACTTATCCCAAATAAGAATTATCCCGAAACAGTATGATTTAGTTTTGTATATTCTGCACTTTATATAAATGGAATCGTACCAGATGCAATTTTCTGTAACTTGTCGCTTTAATCCCATATCACACTTGTGACAGAGTCCAGACTGCTGCGCGGGGCTGCGGTTTCCTCACTCTTATTGCCGAGGGCTCGCTGCGGCAGCACATACGCTGAAATTGGCGCGATACAGAGATTAGCATGGTCCCTGAGCAAGGATGGCACTCTTATTGCCGAATAGTTTCCTGTCCTATGACTCTAACATACCGTGTTTATTCTCCTGCTACTGGACGCTTGGCTCGTTTCTGGCTTTGGCTTGTTATAAGATGGTTTATTTGTAAACCATCTGGTTTATTTGTAAAAGAGCCTCTCCAGGATGTGCCCAGGGGTGACATCCTTAGGTCATACGTATGTACATCTTTAAGTCTACTGGATAAGGACAGATCGTTTTCACATAGCACCCTCCGCTCCGCAGTGTAAGAGTTCCTGCTGCCCCATAGCATCGCCAGTGCCCAGGGCGGTCACGCTTTCTAATTTCTGCCAATCAGTGGGAATACAGGGATATTTCACCGTGACTTTAGCTTGCATTTGCACGGGCCTTCTGTCCTAACTACATCAAGGGTGAAGTCCGGTCTTCTGCAAGAGGTGGGGCAAGGATGTGAGTGTCTAGCAGTTTCTTTATTTTTTTTAATATTTTATTTCATTTTATTTCATTTTATGTGTATTCCATCTTGAGAGAGACGGAGGGAGAGCATGAGCAGGGGAGGGGCAGAGAGAGTGGGAGACAAAAGGTACGAAGCGGGGTCTGCATTGACAGCAGAGATCCCGAGGTGGGGCTGGAACCCTGGAACAGTGAGATCATGACCTGAGCCGAAGTCAGATGCTTAACTGACTGCGCCACCCAGGTGCCTCTTTATTTTATTTTATTTAAAAAAAATATTTATTTATTGAGAGAGAGAGAGAGAGAGAGAGAGAGAGAGAGAATCCGAAGCAAGCCTGGTGCTGTCAGTGCAGAGCCCAACTTGGGGCTCGATCTCACCATCCACAAGATCAAGGACTGAGCCGAAATCAAGAGGCTGACGCTTAACCGACTGAGACACCCAGGCCCCTGCTGCTTCTTTATATGTGTGTGTGTGTGTGTGTGTGTGTGTGTGTGTATGTGAGAGTGTGTTTAAGATCAAGCAGCTTCCTATACAGATTTTCTATCAATCCCCCCCCCCCACCCCTGACCGAGCATGCACACATATTTTCTTCTGAGAGATCTCATGCCTCCAGGTCTTGTGCAAACCAGCCCCTGCTCCTGGCTGCCTCTTCCTGCAGTTTTAAAACTTTGCTCTGGTCTCCTGAATCACCTGTTACTCCCCCACCTGTCCTCCAGCTTCTAAAACATCCTTGGTAGGCACCCATCCCATTTCTGTGGTGAGTTCATTCCTTTCCACCTTGGTCATCCCCTTAGTGTCATTTGCACCAGATTTGTCGAGCCGGGACTCCCCAGGTGCTCACGCTCCCTCGTAACTTCTCTCCTTCCGTTCTGGCCGGAGACTTGTTTATTTTACGAGTTTCAGAGAACACACTTTGCGTTTTATTGATCTTTCTTTTTTCCATTTCATTAATTTCTGCTGTCTCCGTGATTTCCTTTGGTCTGCTTTCTTAGCGTTTATTCTACCGTGGTTTTTCTAGCTTCCTGAGTTGTGCTCATCTTAAGCTCTTTAAGGCTATACATTTCCTCCTAAGCACTGCTCGAGCTATACATCCCGTAAGTTTTCATACGTAGTGTTTTCACAGTTGCTCACTTCCGTTTTTAGAATTTCATTATAATTCTTCTTGCGCCAGTTAGGTGGAAGTGTATTTTAAAATTTACATTTGTACATTAAAATTTCCAAATATATGAGAGGACTTAGTTGTGTTACGGACTTAGGATTTTATTCTCTCACAGTTTGAGAACGTCATTTGTACAATACCAATTCTTTTAGTATTTGTTGCAGCTCGTTTTGCGGCCTGGGACATGATGAGTTTTAGTAAATGTTCAAGGTGAACTTGAAAAGAATGTGTAGTCTCTAGTTTTGCGATGTCCATTAATGAAGCGTGTTCAATTTTTCCTATAGCGTTACAAGTTCTTTCTTTCTTTAATGTTTGTTTATTTTTGAGAGAGAGAGAGAGAGAGAGAGAGAGAGAGAGATGGAAAGAGACAGAGAGAGGGGGACAGAGAATCCGAAGCAGACTCCGTGCCAACAGCACAGAGCCTGATGTGGGGCTAGAACCCATGAACCGCGAGATCATGACCTGAGCCGAAGTCAGAGCTTGGTGGACTGAGCCACTCAGGCACCCCTAGTCCCACAAGTTTTGTCTCTTTGAGCTACCAAGCATAGTGAGGAGTACCTCCTCCCCAGGCTCCTCGTATCTTCACCCGCCACCTGCCCTCCTTCAGCGAAGGCTGCCATCACCCACCTGGCCACGTCAGCCAGAGCCCAAGGGTCATCTTGACTATCCCTGTCTACCTCCCCCCGAGTCTGATCCCCAACCCCCATGCTTCTTGACTTTCTTCTAATCTCGCTCTTATATATCCAGGATCTGAAGCGTCAGCACATCTTGCCTGGGCTGCTTAAAGTGGTGCTTTAAGGGCTTTTACCTTTATCTATCATCCATCATCTCTCTGTATATATCATCTCTCTATTACCTATCGATCATGCATCATCCAGCTATCATCAATCAATGTATCTATCACGTATTATCTACAGATCTATTTTCTGAGGTGAAATTCACATGACCTACAATTCACCCTTTTAAAGGGCACAGTACAGTGGCACTCGGTACAGTGACCATCACCTCTACAGTTCCAGAACCCCACCCCAAAAGGAAAGCCCATGTTCCTTACGCAGTCCCTCCATTTCCTACCTCCCCGGCCGCTGGCACCCACCCGTCGGCGTTCGGCCTCCGCGGATTTGCCCGTCCTGGACATTTCCCGTCCGTGAAATCACGCACCATGCGGGCTTCTGCGTCCGGCTGCTCTCACTCCACCCCGCCCTCCAGGTCCTGTTGTGGCAGGTCCTGTTGTGGGAGGGGTCAGAACCGCATTCCTCGTTCCGGCCGAGTCGCCACCGTCGCCCGGACGGACCGCATTCTGTGTGTCCGTTCATGTTGATGGGCTTCTGGGTTGTTTCTGCTTGCAGATTATCATCAACACCACTGCTATGAACGTTCACATCTAAGTGTTTGATTGAACATCTGTTTTCAGTTGGCTTGGGTTTAAGCCAGGAGTGGACGTGCTGGGTGGTATGGGAGCCCCATTTCCCTTGCTGCCCGCAGGGGACGGGGACCAAGCTGCGCCCTCTTGTCTCCTTCCAAACAGCCCTCCACACACCTGCCATAAGCGGAGCTGCGGGCCGCCTCCCTCTCTCCTGCTGAAAACCCTTTGCTGGCTTCTTCTCGTCGTAGCCTCCGAGGTAAGTCCAGGCTCCCCAGCGTGGCCCCAGCCCCTCCCTCCCTCTGCCCTCCGCATCACGTTGACGTCCCGCGTCTGGCTCCTGATTCACCTCTGGGTTTTGCACAAGCCTTCCCTCTTCCTAGAAGGTCTGGAACCATCTTTTCCCTGCCGCCCGGAGGCCAGCAGCGTCGGGACGCTTTCTCCTCTGTGGCCCCCTCCCTCTGCCCACTTTGCAGGGACTGGGCGTCAGTCCCCTCCCCTCCACCCCAGCGCTGTGAGGCCGGGATTGCACCGCACTCCGGTTGGCGCTCAGCCATTATGTCTGGGAGATGTTGCTAAATCTCCCTCCTCGGCATGTCCCCAGGAGACTACGCCGAGCTGTGCATTTGGGTGGGGGTCAAGTTTATTCTTCGAGCCCAGGCGACCTGATGCCCACTCCGCCTCTCCCCCAAGCCCTGCCGCACAAAGAGGCTAGGCGACACCACTGCACTTTCTGTGGGAGGCTTTTACTGAGGGATTGAGGGAGGCTCCCCGGCCAGAGGGCTGAGGGCCTGGAAAGGCACATGCGGTGGTGGCTGTGGTGGGGTCTCCCTCTTGGGTGGGTGCTGGCTTTGCAGAGACAGCTCCCCTGGCTGACCCCTCTTTGGCACTGAGCTGGGCACAGAGGTGCCCTCATGCCCGGCAGCCCCAGCAGTCATCCCCCATTCAGTTGGTCTGCAACCCCCACCCCCCCGGAGGTGGCCGGCAGTGTGGGCTGGTGGGGCACAGGGCCTCTGGGGGCTGGCTCAATGGCTAGGCCACCTGCGGAAGGACCGTGGCCCGGGCCACCTCCGCTGCTGGCAGGGTGCTCATGTTGGCAATCGAGATGGCTACAAACAGGGATCCAATAAATTAGCTTGTAGAAGGAAAGAAGGCTAGGGGCCGAGGAGGACAGGGACCACATTCTTGTCATCGCTTGCTAAGAAATACTGTGCGCTTCCTCCCAAGGGCTCCTGGAAACAACTGGTGGGGAGAAGGGGTTCACACTGGGGGCCCCTTCTGGCTGTGGGCCCCATTCGCCCGTTCCTATGGCAGGAAGGGCATCCCGTGGGATGGGAGCCTCGGTGGGCCATCCGGGGGGACCTCGTGGGGTCTCCGAGGGACTGAAGAGGAGGGAATAAGGGGGACCACGGTGTCAGGAGGGCAGGGCCCCACAAATGCCAGGCTCTGCACAGTCTGGCCGGCAGTGCGAGCTGGGGGTGTCACCTCCACCCCCACCCCCTCCTGGAAGAGAAGAAAGGACCACCCGCCCGGCCCGGGGAAGGGGGCGCAGGGACAGGTGCGTGCTTTCGCTGGCGGCCAGGAGGCCCGGGAGGGAAAGGCATGCGGGGTGGGCCTGTGGCAGGGCTGGCTGGAGGGGTGAGCGGCCGGGTGCTGCTGTTTCCTCCACGTGGTCCCGGGGCTCAGGGAGAGGCGGCACCCTGGAGGACCCCAGAGCCCTGGCCCAGGATCTGGCAGAGCTCCTGGAGGCGCCGCTGCATCTTGGGAATGCCGGCCAGCTGCTGCTCAAGCCGCTGCTTCTCCTCGGTCAGGCTCAGGCGAGCGGCGGAGTCTAGCTTCTCAAACTTCCAGCCACCCTCCCCATCGAACTGCAGCAAGTGCGTGTGGTACTTCCTAGGCCGGGAGAGGGACGGGGGCGGAGGGGCAGAGGCTGTTCGGCAGGAGACACTTGGCACCCTCCTCCCGCCCCACTGCCATGTCCCCGGGGGGTGCCGAATGCAGGCGGGAAGGGAGGGCACCTACCACAGGGAGGGCCGGTGGGTGATGGAGAGCAGCGCAATGCCAGCGTCCTTGGCCGCCTGGAAGATCTTGCCTTCCACATCGATGCTCACGGCGCTGGTGCATTCATCCAGGAGAGCGTACTTGGGCCTGGGGGCAGGGCCCAACGTGCTAGGCTGTGGATCCTCCTTCGCAGAAGCCTTGGCCTGCCCCCCCCCGCCCCCCGCCCCAGTGCAAACCCCAATTCTGCTTTTTGGGGCCAATCCGAGCCCGGGGCGAGGCCTCCGAATGGTCCCGGGGCACCTGGCTGTCCCACCCAGCGCGCTGGGATCACCCAGGCTGCCCTGTCGGCTCTGCCGCTGGCTCGGTGCGGGAGGGAGCCCGAGCGCCGCGGACAGCCCAGCTCACCTGTGGTAGAACATGCGCGCCATCCCGATTCTCTGCTTCTCACCCCCCGACAGCACATCCTTCCAGTCACACACGGCTTCCCAACCTGGGCGGGGCACAAGGGGGTTCTGTCGGATTCAGCAAGGGCTGGGCATCAGCAGGGGCCCAGACCCGGGGGACGCGGGAGGGGCTGGAGAGGCTAGTGAGAGTGGAATACGGTGGCACGTTTGACTTTGGAGAAGGCTGGCCGCTGGGTACGCGTGTCCTGCCTACTTACCTACCTGGAGGTAAGACTTTAATAGCCCAAAAAGACGTGATCAGAATTGTGCAGACAGTCGTGGCACAGCCCCACGGATGACTGCAGCAGCGTCTCCTGGAGGGTCCTCACCCGCGGGGACTGGGTGTTTGTCACTGCCTGTCGCCAGTGCCTTAGCGAGTCTGAGCAGAAGCAACTACCTCCACTCGGTCCTCCCTCGGGACTTGAAGTTTTGTCAGGGCGCACGCCCGGCCACAAGAAAGCCTCTACTCCACACCTTGCCTTGAGGCCGTAGCTTGCCCGGAGGTGAGGGGCGACCGCGTGACTGATTTCTGGCCGACGCGTGTAAGTGCGTTACACGTGTGGCAGCTTCTGGAACTTTCTTTAAAAGACACATGGCATGTGCCCTTGGCCCTCCCCCCCTTCTCCAAGCCACGGCCTGGGATGTTATGTGGTAGCCGGAGCAGCCATCTTGGACCACGAGGTGGCTTCAGTGGCAGAGGCTAACATAGCTGAGCGACCTGAGGGGCCTTTCACAGCGCAGGGCTGCCTCCATCAGTGGTGGCCTGCTTTCCTCAGGACTCTTATGTCACGGTAAGATAAACTTGTGAACGATCTTGCCGACGTTCATTCGGGGAAGGGGGTTCTGCTGCTCACAGCTGAACTCAGTGCTAATAGGTTGTGATGGCAGGCCTCAAGGGCCCAGCGCACTCAGGGGTGCCAGAGAAGACAGGAGGAGGGGTGCACCCCCAGCGCGGGGCCGCTGGAACAGAAAAGGGCTGACCAGCACACAGGGAAGCCGGGGATGAAGCCTGGGGGGACCACAGCCACCAGGGTAGGCCCAGGAGGAGCCGCCCCCCCAAATCCACCACCCCCAGCCCCCTTTGTGACACAGGCGACGACATCTGGGAAGAAGCCTCATGAATCATCTGCTGTGCCCTGAACACCCGCTATGAGTCCTTACAAGACGGATTTTGTGTCAGGCTGGTGCTAAGGGAGCTGTCCCCTTTTGCAGGGGAAGAGTCTCGAGAGGTGAGGTCGCTGCTTACGGCCAAGCTGTCCCCAAGTGACGAGGCAGGAAGCGCAGCCCAGGCTCTCAAATTTCAGGAAGAAAATTGAGCCCAGCCCCACCTCCCTTTCCTCCAGCAGCTCCGCAGCCCTGGGCTACCAGCTTGTCCCTCCACTTCTGCCGCCTCCTTCCCAGGGGATGGCGCCTCCCAGGCTCAAGACGGAAACGCAAGCGTCCCCTCTGGCTGTGTCCTGCTCCCTGTGCTAGAGGCGCTCTGCACGGACACCCTGGGCACACGTTCCACCCGTGCTCCGTCCTCTCGCTAGACCTGTCACTTCCCTGCCTCGGGCCTGCCAAAGGCTTCCTTCACTGTCAGGGAAAGCCTGGGCCCCCTGCCTGGCCCACAGGAGCCTCCCTGCCCCTGAGCCCGATGGCCTGAACAAGGTGTCCCGGGCCAAAAGTGAGCACCCCCATCGCACGCTTCCCGCTGTGCCTGGCTGCCCTCATGACTTCCGCCCACCAGCTGGGGCATTCCAGGGCGCTAGCACTTTGGACTCTCGGATGCAGGGACTATCTTTATCCCTCAGGGGCGAGAGGGAGGCAGGGGTGGGGGTGGCAGCCGGTCCCCGGGCTGAGTCTTGGGCCAAAGGGCAATTGATAGGTGGCTCACTCCCTGGCGCCGATAGGTGGGACGGGCCACCCCCTCCCTTACCCCCTTCCCGCTGCAGTATGTGGTTCAGGTGCACGATGTCCAGAATGGCCTCCAGGTGCTGCTCCGAATAGCCTTTCCTTCGCATGTCTTCCACAGAGTCTGGGTAGATCACCTGGTCTCGCAAGGAGCCCACGGACATGTAGGGCCTGCGGGGAAGCTTCACGTCCGCTAAGGGCAGGGTTGACCCTGTTCCCCGCCCCCTCCCACCGACGGCCTGTGCCCTAGTGGGTCCTGTCACCCCCTCCCCCCACCAACAGCCTGTGCCCGAGTGGGCTCTGCCCCCACCCCCACCGACGGCCTGTCAAGGGCGCTGGCTGCTGGGCTCGGGGCTGACTCGAAGCCCACAGGCCCTTCCACAAACTGATCCAGGCAGTGCTCACACCGTGCCCCCCCCCCGTGCACGCGCACCACGCGCTGTGCACAGTCCCCCCGCATGCATAAGTGCGTGCTCACACGTCTGGCACGCTCGTGCACGTGCACAGACACACACCCACTCGCGCACAGACACACGGTCCCCCCCCTTCTGTGTGCACACAGTCACATGCGGTGGAGTCGCCCGGCGGGTAGGCGAGGGCGGGGCAGTGGGTGGAGGCGCTGTGGCCCTTGGACTCCGGGGCAGAATGTTGCCGTCCTCTCCCGATGCCCCAAGCTCTGCTGGCTCCTGGGCGGTGGGTCCCACAGGAGGGGGGCGCAGGGGCAGAGCTGGACGCCGGGCCCCCTTCCCCCTCACCTCTGAGGGATGTAGAACATGCGCTGGGGCGGGGGCTTGTACAGCACGCCGCCGTATGCGGGCCACAGCCCGCCGAGGATCCGGAACAGAGAACTCTTGCCGCAGCCGTTGGGGCCCGTGATGAGCAGGTGCATGCCTTCTTCCACCTGTGGGGGCAGCGGTGCGGCGTGGGGCCCCGGCAGAGGCAGGGCCGCGGGGGCCCTCCCTCCTCTGACCGTGGCCCACACTCAGGGGCTCCCCCAGCCAAGGGCCCGAGGCATGAGGTCCAGCGCCCAGAGCCCTAACCTGACGCCTGTTTTGGGTCCCGGCCTGTCCCCTAAGCCCCTTTCGTGTTCCGGAGAGCATGGGGCCAGCCTCAGAAAGTCCACGTCGCCCTCTCTGCCATGCCGTCCCGCCTCGCTAGGAGTCCCCATGTGCTCGCTGTCCTAGTAGGGTCGCTGTCCCTCGCTTTCCCGTGAGGGACTGTCCTGAGAAAAGCAGTTTCCTTCGAGTTCTAGGTGGACGGTACAAACTCCCAACTCTGTTCCTCATGCCTGGCCAGTCCTCCTGCCTCCGTGGCCCTCTCACTGTCCCTGCAGGTCCTAGGGTGCTGGGAAGATGCCTCTGTGACCCCCGGCCTCAGTGTCAAGGCCTCAGGCTCCCCGGTCACCGGATTCCATGATGCCTGCTGGTCTTATAGAAATGCCTGCTGCGGGCTGGGGGGGGGTAGCCTGGGGGTGCGTATGCAGGAAAGAGGGGGTCAAATGGCAGGGAGACCACCGTCCTCGGGAGGCAGGGGAGAGTACGGGGCATGAAGCCAGGGCACCCGGGCACAGCTCCCAACCTACAACCCCCCCACCCCCCGCCCGAGGCCACGTTAACTTCCACTCTCTCAGAGCGTGACTGATGGTGGCACCGCTCTCCTGCTGACCCACGTAAGTCCCTAGGTGGCCTGAGTGCGCCGGCGTTGTGGGTTGAGCGGGGTCCCTCCAGATGCACATGTTGGAGTCCTACCCCCCAAGACCTCACTCAGAATGTGACCTTATTTGGAAACAGAGTCTTTGCAAATATAATTAATTAAATTTAGATGAGGTCATCCTGGAGTGGGGTGGGCCCCTCATCCCACGTGACTGGTATCCTTATCACACGGGGACATTCGGACGCAGAGACGTGCACACAGGAAGAACACCACGTCAAGATGAAGGCACAGTTTGACGTGAAGCCAAGGCCGGGAACACTGCCGATGGCCTGGGATAGACAGACTCTCCCTCACCTACCAGACACCCTGATCTGGACTTCCGGCCTCCAGAATCCACTCCTGTAGTTTGAGCCCCTCACTCTGTGGTCCTCTGTTACACTATAAAGTCTCTCTAGCGGGGCCTGGGACCATCAGTGTGCACCCAGCAGTCCGGCAGGCCCGGCCCAGCCCCCAGCCAGCGCCAGGCTGCCTCTCTGGTTCCCTTCCCCGCCCCTGTCCCACTTCTGCGCCTGGGCGATCACGACTGGGAACCGCTTCCTTCTCTCCCCCAACGTCTCCTAGTCCCGGAGCCCAGCTTCTGCTTAGCCACCCACCCCTGCTCTTCCCCCCGCCTGCCACGGTCACCCCTTCTCGCCTGGCCACGCTCTCTAACCAGCTGCGCCCTGGCTCGCCAGGGCCCCCAGTCTTGGCCTACTTGGCTGTCACTGGGCCTGCCTGGAAATCGTTCGCCTTGGGCAAACCAATCATCGGTGGCTTCCTGCCATGCCGCAAGAGTGACCACAGGCAGGGGCGATGGGGATCACACCACGGTCCTGTGTTGCCTGGGGTGACGAAATGTGCCCGCCTCCAACTGGCTCTCAAGGTCCTCCCGGCAGGCCAAGGAAAGGAGCCCCAGGCACTTGCCTCTTTTCACTTACCCCCGGCCCGGCCACGGCTCCTGCCGAGCCGGCTCTGCGGCCAGGTGCACGAGGCCTCTACGGGACCCGGCCCCGAGGTCCCTTAGCTCTGTGCTCCTGCCACTTCATGGCCTTCTTTCTGCCTGCCCTAGGGGGAGGTCTTCATCATGCAGCCCACCTGTCCCGAGGCTCCTGGGTGAAGCTTCAGGTGACCTCCGTGCACCACAGGGACGGGACTACCCTTACTGTGGCCCGCACGGGATCTGGGCAGCTAACTGGGGACCTTTGTAATACTTTTGGGGCCCCAGAGTGGGGCCTCCCAGAGGGCAGGGCCCCTCCAATTTACTTCTAGTTCCCAGTGCCCAGCCCAGGGCTTAGGGAATATTGGTTGAACGAATGAAAAAATGAATGAATGAATGAATGAATGAATGAAAGACTCCCTCTCACTTCTCACCCTGACCCCCTGCCCCCACCCCTGCCAACAGGTCTCTCCTTCATCCTATCATTCCCTGACCCTGTCCAAAGCTCTGGCTAGCGACAAGGTGACTGGTGGATGTTGGCCATCAGACAGCCTCTGTAGTGGCTGAGAGCCCTCCCAGCGGGCCAGGCTGAAGTCCGCACACACCTGCACTGGGGGCTTCTCGAAGCAGATGGGGGGACCCCAAGCCCAGGTCACTGGAGCAATCTATTCTACCATAGTTGGACTTGAGCCAGAGTCCCCAAGTCCCAGGCTTCTCAGGGATGGAACCGGGGAGGGTGGCAAGGATGGGGCCAGGAGCCCTCGGGTGACCTTCGGCCACTCCTAGTAGTCGCTAGTCGCTTTGATGAGCTCTGACTCCACTGCGCCAGAGCCAATAGTCAGGGACACGCTGGCCTCTCAACTTGACCTTAGCCTGCCTGCTAAGTACATCCGGGGACTGACAACATATGCAGGCCGGCAGGCCAGACACCAAGGACTGGGGGCTCATAGATGCAGAAGGCCAGGCCCAGGGTAGCTCAGCCCAGCCCAGCCCACACTTCTGGGCCAGGCATCCCCCCACCTGTCCCCCACGTGACTTACCCTGATGTTGAGGCTGGACACCACCACCTCTCCCGTGGGCGTGATGATGGGGATGTTCTCACAAATAATTCCCTGTTCCACATCTACCACTTGGCCTGGAGAGAGAACGCAACGAAGGAATGGAGAGAGCAGTAGCACTCCCTCTGACTTCTGGTGGATTCCATGTGCCCCCCAACCCGCTCACAGCATGCCAGTGTGTGGTCCGGGGCCCCCTTGGGAATATGCTGGGTCTTCCGGAAGTCCACCCCCAACCAGTGTCTGGTGCCGAGCTCTGGGCAGGGGAGGGGCGAAGTCAGTTCTGTGGCTTCTGGAACCTGAGGCACGGAGTCTAGCCTTGTTCCATAAAACCCTCTGATCTTGCTACCATTTTAATGGCGGCTTCAACGCTTGGGCCCCTCTTCCACAGCATCGTGGCCTCTGCTGTAGTCTTGAACTTTCTCTTGCTGCCCACACGGGGGAGTGGTCCCCTCTACTCGGGGACCACGTCCCCCTCTTTTGCAAAGAGAAATAACAGAAATCTCAGCCAGGGCACCGGGAAGGAGCCGGCAAGCAAGGGGTTGGCCAGCGGTTACTGCTCTGGGAAAGAAGGCTGCAGGGGGCCACAGCAGTCCGGGGGAAGTCCCTCCCTGGGGCGCAGCTCGAAGATGCTGCCCTCTGGGTGGGGGGGGGGGGTGTCTGCGGGGAGGGTGCCCTTACCTCGGATCTGCAGGGGCCCCTCTACACGGACACCAGAGCGCCCCACAGCCCCGGCTCCTGCCTGAGTGCTCTCCAGCTCGCCAGGCCTCTTGAAACGGCAGTGTTGGACATCTTCGAATACCTGGAACATCTCGTGTACTCGGGCCGTGTAGCCAGCCAGCTCTGTCACCTGTGGGGAGGGTGACGCTGGCTCAGACCCTGCCAGCTGGGGGGTGGGGTGGGCGGCACAGCGGAGAGGGGCCCGCGGCTGGGATGGGGGGGTACCTCCTTGTAGGACGACATGATCCGCTCGATGGCATCCGCGGCAGCGGTGAGGAGGTTGCGGGCAATGGTGAAGGCTTCTGTGCGTTCGCTCACGAGCTCCCCTTCCCGCATCTCCAAGGCGGCCTTCTTCACTGCCTCTGAGTCTATGGAGCACAGTGGGAAGAAGGGAGGGGACAGTGGAGAATCAAAACTGACCCACTAGGGGAAAGACAAGTCTCCCCGGCAGACGGTGTGGGACAGGCGGGTACCCACTCGCCAGAGAATGACCCCTGCTTTGCACCACACACAAAAACTAACTTAAAGTGGAGCACTGGCCTGCGCGTATGTGCTGAGACTGTAAAACTCTCAGGAGAAAGCAGGTGTTAAGTCTTTGTGACCTGGGATTAGGTCTGGCTCCTTAAATATGACACCAAAAATACAGACAACAAAAGGAAAACAGATAAATGAGCTTCATCAAAATTAAAACCTTTTGGGCACTGAAAAAAAACATAAAAAAAGTGCAGAGACAACCTATAGACTGAGAGAACATATTCACAAATCACGTATCTGATAAGGGTCTCATATCCAGAATATGTAAAGAACTTTTTCTTTTTTTTAATGTATTTTTTAATGTTGTATTTATTTTTGAGAGAGACAGAGTGTGAGCAGGGGAGGGGCAGAGAGAGAGGGAGACACAGAATCCGAAGCAGGCTCCGGGCTCTGAGCTGTCAGCACAGAGCCCAACGCGGGGCTCGAACCCAAGGACTGTGAGATCATGACCTGAGCCGAAGTCGGATGCTTAACCGACTGAGCCACCCAGGCGCCCCTGCAAAGGACTTTTTAAATTCAAAAACAAAGAGAACCCAGTTAGACAATGGGCAAAAGATCTGAATTGGCATTTCTACTGTATTTCTTTGATCTACAAAAGGCCAATAAGCATGTGAAAAGATGCTCAACGGGATTAGTCACCAGAGAAATAGAAATCAAAAGCACAGCTAAGGGCGCCTGGCTGGCTTCGTCTTGGTTTCGGCTGAAGTCATGATCTCACGGGTTTGTGGGTTCGGGCCCTGCATTGGGCTCCGTGCTGACAGCGTGGGGCCTGCTCGGGATACTCTCTCCTTTCCCCTCTCTCTGCTCCTCCCCCGCTCACGCTCTGTCTCTCTCAAAAATAAAAAAAAATAAAAAAAAATAAAACCACAGTGAGATACCACTTCACATGCCCTAGGACGGCTAGAATTAGAAAGAAATGATAACAGGTGTTGGTGAGGAAGAGAAAAGATGGGCTCACACACCGCTGTGAGGGCTGTAAAATGGCCCGGCCTGGAAGACAGTTCGGCGCTTCCTCAAAAAGTTCAACATAGAGTTACCAGAAAACTCAGCAATCCCATGCCTGGGCATGTATCCAGGAGAAACAAAAGTATCCGTTCACACGGAAACCTGTATACAAATGATCGCGGCAACGTTATTCACAATCACCAAAGGGTGCAAACAACCCAAACGTCCATCAGCGGAGGGGTAGGAAAGAAACTGCCGTGTATGTACGTACGTACGTACATATGCATATGAATATTATTCAGTCACGAAAGGCAGTGAGGCACTGACTCATCCCACAATGTGGCTGAACCTCGAAAGTGCTATGCTGAGCGAAAGAGGCCAGACACAAAAGGCCACATGCTGAATGATTCCGTTTATGAGAAATGTCCCCCAGAGGCACATCTACAGGAACAGAAAGAGGTGTAGGTGCCAGGGGCTGGGTGGGGGGAGGGATGGGGAGTCCAGGGTTTCTTTCTGTGGCGATGACAACGTTTTGGACTTAGTGGCGACGGTTGCACCATTTTGCAAATATATTAAAAACCGCTGAATTGTACCCTTTAAAAGGCTGAATTGTACGGTATGTTAATTACATCTCAATAACGGGGGCGAGAAAATGAGCCACGGGGCATTTGGCCTTCTTCTGTGGCACAGTCCGCTCCTTCCCTCGAAACTGCCCTCCTTCCGTGTCCTGCGCTGATGGCAGCAGCCCCTCTCAGGGCCACACCTACAGACGCCCAGAGCTGTGTACCCCGGGGCCTCTCCAACATGAGCGTCCCTTTTGGACCTCCATCACCACCCCCCATCTCTCCCTCATCTCTCCCCACGAGGCTGCATTCTTTGGCCTCCGTGAGCGTGGCCATCCTTGATGCCTCTGTTTCTCCCCAGGAGCCCGTTTCTGTCTTGACTTGCTTGTCTGTTTCAGTCTAGAGCCCACGGTTGTGCACTTTGGTCCTCTCCTGTCAGTGCACTTGACTCCCTTGATCCTTAGAGCTCTCAGGGGGGCAGGGCTTTTACACAAGGAATGCTCTGGAAATGGTGATGGGGAGCAAGGGGGGAGGCCGAGTCTGAGGGTCCTGGGGTGTGGGAGAGTGAACAGTGCCCGCTGGGGGTATCCAGGGGAAGCAGAGGCTCCCGGGCTGAAGTGGTGGGAAGGAAGATTCTGTAAAGAGCCCGGGGACTCTAGGGTTATGATGGGCGGGGGTGGGGTGGGAAGGGGCGGGAGGCGGGTTCAGGGCAGACGGCCTCCAGAACAGCACACGGTGAAAAATGGATGGGACGGATGGCCTGAGAGCCTTGCGTTGCCTTTTCTTGGGCCTGGCCCAGGAATCCAGGGGACGGGACTGTTAATCCTGATAGCGTATGGTCCCGGGCCTAACTTCCCATCGTGCCCGGGGGGACATAGCCCCCAACAGGCAGGGGGGCCATAAGCCTTCCTCCTCACAGGTCCCAAGAGCTGGGCAGTGACTGCACACACAGGGAAATGGTGTGCAGCTGCCAGGGGCATCCTGGCAATAGCTGGCACCTCCTTGGAGGCAGAACTAACCGACCTCTCCATAGGTTACTGCAGAGACTCAGGCAGCTAAGACCAGGGCCCCGGAGCGGAACACAGGCTGCTGTTCACAGCAAGGCCACTCCTCCTCTGGGCCCTCCAGGCTTGCAGCTCCAGGCCAGAAGGGCAAAGGTATCCAAATTTTCCCCACTTGACAATTGGGAAGTATCTGTCTCCTCCCATTGGTCCCCAGTGCTCTCAGCCTCCTCGAAGCACCTAGAGCCCTCACTTAGCCACCGGGGACTGGGGACGCAGCAAGGACAAAACGGACAAAAACCCCTAACCCCACTGAGCACACAGCCTAAAGTGGCAGAGTGACAATAAAGCAAATAGAGAAGTAGAGTAGACAGGGTGTTCAGTGTCAGGACAGCAGTGAGGCGGGGAAGGGGAAGAGGACGGTGGGGGGGTGGGTGCTGTCATCAGAGGGAAGCACATTAGAGCAGTCACCTGCAAAGGCCCTGAGGCACAAGCATTGCTTCAGAGGAATAACAAGGGGGCTGTGAGTCAGAAGTAGAGGGAACAGGGGGGCAGGAGTATTTTGTTTTCACAGGTGCCGTGAGGCCAGGGACAAGAGCTCACTCTTCTTTGAATTGCTCACAAAGCCTAGTGTAGCAGGGGCTCCAAAAAGTCCTAGGCTTTCACAGGAGGGAGAAGCCTCGGGACCAGACAGGCCCCACGGCCAGCTATAGAGGAAAGTAGCTGCAGGCGCTTCTTCACGGAAACCACAGGTCACCTCGTGGGCGGGTCCCCGTGCTCCAGGCCAGGGGTGCTGACCGGGTCTGGCACCTGTGTCTAAATCAAGGCCGCCCTTTCCGTATGGCCTTTGCGGCAGAAAGCAGTAACCCCCCTCCAATAGATCCTTCCTCTTGGGGGTTACCCAGAGGGGGACAGACAGTGGAGGGTTTAGAAGCCCCAAGGCAGAGACACAAATAGGGAGAGAATCAGAGAGGCTTCTGGTTCTGAAACAAGTCAGCCTCTCTCTCTCTCTTTAAAAAATTTTTAAAGTTAATTTTACTTATTTTGAGAGAGAACGCAAGTGCGCACAGGAGGGGCAGAGAGGGAGAGAGAGAGAATCTCAAGCAGGCTCCGCACTGTCAGCTCGGAGCCTGATGTGGGCCTTGAACTCATGAACCTCAAGATCGTGACCTGAGCTCAAATGAAGAGCCAGTCACTTAACCGACTGAGCCACCCAGGCTCCCCTCCCTCTCTTTACATATAACTGAAAATTCTCTTACTATGGAACTGCACAACACATGACACCTTTTACGTTCAGAAATTTTAAAATGTATTTTATTTCTTTTTTTGAGCGAGAGAGAAAACGCAAGTGGGGGGAGGGGCAGAGGGAGAGGGAGAGAGAATCTCAAGCAGGCTCTGCACCCAGTGCAGAGCCCACTGTCAGATCGTGACCTCAGCCAAAATCAAGAGTTGGACACTTGACCGACTAAGCCACCCCGGCACCCACATTTTATTTATTTTTTTAAGTAAGTTCTACTCACACCCAACGTGGGGCTCCAATACACAACCCCAAAATCAAGAGTCGCATACGCCACCGAGTGAGCCAGCCAGGTGCTCCAAAATACGACACCTTTTATTTACATTAAAAAAAAGCTTTCTTTTAAGTAGGCTCCATGCCCATTGTGGGGCTTGAACTCATGACCCTGAGATCGAGAGTTGCATGCTCTACCGACTGAGCCAGTCAGGCACCCCAAAGTAGAACTATTTCATTCATTCATTCATTTTTTAGAGAGAGAGTGAGAGCGAGTGTGAGCAGGGGAGAAGGGCAGAGAGAGAGAGAGAATCCCAAGCCAGCCCCATGCTCAGCATGGAGCCCAACGTGGGGCTCGGTCCCATGACCCCGGGATCATGACCTGAGCTGAAATCAAGAGTTGGACACTCGGGGCGCCTGGGTGGCTCGGTCGGTTGGGTGTCCGACTTCGGCTCAGGTCACGATCTCGCGGTTTGTGAGTTCGAGCCCCTCGTCGGGCTCTGTGCTGACAGCTCGGAGCCTGGAGCCTGCTTCCGATTCTGTGTGTGTGTGTCTCTCTCTGCCCCTCCCCTGTTCACGCTCTGTCTCTCAATAATAAATAAATTAAAAAAAAAAAAAAGAGTCGGATGCTCAACCGACTGAACCACTTAGGAGCCCCAGCATTACACCTTTTAAAGCAGAGCTGTGCTCCAAGGAAAACAAGAGAAATTCCCAGGAGCACAAAGAGGGGCCAGCAGCCAGGTACTCCTGTGAAATCTCCAGAGATGGGAGAAGACAGGGAAGCTTCTTCTGTGCAGCTGGGGCTCTAGATGCACCGAACAAAAGGTCTCTTCTAAGAATCTGTAATTGTGTGTGTGCAGTTCAAATTAATACTGCCTCCAAGTTCAGAAACCCCTCCTCCCCGAGCTGAGAAGCTAACGTGAAATGGCCTCCAAATGGTCAATTAGCCAGGTGTGCAGGCCCAAACAAAAGCACACACACACTGCACTGGACAACTACCCCTCCAGTGAGACCACTCGGGGTTCCCACGGAAGTCTGGTTGCAAAGCCCACGGGAAAACAATACACTACGAGTTAGAGCCCCAAGAATTCAGATAATCAAATAGTTGGATAGAGACCGTGGAGCGTAAAAGGAGCAGTCCAAAAGACGAGAAAATCGGACACTTCTAGAAACGGTTTCGAATTCATATTTGAAAAGAAAAAGTTCAGCACGCCTGGGTGGCTCAGTCGGTTTCTTGATTTCACCTTGGGTAATGATCCCAGGGTCGTGGGATCGAGCCCCGTGTTGGGCTCCATGCTGAACATGGAGCCTCTTTTAAGATTCTCTCTCTCCCTCTCTCTCTCTCACTCGGGCTGCCTGGGTGACTCAGTTGGTTGAGCGTCCGACTTCGGCTCAGGTCATGATCTCACAGTTCGTGGGTTCGAGCCCCGCGTCGGGCTCTGGGCTGATGGCTCAGAGCCTGGAACCTGCTTCGGATTCTGTGTCTCCCTCTCTCTCTGCCCCTCCCCCACTCATCCTCTGTCTCTGTCTCCAAAATGGATATAAACATTTAAAAAAATTTAAAAAAAGATTCTGTCTCTTTCTGCCCATCTCTGCCTGCCTATGTGTACTCTCTCTCTCTCTCTAAAAGAAAGAAAGGAAGAAGGAAAGAAGAAAAAAAGGAAAATTTCTGTTTTCAAATTTCTGTGTGAAAGAGAATCAAATAGAACTTATACAAATAGTCACTCAGGGGTGCCTGGGTGGTTCAGTCGGTTAAGCATTCAGCTCAGGTCATGATCTCGTGTTTCGTGAGAAGCAGTGCAAAGCCTGCTTGGGATTCTCTTCTCTCCCTCTCGCTCTCTGTCTCTTTCTCTGCTCCTCCTGTGTGTGCCTCTCTCTCTCTCTCTCTCTCTCTCTCTCTCAAAATCAATAAATAAACTTAAAAAATTATTAAAAAAAAAGAAAGTCATTGAAATTTAAAAAAACTTCAAATCAGCGCTCACTTCGGCAACACATATACTAAAAAAACTTCAAATCAGACGCAGCTGAAAAGCGAAGTGATGGGTGAGTGAGCACAGAGGTCAGAGGAAATCTTCCAGATTCAGCACAGTGCTAGGTGGGGGAGAGCAAAGGTCTGCATGTCTAGCAGAAGTTCCAGAAGGAAAGAGTAAAAGAACGAGACCAGGCAACATATGGAAAGATAACAACTGAGAATTTTCCAGAATGATCAAAAAATGTGAACATACAAAGGCCATACAAGTATGGAGAAACAGAAACCTACAGGTAAACACTTCGTAGGGAACCTGGAAGATGGCAAAGAAGGAAGTTTCCAAGTAACCCGAGAGACAATGCAGGCTTCTAGGGGCGGTTAAGCTGATAGATTTTCCATTGGAGAAAATGGAAGATTCTCAAGGGGCTGAGAGAAAATGACAGTCCGCCTTGACTCCCACACCCAACCAAACTTTGGGGGAAAGAAACAACAAAATAATCTCAAAGCTCCCATGATGAAAGCCTTGCAGAAAGAACTTTTAGAAGACATAGAAATCGGTAAACAGGGATGAATTTAAATCCACATCGACCCGATAAAAGCAATAGCCGAGCATAAAAACAAGAGGAAAGCAAACTTGACACAGGGCTACCTCAAACATCAGTGCGGCTGATCCCTCCCTGAGTTAGAATGTTCTAAAGGCTGGGGGCGGGGAGGGGCTACTCTTCTCCCGTGCGCCTGGTAACCACGAAAAGACTGGCAGTTAGAGGAACAAAGTGGGAATCCTGATGATCCCGTAGTTAAGGTGAAAAGCAAGGAGGCCTTCCTGTCCCCCACCCCCACCCCAGACCACAGGGCAGAGGTCTACACCCACTGCTGCAACCTACAAGAGTTGTTGTAGGCACGGGAAACCCAAGGCCCGAGCGCTGAGGTGGCCCACAGAAAGCCGCTCTACTTGCAGGCTGCAGTGAGCCGAAGACAGGGCCAGGTGGGTAAGGGTGCACGGGCCTGAGAAAGGGACATGCGTTGTCCCTGACTCACAGTCCCCGGGCTCAGCTGAGTGCTACCCAGGAGCGTGAAATGCCGGGAAGCGGAGACACACGCAGAGCAGAAGGCAGCCAGGAGCCGTGGGACCTTGGTTGCCATCGAGGATGCCAGGTGGGCCTCACGGCCCTAGCAGAAGGGGCAGGTGGGTCGGCTGAGCTCTTGGTCCTTCCAAGCCTAGCACTCAGTGATCCAGGAGGACAGGACAGGGTCCCTGCCTCCCCCCCGCCCCCCAGAGCTGGCTCCTACCTGACTCGGAGTAGCCGGTGGCAGTGATGATGGGGACGGCCACCATGAGTAAGCCGGAGGCGCTCCACACGTATTTCATGAGGAACTGTTCCAGCATGATGTACCAAAGGCGTTCCAGCAGGATGAGGTTAATCTGCGAAGCAAGGTCCTGGTAGGAGTGCCGCAACAGGGCTAGCTCCACCTGTGGGGGAGGGGCGACAGAGAGACAGACAGAGAGAGAGAGAGAGAGAGAGAGAGAGAGAGAGAGAGGCCTTCCCGTGACCACCGTGGGGGGCAACAAGTCTCCCAGCACTGCTCATACATGCCCTGCCATTTGATGGCCATGACAAGGTCAGGGGCTGGGGGTTACAACTGGGCCACGTTTATAGGGGACAGTTTTCAAACTTTGGGACTGCTTGACGTCATAGTACGGGAGTACAGTGGCAAGGAAGAGAAGGGACTTGCTGCCCCCACCTTCGGAGGCCCATTCTTTCCACCCGTCTAGTTGGGACACTTACCGTGCCCCTCTCTTTGCCCTGCGCGGCTTTGGGACATCTTTGGGCAACTGCTGGCGAGTGCCACCCTGAACTAAGCAAAGGGCAGCACAGGAAAGTAAAAGGCAGTACTTGGTGTGGAGGAACTTGCTTAGAGAGCGTCTACCTACTGAGGCCCCGCCTCCCCGACCTGCCTGAAGTTCTTCTGGACAAGGGCCCTCTGCTGTGTCCTCCTACAGAAACCAGGGCGGTGGGCTCCCAAGCCAGCCCTGCCCTGCCCTCCCCGTTCCTGCACTGGCCACCACCGGCTACCTCAAGACGGGGACCGCTGGGGGAAAGGGGACCGTGCAGGGTCTGGAGAAGAGAGCAGGAGAGGGAAGGAAGGGGGAACCAGGGGTGTCAGGAACCGGTCACAGCAAGGTGGCCATTAGGTTGCAGATTCCTTGGCTCAGTACAGGGGTGTGTGCCGCAGCCCTGCCCTCCCACCCCGGCTGACCACAGCTGCCCAGCCTGGCACCATTTCCTTTGCCAAGTGCTTCACACCCGACTCTCCACTTGATAATCATCGCGTGCTGTCGAACGTGTATTCTCACGTCCGTTGTACCGTAGGATGCCCCAGCCCAAAGTGGCAAAGTGATGTGCGTGAGCTCGCGCAGCTTGGAGGGAGCAAAAGGTGGGGAATTTGGACCATGCTGGCAGAGCCGTTAAAAGAGAACCAGATTCTCATAAATGATGCTTTGACTTACTAAGGGGTTTACCTTGTCGTCAAGCCAGCAAGAGTCTGTGCACGCGTGTGCGTGCGTGTGTGCGTGTACAGGCTCCCACCTCCTGAGTGAAATCTAGATCGGCCTCCTCAATGAAATCCCAAAGAGAGCAGAATACTGTGATGTCTGCCCTCCAGCCGGCCAGTCACCTGTGCCCCAGCCTGGGCCAGCATCCCTAGGGGCATCAGCAGCTGAGACTGGGGTGAGCCACATGCCCGCACAGCAAAGGCAACCAACCCACCCGTGAGGGCTCGTCACCCCACACTGCTGTCCAGCCTAAAGACGTAAGCTGTGGACACACGCTGGGGCTCTCCTGCCCCCACCATCCACGTCTGCCACATCGCTTGGCTTTGCATCCAGCCCAATCCTGGTTCCTGAAGGGAGCACCCTGGTGATCCAGGCTCGTGCTGGGAGCTGGCAGGCGTGCCAGCCGGGGCCGACAATGTAGCTGCGGGTAACGTGCCAAGCGCCTTATCCAAGGCCGTGGCTGCCTGCCAAGGCCCTGCGGCCCAGCGTGCGGGAGAGATGGGTTGTGGCTGCCGACCAGGCATTTTCTCTTAATCTGGAGCCCGGCCTACACCCGGGCTGCCCCCTCTGCAGAGTTCAGGGACAAACCCTTTTTTTTTTTTTTTAAATCACAGCCTCCGCCCCACATGCAGCCAATGAGACAAGCCCCAGGGACAAGAGCCCACCTCACTTAGGAAGGACACACAGGCCTTCAGGAGGTGGATACCATTGTGCCCCTCCCCGGAGAAGCCCTCGGGAACTGAAACCAGAGTAGCAGAGAGCAGGGCCGGAGGCAGCTGCAGCCCCAGGCACGAGGAAGGGGAGGGGCCGAGGCGAGATAAAGGGAGCATTGGCCCCGAGTAACCTTTCCCAGCGCTGGGCTCCCGGCAGGCCTGGGACCCAGGCGGAAGGGCGGCCATGCGGGGGGGGGGGGGGGGGGGGGGGGCAGGGTGGCCGCCGGGCGGGCAGGAAGTGCGTCCCGCCGCGGTGGCGGCCTGGGCCGGGCATCCCTGGCCTGGGGCCTGGGGAGGCAGCCGAGCTGGTAGCCGGGGCCAGCCTGGGGGCTAAGGCGGGGGAAGCTTTGACCCCGAGTGCCCAGCGCTGCCACCGCGCTGGGTGCTGCTCGTTAACCCCCGCTTGGGCTGAGTCATGCCCATAATGCCAGCCTGCCTGACCCACCAGCTTGGCCAGATGCCGGCCTTCAAAGGGCCCGGGGCGGGGGGGGGGGGGGCGGCCCAGGAGGGGCCAGGCAGCAGGCCGAGTCCCACAGTCCCTGCTGGCGGAGGGTCGGGAGCCTCCTCCTGGCTGGCTGTAGGAGTGGAGCAAGCAGGGAGCTCTACCATCTGAAACCGCTAGGATCCACAGCTCCTAGCCCAGGCCAACCACACCGAGGAGAGGAAGCAGAAGTGGCCTGGAGCATGTGGGCAGCCCCGGCCCAGCCTTCCTGCTTCTCCATTTCCGTGCCTAAGCCTGGGCCGCCCAAGGCCCTGTCATCCCCAGTCTTCGTCTTCTATGACCTACCCACACCTCTGGCATGAGCCCCAGCCAGACCCGAGCTTTCCACGCTGTCCATGGCTGCCTGCCCCCTAGCCTCCCAGCTGTGAGCTTTCCTCTGTGCCCAGCACCCCAACCTGCCCCACCTCGTGGCCCCCATAGAAGGCGATCTCCTCTGAGTTGGCCACCACTCGAGAGTGCATGTAGCGCAGCTCTCCCTTCCGCCGTGCCTCCTCTGCCACCAGCTCGCCAAACTTAGGTGAGAAAGCTCGCAGCACATTGGCTGTGAGGAACAGGACAAGGCCGGCGATGGCCGAGGGCCAGGCCGTGCCGGCCCCACGGGAGCGGGCCGCTCGAACCAGAGTGTAGGCCGTCACGGCGACGTCCAGGAGTGGCTTGGTGAGGTTGGAGTAGAGGTGGGCCACCGAAGCGGCAAAGGCCACCACGTCCTCCGTCAAGGACTGGTCAGGGTTGCGAAGGCGCCCGTCCATATTGCTGACTCTGTAGTAAGTCTGCTGGGAGAAGTAGAGGCTGTAGGCATGGGCCACTAGACGGCTGCGGAAAGACAGGGCCAGCTGGCCCTCGAGGTACCGGATGGCACTGTTGATGAAGGTGGCAGGGAGAGCGATGAGGAGCCACTGTAGGAGCTGCCAGCTGAAGGCCCGCGGGTCCTTGCGCACGATGCAGCGGGCCAGCCGGCCGTCCAGGCGGGCCACATACACGGACAGGAAAGTCCGGCTCACCAGGGAGGCCGAATGCAGCGCCAGCAGCCCCGTTTCCCGGCACAGGGTCCTGGGGAAGAGCAGCCGCAGGAGCCCCAAGAGCCGCCGCAAGAACACCCTGTTCACGCTGGCCTTGGCTGCCGTGGCCCCAGAGACGTCCTGCGTGGACTCCCCTGCCGGTACCTGAGGGCCCCTGCTTGCAGCTAGGTACTGCCGCACCAGGGGGTAGATTTTGTGGGCTCCATAGGCGGTGAGGGCCAGGACCAGAGCTGTGCGCTTCAGCGTGGTCACCCGAGAGGGCCTGGGCGTGGAGAGTACCGGCATGTCACCTGGGCTGGATGCACGGGGCTGGGACTGGTGCCTGAGGCAGAAGTCGAGGCAGGTGGCCGGAAGGGTTGTTGCTCTGACCCCGGGCTCCTGGTCTAGGCCACTGGAAACCTTGCAGTGGTCCCTGAAACTGTCGCGTTAGACCACCGGGGCGGTGCTGGGGCCCCTGGTGCGGTGGGCTCAGGGCCCTCCAGGGTAGCGGCCTCTTCAGGCAGCCAAGGTGGAGAAACTTGTCAGGCCCCTAGCCCCTGGGGTCAGAGCCTCGGGGGGCGGGGAGGCGTCCCGGCAGAGAGGGCGTCTCTTCCTCTACACCTCCTCCTCTACCTCCACTCCTGGTGGCTCCCCTCCCCGGGGCACTAGGCGCGTCCGTCCGTTCCGCAGCCCGGCTGAAGCCGACAGTGACTCCGCCACCCGCCCAGAATCCCCACCCACCCTACCCCTCCCCAGGGGCGAGTCGAGGGAAGGGGAGGAGGCGGAGGAGGGGCGGAAGGCGGAGCCCGGGCGCAGCGAGCCCCACCCCGTTCTCGCCCCACGGCTGGGCCCCGCCCCTTCCCCGGACCAGTGAGACGTGGGAGGACCGCGCGGGCCAGAGAAGCGGCCCCTGGCTTTCCCGCCAAGGCCCCGCCCCTCCTCCCGGCGCGCTCTCGAGGCGCCACCGCCCACCCTCGAGGCGCCCCTTCTCTTCCAGTCCTGGGCGTCGGAGCCACGGCTCGGGGGCGGGGCGAAAACCGGCCGTGGGCGGAGTCGCCGGGGCCTGGGTGCGGTCGGGAGCGGGGCGGGACGCGGCGGGTGCTTCCGGTTTCCGGCCGCGGGGGAAGGGGCGGGGCCAGGGCTGCGGTGGGAGCGTTCGGTGACGGCGGCGGGGCGTGTGCGTCGGCCGTGGGAAGCTCGGTGAGCGTGGGCTTCCGGGCCTTCGACGAGGGGCAGCGGCGGGTAGTGCGGAGGGGCCGCGGGGCGTGGGGCCGACGGCCGAGCCGGGAGTGCGGGGACGGGGCTGGGGAGGGAAGTCGGGGCGGCGGCTGCAGTTGGGCTCCGGGGGCTTGAGGGCCGCCGCGGGGGGGAGGGGCGGTGGCGAAGCCCCTGGGGAGGGGCCGCCGGGGTGGGGCCTGTGGGGGGCGTGGCGGGCTAGGGCCGCGTCGCGGGGGGGTCGCGTGCGTGGCGCGCGGAGGAGGGCGGGTCTCGAGCCGCGTGGGGGCTGGGGCTGACCAGGGCTGAGGAGAGGGGCTCTTCCGGTTTCCGAAAAGACCGCTTTTTCTAGAACTTTCTTTGGACGGGGCCATGAGGCGCTTAGTCGGGATCTGCGTTTGTTTTTGGCCCTGACTCCCGCCCGGTAGGAGTCGCTCTTCGGGGCTCTCTGAGGTACCTCGAGTTCTCCCACCTCGTGGGAGGCAGATGCGGCGTCGGAAGGCCATTTTTAGCCCCTGCTCGCGCCCCGGAGGGAGGCTGCAGGTTCTCTTTCGGCCCTGTTTGGGAAGGCTCAGAGGCTAGGCAGGGAAGGGTCTTCCGGTTTCCCTGGGGGGCGGGGACGCCGCGGCTCTGGGGAAAAGTGCGTTATCGAGACGCGGCCGCCCCGGGGCTGGCTGGGAAGGGAGAGGGCCCGATGGAGGTCGAGAATTTTGTCTCGTCTGCATAATCATAATTCAAAACGCTTTCTCGGCTAGGCAGGCCTAAGGAGTTTGCCCAACTCAACCGGGAAAGGAATTCTCCAGAAGGGTGGCTTTTAATGCGCGTGCTAGGAGGCAGCAAGTACCTCCGCCCTGGCGAACGGGAGTTTGTCAGGCCTTTGGGCGCCGTTGGCCAAGTGTCCCTGCCGAGTCGTGCCCAGTTTCAGCCAGTGGTTTGAAAAACGAGTGGAATGCTGGGGTAGAGGGTCAGGAGTGGCCGCTCAGCTCTCACGACTTCTGTCCCTTTTCTGTCCTGCCAGGAAACAAACTCACATCTCACTGCTGGAAACCTTCTAGCAACAGGATGAGTCTGCAGTGGACTGCAGTCGCCACCTTCCTCTACGCAGAGGTCTTTGCTGTGCTGCTGCTCTGCATTCCCTTCATTTCTCCCAAAAGGTAAGGCCCGTGGAGCAAGCGGGCGAGCAAGAGGGTGACTGCGCCGAGCCCCATAGCTTGTGTACGGAAAGCTGGGAAGACCCCGGCATCGGGGCCACATGGAAACAGGTAGAACCCGGGTGGGGTTGGGGTGGCAGGGGCTGTGTTAACTATTGCCGGCCTTCTACACGGTTTTGCTTTGTCACGTCTTGCTGAATTCCCTCCTTGGGCACCCTGCCTTCTGGCCTTCAGAATGCCCCAAAAGGAGGAAGAGCTGTCTCTAGTTATGTTTCTGGGAACGCTGCCCTCTGCCTTCCCTTGATCCCCAAGGGTTCAGGGGATGGCAGTGTGGCATCTGGAAGACACACACCATGGGGTCACGTTGTAGTTGATTTGGTGACTCTTGTCCTCCTCACTAGTCCCGCTGGCATTGTGTAGGAGCCTCATGAGCATTACTCAGCCAGTGAGAAGTGAAGCCATATTCCTTTTAAAGAATGGAGGGCCTGTTCGGAGTTAATTGGAGATTAATTTTTAATTGCAGGTAATATGTGAACACATTCTGATTTTAATTAGAAAATTACAAAGATGGCTAATTCTTCACAGGTATTTTAAAAAACTTTAAAAAAAAATTTTTTTTTAATGTTTATTTTTAAGACAGAGAGGGACAGAGCATGAACAGGGGAGGGTCAGAGAGAGAGGGAGACACAGAATCTGAAACAGGCTCCGGGCTCCGAGCTGTCAGCACAGAGCCCGATGCGGGGCTCGAACCCATGGACTGCGAGATCATGACCTGGGCTGAAGTCGGACGCTCAACCGACTGAGCCACCCAGGCGCCCCTTAAAAAACTTTTTAATTGAAAGATACGGACCGCTGATGGGATAAAAAGTGTTCAACCTTGTCTAAGAAATGTTTTTGCCAAAGCCAGATCTGAGTCTCTTCACACTTCATACAGTTCAGGGGGGAGATGCAGAGACAGAGGCCCTTTTGGAGCTGTGACCTGGGCAGCTTTGTAAGATAACCAACCTGGTTTCTGCAAAAAGTGGTCTGGGAAGGAAGACAGAAGAGGGTGAGGAGAAATTGAAAATACCAACTAAATGCAGAGTCACAACCTCATCAGTTCAGATTCAAACAAACCAAGCTTTAAAAAGAAATGCAGCAATTGGACTTTGGGACTCTGGCTCTGATAACGAGGGATTCTTGTTAATTTTCTTGAGGTCTGGCGATGGCATTGTGATTGCATTAGCCATTTCCAAAGGTGCTTTCGTGAGAGTTACATCCTTAAGTACTTATGGAAGGAAACGAAGAAGGGTCTTGGGTCTGCTTCACAATAACCTAGGGTGGTGGGAGTCTAGATGAACGCACTTGGGTCACGTGGAGAAGCTGTTTGAAGAAGTGTGCGTGTGGCCACCGTTTTGAATATCACGTAGAGGAACGCAACAAAAGGTTCGGTTTTCGCTTCTCCTGCCCCTGAAACTGGTAGTATGTCGTGTGTTAATTATACCTTAGTAATCAAACAAAGATTTTGTTTCTTCCCCTAGAGATGACTAGCGTTTAAGATTGTGCTTTTTTAGAATTTTTTTATATGCGCACAGGCCTTTTTTTTTTTTTTTTTTCCCCTTTGCGCTCTTGAACAGCTGTCCTAAATTGGAGCACTGCAGGCCACTGAGGCCGAGTCTTTTCAAGATACTCAGCCATTGGAGAAGAGTGCGGGACTGGCTCTGTTCCTGGGGCCTGAGTCCCAAGTGTGTTTGTTTCTTCAGCCTTTTTGTCTTCACAGATGGCAGAAGATTTTCAAGTCCCGCCTGGTGGAGCTGGTGGTGATGTACGGCAACACCTTCTTCGTAGTTCTCATCGTCATCCTTGTGCTGCTGGTCATCGGTGAGTGAGCCGTGGCTGAGGGCGGCCACCTGCCCAGACCCTTCGCCATGGCATGGCCTCTGCTGCAAGGCTCCGTGCCACGGGCAGCCTGCAGGTTGAGCTTCTCAGAGGAGACCACTTCGGTGCCTCTGTCTTTCCCTTGGGAAGAGGGTGCTGCTGACTGCCGGCAGGGCCTTTATTCTGACCAGCAGCCTTTACGCACTTTATGACGGCCACCTCACTTTTCTGGGGCGGCTCCTGAGGTCATTCCAGAACTGAAACCAAGAGAAACTGGCTGGTCCTTGTTGACCTTGGTTTAAGCAGTACTGCTCTTGAGTCCCACAGACAGGCTGTGAATAAGGAACTGAGCTACCAAAAGGGAGTGGGGCTGGGGAGGAAGCTGCCACGTCCTGTGGCTTGGGGGGGGGGCACTGAGAGGTCTGGCAGTATATCCCAGATCTCTCTGGATGGGTCAGGCCAGGTCTCTCTGGGTCCTTCTGGCCGTGAAGTTCTATAAACACATCGAGGTGCACACCAGCAGGGCTTGAAAGATAAGCTGGTTCCAGAGCATGCTCGGGGATGGGGCCTGGGGCCTTGTGGTATTAAGATGGAAGGCAGGCATCTTGTGATGTGGTGGCGGTGTGATTGTTCAGAGACCAGAGGAATCAGTATAGTTCTCACCCGGCCGTGAAACGTGCGTTTCGCCGTGGTAAGTGATCAGTACGTCCCCCTATTTAGACTTTGAAAGCATTGGCTGGGCTCTGCTGCAGACAGCGGTCCCGTTTCCAGAGTGTGACCTGCTTAGACTCACAACGCTCTTCTTTCCCTTAGTTTCTGGCAGAAATGTGGTAGTGGGTGGAAGGGCAGGGGGCCGTAGTTCAGGGAGAATGTGCAAGGTTCCACCCACTAGCTGAGCATTAGGCATTTCCTTCCTAATGTCTTGGGGCCTGAAGGGATATGTTCAGGCAGGACTTCCTCTGAACAGGCCAGGTGCGGCCTACCTTTCCCAGCGGTGTAGGGTGGGTACCAGCTGCCCTCCTATGCAACCGTGCTGTTCTTGAAATACTTGGCAGGGGCCCGGGAGGTAGCTCTTTCCAATCGAGGTTCTTTCCCTGAGTGTTCTGTGAGCACGGAGTGGGTAGGGAATACCTGCGTTAGCCTTTGCGCATTAAAAAGCTGGACTGTAGGGGTGCTTGAGTGGCTCAGTCTTTTAAGCATTTGACTACTGATTTTGGCTCAGGTCACGATCTCATGCTTCGTGAGTTCTGGCCCCGTGTTGGGCTCTGTGTGACAGTGCTGATAGTGTGGGGCCTGCTTGGGATTCATTCATTCTCTCTTTCTCTTTCTTCTCTCTCAAAAATAAATAAACTTAAAAAAAAAGCTGGACTTTAGATTGGAACCGAGTGTGTGTGCTTTTGCTTTGGGTGTAGGGTAGGGGCAAGAATGGGAGTGGCAGGGGCTATGCTGGGGTGCTCCCTTAGGGCCTTGCCCCTCTGCACCAGGCTCCACGAGTGCTCTCTTTTCTAGCATCGCTGATGGGCCAGGGAGGCCCTTTGCAGAATCCAGTAGTTGGCAAAGGTGCTATTCTTTTTTGAGGTCAGGGAACTGCTTGGAAGTTGTAGAGAGACACTAGCTATGATGACTGGCTGCTTTCTACTCTAACGGTAAGAAGTGTAACATAGGTCTGTGGAGGCTTCTAAAAATATAAACGTCAGTTAACAGGAAATCCTAGTGGAACGTGATGGGCATAACTAGCTATAGCTTCAGCCCTGGCTGGACTCTAGCCTTATCTGGGAGGGGTCTGGGGCAGGGCTGGGGCTGGGGGTGGGCTTGATGAACTTCCAGGGTCAGCTGCCCTGGTCCAGGGGCCTGATACAGGGAGGGCAGCACTCTGTTTTGTGACTTGGGCTAGTGTGGCCTAACACTCCATCCCATCTGTTCCCTGCCATTGGCTATGGTGGTCCTTAGGGCGGTGGGGTTCCTGGATGCAAATGGTGGTGTAGAAAAGTGTGTTTGTTTTAAAAGTTTATTTTGAGAGAACGCACGAGTGCGCACGGGAGAGGCGGAGGGAGAGAGAGAGAGAGAAAATCTGAGCTGTCAGCCCAGAGCCCGATGCGGGGCTTGGTCCCACGAACTGTGAGATCATGATCTGAGCCAAAATCAAGAGTCAGACACTTAATCGACTGAGTCACCCAGGAGCTCCAATGTGTGTTATTTAAATCACAAAATAACACGTTCTTAAAAATCCAGAAGTTTAACCCAGAAAGTGGAATTCTCCCCCTTCCCTAGTATTCCATGTCTCACAGAAAACCGTTGTTGGTATTTTGTTGTATGTTTCGACAGGCATTTTTCGTTCTCTTTTTCTAAGCTGTTGAACTGCCTTTTTTTTAAAACATTTTTGAGAGAGAGAGAGCGCGCGCATGCGCACTAGCCATGAGTGGTGGAGGAGCAAGAGAGAATCCCAAGCAGGCTCTGCACTGTCAGTGCAGAGCCTGATGCAGGGCTAAATCACATGAGCTGTGAGATCATGACTTGAGCCAAAATCAAGAGTTGGATGACTGAGCCACCCAAGTGCCCCTCCACAGCATTTTTTCATGCTGACATCTTTGTTAAAACATCAAGTACCAGGGGTGTCTTGGGTGGCTTAGTTGGTGAAGTGTCTGACTTCGGCTCAGGACGTGATCACACGGTTCGTGAGTTCGAGCTGCACATTGGGCTCTGTGCTGACAGCTCAGAGCCTGGAGCCCGCTTCGGATTCTGTGTCTCCCTCTCTCTCTGCCCCTCCCCAGCTAGTGCTGTCTCTCTCAAAAATAAACAAACAGCAAAAATATATACGTATATTACGTACCACTTGGGATTGGGTTCAGATTATAGTACACGCTATTCTGGATTGGTTGTGTGTTTTCCGTGTTGTCTTAGATATCTTTTTACAGCAATCTCATCCTTTTTAAAGATTGTGTGGTATTCTAACACATGGTTTTGCTGTAATTCAATTCTTTCTTTATAGTCGCACTTGTATCATTACACGTTTATGCAAATGTTCATGTAGGATAAATTCATAGAGATGGAATAGGTGAATCTGAGGGTATGAACATTTTTTTAAGTTTATTTAGAGAGAGATTGCAAGCAGGGGAGGGGCAGAAAGTGTGAGAGAGAGAATCCCAAGCAGGGTCTGCGCTATCAGCACAGAGCCTGAGGCAGGGCTGGATCTCACAAACTGAGATCATGACCTAAAACGAGATCAAGAGTCAGATACTTAACTGAGCCATCCAGGCACCCCCAAGGGTATGAACATTTTAAGTTTTATGTCTTAGATTGGGCTGCTATAACAAAAATGTCATAGACTGTGTGGCTTAAACAACAGACATGTATTTTTCACAGTTCTGGAGGCTGGAAGTCTAAGATCAAGGTACCGGCAGATTTGATGTCTGGTGAGGGCCCTGTTCCTTGTTCATAAAACCTTCTCATTTTGTTCTCACATGGCAAAAAGGATGAGAGCGCTCGGGGGGTCTCATTTATAAGGGCACTAACTTCATTCATGAGGGCCCCTCTTTCATGACCTAACCCTTCTCAAAGGCTCCACGTCCTAATACCAGTCCATTGGGGGTTATAGGAATGGGGGGTTATATAGGAATGGTGGGGGGGGGGAACAGGAACACACAGTTCATAACAAATGGGTATGTTGTTGTCCTGGTTGTAACTCCTGCTCAGTGTTGGAGAATGCTTGTTTCATGTTCCAGATTTAGCACAAGGGTGCAATGCCAGTAAAGAGCATATTTCTTATAATGTGAAGTCGGCTTAAAAACCAGCAGACTCGGGGTGCCTGGGTGGCTCAGTTGGTTAAGCATCCACCTCTTGGTTTTAGCTCAGGTCATGATCTCACAGTTTTGTGAGTTCCAGCTCCACATTGGATTCTGTGCTGCAGTGCTTGTGATCTCTGTCTTCCCCTCTCTCTTTCCCCCTCCCCCGCTTGTGCTCTCTCTCACTTGCACACTCTCTCTCAAAAATAAACGTTAAAAAAATTTTTTTTTAATTGGGAAAAAAAAAAAAAACAAGCAGTCTCAAACCAGACATTAAGAACCAAACAATGTCCATATAGTGTTAACTTGCTCCTCTCCCATGGGTGTCCGTTAACAGACCTTTCTAGGTAGACCTTTATGTGCCAGCTTTTAAAAAGATGTCTCAGGGGTAAGGGAGGAAAAAGCAGTAGGTTATTCCATTTCTACAATAACAGGCAAACAGATATAAGTATATTTGTAAACTGGAGCACTCTACGTCTAACAGTGCCGCCCAGGAGCAGAGGCTATTGGCCATTCAGTAGTTATTTGCATGCCCCCTGTGCACCCAGAGCTGTGCTAGGGCCTGGATGTAGAAGAAAAGATTTCTTCCTTAGTGGAGTTTGTAGTCTGATTCAGGGGAGATGGACAATAAAGCTGTAATTAGGATAATATTAGATTAGGGTGTGTGTTACAGAGGAAATAGGGTAACGTGGCTGACAGTGACTGCTTTAGGTAAGATGACCAATGTATTATGCTTACTGGTGGTGATTACGTCATGGGATTCTTTCTTTTTACACATTTCAGGTATACAGGTTGTATTTGAATTTTTGATGTGTTTGCATTCATTTTGTAATCAGAATAAGACATTTTGTTTTTTCTTTCAAGTTTTTTTTTTATCTTTTCTCATTCCATAGGTTGCCTTTTAGTTTTTGTCGATTGTTTCCTTTGCTGTGCAGAAGCTTTGTATTTTGCTGTGGTCCCAATAGTTTACTTTTGCTTTTGTTTTATTTGCCTCAGGAGACATATCTAGAAAAATGTTGCTGTGGCTGATGTCAGAGAAATTATTGCTTGTGCTCTGTCCAAGGATTTTTATGGATTCAGGTGTCACATTTAGGTCTTTAATGCATTTTTGAGTTTATTTTTGTGTATGGTGAAGGAAAGTGGTCCAGTTTCATTCTTTTGCATGAAGAATTTCCTGACACCATTTATTGAAGAGACTGTGCTTTTCCCATCGGATATACTTTTCTTCTTTGTGGAAGATTGACCATACAGCTGTGGGTTTTTTCCCTAGATTTTCTATTCTGTTTTGTTGATCTGTGTGTCTATTTTTATGCCAGTACCATATGGTTTTAATTACTACTGCATTGTAATATAATTTAGAATCTGGAATTGTGATACCTCCTGTTTTGTTTTTCTTTTTCAAGATTGCTTTGGCTGTTCCAGGTCTTTCGTGGTTCCATACACATTTTAGAAGTGTGTGTTCTAGTTCTGTGAAAAATGCTGTTTGTTGGTACTTTGATAGGGATTGCATGGAATCTGCCGATTGCTTTGGGTAATGTAGACATCTTAACGATATTTATTTTTAGGGTAATATTGTTTATATAATAAAACCCATTACGAAATTTAGGAATGAAAAGCTTGAGTCTTTTTTTGTAATGTTTATTTTTTGAGAGAGAGAGCACACGTGCACATACAAGCAGGGTAGGGGCAGAGAGAGAGAGGAGACACAGAATTCGAAGCAGGCTCCAAGCTTGAGCTGTCAGCACAGAACCCAACGCAGGGCTTGAACTCACGGACTGTGAGATCATGACCTGAGCCGAAGTCAGATGCTCAACCGACTGAGCCCCCATGTGCCCCAAAGCCCAAGTCTTTAGCAGGCAGGCGCCCTCAGGGTCTTGACTCCTAGGACACTGGTACCTCCTCAGTGGGGGATTACCCTGGTTTATCACTGGGGCACCTGATGGCCAGTCCGACTTGAGCTAAGCAGAATCACATGTTGGGGGCACCATGGCCATTGCCAGCAACACTTCAGACTTGGTTAGCACCTTGATATGAGCAGGTTTGTGGTCTGTGTAGGCTGGGGTCAGGGAGTGACCTGAGAAAAACCAAAGGAGAGAATGGGTCTGAGAGCAGAGCTCTTGAGAAGGTGTCCCCCAAGGTGTGTGTAGAACGGGGGATAACTGGGGTGGCGGGTGTGACGGAAGTGAGGTCACCTTGAGTCCTGCTGCCTCTCCCCTGGACACCCCAATGTCAGTAGGAGTTAAATGCCCTCACGTCTCTTCTCTGCTGCAGATGCTGTGCGTGAGATCCGGAAGTATGATGATGTGACAGAGAAGGTGAACCTGCAGAATAATCCCGGGGCCATGGAACACTTCCACATGAAGCTTTTCCGTGCCCAGAGGAATCTCTATATTGCTGGCTTTTCCTTGCTGCTGTCCTTGTGAGTGAGGAGGAACAAGGGGCTAGGGGTTGGAAAGGGAGCCCTGGGCTAGCCTGTGACCTTGACTTCTTCAGTCTTTGGTCTTGAACCGGAGGCCTTGTCTGTGTTCTGGAAGCCACCAGATTTCCCCAGAGCCTCCAGCTTTCCTTCTGACCTTCAGAGGCAGTGTGGTGGTGGGAGATCAGTGACTGGAAGGTCAGAAGACTTGTGTTCTGTCTCTGCCATAACTTGCTACATGCTCTTTTAGGGCGAAACATGCCCAGCTTGCTCTCTGCATATGGGTTGGAGTAAGTGAAGAGGCGTCGTACTCTGGGAGAGTATCTTTGGAGGCCAACTTAAAGGGGCTAATTGAATAGGAGCCTTTTGGGCATGGGCACCTGACCTGAGAAGAGTGGGCAGAAATGTCAGGAAGGGGCTGAGACCATGCTTATGCCCAGCACCTTCCCCAGTGTAGATCTGTTACAGGAGAATATTGTGCTCCACAGCAGCCTGTGTGTTTCTGGTGGTTTTTGTTTTTTTGTTGTTTTGTTGGCGAGACCGAGTGCCTCAGTCAGGGCTGAGGGGGTGGCTAGTTGGGTAAGACCAAACTGATAATAAAGTACCTGTTTGAGTCTGGAGGCCAGTTTGCTGCCTTCTGCTCTTAAGATTTCCCATCAGAAAGGCCTGGCTGCCCTTGGGCATGCTAACTGGCTGGGAGTAAACCTTGCACTCTGGCCAAGGGCTTCCAGAGGTTAGCAGGGTAGCGTGTGAATTCTTTAGCAGGGCTTTTCTGCCTCTAGTGAGCTGGATATCCTTCTTCACTGGGCATTAGAATGACTACCTGCTTGGGTTTCAGGTTTGCAAAAGAAAAGTTCTTTGTTCAGGTGACCTTAACCACTTCAGGTCGAAGTTGGAAAGTGGTAGGGTTGGAGCTGGAAAGGGCAGAGCTTTTTCAAGTGGTCTGTTGGATCACTGAAGGGGTCTGCAGGCATGCTGTCTTCAAACTGGAGAGTCCAGCAGCGAGAAGGCTGGGAGGATACGTACCCTGGAGTTGGAGGGTTTTGGGATGCTCCGAAAAAGAGGCGTGATCTTGCGGTTTGAGACTGAAAGGGAAGAAGGTCCTGGGAGATTGAGTCTAACTGTAGGTGAGCCCCTGGGAGGAGGAAGAGTTGACTGTGTCTAAAGAGCACACAGAGGCCTTGGGGTGTGGGGAGGGACTCCCAGGCCAGCTTACGTTTTCTGTGGAAGATAGGAAGGACAGAAAGAAAACTAAGGACCGCACCAAGAGAGCACACAGAGCTGTAAGAAAAGTGTCGTCAGGAAGGCGAAAGCCTGCAGTGAGCTGGATGGTGAAACGCAGAAAGACCTGAGGCAAAGGTAGTTACTTTGACCTTTTTATGTAAGGTAAGGAAAGGGCGGGCAGAAAGCCAAGGGTAAAGGAAGCCTTGGAACGAGAGAATGGAAATCCCAGGTGATGAGAGGCTTAACTTCTGCTCAGACTAACGGAATCCCGTCCAGAGGCTCTTTGAGGCCTTCTGCAGATGAAGTTGCTGGTCCTTGAGGAGCCATGGGGTAGGAGAGGTGCTGGGAGACTCCACACAAACACCCCAGTTTCCAGCCGAGGGAGAGGGCTAGTGAAGAACTGACTAGAGTGTGCAGGCCTGACTTCGATCTCAGTTCGTGTTTTAGAAAGAGTAATAGCCTGTATGCTCTCAGACAAGAGAGAGCGAGATCATTGGTGACTATGAACTCAGAGAGCATGAGTTCTGTCAGTCTCAGCTGCCCTCCATCCATTTAGTGTGTCTGGACTTTCTCAGCACGGTGTTTGCCAGGCTGTCTTTGGATTCCTAGGGACCAGATGCCGAAGTGTGGTCAGGGTGCTGGCATAACAGTATGCAGTCAGATGGGATCCTAACTCCCATGAGTAGCTGCTGCAGGGACCTGCTCCATTTGGGGACAGGCTCCACTCTCAGCCTGCTCAGCATTTCTCTGCGGAGGACACTTGGGGCTTGTCACGGTGAGCAGGTGCTGGGAGAGATGGGAGCTGGGAGGGCTTGAACAGCAGGTAAGTTAGCTGCCACTGGGAATCCACAGCTGTCTAGATGGGTTCACTAATGGGGCCGAGTCTAACAAGACTCGAGGTTTTTGTTTTGTTTTTGTTTTTCAACTTTTTTTTACTCTTTATTTGTTTTTGAGAGAGAGACAGCTCAAGCAGGGGAGGGGCGGGGCAGAGAGCGAGGGAGACACAGAATCCAAAGCAGGTTCCAGGCTCTGAGCTGTCAGCACAGAGCCCGATGCGGGGCTTGAACCCATGAACCGTGAGATCATGACTGGAGCTGAAGTCGGACACTTAACCCATGAGCCACCCAGGTGCCCTGCGACTCGAGTTTTTAGTGGGGGACACATTTGTAAACGACTGTGTAGGTTCACAAAGGGCGGCAGAGGCCAGTCAGGATCTCCTACGGACCTGGGGTTGTGGCTTCTTGCAGCCTAGTGGCAGGTAGTGGCAGAAGAAGAGGAGCTCTTAGCCCCCTGCGTGAAGGCTGGGGCTGCCAGGAGGGAGGTGCCAGCCTCGTTGACCTGTGTCGGCTGGTGCTACCTGGAGGGTTGCATTTGGGACCCCACCTCTTGCTAGACGCTGGCAAACTGCAGATTTGCATATCTAAACTAACGAGATTAGAATTCAGAGGTGGTCACCGTGGAGGATAGAGTGGTGCTTATTCTCCACGTTCTGTGTCTTTGAAGTTACTCTCCTGACGGTTCTGCTTTCACAGTCTCTTCCAGAGGGACCCTCCGGGACAGGGCTGTGTGGCTGGGCCAGGGGCAGTGGGTAGCCAAGAGTGCCAGGCGAGTGAGCATGTGCTTGGCTCAGTCCCCTCTCTCTGCAGCGCTGCGCACCTAGGTGCTCCAGCGTCATTCCTGCAGTTGACTTGTTGACATGGACAGTACACACTCGAGTCTGCTTCTGGGGATGTTTTGGTAAATGCCGAGTCCGGTAACAGCATCATCATCGGGATACAGAGAAGTTGGCAGATTCCTTTGTAACCTTAGGGGGCGGCTTCAGAGAAGAGCACTCCTCGTTTACATGCTAGGCTGTTCCCAGAAGGATGCACAGAAGTTAGGAGGATGGAGTGAAATTTGAGCCTGCCATTCCGGTCTGCTCTTATTCTCTGCCCTATGAGCCATCTCCCCCACTTTGCCGTGACCTGTCCATTTTACAAGCACCGAACACTTGATCTAGTTCCCTTTTAAACTAGTCAGCCCGGACAAGAGACTGTGGTAGCTTCTCGGGCATGGTTGTTCCGGCAGCCACGGACCTCCTACCTCTCCATTGTAGCTAGAAGATGCTTCACCGCCCCTGCTGCACCCTCCCATGTCCCTGTCCAGTAGCTGATCTAAAAAAGATGTGAGGTTGGTCTTGTACAGCTTCTTAGAAGAGGAAACGGTAACCCCAGGGATCAGTGTGGATTCCCCAGTTGCCCACAAATAGTCTGTTTAATTGTTTCTAAAATTTTCCAGAAAGACATACTCTTCCCTAATCTAGGGGTGAGGTCTTATATGGTGGCTGTGGTCCTTGAGGAACTTCTCTCTTTGCACATAAACCATAGAAGTGACTTGTGTAGACTTGACATCCACATGACCCGTATACGTGGCTTGCAGGAAACTCTTTCAATAAAAACAAAACTGTCATCTTTGTTACTTTTATTATAAAGTTATACCTGTTCATCACAAAATAAAGGCCCCCAAATAATCTAGAAGTGTCAGGCACCTGGGGCGCCTGGCTGGCTCAGTCGGTGGAGCATGTGACTCTTGATCTTGCTTGGGATTGTGAGTTCAAACCCCATGTCGGGTAGAGAGGTTACTTAAAAATAAAATCTTTAAAAAAAAATGTCAGGCACAGGAGGGAGTGCCTTGTCTCATCCCCAGAGATGGGTAATAATTGGGATGTTTCCAGAGTTTTAAAATAGCGTTTTACGTAACGTGTAACTTTTCTCTTACGAGTGCCGTGGGTTCTTTTGCTCTGCTCTGACTTGCCCTTTTCACTCAATGATCTATCTTCGTGATTTTTCCAAATGACTCATGCAGACTTCTCTTGTTTTTAACGGTCGTGTAGTCAGTCATGTGAGGGGACCATTGTGCGTTTAACCAGTTCCCTGCTCCCAGATACGTGAGCTGGTTTGAAATATTTAGTATTAGAAACCACTTTCCCACGTCAGTCCTCCCAGGCACTGTGTTCCTTTTTGCCTCTGAACTCTCTCGAGTCGTTGGAAATGGATCCGTGGTGTCCTGTTCCCCCTGGCGCCTCGCTGCTCTGACCGCCTATAGCCCAGCGGGAGCTTATTGGAAACGCAGATCCCCAGACCTGCCCCCGGCCTTCTGGTGAGGGCCTGCGCTTGAGCAAGCTCCCGGCTGCTCCCCGCCCCGTGCACATTAGTGCTTGGACGGCACCGCTCTGGCACATCTACCCAGGCGCAGTACCCCAGAGGTCACCAGCGGATGGCAGTTGTGGCCATGTTGTGCAGTTTCACTACCTGGGATAGGAGTCCTCTGTGTCTGGACACAGTCGAAGGCATTTAAAACACTTGGAGAGCTCTCTTGCTCTCCTCGTTTATCTGCTTGGTTCAGAAACCATGCTGTGTCTGCCCTGTGACGTTTGAAGCACTTTCCCCTTTGAAGAACGGCTGTCTCGTCTGTTAGCACCTACTGTGTGCCCTACGTGGAGGGCTGCCTCCTTGTATTGTTTTGTTCTACGTGTTTTTGTCTGTGGGCCCCCTGAGCATGTTGTTTTAATATTTTTAAATTCATTTTTTATTTTTTTACTTCAAAATTATTTTTTTAGAGAGAGTGCACACATACACAAATGGGTGGGTGGGGAGGAGAAAATTCCAAGCAGGCTCCACACCCAGCACAGAGCCCGATGCTAGGCTTGATCACAACCACGAGGTCATGACCTGAGCCCAAATCAAGAGTTAGACGTTCAACAGACTGAGCCACCCAGGCGCCCCTAAGAATTTTCTTTTCTTTTTAAGTAATCTCTGTACCCAAGGTGGGGCTCGAACTCATGACCTCGAGATCAAGAGTTGCGTGTTCTCCCAGCTGACTCATCGTGGCGCCCCGGAACCACTTAACTCCTGTCAGCTGTATGCAAACCTCCAAAAGAATGAGCAAGAGAGATCTCTCTCTGCAGGGTCGGGTTTCGTTATATTATGGCAGTTGCTTTGTGTGTTCCCACTCACAGTCGTCGCTCAGCGGACACGTGAGCATTACTTGCCACGAGACAGTGCCGGGTTGTTGCCACGGAAAGGAGAAGACGACAGGCAGTTGGGGGAGGCCTGCACATGAGTAGCCCTTCCTGCTCTTTGTTGGAGTTATGGCTGGAGAGGGTGCCTGGGGTGCCACGCCGTACAGATCCACACTTAGAGTCGCAGCGTCTGAAGAAGGACTCAACATTGGGAAGTCAGGAGACTGGATCCCCCAGGTCAGGGTGTGGCTTTGGATAGGCTCCTCCCCTCTTGGCACTCCGTGTTCTCATCTGTTAAAATGAGGGCTTGTCTCTAAGACTGTGTGGCCCTGTGACCTCACCTCTGTGTGTGAGCTGTTTGTGTGGCTCATTAGGGTTCTGGTTCCGTTCAAACCCAGGAAGAACTTTAATAATCGGCTTTGTTCTGTGGGCCTTATCAGTGAAGAGACAAGTGGCCCGAGTCGCACAAGTTCTAAGTGGCCCGAGCCCAAGCTCACACCTAGTCTGATCCTCTGCTCAGATAGCCGCTCATCTGCATTGGTGGGAGCTGTCAATATCAGATTGTCGGTTTTCAGCCCGCCTCTGACTGTAGACCAGATGGTGGGCTGGTTTTTTCCCCCAAGTAGTTATTGCCCAGCTTTTGGTAGAAAGGCTCCTGTGCCGTTTATAAGCTAAAATCTACCTTCCTGCATGTCCTCCTTGTTAGTGTTGCTTTCACGAGTCTGACGACTCTCTCCGTCCCTTTCATACAGCTGAAGATTATTGCCATCTGGTAACACATAGTCCTTGGAGGAAGATGAGGCTTTAAATACATAAAATAAATTTTTTGAAATGTTATTATTCCCGTAACCGCTGTTGACCTATACCTTTGCTGTGTATCTTCCTAAGAGTTTTTTACACCTGATAGCAGCTACCACTTGCTAAGCATTCTATATACCACACCCAAGCAGGGGTGCCTGGAGGGTTCAGTTGGTTGAGCATCAGACTTAATTTTGGCTCAGGTCGTGATTTCACCGTTTGTGAGTTTGAGCCCCACGTCAGGCTCTGAGCTGACAGGAGCCTGTTTGGGGTTCTCTCTGTCTCTCTGCCCCTCTCCTGCTTACTTACATGTGGGTGCGTTCTCTCTCTCTCTCTCTCTCTCTCTCTAAATAAACATTTTTTAAAAAAAAGAGGCAGGCTCTGGGGCGCCTGGGTGGCTCAGTTGGTTAAGCGTCCAACTTCGGCTCAGGTCATGTTCTCACGGTTTGTGAGTTTGAGCCCCGTGTCATGCTCTGTACTGCCAGCTCAGAGCCTGGAGCCTGCTTCGGATTCTGGGTCTCCCTCTCTCTCTGCCCCTCCCCCGCTCACACGGTCTCTCTCTCTCTCTCAAAAATAAACATTAAAAAACTTTTCTTTAAAAGGCGGGCTCAACCAGTAGCTGCCATGTGGGAACTTGCATTTTCTTTCTACCAAGTTTATCATGAGCATCGTTCTAGAACAACTGATCTGCCTCTCCAGCATTATTGCGTGTCTAACCAGTTATCCACTGTTGAGCATCAAGCCCATCTTGCCCCATTTTTCTGGTCATAAACCGTGAAAACACCCCTCAGTTGCCATTTTGCACGCACCTCAGGCCAGGTGCTGTGGGTCTCCTGATCCTGTTTGAAGCCTCTGCCTCTTTCGTTCCGTGTTTGCACATGTTGCACTGTCAGGTGCCGGCTCGGCCCCTGAACCCGAGGAAGTTCGGCTGAGTGTGGGGTGCATGGGTCAGGTGTGGTGAGAGCTAGGGTAGGGGGCTTTGAACGCTGCTTCCTGAGTTTGCACCTGACCTCTGTGTGGTAGAGGGCACTGCATCTTGGCCAGAGTCGCGTGTCCGTGTTTGACAACGGTGCAAAGGTTGGAGTGGGTGGGAGAGTCCAGATGGAGGGAGACCGAGTTGGAGTTTGTGGGAGAGCGAGCTGCCGGTGGCCTGAGGCAGGGCACAGTAGCAGGGGTGCTGAGGGAGGTCGGAGAGGTGCAGGTGAGAAGGGGAGGAGCCAGCAGGGTTTCTGAGGCTGAGGGGCTGGCGGTTGTGCTGGGGGCGCTTGCAGAGTGGCGGTGCCAGAAGACCCATGCGTTGGAAGGAAGGGAGCTGGCAGGGCTCGCTGGAAGGAATGAGGACCAGGCTCAAGGAGGCAAAGGGCGGCCGGTCAGCAGGATGGGCCGTGGGCGGCTTCGTGGAGGGGTTGACGGATGGGTAGAGGGAAGTGCCGGCAGGGTGGCCGCTCCCTGGGATTGAGATGCAGTGAAATGGAAACAGATGCCAGGAGAGGTAAGACCAGGATAGAGACCCAGAGACTGCAGTGCAGGTTAGTGGATGTGGGGACCACGGAGGAAGAGAGCGATGCTCAGAAGAGAGGCTGCTCATGGCACTGGCTCCGAGCAGGGTCAGGAGCACGTTGGGTGGCTGGAATTGGGTTGAGCACTCCTTATAATCGGGGAAAAGGGCCTTGGGCTTAAAGAAAGCATCACATCCTTAAACAAGCCTGCTCTTCCCTCCAGCAGTGGGCTGCAGGGGGTGGGAGCGGGGTCTGGGCTTTCGTCCCCTCTCTGCTGCATGGGTCCCCTCTCTGCTGCATGGCGGCGCTGATGTGGGCAGCTGCTTCCCTTCCCGGGTCCTCGTGCTCCTTTCTCTTTGGGCTGGGCCACAGAGTTGAGAACTGCTGTCCCAACCCAGAAGCCTGAAGGTGCTCTGCCATTTTTCCTTGTCCCGTGTGATCTGTCTCTGTGGGTTTGTTTTTTTTTTAATCCTGGTAAAGTACACATAACGTTAACCGTTGGAACCATTTTGAAGCGTACGGTGCAGTACTGTTGAGTCCATACACACTGTCGTACAGCCACCTTCCAGAACTCTTCACCTTACAGAACTGAGACCGTCCCCCTTCGATGGCCTAGGGATCCCACCTCCCGAGCCTGCCTTCCTCATCTTTGGAACCACTGCCATGGCGGCACTGCTCTCATCCCAGCTGGGCTTCCTGATGCCATTTGTGCCCCCGTAGCCCCAGACAAGTGATCTGCCCGACACGGAGGATTGATCCCACCACCCCCTCCTTTCAGTCCGTCCCTCCACAGCACCTTTGGTGTAGAGGCTTGACAGCCAGCTCCTTCGGGACGTGACCCCTCCTTTGCAGCCTTCTACAGTCTCTGCCTTGGCCTCTATATGTCATGAGCTGGCTCTGTGGTTCCCCTTTCCCAAGTGTTTCTGTGGCATCTGCTTGGAAGCCCCCCTCCCCACTCTCCCCTGATGGCCCAGCTAACGCCTGCTGCCTCTTCATGCTTTCCTGAAGCTTCTCTCCCGACTCTGCTCTGTGAGGCCTGCTCCGCACCGTTCGCTGGCCTTGAAGGCTGTCCTCCAAGGCCCCGGGCAGCCTGTGAGGTGTGGCACGGGAACCTGGGCTCGTCCGCTGCAGGCTGATCAGCTCTGTGCCGAGGGGCTGGGTGCACACCACGGGCTGCTTAAACCACTAGGGACTGAATAAGGCGTTGTGGGCAGGTGAGGACAGTTTTAGACCTCTGTCCGGGTTGAACCTGGCAGACTGTCTGGGCAGGCGTTCTAGATTGGAAGCCCAGCTCTCCGGTCTCCGAGCTCCCGCAGTAGAGACCCCAGGGGCGTTATGAAAACAGCGCGTGGACCCCCAGAAGATGCGGATGGCTGTTGGCCCCGGCACCACACTTGGGTCCTCTGGTCTGTGGCAAGGATACGTGCAGGTTGCTGCTTAGTAAAGATTTGGGCAATTGCAGGCTCTGTCCAGTCTATTGGTATCTCACACCCCTTTCCTCGGTTCTTGCTTCCCCACTTGAGACTGGCAGCTGGCCATCATCCCTCTGGAGTCGCTGGGACTGTGGCCGCACAGCAGCTCCTGCTGGGCTGTTTTGAGTGTTCAGAGGGCCACACTTTTTTTTTTTTTTCTCTGCTTTTGCTAAAATGTCAGTCCGGGTCGGGACCAAAGTAGTGCTCACCATCCAGACCCAGGACCCCTGGACCCCACAACGTGTAACGACCTGAATTTGGTCCACAGGGATCTCTTGTCTTCTGTGTACCCCTCTGGGTTGGATTGTGTCGCTGCATTTAGTCTAGATGGGGCTACCCCTCTGCTTCTCTGCCAAGTTTCTCTCCTTAATGGCCACTGACCTAGGGGCTGGGTTGCTTGTTTGAAGCTGATTGAGTCCCTGTTAACCCCCAGGGTAGAATTCATCCAGACCCTCTGAGGCGGGCAAGGGCTCTGCTTTGCCTTCAGGCCAGCCCTGCTTACCGCCAGCCTCTAGCTCTGCGGACAGTTGCTGCCTGCGTGACTACCGGGGCTTGTGCTGAAGGTGAGGGGAGCCGAGCCGCCTGCCTGTGCCGGGCAGGGGCCTGCGTCCGGCCTGGGCTCTGCTGCCCTGCCCTGACCGTTGGCCGCTTCCCCTTCCCCCCGTAATGACCCATGGCGGCCCTGAGAGGCAGGCTGCTGTGACCATAGTGGGTTTGGGAATCGGATATGGCTTTGGAAACCTGGGTCTGTTCCTGGCTGTTCGGTGACCTCAGGTAAGTCATGTAAGCAACTTCCCTGAGCCTTTCCCTGGATCTGTAGAGCGAGGATGAGGGTACTCCTTGTGTGCTTGGGGTGGGGGTTGAGGGGATTCAGGAGATGTTCTCAGCCTCGTTTCTGGCACGTAGGGAGTATTTTGTAAATAGTAGCTGTTCTCCGCATCACCTCGAGGAGGGCTAGACTCTTGTGGGCTTTTCCTCACTGTGCGGTAGGCTGTGCCAAGCCCAGGTGGAGAGTCAACGAGAAGGCCCAGTCTTGGTCCTCAGGGACCTCGTGACCCTGGTCGGGCACGGGGCTGGTGGAGTGGAGCGGGAAAGGCACTGCAGCCGGAGCAGAAGGTCGGGGGAGGGCATCCTCAGGGCACCCAGTGAGGTGGTGCTCGGGGGCTCTCAGCCCGGGCCACCGCACCGGCTGCTGCTCTTTTTCTCGACCGTTTATAGAGGCGGACTAGGAGTCTGGCCGTGCCCCCGCCCCAGCGCCCCAGTGCGATTTCAGCAGTGAGTGCCTCGTGGCCGCTCCCCACCGCCAGGGTCCCCTCGCCGTGGATTACTTTGAAGCAAATCCCAGATCTCATGTTTATGGGCAAAGCAAAATTTAGGTTTGTCTCTTTGCAAAGAGAGGAACTTAAAGTCATAAGCAATAGTAAGGACTTTATGGTAACAGCTTTGTCATGTAATCTTGTTAGTGACTATTCATGTATCCTTGATTGCCTTGTAGGTTTGGGGTTGGGTTTTTTTTTTTTTAATTTTTTAATGTTTTTATTTATTTTTGAGGCAGAGCATGAGCAGGGGAGGGGCAGAGAGAGAGGGAGACACAGAATCTGAAGCAGGCTCCGGGCTCCGAGCTGTCAGCACAGAGCCCGATGCGGGGCTTGAACTCGCAGACTGAGATCATGACCTGAGCCGAAGTCGGACGCTCAACCGACGGAGCCACCCAGGCGCCCCGCGGTTGGGGTTTTTTATAGTTTGTTTAAATTGGTATCTAGGTGAGGCAACTAAGGGATTTTTAAAATCCTGATGCTCAGGCCTGCTGAAAGATGGAGTGATTTAGGTGGCGGCCTTGTCACAGAAGTCCGGGCGCGGCTTTGGTCCTCAGTTCCTCTTGCCCCACTGCTCTATCGGTGGCTGTATTGGCTGCGGTCATTTTTCTGAGGGTACGAACAGATCTGGACGCCTGGACACCAGGACAGCGCTGCAGACCTGGACACCGAGGAAGTCTTATGGAAGCGCCCCCTCCAAGGCCCACTCCGCCCACTTGTAGGGGCATGCAGTGTCCTGCGGGTGCTGGGCCAGGAGGGGCTCTGGTGGGGGGGCTGTGCTGAAGCAGGAGACGGGGACTTCTTCACACACTGTCCCAGCAGGACCGTCTGACACGCCTCGGAAAAAGCCTCGCGGAACAAGCGTGGACTTTTAAAATCCAGATTGTCTGCTCAGCTACTTGATTTGGCCTGAAGAATTCCCTTCCTTGTGCTCTAAAAGCAAACGGTGAATGATCTCCTTCTTTGAGGCAGAGCACCAAGTGCACAGAGGTTCCTCCTTCTGGGCTCCAAGGTCATTGAAAGCCTGGCCTTCCAGGAGGGCCCCTTTCTGAGGCAGAGGGTGTGGGAGCCGGGAGCAGGGTTCTGGATGGAAAGGGACCAGTAGGGCTCCCTGCACTGCCCTCTACCAGCTGTCTGCAGGGCGGAACTGCTCGTGCTGCCAGAGCGTGCTGGTGGCACTGAAGAGCTGGACTTGGCCATTTAATGTCATTCTAATTCATTTAAACTGAAAAGGACATGTGGCTGGTGGCCTTCGCACAGGACTGTGTAGCTGAAACCACTTCTCATCCTTTAATTTGATGCCCTGGTCCAAGCATGTTTCCCACGCTCCCAGCGCGGCACATTGCCTGCTGGAGGCACTGCCTTGTTTCCTTTGGACTCTAGTTACTACCGTGCTGGGCACATCCAGGGCTGACGGCTCCCTCCCTCCCGCTCCTTTGACTTCTGCGGTCACCAGGTGGACCACCGGCATGTTTGAGTCCTGGCCGTCTGCCCTCATTCGGTTGCTCTCTGTTCTCCAGGTTACACAGAACCTATCGGATAGCTGGTTGCAAGAAGGCAACACGATAGTCCCCCCCACCCCCAGCAGCACAGCTCGCTCCTGTCCGTTGCTTCTCTTTAGTTCTCTGGGGTGGACAGCCACATGCTTCCACCCGGGTCCCCTCTAGCTGGCTTCACTGGCCTCAGGGTGGGCGAGCACCACCTGGCTGTTGCTACAGGCGCTGGCATTTACCCTGACCCTTGTGCCCCGCCTCCCCATTTTCTATAGCCTCTGTGCTTGAGGGCTAAGAGGAAGGTCAGGCACGTATGCAAGGGTGTTCTCGGGTAGGCCCTCTGGAAAGACTGTCCTTGGATCTTGAGTCAACTCTTCCTGCTGTTTTCTAGGCCGCCTTTTCATGACTCCAGGCTTCTTGGGGTGTGAGTTTCCTGGGGCCGCTTCTGCACTGTTACTTTCATTCTACTTTCCCCGAAGCCTTTTGCTAGGGCATCACCTGGCTTTTGGTTCCTCTCCATGATGGCCTTTTCCTCCTGTATGTTTTTTCCTGGACAGGTGGGCAGGCTGGGATCACCCAGAATCCACCCTGTGGAGCTCCTTTCTGGCACCAGGCTGCAGTCAGTCCGGAGAGTCAACAGGTGGCACTGTGACACTAGCTTGTGCCCACTTGCACAGGGGCAGCGGAGTGAAGGGGAGTTGCCTGCCTACTTGTCCCCATAGTGGGGTCCTGGTGACCCAGTGACGCAACTCACCCGAGGGCATGGCACCAGGAGATGCCTGGTAAATGCTAAGTGGGCAGGATCAGCAACAGGGTCATGGGGGCGGGGGGGGGGGGGGGTTGCCACAACCATGGAATATTCCATTTGGACCTTGGGAGGACCCTCCCCTTGCTTGTACCCCACTTCCTGTTAAGCCCCTGTCTGCCTCCCCCATTTGCCCAGAAGAGGGACACAGGATTGGTGCAAAGCACGTAAGAACCATGTCTTCCCCACTTGATATGGTTGGCACTGTTTCTTTAGTGTCCACACAGAGAGTCTGTTTCTCCCGCGTTCCCTGTTTACTCAACCTTTTATAAAAGCACGAGAGCACTGCTCAGTGTCCAAAAACATTTTGTAAGAAAGCTGAGTTGAATTCAGGTATTTGGGGATGACGTTTATCTGCCAAGGAGACATCTGGATTTTCTTAAGGTTTGTGTGCCAGCTTTTCCCCTCTGTTGCTGAGTGCATTTATTCCGGATGCTGGGCCTGTCAGCCTTGTGCCTTTGGGAAATCCCTTTGGCTCCTGGGTTCTCGTGTGTTGTCCAGACGTGGATGGCTAAGAACAGTCACGTGCCTGCATCATAGTTCTTGGGCAGTGGAGCAGAGTGTGATGGAGGATAAGGGGCAGGAGACAGAAAAGAGTACATCAGTGTTTTGTCCTGCCTGGCATCTCTTAGGCTATTGAGATTTGGAGATTCTGAAGCTGAGCTCTTCTCCCGTGTCTGCTCTGTCCTAGGTCTGGGGCCTGATGGAGACTCAGAGCACTGAGGGAACTCATAAAAGAGCACATTGGTGTGCCGTGAAGGGCCGCGGGGGTAGTGGCGCAGCTGGATCTTGACGGGCAGGTTGGAGGCAAGAACTCGGGCCCAGTATGCGGGGGCACTTCCAGAAGGCCGGCTCCTGGGCTCACTGCTCTTGGCTTGGCCCTGGGCCCCCCGGCTTTGGTGATGAGTGTTTTTCCGCCTGCCTCTTAGCTACCACTGCAGTCACGAGCCTGGCTTGCTCATCAGCACGGTCTTACATGGCATCTCTCCACCACTGTTTCCCGTCACCCTGTTGCTCGACTGAGTGGCAAGTTCTGTGCCTGTGTCCTTGTCAGTGTGGCTGGGTTGAGGGACAGTGGAGTTGGGCGGGGGGGGGGGGGGGGGAGCCAGGGCCCCGGGGAACAAATGACGACTTGGAGAGGTGGTAAGGGGGAGAACAGAGTGACAGCAGCGTGGCCACACAGCACGGCCACGTGGGGGTGTGCAGAGGCTCTGTGGGAGAACCAGGAAAGGAAGACCCAGGAGGGTCAGGAAAGGCTTTTTGGGAAGGTGGTGGTTGAGCTGGATGTGACTTGGCGGTGGGCGTTCTGAGACAGAAGAGGAAAGGCTGCCGCAGGCTGGGGTGCGGTGGCATGGAGAGCAGGCGAGCGAGAGAACCTGGCGTGTTCCAAGAATGCCCGGCCATTGGGTGTTACTGGAGCAGAGCCTCCGTGGGTGGTGAGGGGAGAGGGCCCACGGTGGGTCTGGCATCAGAGGGCTTGAAGCAGAGGGGTGACACGATCAGATTGTCCTGGAGAAAGACCACTCTAGTTTGCTTCTGGGGTGTGGATTGCAAAGTCGGATGGTCGTGGATAGGGAGGAGGCTCTCAGGAGCTGTTAAAATCACCCGGGGAAAGGAGTATTGAGACCATCGCCGTTGGCAGTGGGGACGACTGGGAGATTGTCTGGAGGTGACGTGGATGGCACTGGGTGGGGGCTGGGGGTGGAAGGAGAAGGGCGCAAGGTGCTGTGCAAGCAGAGTGTGGGTAGATTGGCAATGTCCTTCAGCACAATGGGGTGCAGGGACGGCCCGCCCAGGGACATGCTGAGCGGGGCATGTTTCGGGGCCCCTCTGGAGCCGCCCTTTAGCAGGCAGTTAGATGTAGGGGTTTAGTGTGAGATCAACCCCGTTGGTGGTGAGTTCAGTGGGTGGTGAGGGTTGCTTGAGTCCGAGGCGGGAGAGACTCCCACAAGGAAGGCAACCTGTCAGCTGCACCGAGTGCCACGAATAAGCGCCCCAGGGATTCCAGGGCACTCCTTTGATCTGGTGGTTAGGCCAGAAGCTGTCCTGCCCCTGAGTTGGCCAGGGCAGGTCTTAGGTTGGTGGGCTGCCGAATGGAGGGAGGAAAGGAGGGAGAAGAGGAGGAGGGGCTTGGGCCAGCAGGAGGGAGAGCTCCTTGAGAGCCAGGTTCCTGGAGGGAGGAATTACCAGAACCGACCAGGGCAGGGTTGGAGGAACAGGTCTGACAGGGAGCCAGAGGATGAGAGATCAGGCGCTGGGGCGGGGGTACCGGAGGGTGCCTGCCCTGGTGGTTTCTGTCCCGCACCGAATGGGGTGATCCTCACTAAGGGCGGTGAGCTCGGGCGGGGCTGGAGCAGGTTGAGGTTTCGGGAAGCTCCTTGCACTGCTCTTGTGCTAGTTTCGGGGTTTTTCCCTGGCCTGTGTTAGTAACCCTGCTTCTCCATAGCTGGGGACATGCTGGGAGGGTGCTGAGGAGAGCTGGGCTCCTGCTGTGTCGCTAGCGTCATCACCACAGTCACTCTGGACCCAGCCTCCCTGGATGACTGGGGTGGGGGTGGTAGCCACGGTCACTTAGAGCGCTGCTGGAGTCCCTCTCACGTCAGCCCCCTGCCTGGCCTTGTCGTGACACAGGGGGTGTGTCACTCTTGGGCTTACTTGCCCCATCTTTGCCTGCTGGGTCCACCAGGTGGCACACGTGCCCTCCCCCCAGGCCGTGTCCATCTGGGAGGAGGGGCTTCCTCCACATCATCAGAATCTGCTCAGAGCTGCCTGAGTACTCCTTGCTGGGAGGTTTAAGAGGTTGGGGCTTAGTCAGACTTGCCTTTCTTTCTGGGTCCTTCCAGTGATTTCTGCCCTGCTGACATGAGTCAGGTGTGTTGCTTTTCTCTGGCTTCTGGGGTGCTTGGGAGTTCCTTCTACTTCCAGGGTTCCAGCCCTGTATAGTCAGGGGCTGAGACAGGGAAACCTGAGCCTGGGCCACGAGGTCCCAGCTGCTAATTTTAGAGAGCACATGTCATTGGAAACTCTCCCTTCCTGCCAGGAACCAGCAGCCTGGCTTTCCCCATACTGCCAGGGGCTCCTGGAGCCTCTCTGCAAACCAGGAAGCACGAGGGGCATATGAGGGCCCCTGTGTGCCCACCTCCCCTACCCCTTACCCAAGTGCTTGTTCATGACAGGGACTCTTCTGGGGGCCAGCGCCAGCAGGGCAGCTCACGTGGTTTCTGTCCCCATCCCTTCGGGCCATCTGAGTAGCAGGTATCCACGAGAACCCTGCGAAGGCTGGCAGGTGCTTGGAAAGGATGGTCTGGGAGCAGGCATCCAAGGCTGTCTTGTCTCTTCTGAGCAAGCACTTTGTTGTGGAAACATCCTGCACAAAGCGGAGTCTTTCCCTGTTCCCCAGGGGTGCCCGTAAGCGCCTTCCTCGTAGCTGTAGCCGGCCTGGGCCTGTGTCCCAGGTGTGTGGGACCCGTCTCCTTTGTTACTGTTGGAGCCGTGCCTTTTCCAGTTCCCCTCTCCTCCCATCAGGCAACACAGCAAGCGCAGGGGTGGCCGTCGGGGGAAATGCAGCAGCCCGTGACCCCCAGCTGCCACCTATTTGCCATTCGTTGGCGGGTCTGGACCTGAGGTGTGTGTCTGGGCCCTGATTCTTCCTTTTCTGCTTCCCTAGCCCCAGGAGTCCTTTCTGTGTTTCTCTCATTTGGCTTGGGAGCAGTTCCCTCCAAATGGAGAATGGGTGGTGGTTCCAAGCTCGGACCTTGTGGTCAGAGAGACTGGAGTGGGGATTTCTGCCGTGTCCGTTTTTGGCTCTTGACGTCGAGTGGTTGCTTTAGCCAGTTTCCCCTCTGTGAAACGGGGGCAGTGATTCTGCTACAGTATCAGGTGGGTGTGAGGATTTGGCCCATGAGTTGGAAATGCCCCCAGATGCTAGCTGCTCTCATCGTTTATCACGACGAGCCTGACTTCACGGCAAGGAAAATGGTGCCGTGGCTTCTCTGGAATACCCGAGCGCCGACCGGAAAGGGGCAGGTTCAGGGTCCTCCGGCCATAGCTAGGCCTGGCCTAAGGTACCCTGTCACTGTGCTGCTTCCCACACCATCAGGACCGAAGGACGGCCTTAGAGCTTCAAGCAGCCATTTTGGGGCAGTATTAATCATTCCGGTGGCAGAAGACAGCTCGCAAGCTCCACCTTTTCCCTTGTGTGGCCAGATCCAGGCTGGCGGCATCTTGCTTGGCTGCCCTGGCAATCTAAGAGGACAGGTCTGGGCTGGAGGCAGGCTTGGGGCAGGAACAACCAAGAGAAGATCGTGCCAGCCATTTTTCCTGCTTTCTTTTGTTCACTTCTCCTTTCTTTCTCAATTATAGCCTGCTGAGACGCCTGGTGACTCTCATCTCCCAGCAGGCCACACTGCTGGCCTCCAACGAAGCCTTTAAGAAACAGGCAGAGAGTGCTAGTGAGGCGGCCAAGAAGTACATGGAAGAGAACGACCAGCTGAAAAAGGTGAGTTCTGTCTGCTGGACTCTGTCACGTGACATTCCTTACGGGCCACAGCGTCACTGTTGGCCTCTTGGGCTGGGGAACGTGGGACAGTGCTGGTGTGGGCAAAGCTGAGGGGTTGGCTGGAAGGGAAAGGTTCTCAGTGGGGGCGTGTATGGGAGGGGCCTGGGGGATTCCGCAGGGAGAGGGACACCCTTGTTGCTCCCTCGTCTCTACGTGCTACATCCGGGCCAGACTTTTTCCTGGTAACACTGACTCTCTAATGAGCTGAACCCTATGCTGTGAACCACGGGCAGGCTAACAGAGAAGAATGCACGGTAAGGCCTGTGGCCTCCGGAGGACTGTATCAGCTGGGGACAAGGCAGGGATGGGGGGGGGGGCGGCCAGTCTTAAAAGGTTTGTCTGAGGAAGTGAGGTGTCTGTGGAGCTGGGAAGGAGATGGATGGATGGACTTGGGCTCATAGACAGGATGGGATTGCACGGGCAGGGATGAGTTCGGGGCTCCATGGCCGGAGCGAGCCGTGGAGCCTGGGAGGAGGCGGGGAGGGCATTGGTCACTTAGGGGTGATTGGCAAAAACGGATGACAGCGGATTGAGTCACTGGACGGAGGTAAACTCTGCAGAGCTGCTGAGAAAGAGAGGTTGGGTGTATGGCCTGTGGAGTGCAGCAGGTGGCCATGCTGGCCCTTCCCTCTGCCTGGTGGCTGGGGAGAAGCAGTGGCCCAGTTCTGTGCTGACATTTCTGAAGGGGCAGGTGCCTGGGACAGCTTGAGGAATCACACTCAGTGGGGAAGACAGAGCTGGATTGCCTGCCTCCCTCCCTCCCAAGTAACCCGTGCCTTTGGCGTTCTTCCTAGGAAGCTGCTGCTGGCGGAGTCAAGTTGGACGGTAGGGATGCCGAGGAGAAGGTGGAAGAAGAGAACAGGAGCCTGAAGGCCGATCTGAAGAAACTCAAGGACGAGCTGGACATCAGCAAGCAAAGTGAGCATTGTCCTCAGGTGTCCCCCGGCCCCTGAGAGTCTAGAACTTTCACTCGTGGTGGCTGTCCCCCTCTTGCCAAAGTGTTAACAACAAACGCACGCTTGGGCTCAGGAGCTGGGTGAAAACAGACCAGTGATACCCTGCTTGTCCAACCCCACCAGCCAGGCGCAGCCCCAGCTGTCGGGGCTCGGTGGTAGAGTGTGCGTCTGGGGGCCCGGGGAGCTCCGGGGTGCTTGTAGACTGACTCCGGAGCACCTCACCCAGCACCAGGCCTGGGGACGGGTGCTCTGTGCAGGCGGTGGCATCCCCAGGGTCCTTGGGGCGGGGATAGAAAGAAGCCATGCCAGAGCTGCTTGCAGCGTTCCTGAAAAACCTGCTGTGAGCTCATCTGCTCCCTTCCTGAAGGCCCCACCTGACACGCCTTTTGCTGTCAGCTCTGAGGATGGGATTCTACTCCCTGCCTCCTGCTCTCACCTCAGCATTCTCAGACTGTTTGCCCCACACCCTCGGCCTCCCTGAAGTCAGCCGTGCTGAGAGCCACTTGGAGTCCCTCCATCAAAGGGGCTAGGGGGTCCTTCGTGTTTCTCCGCTTCCCCCAGCCGTGGTGGCCATCCCACCCCCCACCCCCCCAACTTTGGGGGCTCTCATGACAGCCGGCAGGGAGCTTTCTTGAAAGGAGCCGTCTCCTAGACAACCTCAGTGAGGACAGATTTCGGCCTGTGTCTGGTGTCTCCCGCAAGTGGGTTTTTACTCCCTAATCCCCTGTCTTTCTGTTTCCCTTTCCTCCTTACCTGCGTCACCGCCAGAACTAGAAAAAGCTGAAAATGAGGCTCTGGCCATGCGGAAGCAGTCTGAGGGCCTCACCAAGGAGTATGACCGCCTGCTGGAGGAGCACGCGAAGTTACAGGTCAGCATGCTGGTCTGCTCTGTTGCGTCGGATCAGAACCTCCCGCCTCCCCCCACACCTCCCGCGCCCTGAGCAGGCCCAGAGCAGGCCCATCCCCGGCCTAGCCTGCCCGGCAGAGCCTTTGAGAGACCCCGGTGGCAGACTGGCTGCTCTGTCTCCCGCTGCCCCCCTCTTCCTCCATTGCTGCTGAGGCTGGGTCTAGAGAAGAGCCTGCCAAAGCAGTGCCAGTCTGGGCCCAGCAGCTGGAACCTGTTTTCAGCCTAGAGGGGTGTGGCTTGGCAGATGGCAGCCACTTGCTAAAGTGGCCTCAGCCATGGGTCCTCTGCACTGTGGCTGGCCCAGCCCCGTGCCTGGTGTCAGTTCCTTTGAGAGGAGCTCCTCTTACTTGTGCGCCTGGTCTGTGGTGTGGGGCCCCTGATTCTAGTTCAAGTCTTCTACCGGGAAGGTCCAGGACTGGCAGCTCTCCTGTACAGGGCCCTCCACCTACCCCCCCACCCCAGGTCCTCTCTGAGTCCTCAGATGATCCGATCCGGGAGCTCAGGTGGCCCAGAAATTGGGCGTGAGGGGCAAGTAAACACCCCTGAGTTCTGACAGTTTGCCGTGTTGCTTGGCCGTCCGAGTTGGGCCGCAACAGTGGGTGATGAGGAAGGCCCCAGAGGAGGACCGATGGCCCCAGTGTAGGGCATGCTCACCAGCAGGACCTGTAAAAGGCGTGCAGAATTGGGAAGGACCTGAACTGGGACCTGGGGGGGACTTGAATGCCGAGTCTGCCATGGGCCCGAGACGGGGTGTTGGTGTGGGGTCCAGCCCCTCTCAGAGAAGAGTGACAACAGAGGCTTCCAGCTGCACCCGTCTGCTTGGCATTAGGGTCACAGCTTTTGGTAGAGCAGGGCCACTCCCACCCTGGCAGGACTTGGAGTGCACTGAAGGGTGGGGTTCCTTGGTCACCTGGTACCTGTCATTTGGGGAGAAGGCAGCAAGCTGGGCCTTTGGGGTGGAGGGCCTAGAGGGTGAAGGGGAGGGGTGCACCCTGCCGACCCCTTGCCTTGTGGTTTCTGTCCCTTCCAGGCAGCGGTAGATGGTCCCACGGACAAGAAGGAGGAGTGAGGCCGCTCCTCCCTGCCTGCCACCTGGCCGGTGCCCGCTGCTGCCGCCTGCGGCCCGGCCTCACTGGTTACTTCAGTTCGCCCCCTACCACTTCCCATCCCCTTGCACAGCTTACAGTTCCACGCTGTCCCGGCATACCACAGGGGACCCCGGTTCTGCCTGCTCAGGATGGGTTTGCTACCTCCTGGCCGGCCAGGCACGAGGCAGGCATTGCTTCCCGCTGGGTTGAGCCTCTTTTGTGTCTTATGTTGTTTGGGGCCCCTTGTCTCTGGTCCTGCAGGCGGGTGGTTGGAGCAGGCAGAGTATATTTTTCTCTCGGGGGCAATAAAGGTTGTTGTTATGCAACTGCGCTTCATGTGTGTGACTGAGGCCACCAGAAGGCCGTCTCCTTCTCCCCTCATGGGAGTGACCAGGAAGGTAGCAGCAGGTGGCTCTGATAGAGACCCCCAGGCTTTGGTCCTGGAGGCCTTCAGGTTATTTTCTTCCTGAAGAAAAATTTTCTTCCTTAAGGGCTCCCTCCTCCCAGGCTGCGCCCAGGCCCACACTTGCTCTCTGTGTCCCTCTGCCTCCTGCTCCCCAGGCAGGCCTTATTTTATGGCCGGTTGGGGTGCGTCTGACCTGTTGGGTTGGCCACTGGGCCCAGGGAAGCTTGAGAGACTCAGTAAACCGGTGGGGCTTCCGGGTGGCAGGCTTGCCCGCCTCCTCTGAGCCTGTTCCATCACATTGTAGGACAGACGGAACGTGGCAGAGTGCCACAAGTCGCTCCCTGCCCCACTTCCTCCTGAAGGTTTGCGGGATGACCTCTGACTAATGCCTGTTAAGGCAGGAGACTTGCCCTTGACGGTCACCTATGACTGGCCTAGGGTAGAGCTAGGTGGTGGGGAGGGTGCCCCCTCTGCTGCCTGCAACCCTGGGCCCGTGTGGGGTGTGCTTACCTGCTCTGAGAGCCCACTCTCGCAGTGGGCTCCACCTTGGCGTTTCCCCCCACCCCTGACTGGCTTCGGCAGGTGCCCTCTGCTGAACAGGGCCTGGTACTCGAGCAGCCTGAGGGCCCAGGGCACGGGTGGCGGGGCGGCTGTGGCCTGTCTCCCATGCGGTGCTCATCCTCTGCTGGCCCTGAGGATGGTAGGAGGGCAGGAGGAGCAGGCTGGAGGGGTTTTCTTTCGGAACTGGGGGCACCCCTGGAGATGTTAGTGCTGGTGGCTAGCTGGTGCTCGCGCTGCTCCTGACCTGGCCGGGCCTGGGCCTGGGCCTGGGCCTGGGCTGCCTTCTCCAGTGTCCCTTCCCCATGCTCTCATGAGCAGTGAGGTGGTGTCTGATGGGGGCTGGGGGCGGGGACTATGGGTGAGGCTCTCTGGTTGCTGTGCTGAGGCCGAGGGATAGGCCTGCTTTTCCAGGAAGTGTTCCCTGACCACTTTACCCTCCCTTGAGCTCGCCCTCCTGCGAACTTCTAGAGGCCAGAGTCCAAGCAGTGTGTCTGTGGGTTCTTCCCTGGCCAACTTCGGGCAGCCCCCGGGCCCCCTCAGTGTCAGGCTCTGGACCAGGCAGAGGCGAAAGCGGCACCAGACTGCTTTCAGAGTACCCTGTCTGGGGGACGGGGAACGAGACAGTGTTGGGGGTGGTAGACCAGCCGTGACTGGAGGGCCACCATGGAAACTTTGCTAGCAGCCTTCTGCTCCGGTAGGCCTGTGTGCCCCTTTGCCCCATGGTGTCCTCTCCCTTGCCTCTGGCTGTGGTAGGCCATGGTGCACCACAGTCCTGGGCTGATTCCTTCCCTTACCTGCCTCCCACTAGATTGTCAGACCCCGTGTCCTGAGCCTCTACCGCAGAGGCAGACTCCGGAGTAAATGGGGACTGCCCACTGCTCTCAGGGTCCTAGCCGAGCAGTCCCGACTTCCGTGGACTTCTTTTTGAATGATGTCGATGTTTCCGGAGTCTTCGGTGGCATTGTGGCAGGTGGCTCGTAGACCATTTGGGAAGAGGTGCCGAAGCCTGGGCCGAGGCCTGGCCGTGGTGGGGGGAGTGGAGATGGTAAGGAGCTGGGGTGAGCCCAGGGTAGCGAGCAGAGCGGGCCTGAGGGTGACGCTAGGCTGCGGGCTCCAATCTGTGGGTGCGGAGGCAGAGACTGTCGATGGAGGAGTCAACAGGGCAGGGCGTGGTGGGAGGGCCTGGGACACGGCCCACGTGCCGCGGGGCCGTGCCGAGTCCCTCGGGCAGGCACCTCCGCGTGCCAGCACAGGCCTGAGTTGAGTTGCAGTCGGGCCTGCTCAGCCAGTGCTCCCTCTGAGCTCTGTGGGGACCTGCCCCATCCAGGTTCTCGGTGACCACCGCAACATGGCTGGTGGCGGCATCATGAGCCAGAGGCCCCCTTCCCCCCGGCCGTGTAGTTGAGCGCTAAAGCCCCTCCTCTGTAAGGGGACTGTGCCTTGCTGAAGAGCAGGCACCGGCCCGGGAGGGACTGCGGCGGGGAGCAAGCCGGTACTTCACTCTGAGGGGCCGCCGCCCCTCCGCAGGCCGGCCTCCGGCGTGAGCACCAGGCTCCCCAACCTTGACCCACCATCCTACTTTGTCTGTGAACGTGACTGTGTACCTCACAGAAGCCGTCTCCTGCAGTGTCTTTGTGTCTGGCTTCTCTCCCTCAGCATAAGGTCTTCGAGGTTCAGCCACGTTGTAGCAGGTATCGACTTCTCACCTTTTTTAAAAGTTTTTATTTATCTAAGTAATCTCTGCCCCCAATGTGGGACTTGAACTCATGACCCCGAGATCAATAGTTGCATGTTGTTCTGACTGAGCCAGCCAGGCGCCCCAATTTTCTTTTCTTTTTTAAGACTGAATAATATTCTGTTATATGGAACGGCCACATTTTGTTCATCCATTTCCTCCCGTCAGGGGACACTTGGGTTGTTGCTTCCACCCTTCTTACTTTTTTTGTTTTTAATGTTTAGTTGTGAGAGAGAGAGAGAATGTGAGCAGGGGAGAGGCGGAGAGAGGGAGACAGCGTGAGCGGAGAAAGGGCAGAGAGAGGGAGACACAGAACCCGAAGTAGGCTCCAGGCTCTGAGCTGTCAGTACAGAGCCCGATGCGGGGCTCGAACTCACGAGCTGTGAGGTCTTGACCTGAGCTGAAGTCAGATGCTTAACGGACTGAGCCACCCAGGTGTCCCCCTGCCCCTTCTTTCTTAATCCGACGCCAATCAGGCTTCTGCATGTCCCTGTATGCCCGACCCTGTCTTGTGCAGATCTCCAGGATGCTGTCTCACGCAGTGAGCATTCTAGGGCCTCATCGCCCTGGACCATCAGCAGCACCCCGGGGAGCTGATCACCTCCCGCCCTAGGGGTGTGTGTGTGTGTGTGTGTGTGTGAGAGAGAGAGACTCCTGATCCAGGAGGCCACCCTGCGCTTGGAGTCCCTCCCTCCCCCCTGGCCACCACCCCTCCTCAGTCTCTGCTGCCAGTTCCCTCTCTTCTCTGCCACCTCTAGGGTGTCCCAGGACCCCAGGGCTCGGTGCGTGGGTCGCTTGTCCCTCTACACGGCTCTCGGCCGCCCTTGGCGAGCTGGTGCAGCTTCAGGGCTTTCTGGCCCATCTCTGTGTGCTGAGAGCCTCTAATGTTCTCTCTCCAGTCCAGACTCTTTCTGGAACTGCAGATTCCTTGTCCACCTGCTGATGAGACACTCCCACTGAGGCGACATCTCTGGCACAGTAGGCCCACAGTCAGTGGCCACCGCCACCTCCAGACCTTCTCTCCCGCGTTTCCCTGGGTGCAGGGAGGGCCTGGCAGTGCTGCCCTTCCCGGTGCTCAAGTGCTCAGGCTCACGGCGTCTCCCTGGCTCCTCTCGACCCTGCGTCCCAACCGCCCGCAGCCCTGTTGCGGACGGCCTCGCAGGCCTTGCAGACAGGCCCCCAGTATGCTGCTCGTGCCCTGTCCGGCTTCCTGGGCTCTGCTGCAGCCTTGTCCCCAGCCTCCTTCCTAGCAGCCCCACCCGCCTGTCCCTCAGGAGGTGACCTGCTCTGTTGGGTGCAGTGTGTGTTTGGGCCGTTTTGGAGAATCTCCGCGCTGGCCACTTCCCACCCACCTTCCCTGCTCTTGGCCTTCCTCTCCAGTTACCCTTTCTCCCGGCTTTGTCACCTGCTCAACCCCCATTCCTGGAACAGCGCCGGGCGCAGACCCTCACAACAAATACTCGCCCGAGGAAGCAGCTCGAGGTGGGAAGGCTCCCCCCGCTTGCAGCCCCAGCACCCCTGACCCGACCCCACTACCCCTCGCGACAAGCAGAGGTGGAACCAGAGCCGGCTTTGGAAAATGACATGTTTTATTGCTATGTTTGCAGTGGCTTTTTAGCACAGTAAGAATGTCCCCGCCGGACCCTGCCCTCACCCAGTCCCACCCCTCCGACCGACGTCGGGGTGGCGCGGGGTGGGGGAAGCCTTTCTAGGGTCCGCTCGGCTGTCTCGGAATCGGACGTGACACACACGTGGGTTAATTAAAGCTGCTACATGGAAGACTTGAGCCGTGGAAAGTGCATCAGCCTTAAGCTCACAGGTGGGAGCCGTGCCCGGGGTCCCTTCCCTGGCCGGTGCCCACCTCAGATCCCTGCAGTGGCGCCCGGCCCAGGGGGCAGGGCGGGGGCGAGCCTGAGCGCTCCAGGTGAGCAGCCCCAGATCCCCCAGGGGTCAGGATGCCGCCTCCGCTCACCCCGCCGCCTCGCCTCGCGGGCAGAGGGGGCGCGGGGATGCTCCGGCCCCCCCACGCCCACCCCCCGCGGCCATGCACTCCTCCACCCGGTCTGGGGCCGGGCGCTACACATGCACACCCACACGACAGACTCGCGCTCAACAGCTTGAAGCTTTTGCCTATGAAAATTAGATCTATAAATTCACACTCCTTGGCTGGGGCAGAGGACTTAAGGGGTGCTGAGAGGGGCAGGGAGCGGCAAGGAGAGGGATGCTGGGCAGTTTTCTCTTTAGAAATATACAAGCAGAAATCTCTTTTCCTCAAGTTTTTATAAAATGTGCAAAATACAAGCCTCGTTAGCCCACAGGCACAGTTTACACCTGGTAGTCACCTTTGCTAAGAGATCTAGGTTTATCCTACATACTCACGCACACATGCATTCGTACACAAGCTCACACAACTGATATTGGTGGCAATTGGCGCGGGAACCGGAAGGTTCCCTTGCTGGCTGGCTCTCTAAGCTTCTAGGATAGGGACTGGGACGGGGAGAGGGGAGAGGGGGTCTAGCCCGGCTGAAATACTCGCCCTGGTTCTGCAGCCCCTCCCCCACCTCCCTCCTCCCCTCTCCTGTCCTGTCCCCCAAGCAGCCGCCGCTGCCTCCTCTAGGGGCCACCCTGGGGTGTGCAGGGCAGAGCCCGGAGAGGCAGGCGCACTTGGGGGCCAGTGAGGCGCATCTGCGGCGGGCACTAGGGGGAGGGCGGTGGGCAGGGCCTGGGAAGCAGCGTGTGTACCAGCTTGGGTGGGGGGTGGGGAGGCATCTATTTTTGGTGGGTTGTGATATTTTTGGCGTTTTATTAAAAATGGAAAAAAAGTTATTTTAGTTAGCACTCGTGGTGCTTCCCCCCCCCCTCCCCAGGCAGGCCCCCAAAAGTGTCAGGGAAAGGCAAGCCCCCGGGAGGGGTTGGGGGCCGAAGCAGGGGCTGCTATGGCTACAAGAGGGTGAGCTGGTGATGTGAGCCGGGGTGCCTGTCACATGACGCTCTCTACCACCACCACTTTGCTGCTCTCGGACACTGGGGTCAGGGTGGTCAGGCCCCTGACATCGGAGTCCTGAGCTCTATACTCCAAGTGGTGGAGGCCCCAGATAGGCTGCGTCAGGTGCTGCCAGCGCTGCAGGAGAGAGGGACACGTTCAAGTCCCCGGGCGGGGGGAGGGGGCGCACACGCTTTTTCCCCTTGGTCTCTCTCCACTTCCCACCACCTGCCACGGGTTGGGGGTCTGGGGCCCCTCCCACAGGCACTGACCACACCCCACACTCTGTCCTAGGGAAACGGGGCAGGGGCTGGGGACAGACCTCTCTCTCCTCCCCCTGCCGTGACCTCGGGACCTGGAGGCTCAGGGTTCCTTCCATCCACCCCCCTGTGGGATGGCCCAGAGACTTCTGGCCCAGAGACTCCTAGCGTGATGCTACATCCTAGCAGTGGGTGGGAGAAGGGGCACTTGGAGGGAGGGAGGGAGGGAAGGAGGGAGTCGTGCAGGGAAGAGGGGGTGCAGGGGACTGACCTCAGCCACGGTCCCCTTGGCCCTGAGGAGGCAGCCCAGGAGGTGGAGGGGCACACACAGCATGGAGGAGAGCGCGAAGCCCCAGCCCATGGCCTCGCCCCACCACGGGTACACGTAGGTGTTGTTGTAGACTAGCGGCTTGTAGTACACCACGTTGAAGATAAAGATGCCCTGCGGGTGAGAACCCCCCCCCGCCGCGCGCTCAGCCAGCGGCGGGCCCTCGGCACCCCTCCCCCGGCTCGGGCCTCCCCCGGCCCTTACCATGCAGACCAGCGGGGTGAAGAAGGACCAGCACCATTTCATCCAGGGGCAGGGGCGGTACCCGATCATGCAGGCGACGTCGTCCATGAAGCGGTCGGCTCCTGGGGCGAGCGAGGCGGGAGGGCTGGAGCCGGACACCCCACCACCCCTGCTCCGGCCCGCACCCCCAGCTCGCCCCGGGGCCCGGGCCTACCGTACACCCAGGCGACCACCACGCACTCCCAGAAGGCCTGCCACAGCAGGGTCGTGCCGCTGGCCGAGTAGTAGTCAAACAGCTGGAAGACGTACATCCCGCCCTGGGGACGGAGCCGGGTCAGGGAAGGTGGCAGGCAGCGGGAGGCCTGGGGCGGCCCCCACCCCGCCCCCACTCACATCGGTCACCATGGAGAGGTCGATGACAAAGCAGAGGGCGCAGCAGAGGGCCACGGAGATCTCCCTTTGGAAACGGAAGTAGTAGGAGGCCGGGAGGAGGTCGAGCAGGCCAGTGATGAAGCCTTCCACACCTACAAACTGTGGCCGGGCGCTCAGGCCACGCCCCTGCGGCCACCTGCCAGCCGTCCCCCCTCACCCCGGGGCCTCCCCCACGCTCCCGGCACCCTCCGTCCTGTCCCCCCCCCCCGCCCCCCCGCAAACCTGGCTGTCCAGGCCGAGCAGCAACAGCATGAAGAAAAACAGGGCAGCCCAGAGCGGGGCCACAGGCATCAGCGTGACGGCCCGGGGGTAGGCGATGAAGGCCAGGCCGGGTCCTGAAGGGGGAAGCGGCAGGGTCTCGACACCTGTGTCCCGCGCCCGCGTTCCGTTCCGTCCGTCCTCGTCACTGCCCGCCGCCCTCCCCTTCTCCCCTTCCCTGAGCTTCCAAACTGAGGGACGACGCCGGGGCGTGCTGTGGCCGGGGGCCTTTCCCCTTGAGTCAAGGTGTTGCCGGGGGGCCCGAGCCCGCGAGAGCGGGGTGTCTGGCTCAGGCTCCGGGTCTTGCCGGCCGGCAGCCCTTGTGGTCACCGGTCACCGTTCGCCCCGGAAAGCCCCTCCTCTCCCTCTGCAACACTCGGCCGAATGTGAGGGGCTCAGCCCACGGCCCCGGGGAGGGATGCACGGACGGAGGGACGAGAGCTCGAGGCCCCCCCCGGGGCCCGGCCCGTGAGGCTCCGGCTCGGGGCCGACCGGAACAGCTGTTGCCTCGCAGCTGCTCGGCCGGGCCTCCCTCGGCCCCGAGTGACGGGACAAGCGAAGTGAATCTGTCTCTCGTTTCCCAGAACGTCTGTGTGCACGTGTGTTCGCGGATGGGGTCTGTTAGGACGGAAGGCCGGGCGCAGGGGTCGGGGTCCTCACCCGATTCCGCCACCTTGGAGATGGGCACGCCTTGCTCTGCGGCCATGAAGCCCAGGATGGAGAAGACCACGAAGCCAGCGAAAAAGCTGGTCCCGCTGTTGATGAGGGCCAGGATGATGGCGTCCCTAGGGGCAGAGGGGCCGCGGGGACTGGTCAGGCCGCCTGCTGCCCGCGGACGTGCGGTGGGGGCGGGGGGCGGCCTGCGGCACCTACTTGTAGCAGTTGTTGTTGAAGCGGTTGTAGCTGCCTAGCGCCGTGAGGGCGCCCAGGCCGATGGCGTAAGAAAAGAAAATCTGGGTCCCGGCATCTATCCACACCTGGAGATAGACCAGGGCGGGGAGGAGGTGAGGGGCCCTGCCGGCCTGGCCCGCCCCTCGTCCCGTCCAGCCCACCGCCCCCTCACCTGAGGGGACCCCAGCTTCGACCAGTCAGGCTTGAGATAGTAGATGATGCCATCCAGGGCGCCGGGCAGCAGCACTCCCCGCACCAACAGCACGACGAGGACCACGTAGGGGAATGTAGCCGTGAAGTACACGATCTGGGGGGGGGGGAGGTGGGCGCTGCTCAGAAGGGGCCCTGCGGCCCCCGCCTCCCCACTTAGGGGCCCCCAGCCTCAGCAGGGGGGCAGGCGGGCCACACTCCCCCCACTGTGGTACGGTCCGCTCCGAGGTCAAGCGGGAGGCCAGCCTGCAGCCCCCCCCCCTTCTACTCCTCAGAGCCTAGGCTCCTCCCGAAGGAAGCGGGGTGCTCAGCTGGCCATCGGCCGCCCCTGCAATGACAGGTCAGCTGTAGAGGGAGGGCGGAGGCAGGACCTTCCCCGGGTGGGGAGCAGGACATCGGCCTGGAGGCAGGTCCCATGCCTCCTGTGGTTCTCTGCACAGAGGCAGGGTCCTGGGCAGGCCGGAGTGGACTGGGCCGGCCGGAGACAGAGGCGACAGCGAGGTGACCGCGAAGACCTCTGCCTCCCTCCCACCCTCAGCAGAGCAGGACAGGTAGGCAAGGGACGGCCACGGACTGGGTCCCCCAGGCTGGCCGCAAAGCAGAGAGTGAGGAAGTAGTGAGTGAGGAAGAGAGGGAGACCGGGGCGGGGATGCCCGACACAGGCAAGTTCAGCTGGCTGTCGCCTGGGGCCTGTCCCCTCAGGACGGAAGGCAGCTGGGCTGGAGTTTCGAGGGTGGGGAGGACTGACTACGCAGGCATGTGTGGGAAATCCAGTGGCCTGGATTCAAGTTCCTGCCCCCTCCTCAGGCCCTGGCCTGGTCACCTCGCGTGGAAGGGGTGTCCCCCCCGCCCCCAGTGGAGACGCCTCTTCTCCCCACCGGCCATGCTGCCCCCACCCCTGCCATCATCACCCCCCCCACCCGCCCGCCTCCAGCTGTACCTTTCCTGTTGACTTGACCCCCTTCCAGACACAGAAGTAGACCAGCACCCAGCAGGCCAGCAGACACAGGGTCACCTCCCAGTTGAGGGCCCCTGGCACGTCCAGTCCCCCCGAGAGCCGCAAGACTTTGTTCCTGGGGGAGGGACAGCCCGTCAGGGCTGCCGCAGCAGAGGGCAAAGCGACCGGGGAGCTGTCGCCGGGGCGGTACTCCCCCGTGCCGCAGCCCTCGGGTCCAGCTGGGGCCCCCTGGGCACCCGGGCACCCGGCCCAAGCCCACAGCCCGGAGGCGTTGCAGTGCGGGAGGCAGGAGCCCGGGAGCCCCTGGCCAGAGGCTGGTCGTGCCCTCGGTGGTCTCCCCTCCCCAGGCTGGCAGGCACAAGGGGACTGACGATGCCCGGGACCGAGAAGTGGTGAGGGAGTGAGGCCCGTCCGTTCCAGCTTCCGTAGGGACTGCGTGGGGGCTCCCCGAGGACAGGCAGGGCCTGGGAGTGGCCCCTGCTCAGCATCCCGCCCCGCCCCCGCCCCCCAGGGGGCCGGGCCCCAGCACACGCAGACCCGGGCCATATGGGGAGCCCACAGACAGGGACAGGCAGGGCTTGGCCCAGAGGCGCCTGACTCACTCCCAGAACTCGATGACAGGGGACCGGCGGTCAGCAAGCTGGTCACATGTGAGGTTGGCCAGGCTGGCATTGGCACAGTCTTCATGGCGGAAGATCTCCACACAGTCAGGAGTGTTCCAGGTATGGCCACATGTGGCCCAGGGCAGCGTGGTGGTGAAGGACTTCACCAGGTAATAGAAGCCCCAGGCCAGCACCATGATGTAGTAGGTGTTGCAGTAGAAGACGATCACCATGGAGGCGTAGCCCAGGCCTGGGAAGGAGAGGAGTTTCTGCGTGGGCTCTTCTCTGGCTGCTCCCCACCGCCCCCCTTATGTACCCTACCGAGCTCAGAGAAGTCTTTGGAGCGCGACTGAGATGTGGTGGGAGGATGGTGGGGAGGGCAGATGCAGAGAGCCCCTGGACCCTCACTTGTCCGAGTAGCCCGACACTAGAGGGCTGGCTCAAGGTTCCTCCCTTGAACCCTCCGCTCCTGCTGCAGTCGGAGCCTCAGCTCCTGTGAATTCCCTAGTCTCACACACGGGTCCCCTTCTGGGTCCCACTGCCACCGTGGCGGTTGATGGAGGGCCAAGCCTCCAGCTGGCCCCCCAGTGGCCTCCAGTACTCAGCAGCTGGGGGCTTCCTGGTGACCTGGGGTGGTGTGGGAGATGGTCACTCTCTCGGCGGGCAACCGGGGCCAGTCACTTTGCCTCTCTGAGCCCTGGCCTCCCCAGGGTCCCTCCTAAGCCTTGAGAGATAACAGGGACACTGCCCACACGCAGAAGGAGCTCTAAAGTGACTTTTGCCAATAGTCCTTCCCTTCAGATCCTCCCTGAACTTCCATAGCTGCTGCTCCACCGCCTTAGGCTGGCCCTCTGGCCTTGGGAGAGCTGGCCCTTGACATCATCTCCTGTTCTCGCACCCTCTGCTCAGCCCCGGTGAGCCAAGAATGCTTGGCAGGGTCTGTTCCCGGCTCTGCTGGGCCTGGGCGCCCTCACCCTGGTAGAGAGGCCAGTCCCCGACTCCCATTCCCCGCATGCCTAACGTCACTGGGTGGTCTCCAGATCCTCCGGCTTCCCACTCGTGACTTGGGGGGGTATGCACCGGGTCCCCGGCCTGGTGCTCAGATGAGACAAGATTTCTCAAGTGGGTGCCAGTTTTGCCCTAGCAGTGGGAAAGGGGAGGGGTCGCTGAGGGAGAGGGCAAACGGGACCGGCCTGGGGCTGCTCACCTTTGAACAAGGGGCAGATGTTCCAGACGTTGATGCTGCCGGCCTTCATGAACTGGCCCAGTGAGATCTCCAGGAAGAAAATGGGGATTCCTCCGACCAGGGCGATCAAGACATAGGGGATAAGGAATACACCTGGGGGAGGAAGAACACAAGGGTGGGCACTTGCCCAGGGCGGCCCCTTAGCCCCTGGCTGGCCAGCCCAGCTTTCGGAAGCCGTGGGAGGCCAGGGAGGAGCCAGCTCCAGGCTCCTCCCCGGCCCCATCCTAACTTCCCAGTGGGTGAATCAGTGCAGGGGGTGGCCACTGACTCAGAGTTGCGAGGTGAACAGCCTTGCTGGGAGGAGGGGGTTGGAATGTCGGGAGGGCTGTGGCTGTCCCCCGAGGCTTACAGCCCTGTTTCTTGGGTAGGGGGCCCTGTGCTCACAAGGCTTCTGGCCCCACCGTCACCGAGGGTGACCTAACAGGCACGGAGGACACATACGGCCTCGTGTCGCAGTTGGCCAGGCAGCACGGGAAAGAGCGGTGAGGCCATGTGGATGCGTCCGTGTGCGTGCGTGTGTGCGCCATGGCTGGCACTCCGGCCTGGGGGCCTGTCTGGCTTGGGCAAGCCTGGGTTTTCCTGCACCCAGGCACTGGCCTGCAAGCATGAAGGTCCAGGGAAGAGGGTGGGTGGCAGTCTTCTGCCAGGGGGCACGGTGGGGGGGGGGATCTCGAGGTATCGGTGAACAAAGACAGAGGGAGTCAAGGTGGGGTAGTACAAACTCTGGTGAGCCTGGCTCTGGAGGCTGCAGGCAACGGGCCAGAGACCACAGGCCAGAGGTGGGAGGTAAGGGGAGCTGGGCATCAGCAGCCTCCCCCCCCCCACCCCCCGCTCCCCGTCTGCTCTCCTGTCCTCTCCAGGCCCCCTTCTGTTGCCCCAGCTCAGCTCTGCGTTACTCAGAAGTCAGGCTTGGCTGCAGCTTGTCCGGCTGCTGGTCCCAAGCATCCTTCTTGTGTGTGACCTTGGGCCAAGGCCTTCACTCTGGGCCTCAGTTTCCCACCCATCATCCAGTCACCATGGCTTTCCCCCAGCCCCAGCGCTGCTTTGCAGTCACAGGACACCCGGTGGCTATCGCTGTTGCTAAGCTGGGCCCGGGGCAGGCGGGCATGGGGTATGCGTGCAGTGTGTCCAGCGGCGGCGCCAGGCGGCCCAGGCCGCAGGCTACCCAAGCCTGGCTCAGGCACCCAGTGTTCCAGGCCCAGGCTGGAGGGGAGGGGAGGGGAGAGGAGAGGGGAGGGGAGGGGAGGGGAGGGAGGGAGGAGGGGAAGGGAGGGGAGGGGAGGAGAGGGGAGTGAGGGGAAGAGAAGAGAGGGGAAGGGAGGGGAGGGGAGGGGAGGAGAGGGGCAGGGGGAGGGACAGAGTAGTCCATTGTGTGTGTGTGTGTTCGTGTGTGCACACGTGGGGGCCCCGCACAATGTGCCACTTGTGTGCCTGACCGGCGGGGGCAGCCTGGGCTCCTCACCTCTGGGAGCCCCCCAGGGGCCGGCATCGCCTTCCCACCTCATGGCCAATCACTCCGGGGCCCCTGCGCCAGGAGTCCGGGGGGGAGGCAGTCCCGGGGCTTCGGCAGTTGGCTCGCCGGCCCCCTCCCCCCACACACTGCCAGGCACATGACCGGCTGGGGGGTGGAGGCCGCCGGGGCTGAGCCACCGAGCGGCAGCGGCCAGCGAGGGGCGGTCTCCAGCACCCCCTATCCCGGACTTCGGCCCCGCGCCCCGGTGGGGCGGGCGGGGGAGGGGGCCCCTGGCGAGGAGGAGCGGGGACGCGGCGGGGCGGGGGGCGCTCACCTCCGCCGTTCTTGTAGCACAGGTAGGGGAAGCGCCACACGTTGCCCAGGCCCACGGCGAAGCCCACGCACGACATGATGAAGTCCATCTGGCGCGTCCAGGTCTCACGCGGCGGCACGGCCAGGCGGCCGCCGGGCGCCCCCAGGCCCGCGGGGCCGTCGCCCTTGGCCGGGGCCCCGTCGGGCCCGGGCGCGATCAGGGGGCCCTTCTTCTCGTCGCCGGACACGCTGTAGATGCCGTTCTCGGCGCTCTTCTTCGCCATGGCCCCGGCGGGCCGCGCGGCCGGGCCGGGGGGCGCGGCGCCTCGCGGGGGCGGGCGGACGGGCGGCGGAGGGCGCCGGTGGCGCTGGGGGGCCCCGAAGGCGCGGGCCCGCCGGGGGGCCGGGGGCGGCCGGGCCGGGGGTCGGGGAGGCGGGGCGGCGCGGTCAGAAGCAGTCCACGAAGCACTTGAAAGTGAGCCTGAAGAATCTCATGTGTGTCGGGGGCCCGGGGGCGCGCGGGCGGCGGCGGGGCCCGGCCGGGCGGCGGCGGTGGCTCCCGAGACTCCTGTCCGCGGCTCGGGCGGTGGCGGCGGCGACTCGCCCGGCCCGAAATTCAGCCTAGCGGGGCGCGGGCGGCATCGGGCGCCCACGGTCTGCAAGCGGCGGCCGGAGCAGGGGCCTGCGGCCCGCGCCCCCCGCCCCGGCCCGGGCCGGCGCGGCTGCCCGGCTCGCTCGCGGCTCCGGCGGCGGCGGCGGCGGCGGTGGCGGTGGCGGCGGCGGCGGCGGCGGCGACGGCGACGGCCGAGGCGCGCTCGCCCCTCCTTCCCGGCGGCGGCGGCTCCAGCCGCTCTCGGGGCCGCGGCGGGCTCAGCGACTCGCCACCGCGCTCCGACCGTCCCTCTCTTTCCCGGTCCGAGCGGCTGCCGCTTAAGAACCGACTCCCGGTGATGTCACTGTCGCCCCACCCCCACGACCGGGCTGGTCCCCCTCCCCCCCGCCGTCCCGCCCTCCCCGTCACTCCGCCCACCTCCTCCTTCCCTCCTCCCGAAGAGGAGACGCCACTCCGGCGGGAAGCAGGATGGCTGCTACCTGGGGCGCCGACCAGCACGTCCTTCCCAGGGACAGAGCCGCTCCTGACCCCGAGTTTATCTGGGCCTGGCTCCCTCCCAGATCGCCCCTCCTAAACCTGCCCTTCCTGGTTCTAGGAAAGCCACTTCCCTGGCTGCCTTCCAGCCATCCTTGCCCTCCTTTCCTCTTCTCCCCACCTCCTTCCAGTCTGTCCCATCCCTCTGGCCCTTCTCTGAGTCCCAGCTAGGGCCTGGGCCAGTGGTGGGTACCAAGGCCTAGGGCTTCCTGGCGCTCCGCACCAGAGGCCTGCCGGCTGCTTCTGCATCCCGAGGGAGTGGGGCTGAGCTGGTGGGCGAGGGAAAGGCTGGACTGGGGCTCTGTCTCCAGGTGTGCTGGGGGGGGGGGGGGGGACTTTACCAGAGGCACCGCCCTGCCTCCTCCTGGCGTTCAGCGTCGAAACCCTGGAAGCTTGAGGTCAGCGTCCCAGCTCTTGGGGTGAGAAGTCTCTCTGAGTCTCCTAAGTGGGCGAGGACAAGCCTGCCTGGCAAAGCAACACACTGTCACCAAGGAGGGGTCGCAGGGACCCTCGCTGCCCCCACCCCTGCCAGATGTGCAGGAGATTCAGGCACGAATAGGGCAAGGCTGCCCCCTGGTGCCTGTCAGGTGCACAGACCCTCCCCCGAAGGCCTCAGCTGGGAGGCCCAGCACCCCCCCACCTGCACAGCTTCTCTCTCCAGGGACCTTCAGGCCTCCCTTTAGCAAGGGTGTTCGGCGGCCTCCCGACCCGCAGCCGAGCAGCCTGTTGGGAACTTTGCAGGGCGAAGAGCAGCCATGGGGTGGGGAAGGAAAGGGTCGTTGTCCCGGCCTGGGGACGGGAAGGGTGCCCCCCGCCCCCCACCACTCCCAGACTCTGCGATCACCAGGCTGCAGTCCCAGATGGCTCATCCTGTTAAGCTAAACCCTCAGCCATCCGGCGGCTTTTAGAAGAAAAGCAGTTCTGGCCCGAGCCAGATTGAGCCTGCTGGGTGAGGAGGGGCAGGCCCTCCTCCCAGGATGGCTGGAGTAGCCTCCGGGGCGGGGGCTTTGTGGAAGCCTGGCCAGGTGGCCTGTGCTCAGGTTGGGTCAGGGCACGGGGGAGCGGGGTGAGGCTTGGGGATGCGCCAGGTGGCAGGGCGGCTCTGTTCATCGGAAGACCCTAACTGGAGTTTTCTCTGGCCCGGTGTCAGACTGAAGCTGGTCTGCAGACAGAGGCCACCGAGAAGTGTGTGACATGTAGGCGTCGTGGAGAAGTGGGGGCCACCGGGGAGCAAGGGCAGAGGGGGAAAGACGAGTAGCCCAGTGAACCACAGATCTCGTCCCGGCGGGTGGGGGGGGGGCGGGGGTGCCCGCGGAAGGGAGGGCGGTAGCCGTGATGGACATGGTCTTCGGGCAGAGGTCAGACAGCGCCCTGACAAGCAGGGGGAAGTGAGGACGCGCGGACTCGGCCGGGTGCAGGCAACCCTTTCGAGAATTTAAGATCTTGCTTGTACCAGGAGCGCGGCGGGGAGAGAAGGCAGTGGCTGGAGGGGGTGTGGGCCAGCGGGTGGCACTTGGGGAAATGGCTGCCGCTGCAGGGAGGGCCGAGGGTGAAGGCGGCAAGACCTAGGGAACCTGAGGAGGGCCTTTGAAGGAGCCAAGGGCGGGTCTCCTCTCCCCTGGGAGGGGAGGCAGGTTCAAAGGCCAGTGGCTGAGCAGTGAGTGAGCTGCCTGCGTGAGATCCGTGAGATTCGTGAGATCCGATGAGATCCGTGAGATTCGTGAGATCCGAGGCTGCTGGGAGGGGGGGCAGCTTGGCCAGAGGGGCCACAGGGAGGCCCGAGGGGGAGGTGAGTGCTGAGAAGGGCCCGGGGAGCTCCGGGGCTCTAGGACCCGAGCCGGCACCCCTCCAGGGGGAGCCTTCATGGGGTGTCTCTAGACCCTCCTTGGGGGGGCGCTCCATGACCTGGGGGGTGCAACAGGCCCCCAGACCAGACTTGACAGGGCTGCGCCTTCCTCCCCCCCCCCTGCCCCCCGCCGCCACTCCAGTCTCACCCAAGCAGGTAACCATGCCCCCCCCCCCCCCCCCCCCCCGCCCCGGGCCACAGTGGCCTCCTCCTCTCAGCCCGAGCAGCCACGCTGGACAAATCTCCCCTGTCCCTCCCCATCTGATCTTCTCTGGGCGCCTGGGTGGCTCAGTCACTTGAGCGTCCGACTTCGGCTCAGGTCACGATCTCGCGGTCCGTGAGTTCGAGCCCCGCATCGGGCTCTGTGCTGACAGCTCAGAGCCTGGAGCCTGTTTCCAATTCTGTGTCTCCCTCTCTCTCTGCCCCTCCCTGTTCATGCTCTGTCTCTCTCTGTCTCAAAAATAAATAAACATTAAAAAAAAAAAACTTTAAAATTTGTGTATGTTAAGCTTCGCTCTTTCTGCTGTCCGCTTCTCTGGGTCTTGACTTCCCCAGGGTGTCCGGCCTCCCAGCCCTAGACATCTAGGCTTCCCCCAGCCACCCGGGACTCCCCTGTCTCAAACCCTTGGCAACCCCTGATGTGGTCCCTGTCTCTACCGTTTTTGCCTCTTCTGGAATGTCACATAAAGAGAATCTTACAGTATGTTGCTGTTTTCAGGCCGACTTGTTTCACCGAGCAGTTACTTTATCCATTCACCTACCTGAGGACATCAGGGTGGCTTCCGCTGTTGGCATGATGATGAACAAAGCCGCTCTAAACATTTCCGTGCTGCTGTTTGTGTAGACGTAAGTTTTCAACTCCTTTAGGTAAATAGAAGCACGATTGCTCCCTCATTTGGGAAGAGTACATTTAGTTTTGTAATTTGCACTTCCAGGTGCCTGCGGGGCTCGGTTAAGTGTTAACTGTCAGACCTGGGCTCAGGTCACGATCAGGTCATGATGGAGCCCCACATCGGGCTCTCTGCTGTCCCCGTCTCTCTCTCTGCCCCTCCCCTGCTCGTACTCTTTCTCTCTCAAAAATAAATAAACATTAAAAATATTTTTTGCGCTTCCCTGTGGACATACGACCTCAAGCATCTCTTCCTATGCTTACTTGTTTGCATTTCTTTGTTTTTGCCCATTTTTTAATCGAGCTGTTTGCTTTCTTATGTTGAGTTTTAAGAGCTCCTTGTTTATTTTGAATACCAGTCCTTTATCAGATTTGTCTGTTACAGACATTTCCCCCGGCCTGTGGCTTTTCTTCTCTTTCTCTAACGGTGTTGTTTGCAGAGCAAACATTGAAAATTTCGATAGTCCAGTTTCTCACATTTTCTTTCACGGGCCATGCTTTCCATATTATATCTAAAAACTCAGGGCGCCCGGGTGGCTCGTTGGTTAAGTGTCTCACTCTTGATCTCAGCTCAGGTCTTGATCTCAGAGTTGTGAGTTCAAGCCACGCGTTGGGTTCCATGCCTAGCGCAGAGCCTTCTTAAGAATAAGGAAGTAAGTAAATAAATAAACAGGCAGATAGATAGGTAAATAAAAACTCATCGCCAAGCCCACGCTAAGACAGATTTTTCTCCTCTGTTTTCTTCTAAAGGTTTGGTATTTTACATTGAGGCCTGTGGTCAACTCTGAGCTAATTTTTCTCTGAGGGGTCCCCTGAAAGGATTTTGAAAAGCTCTTTATCCCAACCACTCAACACACGTGTGCATTTTGAAGTTGACGTCTACGATATTTCAATGGATGTTCAAACAGTTGCAAAGGGTGTGTTTTCTGGTGTCTTGTAAATACTGTTAAAAAAAAAAACACAACAACCGTGATACCACTTTTGACATGAGGCCAATGGCATTAAAATCACCCGGTGAACTGATCCCAGTGTCCATCTCAAACTCTTTCCATGTTCCCTTTGGAAGTTAGTTCTTTTTCTTCCTGCCTCCACTTTTTGTCCGCTGCCCCTCAGAGACATCCCCTTGTGCTGTCTTTCTCCGGGCTTTTATTCCTCATGCTTTGTATTTCTCTGAAACACAAATGTATATAAATTACACTTCTTGTTCCAATCTGTGACCACGGGGCTCTGGTAAAATTCCTTCCGGCTTGACCAGAACAGCAGCCCTGGATCCGACCTGCTGACGTGTAACCATTAAACAAGCAAGTAACATGGGTCTCCAGTGCGTCCATTATTAGTTCAGGTGTCCGGGGAACAAAGAGGACATACGGTCGGTGTGGGACGGGGCTCAGTATCGGTTCCATTCCTAGGAATGAACATGCTGCCGAGGGCTGAGACCCCTGGAACCTTCTTGAGTTAACTGGGGGGACGATTGGGAAAGGGCTGGGGAGCAGGAACTGGAGGGATCATCTCAGACTTACCACGTTTTGGACAGAGACAGGTGGGAGCTGAGTTCTGGAAAGATGATTTTGAAAAACCTCTGTCGGCCCCATGGACTCTCTTGAAAGGCTTTTTGTCAGGGGTGCCTGGGGGGGGCTCAGCAGGTTAAGCGTCTCACTCTGGATTTCGGCTCAGGTTGTGATCTCATGGTTGGTGAGATCAAGCCCCGTGTCTGGCTCTGTACTGACAGCACAGAGCCTTCTGTCTCCCCATCCCCGCCCCCCCCCCCCCCCCCCCCCCCCCCCCCCCGCTCATGCTCACTCTCTCTCTCTTTCAAAATAAATAAACTTTAGAAAAAGAAGAGACTGGGTGCCTGGGTGGCTCAGTCGGTTAAGCGTCCGACTTTCAGCTCACGTCATGATCTTGCAGATCGTGAGTTTGAGCCCCGTGTCGGGCTCTGTGCTGACAGCTCGGAGCCTGGAGCCTGCTTCACATTCTGTGTCTCCCTCTCTCTCTGCCCCTTCCCTGCTCATGTTCTGTCTCTCTCTGTCTCAAAAATAAATTTAAAAAAATTAAACAAAATTTAGAAAAAAAAAAAAGAGACTTTGTGTCATGCCAAGGACTACAGACACACCCCTGTGAAGATGCATTCAGCAGGCAGTTCCCGTGCCTCCATGAAGCCTGTGCAGCACTGACCTGTATGGATGTACTCCTGTCAACAGCCAGAACAGCTGTCCCCCCATCCCTGGCAGGGCCTGGACCCCCTAGGAGGAGTGCCAGAACCGAGATGGGACCGGATGGGAGGAATCAACTAATTGTTGCATGAAGGATTGACTGTTGCACTAATTTCCCGAGCTGGTTCAGCAGAGACACTTTCTGGGAGTGGATTCTTTGATGAGGAAGACAAGACAGAGAAGGTGATTTTGCAGTGGTGGATCTCCTGAAGACAGGGCGGGCAGGGTGGTGTTCTAGAGACTGGGGTGGGTGGGCAGCGGAGGCCTGTTTGAGGAGGTGAAATTTGAGCTGAGACTGACAGAGTGAGGGAGCAAGCCAAGCAGGTATCTGAGTGAAGAGCATTCCAGGCAGAGAGGCAGCGAGTGCAAAGGCCCTGGGGCAGGTGCATGTGTGGTGTGTTTGAGGGCCAGTTAGGAAGCCAGTGTGGTTGGAGCTGGCTAGAGCTAGTTGAGCGAGCGGGAGACTGGGTGGAAAGGGGCCAGAGCAGCGATAGGGAAGGGGGACCGATCATGCAGAGCCCTTAGGCCACCGTAAGCACTTGTGCTTTGCCTCATGGCCTGGAGGGCTGTGGAAGGGTCCGGAGGTCCGGTGAAACGATCTCCAGATATAGGAGATGGTCTGGCTGCTCGGTGGGAAAGAGACTGTGGGTAGGAGGGGCGAAGGGTGGGGTCCGAGGACAAAGGGACCCCAATGGGGAGACTGTTGCTGTCCTCCAATTGAGTGCGGATGGTGGCTCAGGCCAGGGTGGCAGAAATGGCAGTGGCAGGGCTGGCGCGAGGGAAGAGACCTGAGAGCACGCAGCGAGCTATGTCAACATGTGGGTGAAGAGACTTTCGGACAGCAAAAGCCGGTGGTGCAAAGGCCCTGGGGCCGGCCCAGCCAGGCCGCCAAGGGACCGGGAGCCGGCAGGAACCGGCACGAATGACTGAGGAGGGAGGCGGTGGGGGCCGGCGCGCCGGCCGATTGCCTTACAAGGCGCCCTGCAGCGCCGCGGCGGCGCTCGGCCACCGCACGTTCGCTCGGTCGCCAGCGGCCGGCGGGGGCGCGCGCGGAGGGGGCGGGTCCGGCGGGGCGCGGGCGGGGGGCTCGGCGCGGCGGCCACTGCGCGAGGCGACGCTGCAGTTTCGGCTCCAGGTCCGCACCCGGCGCTCCCGGGCGCCGGCGCGCGCGGGCGGGGGCGCGTGGGAGTCCCGGCCACGGCCGCCGCAGCCCCCGCGCACACCTGTCAAGCCCGGCGTGGCCCACGCAGCTCGGGACGTGGGAGGCCCAGGCTGCAGAGTCCCTCCCGCCCCGAGGCGCCGAGGGCCGGGCTGCACTTGGGCGGCCGCGTGGGTGGCCGCGGCCGTGGCCGTGGCAGGCGGCTGGGCGCTGGGGTCGCAGGTGCATCTTGGGAGGGTTGGTGGCCTGAGTCGCGAGTGCCTGTGAGCGCTGGGCCTTGGGTGACAGGTCTAGGCCTGGGGGTGTGGGAGGGCCGTCTGTGGGCGCCGTGGATGGGGGTGGGCCCAGAGGGGACGGGGTGGGGGTGCACGGAGCCTTCTGGAAGCCGGCCGATCGCGGCTGCCATGGTTGTATGGAGGCAGAGAAGGGGTGTCTGGGCGCTGATCGCCGTCGAGGTGCCAGAGCCGGGGTGGGGTGGGGGCTCCGGATGGGGGCCTCGTATCTGGGAGGGGAGGAAGGTCTGCGGTGGCCTCGCTGGGAGTCGCCCACCTGGGAGTGCGGGCCTGGGCGGTGGGGGAGGGGCGAAATGCTGCCGGCCTGGGGCTGGGGGCGATTTATGCGTTTCTCAGCAGGGCTGCCACTGAGGGTGGCCTCACGCAGGGGGCCTCTCTCCATCTCTCCCCGACCCCCCACAGACATGCTGCTGCTCAAGAAACAGACGGAAGACATCAGCAGCGTCTATGAGATCCGGGAGAAGCTCGGCTCGTGAGTGTGTGTGTGTGTGTGTGTGTGTGTGTGTGTGTGTGTGTCAGCGAATGTGTGAGTGTGTGTGGGGGGGCCGGATGGGTGGCCTGGGACTGGGAGGGCCTCCCCATCTTCTTCAGCTAGGAGGGCCCTTCCCCCTCCGCACCTCTGCTTTCCCTCCCCGCCCCCTCCTTTCCTCCTCTTCGCCTCTCCCCCTCCCTGCCTGCCTCCCCCTCTCTGCCTCAGGGGCGCCTTCTCTGAGGTGGTGTTGGCCCAGGAGCGGGGCTCCTCACACCTCGTCGCCCTCAAGTGCATCCCCAAGAAGGCCCTTCGAGGCAAGGAGGCCCTGGTGGAGAACGAAATCGCCGTGCTCCGCAGGTGCGTGCTCGCCCCTGGCCAGGCCTGTGCCTTCAGTGCATCCCCACGACCGCCTGGCCCCGGGGCTCTGCCTTGCTGGACCAGGCAGAGGTGGCCTATGCTAGGTAAGCGGGGCAGAGGCCAGAGGAAGAGAAGAGGGAGGGAGCCTTCCCTGGGGCCCCGGGACGAAGCACTCCGAGGCCCCGAGAGGCCCAGAGGGGGCTGCGGTGGCCCATACGGGCCTTTCTATTGCCATTGCAGGGTCAGCCACCCCAACATTGTGGCTCTGGAGGACGTCCACGAGAGCCCTTCCCACCTCTACCTGGCCATGGAGCTGTGAGGAGGGCAGGGGCAAGCTGGGGCGGGGGGGGGGGGCGGCTGGGGCTGCCGCTGGGTGGTGAGTGGGGGCCGACTGGCCTGAATTAGCCGAGTCCCCGCTGCCCTCAGGGTGACGGGGGGCGAGCTGTTTGACCGCATCATGGAGCGTGGCTCCTACACGGAGAAGGACGCCAGCCACCTAGTGGGCCAGGTCCTGGGCGCCGTCTCCTACCTGCACAGCTTGGGCATCGTGCACCGAGACCTCAAGGTGCCCGTCCTCCTGCTTGCCCGCCCGGGGCCACGCCCGGCATCCCTGTGCACCGAGGGTCTGGGGGACTTGAGGGTGCCCAGCCCCAGGGGTCGTGCCAGGGCTGACCTGGCACTTTCTCCGGCGCCCGTGTGTCGTAGCCGGAAAACCTCCTCTACGCTACACCCTTTGAGGACTCCAAGATCATGGTCTCCGACTTTGGCCTCTCCAAAATCCAGACTGGCAACGTGCTGGGCACTGCCTGCGGGACCCCAGGATATGTGGGTCAGTGAGGGGGGCGCGCCCTGAGACTCACCGGGGCTTGAGGGGGCTGGGGGACATGGTGCCAGGGGAAGGGTAGGCAGTGGGTCATCCCTGGGGTCGACCAGGCTGAGCCTGGCGGCACTGAAGCCACGGCGCGTGTGCGTGCGGGTGCGTGTCTGTCTGTCTCTGGCCCCCAGCCCCGGAGCTCTTGGAGCAGAAACCCTATGGGAAGGCTGTGGATGTGTGGGCCCTGGGTGTCATCTCCTACATCTTGTGAGTGACCGCTGGGAAGGCTCCTCTTCTGCCTGCCTGCCTCCTGCTGGGTCGGGGAGGGCCCGGCAGCTGGGTGATTCATGTGTGGGTGCCAGGCTGTGTGGGTACCCCCCTTTCTACGACGAGAGCGACCCTGAACTCTTCAGCCAGATCCTGAGGGCCAGCTATGAGTTTGACTCTCCCTTTTGGGATGACATCTCAGAATCAGGTGAACGTGAAGCTGGCCCCGAGCTCAGGGAGGGGGCAGTGACGAGGGCAGCGGGGACGGGGTGGGCTGACCTGGCGTCCCCACTCCAGCCAAAGACTTCATCCGGCACCTTCTGGAGCGAGACCCACAGAAGAGGTTCACCTGCCAGCAGGCTTTACAGCATCTTTGGTGAGTGGGGCCCCTGCCAAGCTCTCCCGGGACCAGAGGGCCCACACTCTCAGACACTCCCCCGCCACTGACCCGTGGCCTCCCCCTAGGATCTCTGGGGACGCAGCCTTTGACAAGGACATCCTGGGCTCAGTCAGCGAGCAGATCCAGAAGAATTTTGCCCGGACTCACTGGAAGGTCAGTGTGGAGAGGGGCCTGTGGACCTGGCTCGAGGCTGTCCCCGCCTCTCAGGGGACAGCCTTGGTTGCCAGTGGCCTCTGTGGCCCTCAGAGTCTTGGGGCCATTGCCGGGGCATGGCCTGATGGCCCTCTCTCCCCACAGCGAGCATTCAATGCCACTTCCTTCCTGCGTCACATCCGCAAGCTGGGGCAGAGCCCGGAGAGCGAGGAGGCCTCAGGGCGGAGGATGGCCCGTCACAGCCACCCTGGCCTCGGGTCCGGCCAGCCCCCAAAGTGGTGACGCTCAGGTGTGCGGGTGTGGGCCCTGCACCCACTGGGAGCTGACCCCCAAGTGAACCGAGAGGAGGGCGGGCTCTGTGTGGCCACCTCGCAGAGCAGAGGACTGAGGACCGGAGGTGGAGGTGGAGGGAAGGAGCCGGGGTTCTGGCAGAAGCAGACGATGGAGGCCAGAGGGGGCGGGTGGCTGCAGGGATCATGAGGAGCCTGATGGCAAGACCCGGGGCGGGGCGGGGAGCACTGCTGCTGAGAACCGAGACTGGGATGGGGGGGGCGGGGGCAGGCTGGGGAGCCTCCTGACCGCCCCCTTCCCCGTGCTCCTCTCTCCTCCCCGCTGCCCCCAGGCAGATGCTGAGGCCGAGTGCCCTGACTCCTGGACTCCCTTCCCGTGGGCGGGCCCTTTCAGTCCCCTTTCCCCAGCCCCAGGACCCCGGGCTGGCCTCTACTGGAAAGTTGGAGATGTGTGGGTGTGGCGCATGGCGCTGGGGCAGCAGTGGGTCTCCCCCCTCTGCCACCCAGGCTCCGCCCTCGCCTGGGGGCTGGCGGGGTGCGTCCACGGAGATCCCGCTCCACTGTCACCGCCACACCCGCTCTAGACGCCGAAGAGGCTTTCCGGGGGCAGCTCTTCCCGCACGCTGTTCTGTGCTTTGCTGACCGTGGTGGTCCTGCTTGTGTCGTGGCCCTCGAGTTTTCCCCAAATCAATAAAGACAGACAGAGCGATGGGCCAGTGGTGAGCTGGAGGGAGGGGTAAGGGACAGGGATGGGGGGACGAGGGCAGAGGGGATGGATGTCACCTGTGGGAAGGAGACCAAGGAGGCAGGCCCCCTGCCCGCGGGACCCGGCCACGCGACCTCGCCCACGGCCCCCTGAACTTCTGCTCCCTCCCGTCATGGCAGGCGAGCTCCCAAGTTGTTCAAGAATTTCCTGTCCCGGTCCCCCCAAAGCACCGGCGAGAGGCGGCCTGGCTGGCCAGCTCCGCCACCCCAGCAGTCGGCCTGCACGCGGCTGTGGCTCCTTGGGAGAAAACGGAGGCGGCTCAGGCCTGGCGGGCTGCCAGCCGAGGGCGGTGGCGGGAGGCCAAATGGGGGTCGCTGTCTCTGGGCCCCTGGGGGTGGGCTGCAGGACAGACTGGGAGGGGCTCACGGGCAAGTGGAGGCCCGCTGTAGCTGGAGGACGACCAGAGCCCTGGGCTGTGGCCTCCAGCCTCTCCCTTCCTTCCCCCACTCTTCCGCGGCCCTGGCCAGACAGAGAGGGGTTCCAGCGGGCACCTTCTTGTGCGGAAGCCTGGGGAACCCCGGGGTCAGAAGGTGGAGGCGGGGCTCCTTAGCCAGGAGAGGGCGCCACTGAGGCCTCAACGTCTGTACTGTACTGTGGCTTTGGAACCCCTGCGCTGGGGGCGGCGACGGGGAGGGGAAGACAGCCCAGGACACGGAGGCTGGGTTGGTTACGGCTTGTGGCACATGGCACGAAGGGCGGCGGCCGGTCCTCCGCCGCCTGTGCGGCGGGTCCTCTGCGGCCCCTGACCCTTGCAACCCCACTGTGGGTGAGCCAGGGCTCCGGCGCCCTGCTGGCCAGGACCCCAAGCCTCTCCTGGCCCTGCTAGGCATGCCTCCTTCCTTCCTCCACGGGGGGAAGAGCTCTCAGAGTTCTGGGCGCCCCGGTCACCCCTCCTCTGCGGCTCCCTGTCAGCCCCCATTGCGGAGCCTGACCGAGAAGACCTTTCTCTTTGTCAGCCTTTAGGACCTGAAGGGAGGCCGTTAGACCCGTGGGCAGTTAGACCCCAGCGCTGGCCTGGGTCTCGGCGGTGGGGGGAGAGGGGGGAGGCCTGAAGCAGCCTTTGGGGTTGGAGCCAGGGGCCTGGCCTCCGCGGAGAAGAATGGCCAGGTGCAGGGCGCCTCCAGGTAGCCGGGGACGGGCACCGCCCGGGGTGGGCACGCCCGCCCGCTCATTCCCAGGCACACAAATCCCTCTGCAGCTTTCTCCTCCGGCCCCCTTCCTGCCCTGTAGTGCCCCATGCGCAGCCCCCACGGGGCCCTGAGCCCAGGGCAGGTCTGGGGGCGCGGGTGGGCAGCTTCCTTTCCTGTCCCCATGGCCACTTCTAGGCCATCCTTCGCTCCAGGCTTTTGGGTCACATAATCCAGTCCTCCCGTGCCTGCTCTTTCTGCCCACGTTCCAGGGGACCGGAGGCAGGCAGCGCCACGGCCAGGTCTCGACGGCTCCGTCTCCTCGCCTCCAATGAGCTGTCTGGCCTCCGCTTAGCTCCCGTTTGGGCCCCGGTCATCCCCTGTCCCGCCACCTCTGACATCCTCACACTGGACTCTCGTGACGCCTACCTGTTCTTGTTTTGTGCATCAGATACTGATTCGGCCTCTACTTTGTGCCAGCCTCTCGGCCCACCGTGCGAGGCACCTGCCCTCATGGAGGCCCTGTGATGGAGGGGTGGGCTTACTCAGATGATAAGAAAGACCTGAGCTGGGCAAGTAGTGTGCTGGCTGCTGAGGGAGCCCGAGCACGAGTGCCGGAGCCTGCCTTGCCGGGGTCGCCCTGCTTCGGAGATGGCCACATCATCGCTGCGCTTGGGGCTGCGGCTCCGCCCGTCCTGACCCGGGGTGCGATTTGGCCTCCGAACAGCAGGCGGCGCCATGGCTACATCGAAAAACCGTCCATCAGCCCCTCCCTGTTCTTCACCACCTGGGGCAGCTGCTCAAAACCGTTCCTCTCCTCCAGTGCCCCCCATCCCGCACCCGCACCCCGAAATCGGGCTCTGGGAAACTCCTCACTCGGGAGAGAAGTGCTGCGCCGCCCATCCGGGAGCCAGGAGATAGGGGGACCCCCAGGTCAAGCAGAGGCGGCATCCTTTCATCCCCCCCCCCCAGGCCTTCCCATCCGAGGGGGCAGTTTGTGAGAGGAAAGTTTTGGGTCTCCTGGGTGCCTAGGCCATGAGTCTGGCCGCCTGGGAGACAGGAGGGGCTGGTGCGGCCAAAGACAAGAACTGGGGGCGAGGGGGTGGAGGAGCCTGGGGGGCTCTGTGAGAGCGTTTCAGCCTTGGGTAGCAACAGGTGCCCAGGCCCGGCAGGGTAAGGGCTGGGCCCTAGTCTGTGAGTGGTGGCGAGCCGCCGGTGGGATAGCAGGTGCTGAGCTTGGACAGCTGGAAGAAGCGGGGCGCTGTGAGCTGGGAATGGGGCCCAGGTGTCGGGGGGACCAGTCCAGAAATGAGAGGCTCCGGACCGCACAGGGCGGGCCGCGCGCTCTGTCTTGGAGCAAACCTGTGGGTGGCGGGGTTTCTGGAGATGCTCAGCCTGTGGGTTCGCGCTCCCGGTGGGGACGCCGGTGGGGGTGGGGATGGACCTGGGAGGCCTTCAGGGGTCAGCGATAGGCTGGGGGTGGGGAATGCAGGAGCCGTCCCCGCTGGCCCATACGTTTGGGACCATTCGCCGAGAGGGGTTGGACGGCTGGGTTTGGGGGAGAGACGAGACTGGTTTTGGACATGGTAATCTGAGGTGCCCAAAGGGGTGCCAAAGAGACTGTTTCTCATCCTTCTTTGCAACTGTGGGCCCAGCTTTATATTGAGCATCTGCTGCGTGCCAGGCAGTTTCAGAGAACTTCACATGTATTAACTCAACCTCTCTGTATCATCTTCACTTTACATGTGGGGAAACGGGCGGAGAGGCCGAGTGACTGAGCCAAGGCCACACGGCCTTGTGCTTTGCCCTCCTGCCCGCCTCTGTGCGAGGGAGGAGGGCTCGCCGGGAGCGTGAGGGTGTACGCGGGGACTCGGGGCAGGACTGGTGTCAGGGACACCTGTCTGGGGGCCACGTGGGACTGGAAAGATGGAGATCTCTTGTAGGGGACTGGATGGGAGGGGAGAGTACGAAGGAGTCGAACCCGGGGGAGAAGCAGGCCCGTTCGGGAGACGAAGGGGCCGGTCGGGACTCAGCCCCTCCTGCCAGCCGCTGCGCGGGCACATGGCTGCCACGTTCTCCACCTAATCTCAGCTCCGTCCGGGCCGTCCTGCCTCCATCCCCGTCTCCTTGCCCAGGTGGGCAAGACACGAAGTGCGGAGTATTCGGAGAGAGCACGTAGCCCGGTTTGGTTGATTGAGGGCAGTGGCGAGAAGTGGCTAGAGATGGGCCTGGAGACGGAACTCTCTCAAGAGGGCGCCGGGGAGCCATCGGAGGGCTACTTGGAGGCAGTGCGCCGACGGGATTAGATTTTTGCTTGAAGAGAGGTTTTCAGTATTCTTCAACCCTATCTGGCCCTTGGCGATCAGTACAAAAGCCTCGCCTGCAGATCTCGTCTCCAGGCCTCCTGGGGATTTTGGTAGCTGTCCTCACGCCAGGGAGCCCAGCTTGCCTCCTCCCACGACGCCCCGCGTAGAGGCCCGATGGCTCCTTCTCAGTTTAGCCTTGTTCCTTCAACTGTTGCTTTATGTCCTTTAAGTTAGGTCGTTGAGCGCAGATGAATTTAGAATCGCTCTATGTTTCAGGGTAGTTGAGTATCTGATGCTTTAATACTGTCATGCTTTGCCCTATGGTCCTTTCGCCTGATAGTAACATAGCAACTATTACTTCCTTTTGGTTAATATTTGTCTGGTGTATCTTGTTTAAGCCTCTTCCTTTCAGAGTTAGGATTCGTTTTAGTTTTAGTGAGCTATTATTCACGTATCATAAAATTCACCCTTTCAAATGTACGACGTATTGGTTTTTAGTGTATTTACAAACGTGTGCAGCCGTCAACCACGATCTAACTCCGCGACATTTTCGTCACCCCCCTCCCCCCAAAACACCCCTGTCGCTGTTAGCGGTCACTCCCCATTTTCCCCAACACCCCCCGCTCCCCAAGCCCCCCGGCAGCCACTAACCTACATTCTGTCTCTGCAGATTTGCCTATTCTGATATTCCACGGAAATGCGATCGTACAATACGTGACCCTTTGTGTCTGGCTCCTCATGTTTAGCATAACGTTTTTGAGGTCATCCACACCGTGGCGTTGCGAGAGTACTTCGCTTCGCTTTTTATAGCGGAGTGATGTCCCACTATATGGAGACGCCACATTTTGTTGATCCGCACGTCCGTTCGTGGACACTTGGGTTGTTCTCTCCTTTTGGCGATTGTGAATGGTGCCGCTGTGAACGTTTCTATGCAAGTTTTTGTGTGGACATATGTGTTCAGTTATGTTATTTGATAGCATTCACCTATGAAGTCTTCCGCGCTTGGATTTTCTTTGTGGAGACATTAGTTATTTTAATTCCAGCACAGCTAACAGCGTTATATTAGTTTCAGGTGTACAATACAGTGATTCAACAACGGCATCCCACCCAGTGCTCAACACAAGTGTGTCTCTTCATCCCCCATCACCGAGTTCACCCATCCCTACACCTGCCTCCCCTCTGGTCACCACCAGTGTAGTCTCAGATATAGCTAAACGTCTGTTTCTTGGTTTGTGTCTCTCTTTTTATTTTGCTCGGTTTTTGTTTTGTTTTGTTTTTGTTTCTTCAATTCCACATGTGAGTTGAAATCTTGTGGTACTTGTCTTTCTCTGCCTGACTTATTTCACTTTAGCGTTATATTCTTTTTTGGTGTGTGTATAACAGCTTTATTTTTTTAAAATATGAAATTTATTGGGGCGCCCGGCTGGCTCTGTCGCTTAAGCGTCCGACTTCGGCTCAGGTCATGATCTCGCAGTTCGTGAGTTCAAGCCCCGCGTCGGGCTCTGTGCTGACAGCTCGGAGCCTGGAGCCTGCTTCGGATTCTGTGTCTCCCTCTCTCTCTGCCCCTCCCTTGCTCATGCTCTGTCTCTCTCTCTCTCAAAAGTAAATAAACATAAAAAAAGAAATATGAAATTTATTGTCAAATTGGTTTCCATACAACACCCGGTGCTCCTCCCAACAAGTGCCCTCCTCCCTGCCCATCACCCACTTTTCCTCTCCCCCCTCTCTCCCCACCCCCATCAACCCTCAGTTTATTCTCAGTATTTAAGAGTCTCTTATTGTTTGCCTCCCTCCCTCTCTGTAACTTTTTTTTTCCTTCCTCTCCCCCATGGTCTTCTGTTAAGTTTCTCAGGATCCACATAAAAGTGAAACCATATGGTATCTGTCTTTCTCTGTATGACTTATTTCACTCAGCATAACCCTCTCCAGTCCCATCCACGTTGCTACAAAGGGCCATATTTCATTCTTTCTCATTGCCACGTAGTACTCCATTGTGTATATAAACCACAATGCTTTATCCATTCATCAGTTGATGGACATTTAGGCTCTTTCCATAATTTGGCTATTGTTGAGAGTGCTGCTATAAACATTGGGGTACGAGTGCCCCTACGCATCAGCACTCCTGTACCCCTTGGGTAAATTCCTGGCAGTGTTTAGCATTGTATTCTCTAGCTCCATCCACATAGTTGCAAACGGCAAGATCTTGTTCTTTTTTTTTTTTTAATTAACGTTTATTTATTTTTGAGAGAGAGAGACACACATACAGAGTACGAGCGGTGGAGGAGCAGAGAGGGAGGGAGACACAGAATCCGAGGCAGGTTCCAGGCTCCAAGCGGTCAGCACAGAGCCCGACGTGGGGCTCGAACTCACAAACTGTGAGATCGTGACCTGAGCCAAAGTTGGCCGCTTAACTGACTGAGCCACCCAGGCGCCCCCAAATTTTGTTCTTTTTTATGGCTGAATAATATTCCACCGTGTATATATACCACCTCTTCTTTATCCATTTATCTATTGATGGAGACTTGGGCTGCTTCCATACTTTGGTTATTGTCAATAATGCTGCTGTAAACATAGGGGTGCATGTGTTCCTTTGAATTAGTGTTTTTGTATTTTTTGGATAAATATCCAGTGGTGCAATTACTGGATTGTAGGGTAGTTCTATTTGTAGCTTTTTGAGGAACCTTCATACTCTTTTCCACAGTGGCTGCACCAGTTTTCATTCCCACCAAAAGTACATGAGGGTTCCTTTTTCTCCACATCCTCGCCAACACTTGTTGTTTCTTATGTTGTTGACTTAGCCATTCTGACCGGTGTGAGGTGGTATCTGAATGTGGTTTTGATGTGTATTTCCCTGATGATGAGTGATGTTGAGCATCTTTTCATGTGTCTGTTGGCCATCTGGATGTCTTCTTTGGAGAAGTGTCTGTTCATGTCTTCTGCTGTGGAAACATTTAAAATTACTAATTCAATTTATTTGCTTATTATATCTATTCAGATTTTCTATTTTTTAAAGTCAATTTTTGTTATTTGTGTCTTTCTAAGAATTTGTCCATTTCATCTGCATTGTCTGATTTGTTGCCATACATTTGTCAAAACGTTGCTGTAGAATCCTTCAAATTTCTGTAGGGTCAGTAGTGATGTCCCCCTTTTCACTGGTCGTGGTAATCTTTTTTCTTTATCCGTTTAGGTAAAATCAATTTAGTTGATCTTTTCAAGGAACACACTTTGGTTTTCATCAATTTTCTCTATTTTTCTTCTGTTTTCTATTTCATTCATTTCTACAGTAATCTTATGTTGACTTGCTTTAGATTTGGTTTGCTTTTCTTTTTCTAGGCTACTAAGGTAGATCACTAGGCTGTTGACTTGATATTTCTGTTTTGCCGGTAGAATCATTTAAAGCTATAAACTTCCTTCTAAGTACTGCTTTAGCTGTATCCCATAATTTTGATATGTTGAATTTTCATTTTCATTCTGTTCAAGGTATTTTATAATTTCCCTTGTAATTTTTTCTTTGACTTGTGGGGGTTAGTTAGCAGTGCTTTGTTCAACTTCCAAATATTTTTGAATTTCCTAGATGTCTTTCTTTTTTTGATTTCTAATTTAATTCTGTTGTGGTCACAGAACATATTTTGTATTATTTCAATCCTTTTATTTATTTATTTTTTTTTTTAATTTTTTTTTCAACGTTTTTTATTTATTTTTGGGACAGAGAGAGACAGAGCATGAACGGGGGAGGGGCAGAGAGAGAGGGAGACACAGAATCGGAAACAGGCTCCAGGCTCCGAGTCATCAGCCCAGAGCCTGACGCGGGGCTCGAACTCACGGACCGCGAGATCGTGACCTGGCTGAAGTCGGACGCTTAACCGACTGCGCCACCCAGGCACCCCTATTTCAATCCTTTTAGATGTGTTGAAAGTTATTTTATGGTCTCCATTATAGTCTGTCCTAGAGAATGTTCCGTACATATTTGAAAAGAGTGAATCAATGCATTTGATGAGTGGAGTGTTCCATAGATTTTAGCTAGATCAGATTTGCTGATAGCGTTGTTCAAATATTCTGCATCTTGCTGATTTTCTTTTTAGTTTTATCAATTATTGAAAGCAGAGTATTGGAATCTCCAACTGTCATAGTTGAATTGTCTCTTTCTCCTTTCTGCCAGTTTTTGCTTTATGTGTTGTTAGATGCGTATATGTTTATAATTGTTATATCTTTGTGATGCATTGACCATTTTGTCACTATGGAATGTCCCTTTTTTCTTTAATAATAGCTTTGGTCTTAAAGTCTATTTTATCCGATATTAATATAGCCACTCCAGCTCTCTTATGGTTTCTATTTGCGAGATCTACTTTTCTTTTTTTTTAAGTTTATTTACTTATTTTGAGATGGGGGGAGGGACAGAGAGAGAGGGAGAGAGAGAATCCCAAGCAGTCTCCTCACTGTCAGCACAGAGCCCAACGCGGGGCTCCATCCCATGAACTGAGAGATCATGACCTGAGCCCAAATCAAGAGTCAGATGCTCAGCCTTCTGAGCCACCCAGGCGCCCCATGATATATTTTTTCTATCCTTTTACTTTTAATCTATTTGCGTCTTTGAATCTAAGATTTGTCTTTTTAAAATAACGTCTAGTTAGTTGAATCTTGCTTTTTTGAATCTCTGACTTTTGATTGGGGTGTTTGGACCATGCACATTTAATGTAATGATTGATATAGTTGGGTTTACATTTGCCATTTTGCTATTTGTTTTCTACATATCTCTGTTCTTCTTTGTTCCTCTCTTCTTACTCCCTTCTCTTGTGTTAAATATTTTTTAGTATACCATTTTATTTTCTGTGTTGATTTTTTAACTATATATTTTAAAGAATTTTTTAGTTTATTTTTTGAGAGAGAGAGAGAGAGAGAGAGAGAGCAGTGGAGAGACAGAGAGAGGGAGAGCGAGAATCCCAAGCAGGCTCTGCACCATAGAACCTGCTGTGGGGCTCGAACCCACGAACCGTGAGATGGTGACCTGAGCTGAGGTCAAGAGTTGGATGCTTAACCAACTGAGCCACCCAGGCTCACCTAACTGTACATTTTTTGAATTACAATTGCATTATAATATGCATCTTAACTGATCACAATCTACTTTGTATCAATACTCAATTTTATTAAAAAGTAGAGGCTTTGCTCCAATTATAGCTGCATTCCTTCCCTCCTTTTTGTGCTGTTAATGTTATGTGTATTACATATATAGGTTATAAACCCAACAGTACAGTGCAATGTTTATTGCTTTCTTTATGCAATCTTATGTCCTTTAACAATTGAGGAAAAATATATTGAGACTTTTATATTAGCACACATATTAATTATTTTCACTGCTCCTCATTTCTTCCTGTGAATTAAGTTACCAACTGGTGTCAGCCTGAAGGACTTCTTTTAGTATTTCCTGTAAAGAACTATACTAGCAGTGGATTTTCTCAGTCTTTGTATATTTGGGAATGTCTCTTTTTTTAACCTCCAACTTTTAATTATTTTTAAGATTTTGTTTTTAAGTAATCTCTACACCCAACGTGGGGCTTGAACTCACAACCCTGAGATCAAGGTCATATGCTCTACTGACTGAGACAGTCAGGCGCCCCATTTAACCTTCAACTTAACAATTTTTTAAAAATTTTTTCTTTAACATTTATTTATTATTGAGAGACAGAGAGACACAGAGCGTGATCAGGAGAGGGGTAGAGAGGGGGGAGACACAGAATCTGAAGCAGGCTCCAGGCTCTGAGCTGTCAGCACAGAGCCTGATGCGAGGCTCGAACTCACAGACTTCGAGATCATGACCTGAGCCGAAGTCAGTCGTGTAACCAACTGAGCCACCCAGGCGCCCCAACAATTTTTTTTAATGTTTATTTATTTTTGAGAGAGACAGAACATGAGCAGGGGAGGGGCAGAGAGAGAGGGAGAGACAGAATTGGAAGTAGGCTCCAGGCTCCGAGCTGACAGCACAGAACCCGATGCGGGGCTCGAACCCTTGAACTGAGAGATCATGACCTGAGCCGAAGTTGGATGCTTAACCAACTGAGCCACCCAGATGCCCCTAACCTTCAAGTTTTAAAGGAAACTTTTACTCGATATAGAATTTTTGATTGATAGGGTATTTTCCCAGTTCTTTGATTATGTCATTCTACTGTCTTTTGGCCTCTGTTGTTTTGGGTGAGAAATTAACTGCTAATTTCATTGTGGTTCCATTCTGCCTGGGTCTTTTTTCTCTTATGGCTTTCAGGATGGATTATCTTTGGCTTTTGTCTTTGACTATGAAGTGCCTACGACTAGCTCTGTTTGTGTTTATCTTACTTGGTGTTCATTGGACTTCTTGGGTCTGACTGATGTTTCTCATAAAATTTTGGGTATTTCTACCATTATATCTTCAAATGTGTATTCTGCCCCCTTTTGTCTCTTCTTCAAAGCATCTCATTACACACATTTTATGTTTTTTAAGTTCTTATTTATTTATTTATTTATTTATTTATTTTGAGAGAGAGATTCAGAGAGAGAGGGGGAGGGGCAGAGAGGGGGGAGAGAATCCCAAGCAGGCTCCATGCAGTCAATGCAGAGCCCAACACGGGGCTTGGATTCACAAACCATGAGATTGTGACCTGAGCTGAAGTCAGACGCTTAACCGACTGAGCCACTCAGGCGCCCCTGGGGATTATTTTTGATATCATCACTTGGCCATAGCTGGAAGTCCTGCCCTTTCAATCTTTTTTTTTTTTTTTGGTTCTATTATTTAGATGTGTCTCTTATAAATGGCTTATAGCTGGATTTTTAAAAATCCCGTCTTTAACTAGACAATTTAGTCTATATTCCTCAGTGTGTTTGGATTAATTTCTAAACTATTATTTGATACTTTCTACTTATTCCAATATCCTGTTTCTTTATTTTTTCTTTATTTTCCTCCTTGACCTCTTTTGGATTCAGATTTTTCTCACTATTTGAGATTTTTTTCCTCTACCAGTTTGGAAGTAGTATGCTCTATAATCTTTTATTAGTTACTCTAGAAAATTTAGCAAGCATATTTATCCTAACAAAGCTTCAAGTGATTCAATACTGACATGGCCATGAGGGAGGGTCCAGAATTACCCTCCCACCGTACATAACTGGAAAACCTGGCAAAATATATGCATCAACTGTTTCCAGAAGGGGGACCACAGTTGGTGAAGATCCTGTGGTACCAGACTTTCTGACTCAAGTAGAAAAAACATAAGATGTAACCCATAATGATAAAAGTCAGCCAATCAAAACAGACCCCGGTGAGTTCCAGCCTCTGGTCCAGCATGTAAGGAGCTTGGAAGTCGCCACTCCCTGCTATTAACAAGTAAAAAGCTGAAGAAAACGGAAACATCAACTCTTCTTAGATCCACCGGGGAAGTGAGGTCCCGGGGTGAACCATTTCTCCAAACGCTGGAGAGACAGACACAGAGAACCACCGCTTCCTGGAGCCAAAACCCATGAGTGAGAAGAGTGCTGGGGTAGGAACACCTGAACTTGAATTGATGAATTGCTTCAGGCTCAGTGTGGACATATCTGAGAGTTAAAACAAATCCAGGGGTGGGGCCATCTTATGGAGGCTCCCACACTTCTATAAATTGTATCTCCGGGAGTCCTACCAGGTTCCCACAGCGGAGACTGGAGAAAAATGTCATGCTTCTGGTCCTGGGAGGGGGAAAGTAGACATTTTGAAATACACCAGATTTTGTGCTACACCCTTCTTACTAAGGTCTGCCCTCGAGACAAGCTATGGCGCCAGCTGTTGGGGTCGTGCCAGAGGCTAACAGAAGGCAAATACCCAAGCCCAGCCTCTCTAGCCATCCCAGCCCGCCCTAGAGGGCTTCCCAGCATGGGGGATTTGTGTTCACTCCTGCCAGGCGCTCTTGGGCAATACTCCCTCTGGACCACTTCCTTTAGAACTTTTGAACAATGTATTTTTAAAACTTTGCTATTTTTATTGGGCCATTGCAATGTAAGTAAAATCTGTGCGCAAACTAACCAAATGCAGCTTCAAGACAAATCCAGGAGCCGTGCCCCCAACCAGAGGACTGCCCCTTAGTCCCCCCAAGAGAAAAAAATTCTGGAGCATTAAGTACTCTATGCCTACATCCTTTATTTAATTACTTAATGTATTTTTAACTTAAATCCAAGTTAGTTAACATCTAGTGTAATACTGATTTCAGGAGTAGAATTTAGTGACTCATCACTTACATATAACACCCAGTGCTCATCCCAACAAGTGTCCTCCTTAATGCCCATCACCTATCTAGCCCATCCCCCCACCCAAAACCCCTCCAGCCACTCTCAGTTTGTTCTCTGTATTTAAGAGTCTCTTATGGTTTGTCCCCTTCCCTCTTTTTATATTATTTTTGCTTCCCTTCCCTTACGTTCATCTCTTTTTTCTTAAATGTTTATTTATTTATTTTGAGAGAGAGAGAGCGAGAGCAGGGGAGGTGCAGAGAAAGGGAGAGAAAGAGAATCCCAAGGAGGATCCATGCCATCAGCGCAGAGCCCCATGGGGGGCTCGAACCCACAAAGACCTGAGCAGAAACCCAGAGTCGGATGCTTTACCGATTGAGCCACCCAGGTGCCCCTATTTGTCTGTTTTGTATCTTAAATTCCACATATGAGTGAAGTCATATGATATTTGTCTTTCTCTGACTCATTTCACTTAGCATAATACCCTCCAGTTCCATCCACGTAGTTGCAAATGGCAAGATTTCATGCTTTTTGATTGCCGAGTAATATTCCAGTGTGTGTGTGTGTGTGTGTGTGTGTGTGTGTGTGTGTGTGTATGCCACATCTTCTTTATCCGTTCATCCATCGATGGACATTTGGGCTCTTTCCATACTTTGGCTATTGTTGATGGTGCTGCTATAAACATGGGGGTGCATGTGCCCCTTTGAAACAGCACCCCTGTATCCCTTGGATAAATGCCTAGTAGTGCAATTGCTGGGTCGTAGGGTAGTTCTATTTTTAACTTTTTGAAGAACCTCCATGCTGTTTTCCAGAGAGGTGACACCAGTTTGCATTCCCACCAGCAGTGCAAGAGGGTCCCTCTTTCTTCACATCCTCGCCAGCATCTGTTGTTGCCCGAGTTGTTAATGTTAACCATTCTGACAGGTGTCAGGTGGTATCTCATTGTGGTTTTGGTTTGTATTTCCCTGATGATGAGTGATGTTGAACATCTTTTCATGTGTCTGTTAGCCATCTGGATGTCTTCTTTGGAAAAACGTCTATTCATATCTTCTACCCATTTCTTCACTGGATTATTTGTGGGTTTTTTTGGTGTTGAGTTTTTAAAAAATGTTTTTATGTTTATTTTTGAGAGAGAGAAAGAGACAGAGACAGAGCACGAGCAGGGGAGGGGCAGAAAGAGAGGGAGACACAGGATCGGAAGCAGGCTCCAGGCTCTGAGCTTCAGCACAGAGCCCGACGCGGGCTCGAACTCACCAACCATGAGATCATGACCTGAGCTGAAGTCAGCACTCAACCGACTGAGCCACCCAGGTGCCCCAGTGTTGAGTTTGTTAAGTTCTTCATAGATTTTGGATAGTAATCCTTTATCTGATATGTCATTTGCAAGTACCTTCTCCCGTTCTGTGGATTGCCTTTTAGTTTTGCTGATTGTTTCCTTCACTGTGCAGAAGCTTTTTATCTTGATGAGGTCCCAATAGTTCATTTTTGCTTTTGTTTTCCTTGCCTCTGGAGACATGTCAAGTATGAAGTTGCTGCAGCTGAAGTCAAAGAGGTTTTTGCCTGCTTTGTCCTCGAGAATTGTGATGACTTCCTGTCTTATGTTTAGGTCTTTCATCCATTTTGAGTTTATTTTTGTGTCTGGTGTAAGAAAGTGGCCCAGGTTCATTCTTCTGCATGTCGCTGTCCAGTTTTCCCACCACCACTTGCTGAAGAGACTGTCTTTATTCCATTGGATATTCTTTCCTGCTTTGTCAAAGATTCATTGGCCATATGTTTGTGGGTTCATTTCTGGGTTCTCTATTCTGTTCCATTGATATGAGTGTCTGTTTTGTGCCAGCATCATACTGTTGTGATGATTACAGCTTTTTAATACAGCTTGACGCTCGGGATTGTAATGCCTCCAGCTTTCGTTTTCTTTTTCAGGATCGCTTTGGTTATTCGGAGTCTGTTCTGGTTCCATACAAATTTTAGGATCGTTTGTTCTAGCTCTGTGAAGAATGCTGGTGTTGTTTTTGATGTTATTTTGATAGGGATTGCTATGCCTAGATCCTTTAAATTAAAATTTCAGCTTGTGGCTCTAAATTCTCAAGGGCAATATTTCCTTTGTCCCCTGCCCCCCACTTCTACCCAGGTCCAAGGTCAAAATAAACGAATATCCTCACCTCTTTTGGTGGGATATATATATATATATATATATATATATATATATATATAGGTCACCAATTGTAGTAGTTTTCTGCTGTTGCTGTGTCAAATTGCCACAAACTTAGTGGTTTTAAACAGCAAAACTTTATTATCTTACAGTTCTGGAGGTCAGAAATCCCAATGTAGATCTCACTGAGCTAAACTCAAGTTATCAGCAGGGCTGGGTTCCTTCAGGAGACTCGAGGGAAGAATCTGTTGTTGTTTTGCCCTTTTCCAGCTTCTACAGGCCGCCTGAATTCCTTGGCTCGCAGCCCCTTTGTCCATTTTTGAGGCCAGCAATGTAGCCTCTCTGCCGTGTCTCTCTGGCTGTGACCCCTGTTTCCACTGTCGCATCTCCTGTCACTCCCCTGCATCTGTCTTCCCTTTATAAAGATGCGTATGATGGCATTCGGGGCCACCCGGACATTCCAGGACAGCCTCCCCGTCTCAAGATCCTTGGCTTAATCCCATCTGCAATGTCCTTTTTGCCATGTAAGGTAACATATCCGCAGGGGCCCAGAGTTAGGACGTGGCCATCTTGGGGGGCTGGTATCCTGTGAAGCACGCGTATTGACAGCATTGCCCTTCAAGAGTACTGGCTTTATATGGGGGCCCAGGCATCACCTCCTGGCTCCCATGGGTGGCGTCCGGATAGCCATAGAGAGAGGGTGTGCGAGGAGGAGGGTGGCCTGGGCTCCTGTTTCCTGGGTGTAGATGCCCCTGGGACAGGAGCTAACCCAGGAGCTGTCTCACCCCTCTGGACTCAAGGACCCTCATTGTTTCTGACCTTGGAGCCTTCCTCTTATTTTCCCAGCAGCTCGGCCATTCATTCAAACGGTTTTAGGGGCTCTGGTGCAGGAGGGTTTCTCTGGACATATGGTCCGCACTGTTCACGAAGTCTCCACTACGCCCCCTTGCCCTGTCCACAGCTCCTGTCCACAGCTCCAGACACGCAGCCCCATTGGGGTCTGTTGTTTAATGTCTCCCCCACCCCCCCCGCCTCCGGGAAGTCGGCTCTGACTGGCAGTCATCTCTGGCTCGCTGCTGAGTCCCAGTCCCTAGCACGTGTGGCCCAGAGCCGAGGCTCGACGGGTCACGAGCGAATGGGCAGCTCGGCCGGAGGTTGGGCCACCTGGCCGAGTGGGCGCGGGATGGGAAATAGTGCCATGGGGGTGGGGTGGCGCTCAAGTCCCCAACCAGCACAGCACACGGCTCGGCACTACCACCCCCTTATGCCGCCTCCTTCCCCACCTTCCCCCAAACCCTCCGGGGTGCTCTGGAAGCAGTTCTCTCTGTTCAGTATCTTACATAAACTGTTTATTCAAGAACAATTAAAGAAAGCAACTGTGGTGCGGATTCCCCGGGGTGAGATGGCCGGGCCGGGTGTGTAAGCAGGCTGGTGTGCGTGTGTGAGCGCTGACACGCGGACGCGCGTGCGCGCCGCCCACGAAGGGCGTGGACTGCAATGAATGACTCTGTATATGCCGCTTGGCCCCTTCCCCGCCCCCCCCCAAACCAACCGTGCCTATGTGGGGCCCGCCGCAGCAAAATTCAGGCCTTCTTCTTCCCCTTCCCCGCCCCCAGCTCTTGCTCTGAGACCCCCATCTCCTCTGGCCGCGGTTCGACCACCCTCAGTCACAAAGAGCTCCAGTGATCCCGTTAAGACATCTGGGGGAAGAGGGAAAAAAAGCATCTTTTCAAACGTCAAGTGGATAAACAGGGCGCCAGATGTGTGGCCAGGAACCCGCTCAGCAGCTCCCGGGCCAGCGCCCTCCCCTGTGGTGCCCGGCAAGGAGCCGCCCCTAGAGGGGCTGTCCGCATGGACGCTGGGCAGCCGGTGCACCTCCAAGCCTCAGCCCTGAGAGGCCCGAACCCTGGGCAGAGAAGCGGGGAGGTGACTACACCGGTGGTGAACCCTCCCCGTAAACAGCCATCGGGGGACAGGGATGGACTGGGAGCGGGCCCCTGCAGCACATGAGGTGGCCAGCGCAGGGGCCCGCCCTTCTGAAGGGGGAAGCCACCGGAAGGCTCAAGGCCCAGGAATAGGCAGCCGCTTGGAATGGTCCCTTGGAATGGGAATCCCCCCAACCCTACCCCCCCCCCCCCCCGAGAGAAAAAAGTAACAGTCGCAGAAGAGGCAGGTTCTGGAGCGTGATTCCGCCCCGAAAGCGGCGCGGGTCAGGCTGGTGGCCCCGGGCCCTGCTTATAGGCACATTTAATAGGACTCCCGTGGATGGTTCAAGTGGGTAGGACAGGTCTCTCCCCGAGGCCACCCTGGAGGGGCTCCTGGCTCCAGCCTCTTCCCCACAGCCTTCCCATGAGGTATTATGCTCTCCCCCCCTCCCCAACTTGCTGCCTCCCTCTTCTGCCTCCCCCCAACTCCCCCCCCCCCGCCCCACCCCCGCACATGGGTGGTCAGGGGCACCCATGGGGGGGTGGAACGGCGCCCTATGTGGGGTCCAGCTCAAAGACACCGTCGCTGGTGGGGGTGGTGAAGAAGGACGGTGGGTCGGAGGTGGCCGATGCCTGCCCCCCGCTGCTGCGCTCACGGGCGCGCCTCTCCTCCAGCCGCAGGCTCCGCTCGAAGTCTAGCAGCTGCCCCATGAAGTTGAAGTTGGGTGAGATGTTAGACTTCTTCCTCTTGACCAGGTCGTAGGCATCGTTGAGTGAGAGGTGGCGCTTCTGCATGAGGTAGGCCACAGTGACGGTGACAGAGCGGCTGACACCTGCCAGGCAGTGAACGAGCACCCCGCAGTTCTGCGACAAGGCCTCATCTAGATGGGGGCAGAGCGGGGGTCAGTGTGACCTGCGGGCCCCGCTCCGCCCTCTTGGAACCGAGTGGCTCTGGCCGGTTTGGCCTGGGAGCCCTGTCCTGCCTGAGGAGCCCAGGGGCTTTCGCCGGTGGCCTCCGGGAGCTGGTGCCGGCACTGCCCGCCCCCAGAAGAGCCGCTCCGATTTTGGGCTCTGCGGACGGCAGCCAAGTGCATCATGGGGCCCTCATGGGGGAGTGAGAGAGGCCAGGACCCAGGCCTGGGGGGGCAGGGGGCAGGGGGGCAGAGGGGGCCGAGCAGACTCACCAATGAACGCGATGGCCTCAGGAAAGAACTGGGACAGGTTCTGGCTCCAGTGGTCGGAGATGGGGATCTGTTTGTAGTGAAACTCGCCGTTCTTCTCGAAGACGTTAGGCAGGTTGGGGGTGACGTTGAGGATGTAGCGGATGCCCAGCTTGGCCAAGCTCTCCACGTTGGCCGAATCCCGGGCACTGCCCAGGTAGAGGTTGGGCAGGATCTGGACAGGGAAGGATGGCAGCAGCCCCCCTGGGGGCGGCGTGGCACCCTCCGAATCCAGGCCACAGCTCATGGAGTCGCGGTCAGGCTCGGATTCCGCATCAGAGTAGTCCGAGCCCAGGCACAGGCCGCCCAGCCCCACCACTGGGCTGGGCACTGGGGCTGTGCTTGGGCCACCCCGGCTGCTGAGGCTGGTCTCACACAGGTGGGGGCACTCTGCCTGGAATCTGCTGAAGCCACCTGGGAGGGGAGAGGAGGGCCGTCCTGTCGATTTGGCCACCTGGGCAGCCAAGCACCCCTGGCTGGGGATACGACTCCGACACCCGAGGGGGCTTGCAGAGGTCCCCAAAGGGAACTCAACAGTCAGCAACCTGGGGCGCCTGGGTGGCTCGGTCGGTTAAGCGTAGGACTTTGGCTTGGTCATGATCTCACGGTCAGTGAGTTCGAGCCCCGTGTCGGGCTCTGTGCTGACAGCTCAGAGCCTGGAGCCTGCTTCCGATTCTGTGTCTCCCTCTCTCTGCCCCTCCACTACTCATGCTCTGCCTCTCTCTCTCAAAAATAGATAAACACTTTTAAAAATTTTAAAAAGAGGAAAGGTTCAGATGTGAGTTCTGTCCCTGGGTGCTTCCCCCATCCAGCTCAAGCAGGAGCACCCCAAGAGGCAGGAGCCTGAGAGCGAGCGCATCATTCCTCCTGGGTCGATTCAGAGTCCCAAGAAGTGAGCATCTCCTTCGTGTATGGATAACTATTTTCCCGGGCTAGGTGTGGGGCCTGGACATCCGACGCTTTATAGGTTTCTGTGTCCCCGTGCATTCAGAATGGAGCAAGGGACAACAGTCCAATGACCCACCTTGATGGGGAAGTGGGGAGCTGGCTCTGCAGGCTCCTGGGAACCCTGTCCCTACCCTGGGCCTCTGGGTGTGTGTTTGGCTCCTCAAGGAGCCAACAGGCCTGTATCAGCCTATCCCTTTCCGTCCCCCAGCCCGTGGCTATGATGGGACAGGTCTCTGCCTCCTCCTACCTTCACTGCTTTTCTCTCTCTCTCTCTCTCTCTCTCTCTCTCTCTCTCTCTCTCTCTTTCTCTCTCCCCCCACCCCTTCCCCATTCCGGAGCCTTTGCAGAGCGGGGATTTGTCCTCTTGTGCCCCTGCCTCCTTTGCCCGCGGCAGAGCAGCTGCGGGGGCGGGGTGGGGGTGGTGACGTCCTCCCGGGAGATTGGGAGTCGCACTTGGTACTCTATTGTTGAGCGTCCCCCGAGGCAGGGCTGGGCAGGGCAGGGCAGGGCAGCCGGATTCTCCCCATTTTCCAGACTCAGAAACTGGGGCTCTCCAGGGCGAAGGGCTTGCCCCAGGTCTTTCTCAGGGGAGAGTGGATCTCAGCTCCACTTTAGGTAAAATAAGGCTGGGCTTGCCCAGGGACAAATGCATTAGGAACCCCCCCCGCCCCCCGGGGAAGCTGTGGCCCTGCGAGCCCCCGGGGGCCCGGGGCCCTTCCCAGGCCGGTGCCCCGCGCCAGCGCCCGCACGTACCCTGGAGGTAGTATGCCAGGTAGCCTTCCTCGCGCAGCTTCTGCAGCAGGGTGCCGAGCACCGAGTCGGCCTCCCACTCGTCGGCGTCCGCCTCCCCGCGCCGGTGCCGGCCCCCGCCCTGGTCGTACAGGAGCACCGGGGCGGGCGGGGGCGGCTGCAGCGGCGGCCCGGGCAGCAGCGCGCGAACCGACAGGGCCCCCCGCCGCAGGCGGCGCAGCAGCAGCGCGGGCAGGGCCACGCTCAGCGCTCCGCCGATGCGCGCCGACTCGTACAGCTCGCGGCTTCTGCAGTCGAGGAGCAGCAGCCGAGGCCGCGGGGGCGACAGCTCCCGCCGCAGCCACAGGCACGAACGGCCCAGACCCTCCATGGGCTCGCGGCTCCCGGCCCGTCCGCCCGCCGGCGCTGCGGAGAGAGGGGCAGGCGCGCGGCGTGAGCTCGCGTCCCCCGCGCCCGGCCGCCAAGAGGCCGAGACGTGAAGCCCACCCCGCATGCCCAAGGCGGGCGCCGAGAGCCCCGCAGGGACACCCCTGCACGGCCCGCTTCTCTTCTCACGCCCCCTCCCTCGGCGAGGACGCGCGGAAGGGCGCCTCGAGCCCTCGGAGGAGGAAAACGCCTGGCGCGGCGGCCGGCTCCTGGAGGGGAGGAGGGAGAGGTCCTCCAGGAGAGGAAGGCCGGGTGTCCGATGGGCCCTCGGAGCGCCGCGGGTCCTTGGCCGGCCCCGCTGGGGCAGCCTGAGGCTACGGCCACCCCGCAGCACACCCCCTTCCCGCGGCTCTCGCTTGGCCTGCCCGCAATCGCTCCCCAAGTTCAAGCTTCCGACTTTGGGGGTGTGTGCTCCGGCAGAGGCGGCCGGGGGAGTAGAGGTGGCGCCGAAGGGATGGGCCTGAGCTGGCCTCCTCGGAGCTGACCCGGCCCCGGTGGCGCCCGGGAGGAGGAAACGGGAGGCAAGAGACCTGGAGGGTGATCGCGCGGCGGGCTGCCGCGGGCAGACGTCCGAGCCGAGGCCAGCGCGCGACGCGGGGCTCGGTTCCCCCGGTAGGGCGTCCCCGGGCCCGGCCTCCGGGGAAGAGGGCGGGGTGGCGAAGCAGGCGCGCACGTGGACGCTGAGTCCCGCGCAGCTCTCCAACCGGCAGCTTCCTGGCAGCGGGACCCAGCTTCCACCTTGGAAGCCGCTGCCTTTGGACGTGGAGTTGCCGTTTGGAGGGGCGGGGCAGCGGGGGCGGGCTCAGGGGGGGCCGGCGAGCCAACGGGTGCCAGCGAAGCAGTCGGGTGGGCCCCCAAGTGGCGCGCTGAGCTGGGGCTCGCACCGAAGCGGGACCGGGCCGGGGCAGAGGCCAAGGGCAGGTCAGGGGCCCAGCAGGTGACCAGTCTCAGTTCTTCTGCCCAGCTAGAAGTAGGGGGGAGGGACAGGGATAAGAGCCCAGTGCCCCTGCCCCAGAAGCTGCCGCCCAGCCCTACTCACTCGTTGACCCTGGACCATCACGTCCACTGACTGGACTTTAGTGACCCCATCTCTCTAATGGGCTCATCACAGTCAGCACCTCGAGCTACTGTGGGATGCCACTGAAATCATGGAGGGGAGGAGGAAGCCAGACCAGAAACCCATTGCTGTCTTCTGGCCCAGAACTCTGCCCAAGGGCTAGGAGGACAGATGACAGCTTCTGGGCACCCGCCCCCCCCCCCCCCCCCATAGCTTCCCTCACACATGGCCTTAGCCAGCCAGGAGCCCTGAGTCCCCAGTCCCTAACTGAGGTGCTCTGCTCTTAACCATGTCACTGTCCCAGGAATCATCCCTGGCCTCTCCCTCTGCCTCCTCCCTGGTCAAGAGCCAAGTAGTTTCGACTTAAATTCATCTCTTACACCTGTACTCTGCCCTCTGCTCCCCGCAGTGAGGGCTCGTGCTGGCCAACTCTTGACCAGGTCCCCGTCACAGCCTCCAAAGCCCTCTCTCCCTGCCTCCACATCATTTGTTCATCAGAGGCCAGTGGCCTCCATACCGTCCATGGACACAGGATGACGAACAGGTAGGACACACAGGGTCCCTGCTTGCTCAGCACTCCCAACTTAGCCGCACAGGTCAGTAATAGGGAGACTGAACTCGATAATGCGGGGTGTGATAAGTGTCCCTTCCCTGCTTAAAACCCATCAAAAGCAAACACCAGAGTTGAAGAAAAATGTACAGCAGGTAAGATAAAGCTCATACAAATTAATCAAAAGGTTAAGGCTCCAATAAATGTGCAAGGAACCAGAAAAGACCGCGCGAGGAAAGAAATGCAACCTTTGGGGGAAGAAGTTTCCACCTCAGGTATGGAGGGAAGGCAAACAAAACAAAACAAAACAAAACAAAACAAAACAAGGTGATGGTGGAAAACAAGGTAACACTTTCCACCTAGTACATTGGTAAAATGTTCTCAAAGTGAATACACCCAGTGCTGCTCTTATCTGCATGGCCCTTCTGGAAATTAGTTTGGTAACAGGCATCCGGAGCTAGGAAGAAATCCACACCCTCTGGCCGCTGCTCGGAATCTATCCCAAGGAACTAACTAAAAGAAGGCAGAGCTATGCACACAGGGTGGGCACCACAAGATGTGCAACTAAGGCGGGAAGGACACAAAAGCACTGGAGGGCGGACGTTTCGGATAATTAAGTTCAGTGCCACCTACAAAGTCTCCTCTGTTCATCAGAGCCACAGAGGAAGATGAGACAACTCAGGAAGGAATACTAGGGACAGGACAGGTTGTTGGGAGCCCGGCCCTCAAAGGGGCCGCCATTGTCCCCCCTCCTTCCCTCCTCCCTCCCTGGCCCAGCGGGGCTGCCTGGGACTCCTCTCTGGCTACAGCCCACAGTGTCCTGGCCTCTGGGAGTCCAAGGATCCAGGGGTCTTAGGGAGCTGGGCCGTGCCCTCCTGCTCCCCAGCCCAGGCCTCCGTCCTCTGTAGCCTGTTCAGATTCTGCTCCTTTTCCAGACCCCCCCCCCCCCCCCCCCCGCCGCCCTGCCAAAGCACCCTCCTCTGAGCAGCCTTCTTGTGGCCTCCTTGGTCTGTGCTGTAAGCCTCAGGTCCCTGACGCTGCAATGCCTGGGAGCTGCTGCAGATTCGGAGGCTGCTGCGGCCAGAACAGGACCCACGAGCACTCCCCCCCCCCCCCCCCGTGGTCTCGCCTGCTCCAGGGCAGGGACTCTGTCTTCTGTCCTGTCCTTTCCCTCACATCCTAGCTCCCAGAGGCAGAGGTGGGCTGCCACCTGGACTTGGGCCTCAAGTCTCGGGGCTCCCTCCGGCCCGCTGCAGCTGGGGAAGGAACTCTGGGGCGGGCCTGGTTAAAACCACCAAGGACTTCTGCAGTGTGCCGGCCTGGAGTGCCTGGCTTGGCCGAGTTGTGGGCGGTGGCAATGCTGGACAGGGAGGTGGAGGGGTGCGGGGCGGCCAGCCCCCCTGTGGTGGGGAGTCAGTGTGGCTGGAGAGAGGGCAGCCGGCCCCTTAAGGGGTAGGAGCTCCTGAGGTGCCCAGGCATGCTTTCTAGAGAGGGATCCCTGGAGGAGGAGAGGGGAGCCTGTCTGGGAAGAGGAGGGTGGGGGCGGCCTGGGGCGCGGGAGGGAGGCAACTTCAGCACCGGTGAAGGGAGAGGAAACTTGGCTCCAAGAAACTCTCCCAGAGCGGGGCTGTGCCGGAGCCTGTGGCTCCCAGCGCCTGACGAGGGGCTCCCCCTGCGCGCCTGGCGCTGGACCGCTGCGGGCAAGCCCACCCATCGGGTGAAAAGGATCGGGAGGAGGGGCCGTGTTCAATCTCGCAAGTGAGTACTCAGTGCCCGGCGCCAGCAGCGCCCGCTGCGCCAGCCGCAGGACAAACTGGAACCTGTTGCCATCTCCGCACTGCGGGGCTGAGCGCAGCCAAGCCCCCCCCCCCGCCCCGCCCCCAGCGACCCTGGCCGGCCCGCCCGCACTCGGGGTTCCCCGTAGCACCGGCTCTGGGCGCCGGCCCTGCCCCGCGGGCTGGGAGCGTGCTGGGCTGGGGGAGGCAGCGCAGTGCGCCCGGCCTCGCGGAGGCCCGCACGGCGGGTGGAGCCAGGCCGCGCGCTCGCCGCAGGGTGGGAGCTGAGCCTGACGCCCCGGTCCCGCCGGGCGTCCCCGGCCTCCGCCCGACCCGGCCGGTGCCCCTCGGAGGCGGCGGGGACGCGGCGGCCCGTAGGCCCCGCGCGCGCCGTGTGCGCCCTCTGGTCTCCCGGAGCCTCTGGAGAGCGGCGCCCCGCCTCGCCCGCCACCCCTCACCCCGAAATGCACGGTTCTCTCCGGGCCGAATGGCAGGATTTCGGCTGTCGCGGCCCAGTCACATGGCCAGGAGGAGCACAACTCCCAGCGACAGCGTTCCTGCCAAATCCAGTGTCTTTTCCACCAAATCCACTTTCCGCCGGGGATGGCTTTCTGCTTTTCCTGGTCGGTGTTCTCGCTGGACTGGGAGTTCCTCCAAGGCAGGAGCGGGCCCCAAGCTGGCCCCAGCCCCCAGCGCAGGGCTTGGCGTATGCCCGGCGCTCCCGGAAGAAATGCTTGTTAACAAAGAAGGCGTGAATGAATGAAACCAATTGTTGCATGAGGAAGCCCTGGGGGGTGCTGGTCGTGCTGTTTCTCCCCGCGGGTCACACCCCCCCACACACACACCACGGACACGCACAGTCACACATGCACGCCCAGCCCTGCCCTCACGGCACACGCGGAGAGGCACACACACTGTGTCGGACTCCCGTCCTCCTGGAGCCGACCTACTACGTGCCTGTTCGGCAACTGGCGTTCCTTTGGTTCCAGCTGGGCTGCCTCCATTTCGGTGCCCGCCTCTCCCTTCCTCCTCCCCCAGCCCACATCTAAGTATGGTACCTTGCACCCCAAGTGCCTGCTTTATCTCTTAGGGAAGAGGCCAGGCCAGTCGCTGGGGGAGATTCAAGGTCTGTTTAGGGAGGCACCTGGCAGGGATGCGAAGACTGCTGCAGCCTCTAGAGCCCGCGTGCCAGGTGTCAGGGGTGGTGGTGGGAGGGCCTCGGGGACGTGCTGGGGGTGTGGGGGGCTATCTGCGATGGGGCCAGGGAGCATAAATCCAGCAGGCGTGCGTACGTGCTGGGGTGTGTGTGAGCGTGCACGCTGGGGATGCTAGGGGTGTGTGCCTGGGGAATGGGCCCGGTGTGGGGTGTGGGGAGCCGGCTGCTGGGGCATGAGTTAGTTCTGGGGCTTCACTCAGGGGTAGGTGGGTGGCAGCAGTGTCTCTGGGCTGGGAACGTGGGTGGAGTGTCTGTAATGAGCATATGGGGAGTTGGAGATGGTGGTGGCACCGTGAGGGGAGCTATGTTAGTGCAGATATGGCAGGGATGGATTGTGTGTGTGTGTGTGTGTGTGTGTGTGTGTGTGCGCGCGCGCGCGCGCGCGCGCCTGGGTGTGTACTGGGTCTGGGATGGGTGCTAGCCTGAGTTGGGGGCAGCGCTGGCTGGTGGGCTAGGGGCTGCTGCTGTGCTCACTGCAGGGACTAGGTCTGCGGTGCGTGGTTGATGCGCGCGCGTGCAGAGGACAGGGAGGTGCACGGGCGGGATGCGGGGGGTGTGCGGTGACAGGATCCAGTGGGTCTCACAGGGGCGCGTGCGTCGGCCCCGTGGGCTACGCTTTGGCAAGACTTTGGGGTGCAGGGTGGAGGAGCTCACGTCGGAGGGGGCGGCCGGGCTGGGTGGGGGTGGGGTGGGTGGGTGCCGGGGAGCCGCGTGCTCCGCTCACCTCCGCTCACCTCCGCTCACCCCGGATCCGCTCGGCTTCCAGCGCCGGCTCCGCGCGTCGCGGCCGGGAAGTTTCCGAAGCCCAGGCGGCGGGAAGCGCCACCGCCGCTGCCGCCGAGCGTCACCGGAGCCTCAGGCGGCGGCCTCGCCTGAAGCCGAGGGGCCGCCGCCGCCGCCGCCGCCGCCGCTGCGGAGGGAAACTCCAAATCCCGCCTCCGCCGCCGCCTCCTCCCTTCCCGTCGCCGTCTTCTCCGCCCCCTGCCCAGGAGGGGCGATGTCGCCGGCGGCGCGCAGGGAGGGAGAGGGGAGGGACCGCGCGGCCTGCCCGGCGTCTCCCTCCACCTCCCCCGCCCCCGCCCGCCTTCCTCCCACCTGCGAGACTGTCCGCTCTGCCCGCCGCGGACCCTCTGCGCGGGAGGCTCGCGGCATGGGGTCCGCGGGCTCAGGGCGCGGGAGTGGGGTGGGGAGACCCGACCCAGGCTGGACCTGGGCTGGGGGAGGGTTGCCCCGAAGACTCCGTGCTGGCGCCTCTGCTTCCAGCGAGGGAAGCGAAGGGGCCCGTGGAGGACCGGGCACAGCTGGGCCCCCGGGGCCACCTCCTACTGCCACGCGGGAGAGGGCATGAGGTCCGTCTGACTACTGCAAATCCCCCGCCCCCCCCCCTGCCCCCAGCTCCCAGGTCCCTCCGCACTGTCTTCCATTCTCGTGTATCAGATTCTGGCTAATAATAATAGCGTTTGAGCCTCAGTGCCTGGAAGGGGTGGAGCCAGGACGTTGGGGGAGAGCCTGAGAGGGGGCCTTGTCACCGGGCCCACTTTGCTTTCTTCGGCACCAAAGGCCATAAGCATCTCCATCGAGGACCTCATTTTGTCCTTACGCCAGTCTGGGAGTCAGAGGGGATCTGGCTAGGGAAACTGAGGCACTGGTTTCCTGGTGTCACGTGGCGACGTGGCGGTGGAGCCCCGCCGGGTTCAGAAGCCCCAGCTGAGTGTGAACAAGGAGACTCAGTGGATTCTCTGCCCCGCTCACTGCTGTGGGGAGGAGGAGGCGGGGAGGAGCACAGAGGGGCTCCCGCCTGAGTCACGGGTGAGTTGGCCCCCCCTGGAATGGGGCACAAGGGATGCCGAAAAGCGGCACGATTGCTGTGGGCTGCCGTAGACCAGCTTCTGGCAGGGTCTCCCGTGCCTCTGCTCAGGGAGATCAGAGTGAGGCGAGGCGAGGCCAGGCTGGGGCGACATCGAGAGGGAGGCGGGCAGGGCTGGGATGCCAGCAGCTCCATGGATGAGGGGGCAGCCAAGGGAGGCCTGGCTGCCTGGCTCCTGTCTGCAGCACTGCTGAATTCCCCTGAGTCATTTCCTGGAAAAGAGTGGAGAGGGGCAGCTTTGTCTCTGGTGCCTCAGTTTCCTCATCTGTACAGCTGGGGGGAGGGGAGGAGGACCTCATGGTCTCCCAGGGCCCTCTGGGACTGGCCTCACTGCAGTTTGGACCCATGAGATGGGGCGAGCAGAGCCCAGCTGCTGCCGCTCTGGCAGACCCGCCTTGCCCTTTGACCCCTTCCAGCCTCAGCGGGGACGCTCACTCTCCCAGCCCGCCCCCTGCTCTGGCCCCTGGCCTTCCTAGGTTGTAGCTCCTGGAAGGTGCATCCGGCAGGCAGGCCCAGGGAACCCCAGAGCCAGGCTGGCACTTTCTTTTCCCCTTCGGCGTCAGGGCTCCGGGGGCCAGTGTGGAGCCAAAAGGCCATAACAGCACCTGACAGGTGAGCAAACCAGGCTGTGCAGGGGCCCTGCTGCTCCGACCCTGTGCTCCTCCGAACGGCCCGCATGTGCTGAAAACACATGGAGACCACAAAAGATAAGGCTCTGTTTCCTGCCCCCAATGCCGCCCCCCTGCCCCCCACCCAGGGCCCTGCCCCGGCCCAAGGCACTCAGTCAGCCCCCCGGCAAAGACTTGGTGAGCTGACTCAGAGGACTTTCTGGAAAGGTTGGATAACCAGTCCCCACCTCCCCACCCCCATGCCGTGCTTAAGTGACTCAGGGCCCAACAGGCTGGAGGAGGAACATTTGGACCGAATGCTGCTGTCCCCCACCCCTGCAGAGCTCCCACCCCAGCCCTGCCACGGGGCCTCTGCTCTCCAGGCAACAAGGCCCACCCAGTGCTGGAAGAGGAGAAGGCAGAAATGGCCAGGCCAGGCCGGGGACTTAGCGAGCGAGGCCTGACTGTATACCCTGTTGAGGAATAAAATGCGAATCCTTCTAGAAGAGGACTTGAGTACCAGGCCAATTGTGTTGGAACCGAGGTTGTTCTGAAGACGCAGCTGGGCCTCCCTCTCCAAAGCCGCCCAGCCCGCGTGCTCACTCCCGTCCATTCCCGACAGGACGGGAATCTCAGCCGAGCTGCCGGGCAGCCCCGAGACTCTCTGTCCTCAGCACCCCTGCCCCCTTTGCCACCAGAACCCTGAGGCACGAGGCACACCGCAGCTCTGCTGCTCTGGGCCTCGGGCCGAAGACAGCCGTACCTGTTAAGCCCGTTTTCCAGGTCTCGATTCCGGGCCGCTTTCCAGGCAAGCAAAGTTTGAGGAGAGGCCCTACCTCCCGTGGGCCTGGCACGGAGATCCTGCTCCCGTCTGGGGGGCCCTGGCACGTGGGCACACCACACCTGAGGCTTTATTTCTGAGCACCCACGGGGTGCTCCCCGAAGCCGTTATCCCCCGTGACACCGCCCACCCTGCTCCCAGCCCCCAGGCCACCATCACTGTCACTCCGGTCGCTCCATGGCTGGGTGCTGCCGTTCGCCCTGCCCCTCCCCCCACGTGAGGTGCTGTAGCCAGCATCTTCTAGGCGCGTCATGCTACCGGCCGCCATGCCTTCAGGAGCGTCCTAGACCCTGTTCTGGAGCACCCTACCTGCCTGTGGCGGCTCCCAACAGGGCCAGGGCCAGACATTTTAAACCAAATGCACATCCTGGGGTCTGCACTTGCAGCTGAGGCGACAGGAGGGAGCGACGTGAGAGGAGGGACAGGAGAGGTGCACAGCGATTGATTTCTGAGGGGCCGTGACCTCGGGAGCCATCAACACCCCCATTCTGGGAGGGCTCAGGTTCAGGTTCAATGACCCGGTTATAAACCCCCTCCGGCCAGCTGTGCGGGCTCCCTCTCCTTGTCTTGTCCTCCCGAGAAGCAGTGCGCGTGTCTGGATGTACATTACAGATGATATAATCCTTTCACCGGGAGAGAGCCGGACGCCCACACCCATCGGCTGGACGGGCAAAGGGAGGTGAGTGGGGAAGAGGAGGGAGGGTGGGCAGCCCCTCCAGCCCCCATGCTACGGAAGGGGAGGAGACAGAAGCAGGTGGCTTCCCGGCTTGTCCCAGGCAAGTTGAGGGCTGAATGGGGCAGAAGAGAGGGGAGCCAGAATGGCCGGGGAGACTGGGGGTACGCAGAGCCTGCAGGGAGTTGCTCCCTTGCAGTAGACCCCCGCCCACCGGCTGAGCCGCGGAAGGTCTCCGAGCGGCCCACCCACCTTTCCGGCTGCGTGTCTCCTGCGTGTCTCCTGACCGGAACGTGCCTCTTGAGTTGCGGCATCTCATCCTGGGAAAGAAGATAATATACAGAACAGGAAGTGAGGCCAGGCCCAGGCTGCTGCTCATTCCGACCCTTTGGCCTGGCTCAAATGTCTGCGGGTGTGGGGAGGGGGTTTGTGAGGGCGCTGTGTGTCCCCACCTGCGACCGTGCTCCTCAGGGGTCTGCCCCCTTCCGTCACGGGATTGAGAACAAAGTCTGGCTGCTTCTCCGCTGTGTCCCCCGCGTCCCCTCTCAACACTGCAGGGCCCAGGCTGGGCCCTGTTGGCTCCTTGCACCCAGACCAAGGCCGGACACCCCGCTGGCCGGGTCAGGTGCCGCTCTGGGGTCGGGAGGCGCCGAGCCCTGCTCTGCTCCTCTCCGTGGAGAGACGAGGACGAGGACCCCAGCCAGGCTGCAGCCTCCGTAGAGGGACTGCTTGGGCCCTGGGGGCTTGGGTCTGGTCCCAGTCATTCTTGGCTGGAGGGGGCGGAATATGGCCAGCTACCTGGCCAGAGCAAGGAAGGAGACAGCTCTTGGTTGCAGAGGGACCCTGGAGAGGTGTCCACGTGGTCCGAATTGGCAGAGAACCGACTGTGGAGAGGGCCTGGTAGGACCGTTGAATCCAGGCCAGCGCCGCCAGGGTAGAGCCCGAGGCTGTGGCTCCAGGGTGACAAAGACGGGCCTGTAGATGAGGGCCTTTGCCTCTATCACCCTTTCTTGGCCCTGCCCCCATCCCGCACACAGCCCCCCGGCTCTCGCTGCCCCCTCCCCACTTTCCTGCTTGAGAGGTTCGCCACAAGGAAGGCTCGGGATATTTCTGCCAGCTCTATGGGGATTTTTCCTGTCTAAATTTAGAGAGCAGCTCTTACCCCGCAGTACCTGCTTCCCACATTGGTGACTGATTTGCATCCTGCGAGCGCCCAGCGGAGAGGAGAGTGTGCAGGTGTGGTGCCATGTGACCACCGCCCCTCGGGGCTGGTCCCTGGGCTGAGAGAGGGGGAAGGAGAGGGAGGGGAGGGCCGGGACTCGGTGGCCAGGAAGCCGGAGGGATGGTTCATATCCACGGAGAGGCGGGAAGGGGATGGCCCAGGCCTCGCGCTCAGAGTCCGGCAGGCACACGGCCCGGCCCCGCACGGTGGCCCTCTTGGTGGGGCACTGTGATGCGTCCCTGAGCCCCTTGCAGGCCCGCGGAGGCTAGAGTAACATCCTCAGAGCCGTCTCCGTCTGTCGCTGTGTGCCTCCGCGGTGCAAAGAGTCTGAGCTCCGTGCCGGCCACCTCCCGCAGGGGCCCACGGAAGGACCTCAGCCACGACGCCCGGCGGGCGGCGAGCTGCCAGCCCGGCCCTCTCCTCCCTACCCCGTTGCCAGCGTCGTGTCACCACCTCAGGGAGAAAGGATGGGGACCGTGGGGGCTCTGGGAGTCAGGGTTCAGCCCCGGCTGCTCTGGGGTCCCGTTTGCCTCTGCCGTCCCCAACCTGGAGCAGTGGCCCGAGCCTTCCAGCAGTGCAAGCGTCTCTTCAGCGGACCCCCGCTCTGGGGCCGCTGTCGGCAACCACGAGCCTAACCCCGGACCCGCTGCGTCAACCCGGAAGACGGCTCTCGGGACCCGCCGTCGCAGAGCTGGCCAGAGCCACAGGGACTGTGAAGGCAGCCTCGGCCTCCCTGGGGCACTCCTGGCTCAAGCTGCCTGTTCTCTGTAGCCACAGAGGAGAACGGGGGTGTCGAGGATCGGGTCCCCAAGATATAAGCCTAGGAGGATTTCCCAATCGTCAGAGCGAACTTCCTGTGCTCCGCTCCCGGTGGCAGCCCCATCCACCGTGGCCTGCCCAGACAGGCTCTGTGGGTTGCGAGGGATAGAATTATCCAGAAGTTGTCTTCAGGAAGGGGGACCTGTGGTGCCCAGAATGCCGTATCCTTCTTAGCCGAGCCTACCCTTCCCCCATGGCTCCCGCCCCTGTGCCCCCGCGCCCAGCGCTGGCCCCTGGCACCCCCGGCGCCGGCCCCACCTCTGCCCAAGCCCCTCACCAGCCCTCAAGATCCTCCCCTGACGTCCATGCGTCCATGCCTTCAGAATGCAGACGCTCCCGCGGCCCGGCTCTCCTCTGACCTCTGGCCCGTGGGGGCTGCTCCTTCTGCCACCCCACCCCCCCACCTCCCAGAGCTCCAGGCCGGCGGGCATCACTTTGCTTCCCAAGACCGCGGCCCCCAGTTGTCAGTTCAAGCCCCGTGTTGGCCTCTGCCGACTGTGAAGCCTACTTCAGAGAAAAAAACAAGGCACCGAGAGTGCGGCTCCCGGACATGACGCGACCACCCTCCCGTCAGAGTCCAGGGCCTCCAAGGTTTTCCTCCTCAGCCCTCAGCGCCTGGTTACAGGTCCACTCCTGGGGCCCCGACTCTGGGCTCATGGCCTCTTCCCCGCCACGCCAGCCCTCATCCTCAGAACGGCCCAGCTGAGCCTCTGCTTGTCGCTGCTGCTCTGGTGGCCCCGTCTACACTCGGACACGCACTGTCAGCCCGTACATCTACTCGCTCCTGGCCAGCCTCCTTCCCACAGCTCCCGGTGGCCACTCCCGGCCAGTACGTCTCCTGGAGCCCAGCTCCGGCCTGTCCCTCCCGGCAGGCACCTTTGCCACCCACATCGTCAAGCCCTTTCCGACGGGTCAGGCGAGAGCCGCCTGGACTTCCGGCCCTTCCCCGGTCAAAGCCACCAGCAGCCGTGGCCCCGGTCACCTGGCATCCAAGCTTGGAGGAGGCGGAGTCCCCTTCCTGTCCCTCAGGCGCCCCGTCTCCTGGGCCCCTGGCCTCTGCCCCGCGTGCTGCGTGCTCGGCTGCCCTCTTCGGTCTTGCTCTTCGTCACCCCCTCCTCTGTCCCCCGCTCCCGCTCTTCTCCACGCCGTTCCGGCCATCTCTCCCAAGCTCCACGGCCCCCATTCTGCCCTACGTGTTCCTGCCCGTGACCTCAGCTCCTCTCCTGGGTGATGACTGTGACGTCAGCGTCTCTTGGGGGCCACACCCACAGTTCCAACTGGCAACTGGCCCTGGCCGCCTGAATGCCCCACGACCCCACAGGGGACTCACTGTCTCCGCTCCCTCTCGCTCCACCGCCCCTCACGGTTTCTGATGACTTCACCACTTAAAGAGCTTGCAGGTGCATCACCCCTTGTCCCTGGCCGGGCTCTGCCCTCTCCTCACTCTCAGAAGCCTCCAGGCTCCGCTCTCCCACCCAGCCCCTGTGTGGCAGGTGCAGCAATTGTCCCCTCCTCCAGCGCCCTTCAGTGGGCCCGAGTGGCCTCAAGGACAATGTGCACATGCCACAGCCCATGGGCCTCCCAGGCCCCAGTTCACTACTGGTGGTGGCCAGAATGCACCAGGACGTCTTGGGTGGCTTTGCCTCATCCTCTGAGACTGAGCACCACTTCCTGCACTAAGGAGGCAGGTCCCTGTGCCTTATTCTAAATAAGCTCATGTTCCGAGGTTCCGGGTGGACCTATGTTATGTGGGTCCACCCTGCCACCCACTATGTCATGCCCTGTGTCCCCGATTCGTGTCTGGCCCATGGGAAAGATACATTGCCGCCATCCTGCCATCCCCCAGAGACTTCACCTGCCACGCGCACTGCCCGTAGGTCCCCATCTGCCCGGCGGGGGTGTTCTGTCTTCCCTTTGCTGGGACCACCTGGCCCAGGCCATCTGTGTCCTCCCAGCCCTGGACCACTGTGGTCTGTGGCCAAGGAACCACCTCCTGAGTCGAGAGAATGTTTGGAGGAGAGGGGTCCCATCACGGTGGTAGTTGTCTCCAGTGCTCTGTACCCGGCATGGCTCTGAGATGGGGCTCGGGCACTGTGCGTGGACTCCAGGAGCAGGCGACTCCAAGAGCTTGGCTGGAGTGGCCACATGACTTCAACAGGAGCCCCAGAGCCTCCTAATTAAGAAACAGAAGAACCAGGGCGCCTGGGGACTCAGTCGGTTTAGCCTCCGACCGCTGATTTTGGCTCAGGTCATGATGTCACAGTTTGTGAGTTCCAGCCCCACGCCGGGCTCTGCACTGGCAGAGTGGAGCCTGCTTGGGATCCTCTCTCTCGTTCCCTCTCTAAATAAATAAATAAATAAATAAACAAACAAACATTAAAAAAAGAAGAAGGAGAAACAGAGAAGCAAAGCTGGCAACCCAGGAGGGGACAGGGAGATGTGGGGATCACCGCAGGCCGCCCCCACCCTGGCTGCCGGGGACGCAGACGACGGGGCTTTGGTCTTTTTGCTTTTCTTTGGGAGTCGCGTCTCTGGCTTGCCCCAGAGGAAGGAGTATTGGAAAGAGCCACCGCAGTCAGGGTTTCCCCTCACTGGCCTGGGAACACCGTGGGTCCCTTCACTGTCCCCATCCTGGGAATCCCCGCGCGCTGCCGTTTTGGCACAAACCCTGAACACGGGTCGAGGCGCGGGGAGCAGACACCTTCGGCTTGACGAGGTGATCGCCGGGACCCCTCGATGGCGGCCCGGGACGTGACCCAGTCACGTCGACCAGCCCTACGGAACGCGCTTGGTGCCCTGGGCGCATAGGATGGCGAACGGCCTGGGCACGTGCCTCCCGGGCCACGTTCGTGCCTCCTCCCGCCCCGCCCGGTCCAGGGGACCTTCCCTGACTCCCGTCCCCTCAACGGGCTTCAGCTCTGCTCTTCCTGGAAGACCTCAGGGCCAAATTTCCCATCTTGCTTTGAAGCCACAGGCGTGGGAGGGGTGCACTGGGTCCAGGGAAACAGGGCAGTCTGGGCTCCTCGGGCTGCTGGGGTCCGCGAGTGCTGCCCCCTGAGTGGGGCGACCCCCGCGGTCAGAGGGAGGCTCATACCTGAGTGGCCCCGCGCCGGCAGCAGGACCGGAGCGTGGGGCACGGGCACGGGCCCCTCGAGGGCGGCCGCCACCCCATCTGTGCCCTCCTTCCCGCGGCCCCTGGCTCCTGGCCGATGGGCTGTGGTGTGGGGTGCGCCGAGGGGGGAGACTCAGACCCCACCTTGTTGTCACCGTCCAGGAGTCCCAACGTGAGACGGGTCCTCCTGCCTTCACACCAGCCCTCGGTCCCTCTCGGCACCTCCCAGGTCCGAACTCGGCCTGGGCCTTACCCTCACTGGGCTGCCGCTTAGCTCCGCATCCTAGCACACAGGGCGTTCTCTGCCTGTAGGGCCCTTGCCGCCTCCTTGGCCCCACAGCTGGGAGCACCTCCCTCAGGGGTCACCCTGCTCACGTCTCATGCACCACAGGGCTCCCCTCCACAAACGTCTCCTGAATGCATGTGGTCGAGTTGGGGTGGCCGTGATGCCCCACATAGACCCTCGCAACACCCCGTTCCGTGTCTGGCTCCAGGCTGGCTCGCTGGGGGACGGAAAGGATCGAGGACCAAACCTGCTTCTGAGAGACCCCCTGGCACCGGCCCGAAGCACCGGCCTCTGAATCCCTGGTGCGCCCCACAGTCTGCAGGCACCGTTGGATGGCTTTGGCTCCCACACCGGCCTTCTCCGTCTGCCCCTCGGCTGCAGGCAGCCGGCCCAGGCCCTGTGGCCGCTTTTGTCATTGTCTGTTTCTGGCCGGAAGGCTGAGCGTGTGCTTGCCGGACACGTGCTGAGAGGGAAAGTCGGGCAGGGTGGGAGGAGGCCGAGCCGCCGGGCGGGCCCACCGGTGGTCCCCAGGACACCTGTGCTACTGGTTTTGTGACCAGGCAGCCGCAGGTCTTGTTACTACAGAAACGGAAGTCTCACGTGAGCGCTTGTCATCTGGGAGCCAGGAAACCAGCGGCTCACCCTCTGTGACGGACCAGGGCTGGGGAGTCCGTGCGACTGTACAGAGCCTCACTAGATGGGTCCAGAAATGTGTGCCGAGAGCCCGGCCAACTCCCGGGGCTGCGGGGACCCAGGGCGGCAGTCAGGGGTGCGTTTGGAACGGGGCTGTGTGCACAGAGAGCTCAGGGACGAGCCTGGGTGCACCTGCTGGTCCCTCCGGTGTTGCTGGAACGCGCGTTATTAGTAACGCTGTGGTAGCACGGACTCAGAACCAGGACAGTCACATGGTGTCCACACGTGGGTGTGCACAAACCTTAAGGGGACATAAATACACCTCCTGAGCCGTACGGGCAGAGTGGCGGGGAGCCTGCCAAGGTTGAGACACACACACGCTCACACATGCACACACTCGTATGTATATGTATATTCGTATTTATATGTGTGTAGACCTATTTCTTATGACTTAATTGCATCGCATAAGCCGTAGCCAACGGTGATCCAAAAGGCTAACATATTCTAATATAACATTAATACAGGGCTCCTCATGGGTGGAATTGTGTCCCCCTAGTCCCTAATTCATATGGTCAATTCCTAAACTCCCGTACCTGTGAATGTGACCTTGTTTGGACATAGGGTTGTTGCGGAGGTAACAACGGTGTGGTCATACCACAGTGGAGTGGACCTGCAATCCAGTATGACTGGGGTCCTTACGAAAAGGGGACCTTTGGCCCCAGACACAGGAGAACTCTGCGCAAAGAGGGAGGGAGGCACAGCTGTACAGAGCAAGGAACACCAAAGGTCACGGGCATGCCTGCGGCAGCTAGGAAGACACCGGCACCAGATGGTTCCCTGGCGCCTTCAGAAGGAGCGCGCCCTTGCTGACCCCTTGAGCCCAGACTTCGGGTCTCCAGACCTGGGAGACAATTAACGTGTGGTGGTTTAAGCCCCTCGGTTTGTGGTCCTTTGTTACTGCAGCACTAGTGAGCTCACACGCAGCTTTTCTACTTGCAAAATGTCTCCTCATCTGTTGTATCGTTTAATGCTAAAATACCCATATGAGGTAGACCCAGGCAAGGCTCGATGCCACTCTTCTGATTTTAAGTCCAGATTCAGTAGGGGCGCCTGAGTGGCTCAGTCGGTGGAGCATCTGAATTCAGCTCAGGTCATGATCTCACGGTTCGTGGGTTCGAGCCCTGTATCAGGCTCTGTGCTGACAGCTCGGAGTCTGGAGCCTGCTTCCGATTTGGTGTGTCCCTCTCTCTCTCCCTCCCCTGCTCACGCTCTGTCTCTCTCTCTCTCTCTCTCTCTCTCTCTCTCTCAAAAGTACATAAACATTAAAAAAAATCTAGATTCAGTAAAATGTAAGACATCTAAAGTCTCCCAGCTTCCTGATAGAGTCATATTTTAAGTTTATTTTAAAGTATGTGTGTCAGGGTGGGGTGGGGACAAAGTGTATATTTCTTTCTTTTTTTAACGTTTATTTATTTTTGAGACAGACAGAGAGCATGAACAGAGGAGAGTCAGAGAGAGAGAGGGAAACACAGAATCTGAAACAGGCTCCAGGCTCTGAGCTGTCAGCACAGAGCCCAAGGCGGGGCTCGAACTCACGGACCGTGAGATCATGACCTGAGCTGAAGTCGGATGCCCAACCGACTGAGCCACCCCCAAAGTGTATATTTCTGAAGCTTTGGGCCTGACTGGAGTCTTTTTAGAGAGAGAAACAGTTGATCTTTCTTTTTTTTAATTAAACTTTTTTTTTAAATGTTTATTTTATTTTTGAGAGAGAGACAGAGACAGAGTGTGAGCAGGGGAGGGGCAGAAAGAGAGGGAGACACAGAATCCGAAGCAGGTTCCAGGCTCTGAGCTGCCGGCACAGAGCCCAACGTGGGCCTCAAACCCACGAAGCGTGAGATCATGACCTGAGCTGAAGTTAGACGCTTAACTGACTAAGCCACCCAGGCACCCCTTTTTGAAAATAATTTTTTTAACATTTATTCATTTCTGAGAGACAGAGAGAGACAGAGCATGAGTGAGGGAGGGGCACAGCGAGAGAGGGACACAGAATCCAAAGCAGGCTCCAGGCTCTGAGCTGTCAGCGCAGAGCCTGATACAGGCCTCGAACCCGTGAACCCTGAGATCATGACCGAAGTCAGACGTTCAACCGACTGAGCCACCTAGGAGCCCCTCGATCTTTATTTTTGGCTTTAAATGTCCCACCTCAGTATTGCCTTAGCTACATATCACAAATTTTGCTGTGCTGTAGTTTTATTTTCAGTCATTTCAGTATATTCAAAAATTTTTCTTCAGGTTTCCTAGAGTCTAGAGATTTTTCTGTTAGCTTTCTGTTACTGATTTCTAGTTTGATTCTGTTGTGACAGGAGAACACACTCTGTGTGATTCCAGTTCTTTTCAATTTGCTGACATTTGCTTCACGGCCTAGGACGTGGTCTATGTTGGTATGTAGCCCGTGGGCACTTATACAAAACGGATGTCTGCTGTTGTTGGGTAGAATGTTCTGTACCTGTGCATTAGATCTTGTTTGTGGCTGGTGTTTTGGGGTTCTTCTAGATCCTTACTTGTTTTCTCTTTTTATTTTTTTTTAATTTTAATGATTTTTATTATTATTTTCTAGTGTTTACTTATCTTTGAGAGAGAGACAGAAACAGAGACAGAGCATGAGTGGGGGAGGGCAGAGAGAGAGAGGGAGACACTGAATCCAAAGCAGGCTCCAGACTCCGAGCTGTCAGCACAGAGCCTGACGTGGGGCTCGAACCCATGAACCATGAGATCATGACCTGAGCCAGAGGCGGATGTTCAACCAAGCCGCCCAGGCGCCCCTTGACTGATTTTCTCTTTAGTTGTTTTGTTGATCGTTGGGAGAGGGATGCTGTGGTTGTGTCTATTTTTCTGTGCGGTGCCACCAGTTTTTGCTCACGTATTTAGAAGCTTTGTTCTTTGGGGCATATACATTTAGGGGTGCTGTGTCTTTTTGGTGGGATGACCCTTTACCGCGATAAGTCTGTGTTGTTGTTGAACTGAATTTTTTGATTTTTTATGCAAATTTTTTTTTTTTTTTTAACCAGTTGTAGTTTTCACATTGTAGGGGGACCAGCAGTGGCAGAGCATCTTGGAAGGAAAGGAAACTCAGTTCACAGGAGGTAGTTTTGCTGCCCTTGGCTCTATTGGACGCAGATTAAGGGAAAGGAAGGGCTGCCTGCACTCCCCTGTGCCCCTCTCTATGGAAAAGCAGGTGGGCATTCCCATCTGCTTGGAATGGTAACATGGCAGAGGCATGGATGGGGATGATTTTTTTAAAAAAAAATTTTAAGAGACAGACACAGAGCATGAGTGGGGGAGAGGGACACAGAGAGAGGGAGAGAATCCCGAACAGGCTCCACACTCAGCATGGAGCCCCATGTGGGGCTCAATCCCATGACCCTCGGATCATGACCTGAGCTGAAAACAAGAGTCAGAAGTTCAACCGAGTGAGCCACCCGGGCGCCCGGGGATGGGGGGCTTTGAAAAGAAAACTTGAAGTTCCACAAAGACATCTTTGCCTATTCCACCTCCAAGACAGACCCAGATTTCATGAGCAATGATGGTTCATAGTTGACATTGAAACGGGGTCCTTAGTTTATCCTTAATTGATGGCATTTCTTGAAACCTTGTTCTAAATTATAGCTTTTGCTAAATATTCATCCCAACGTAGTAATTGATAGTTATGTGAACTAACAGCTTATCTTTAGGGAGGAGGCATAATATCGTTGGCATCTAACACCTGTCTGTGGAATAAATGAATGAACTGAATGGTTTCTTTCCAGGGAGAGTCTAGGTCTGGGGCTAGTCATTGAGATGGTAGCTGAGGACCCAGGAGGAAGTAGACTGCCTTCAACAAGTGGCCCACAAACTCCACAGATAGTGTGGGACCAGGGAAAGGTGCCCAGAGAGGGGGCCCCAGAGTGGAGTCTGGAAAGAGGAGCTCACAGGGCGGGGGTGGGGGGAGCAGGGGGCATGAACATGCTTAACCTGCTCAGGGACGTGAACACCCTAGGCCTGGGGCGTGTTCGTGTGTGTGTGTGTGTGTGTGTATGTGTGTTTAGAGTCCAGTGAGGCTTGAGGTGTAGTAGAGCCTGACATACGCAGCCCACGGCTGCCGCGGCAGAGGAGGGGGCTGTGGGGAGGGAGGCGGCATAGGCCGCCCCCTCTGCTCAGGACACTGAAGATGCATCCTGAATGCCAGCTCATCTCCAAGAACCTCTGCCTCCGCTGAGCGGAAAGCAGACGAGTGTCCTTGGAGGCTCCCCTTAGCATCATCTATCACTTGTGACATGGACCCCTCTTAGCTGGCTGACGTGTCCCCTTGCCCCCTCCTAGGCCAGCCTCTGGGTCTCTGTACCTTCTGGAGGGTGGGTGAGGGGAGGACGGGCAAGGTAAGGCAGGGCCCAGCAGCCTTGGTCCCCCGTGGGGCGGGGTGGGCCTGCGGGGGTGGGCCTGCGGGAGGGAGGCCTCCACGGACCCACAGCCAGGCCCTAAGTGCCCTGCCAGCTGAGTCCTCACCTGAGAAGCTCACTTCTGGGGCCAGGCACCTTCCTGGGCCAACAGGATGGTGACCATGTGGTAGGAAGAGAAGGGGTTCTCTTCCAAGACCCGGTTGTGCAGGGTCTCGGGGCTGCAGGGCCCAGCCTCCTCGCCTGTCTGCCATGGGGACCAAATGATTTTCACCCATATGTGCAAGGCGAAAGAAGACGTGTGTGTGTGTATGTGTGTGTGTGTGGGTGTGTGTCTCCCAACCTTCCCCAAGCCCCTCGGGGTACTGTGGGAGGGAAAGGGCCAGAGCGTTCGAGAAACCCCCAAGCAGCCTGCATGGGTGCTTGAGGGAGCGTGTGCAGAGAAGTGGACCGGCCGGGGAGATATGCTTAAGGAAGCGGCGATCGCCCCAGGAGCTGAATTAGGTGCGGAGGGGTCAGAGGGGCGGAGGCACGGCGGCTCACTCGACTGCTCAGACGCTTGGCAAGAGTGCTTGGTGGCGGGGATGCGTGAGGGAGCCCTGCAAGGGAGGCAGGCCCAGGCTGGAGGAGGCCGGGCCCTTCCGGAGGCTCCCGTGCCATGGTAGGTGGGCTGTTGGGCCCACGGAGCTGCGGGCCTGGGCTCAGCGCGGGGAATCGCAGGCAGTGGGGGCGGGTGCCCGGGGTCAGCGCCTGGGACCTCCTTCCTGCCCGCCCCCTGGGGGCTCCCGGCCACCGCCCTCTCTGCTCCAGCTCCACTCATACCTGACCTTTGCACCGAGTTGACGCACATTCCCTCCCTTGTGGTTGCGACCTTGCTTCCCCTTGACTCTGCCTCCCCGGGTGCACAATCGCTCAGGGCTATTGCTGTCTGGGCCTGTCCCAGCCCGGGACCCTGCTTTCCACATGCGGGCCTTGTGGACACCTCCCACCCACACTGGTTTTTGACCTGTTCCCCTCCGGGGACCGGGGGCTGATCTGTGAACTCAGATCTCCCGGGCACCCCCCATGCAGCAGCCTGAGCCCAGCTTGGGGCCCCCCTGAGAACCCCGCGCCCCCCCCCCCCGGTTGAGTGGACCAGCTGCCTGCGCCGGTCGGCAGAGACGTGGGCCGAGGTTCTGAATCAGGCCTTGCTGCCATCAGGGCACCATCCCCGCGTGCAGTGGGTGAGGCTGCCTCTTTCACAGAAGGTTCTGGGCCCCCCTGGCTCCAATAAGGGGAGGGAGATGGGAGGAGACATGGGAGCACGGTAGCCCCGTGAGGACTGCTGTTGTCGCTGACTGGTGTGTCCACGGACTTTCAGGAGAAACTCCACCTTCCTTCTGAGAGAGTTGGGCTCGCCAATCTCCTACGACACCCATGGTGCACGCCTCTCACACAGCCACTCCTGCCCTGCAAAGTTGGCCCACTGCTGGCTTGGACCCCCCCTCCGAAGGGGCTCACTTGCTCCCCATTAACCTCTTGGCTTCCCCCTGGACTCCTTCTCCGGGCCCCTTCCTCGCTGGCGTCCCTGGCACCCGCTGCTGACCTGCCCCTACCAGGAAGTCGTCTCTGGCCCGGCCAGCGTCCCCGGTTTGTGCTGAGACGCACCTGCTCCCTCTGTGCTCCTCTGGGCCGAGCTCAGACAAGGAGAGAAGGGAGGTAGGGATGGCCGGGCCAGCCAGGTGGGGGGAGGGCCAGTGGGGGTGCCCTCGCCCTTGCCGGCTCCTCACTCTTCCTCGCCAGCTCCTCGTCACGTGCTCCCCGAACACCCCAGCTCCTCTGCCTCCCTTAGGGAGGAGACCCCTGCCACGTTGGACCTCCATGCCTGGTGACCATCAGCTCAGAGGCCAGCGCCCTGAAGGGTGGCCGCAGAGACCTGACCACAGGGAAGAGAATTACGTCCAGGGACAGCAAGGAGCTGGATGGAGCAGGACTTGGTGACGTGTCTCCAAAGAGCTGCAGCCTGTGTGACTTGGAGCAGGACACCCCTTGCCCCCGGGGACACTGTCAGCCATGTCCGTGATTCCCAGGCTACCCCTCAAAGAGGGAGAGGATGCAGCGACCATGCTTCGACGACAGCGGCCCATCGCGGGCTGTCCAGACCATGCTCTGCCCTTGCAGGGACTGTTGGGTCTCCTCATTCATCCATCCATTCGTTTAGTCAACAATAGTGAAGCGTCTGTGAATGGGCCGTGGAGAAAGCTGGGTGACCGATGTCACGGTGCTGACATTCAGGCGGGGCAGCCACACGGTTAGTCGGGTAAAGGGCAAGTTGCCCAAAGCCAGGCACACCTGGGCCCGGGCGCCCTCCCAGAGCCCCTCGGGGCCGGCATGGTCGCGGCAGGCCCCTGACTCTCCAACCCCTGCCCTTTGCTGACTGCAGGGCCGTAGGTGGTAGCGTCTGTGCAGCCATGAGGCCATTCTGGGGCCAGGAGCCCTGCCCCTGGCTCTGTGGTGGGCCTGGCCTCTTCTAGGCCTGCCTGCTCCCAAGGGGAGGGTGTGGGGCTCAGGCTAGCAAGCACCCCTCTGCGGCACCCAGCTCCCACGTGGGAAGACTTGCGGCCTCCTGGTGCCCCGGGATGAACAAACATTCTGTCTCTCTCTCTTGGTTACAACCTTCACTCTTCCTGCCCACAACACTGTCCTGGCTCCCTTCTGCTCCCCCGGTCCCCAGTCAAGGCCACAGATCGTAGAGCTGAAGCCTCAGACGTAGGAACTCGTAGATGGGGCTGCCAGGGCTGCAGGGAGGAGGGTCATGATAGAGAGAGAAGAGAGGGTCGAGGGGGAGCCCCAGAGAAGGCCGTGAGCACCGAACCGTGACCACCGACTTTGGCAACACGGAGGGCACTGACCACCTTGGCCGGAGCTGTGTCGGAGGAGGGTTGGGTGGAAGTTGAATGGGTGGTGGTCTGGGAGCAAGAGGGTGGCGGCTGGAGGGGAGCCCCGTGGGCCCCTGTGCATCCTTCCCCGCGGCCCGCCCTCACAGTCAGTGACAGTGGGCTGGGGATGTGTGCTGGGTCTGGGGCACTTACTGAACGAAGGCTGATGGGCCTTGTCCCCCAGGTCAGGAGCAGACCACATGACATCAAGGGGCTCTGTTCTCACACCCCTGTTTCTCTCCCTGTCGGAGTTCCCGGGGCTGCCCTGACGGATCGCCACGACTGTGGGGCTTACAGCAGCAGAAATGTCTTCTGTCCCAGTCCTGGGGGCCAGAGTCTGAAATCAAGGCATTGGAGGGCCTCTGGAGGCTCTAAGGGGAGATCCTTCCCACGTCTTCCAGCCTCTGGGGGCTCCGGGAGTCCTTGGGCTGGCAGACATCACTCCCATCTCTGCCTCTGTCTTCACACAACTTTCCTTCCGCTCCTCTTCTGCCTCTTGTAAGGCCGCTTGTCATTGGATTTAGGGTCCACCGTGGTAATCTAGGAGGATCTCATCGCCAGATCCTTAATTTCATCACACCTACAAAGGCCCTTTGTCCTAATAAGGCCACATTCACAGGTCCTGAGATGTGCACGTACCTTCTGGGGGCCACCATTCACGCCACCCCCCCCCCACCGTGTGCCCCAGTCTCAGGCACCCCCACTTCTGAGGACAATGGCTCATGGGGGTCCCACGTGCTTTGCAGCCGTTTCCCACCCTGGCTACAGGGAGCTGAGTGTCCTCCCTCTCCCTGTGATGTAGCCGTTGTCCAGCACGCAGGCAGACCACAGAGTGGCCTAGGCGTGTCCATGGCTGGGCATGCGCACAGGTGGGTGTCCGGGAGAGGGGTCGGCACTGGGGTGGGCTCGTGGGAAAGGGCCGGTGCCCCCGAGGAGGGACTGGTCTCAGATGGGGGCGACCGGCCATCGGGAGAGACAGGAGGAAGCAAGAGGCAAGCAGCGCGGGGAGGGGGGCGCGATGGATTCTGTTTCCTCCGCAAAATCTGAGGCATGGGCTGTGGCAGGGGCGGGCCGAGGAGTGTGCAGAGCAGAGGGATGACCCTCGGAGCCCTTGAGCAGTTTGGAAGAGGGAACGGCCACATCTTGAGGACCATCTCGTACGCCTCCCTCCATCCTGCCACCAAACCTTGGCTCGCGAGGTTGCCCGAGCCAGCGGCCCTTGCGGTTCCAGCCTGTTTCAGTGCTTCCTTTGCAAGACCAGGGTTCTGTTCTCCCCACCCCCTCCTCTCTCCCCATCCTTGAAAATTATGCAGCTACATAAATGCCATTCACAGCGAAGCCATGCAAGCCACGGTTACTTTTCTTCTCTGCACAGCATTTTGTTTTCCCAGGAGTTAATAATTGTCCTTCGGCTGGCTGTTTGCTCAGCTTCCCGTGCACTTATCCCTAATTCAACCCTAGACTCGTCCTGGCGTGTAAATGTTCTCTCAAGACGTTCAAACCACCAGGCATTCTAGTAATTTCTTCTTAAAGAAAATCTGCGGCAGAGCCAAAATCTGACCGGCCCGCCGGCTGTCTAGCTGCCTGTGCCCCTGTCCCTGCGCACAGCCGGCGTCCCCCGTCTTCCCGTGCCATTTCCCAGGGAACGCGCCCCCACGCTGCAGCCCCCGGTCCCTGCCCCCGCCACGTTGGAACTCTCGGTTTCCCCACCCGCCACGTTGGAGTCCTCGATTTACGGTCAATTTTCCTTTTTTGTACAATGAGCGTGTGATTATGGACTGCTTGTGTAAAGTTTAAAAGATGTGTTTTCAAAAAGCTAGACTGGAGATCAGGAGCGCTGGGGTTGAGGCCCGGCTTAGACTCTGCTATTCCGTGTGGCCTTGAGCAGGCCTCTCCCTCCCTCACTCTTGCTTCCATTATCTATAGAACCACAGGTTTAGACTGGGGTTACTCATTAATCCTTCATTTATTCATTCAACAGACATTGGTTTAGCAGTGGCTCTTAAGAAAACTGTTTATCATGGAAAATGTCAACCTTAAACAAAGGGAGAGAGAATCGTTAATGGAGGCCTGGAGACCCCGGAGACTGATCAGCCAGTGTCAACAGTTATCAACAATTTGCTTGCATTTTTCGTGTATATATACCCTTCTTTGTGTCCTGGAGGGTTTTTTTTTTTGTTTTTTGTTTTTGGAATTTACTGTTTTGAAATGTTAGCTTCACAGGAAGTTGTCCCCCAAGCATCGGCATCTTGCACACCCAGCAGATGACATCGGTGTCCTCCCAGAGCCGCTCAGGTGGCACGTGTGCACGCGCTTGTGTGCACACGTGTGCATCTCTACAATGTCATCGTGTGTGTAGGCCCGTGTCACAGCACTGCCATCAAAGGGTAGCCGGTCCATCACCACACAGATCCTTGCACTACCTCTTTATAGATGCGGATTTTTAAAAAATGTTTATTCATTTTTGAGAGAGAGGGAGACACAATCCAAGGCAGGCTCCAGGCTCCAAGCTGTCAGCACGGAGCTCGACGCGGGGCTTGAACCCATGAGCCGGGAGATCATGACCTGAGCCGGAGTCGGACGCTTAACCAACTGAGCCGCCCGGGTGCCCCAGATGTGTATTTTTGTTTTAAAGAAACTGCCAAACTATTTCCCAGAACGGCTGCCCCACGTCCTCACCAGCATTTGCTATTGCTCCATTTTTATTTTAACCGCTCTGATAGATGCACGGTGATACTGCCCTGTGCTTGTGATTTGCGTTTCCCTGAGGGCTAATGATATTGAGCACATTTTCATGCCCCTATTTGCCACTTTCACGGCCTCTTTGGTGAAATGGTTTTTGTTTGTTTTCGAAGTAGATTCTTGGCCTCTTTGCTGTTGAATTCTGCCCATCCTTTTCATTTATACCCCTCCTACCCTTTTCCATGGCGTGTTTTTTTAAAAAAAATGAACTTTACCTTTACAGAAATGGTACTAAGATAGTATAGAGAGTTCCTGGGTACTCCTCACCCTTGCTTAACTCAAGTCCAGACTTCATTCAGATCTCACCAGTTTTTCTACGAATGTTTTTCTTTCCTGTGTGTGTGTGTGTTTTAAACAGGACCTCACATTGCTTTTCGTCTGGAGCGTTTTCAATTTTTTTAATGTTTATTTATTTTGGGGAGAGAGAGACAGAGTATGAGCGGAAGAGGGGCAGGGAGAGAGGGAGAGCACAGAGCCCGACGTGGGGCTTGAACTCACAGACCGCAAGATCGTGACCTGAGCCGAAGTCAGACGCCCAGCCAACTGAGCCACCCAGGCGCCCCAGAGCATTTTATTTTTTTTAATTTAATTTAATTTAATTTAATTTAATTTAATTTAATTAAAAAAATTTTTTTTAAATGTTTTCATTTATTTTTGAGACAGAGACAGAGCATGAGCAGGAGAGGGGCAGAGAGAGAGGGAGACACAGAATCTGAAGCAGGCTCCAGGCTCTGAGCTATACGCACAGAGCCCGATGCGGGGCTTGAACCCACAGATTGTTAGATCATGACCTGAGCCGAAGTCAGACGCTTAACTGACTGAGCCACCCAGGCGCCCTGCCCCGGAACATTTTAAAATAAATGCTAAAGGTCATGTCATTTCACATACAAACACCTGTGGATTTCTAGCAGATAAGGGCTTCTAAAAACAACCCCACAATGTCATTATCACACCTAATGATTGATACTAAAAATAAGTCCTTAATGTTACCTAATACATGCTTCTCTTGATTGTCTCAAAGATGCCTTTTCATAGTGGTTTGTTCAGATATGAATGCCACCAAGTTCCATACTTACAATGGGGCTGGGGCCCCTGGGTGGCTCAGTCGGTTAAGCATCCGACTTCTGCTCAGGTCATGGTCTCACGGTTCGGCAGTACGAGCTCCTCATCGGGCTCTGCACTGGCAGCATGGACCCTGCTTGGTGTCCTCTGTCTCTCTCTGCCCCTTCCCCGCCCACTTGCGCACTCTCTCAAAAAAAGACACTGAAAAAGTAGAATGGGGTTGATATGCCTCTTATGTCTTAAAATCTAGAACAGCTCCTTTCTCCGCTTTTCCATGTCATCTATTTGTTGGAAAACCTAGTCCTTCATCATAAGCTTACAAACAGACGGGTGGTTTTCTGATTCGATCATTCTTCGTGCATTTCCCACTTGCGATTTGGTAACGGAAGAACTTTCCCTCATCAACTATTTGCTTAGCATGAAATACAGGTAATCCAGGAAAAGCCAGATAAATGCATGAGCCTTATTTCTGTTTATTACCCTTCGAGTCATGACTCGGTCCCCTTGCAACTTCCAGAATGACCACTCATTAAGAACGCCCGAACTTTCACGTACTGGCTATGTGTCTGCTGTTGCCATTGTACTTCATTTTGATGTTCAGATGGTGCTGCCTGTGGCCTGTGGGAGCTCCTTCAGGGTGGCTCCCAGGTCCCCCTGATGGGGCATTAGTAGTCTGAGGCCTTCTTCACTTCCTGCCACGGCAGAATGTCCCAGGCTCGTTTTGTACATTTGTTGCCCCACACCTGGACCGCAGCCCGTCTGCACAGGGTCCCAGTTCCTGTTTGAAGGAAAGGATATTCAGAAAGACCACACCTAAGTGCTGCTGAGTACAAGTAAGATTGTCTTGTAGTTCTTTGTCTCCTTGAGATATATCCCATTAGGCATGTGCAGTTAAAATTCTGTGTTTAAAAAAAATTTTTTTTACATTTATTTATTTTTGAGAGACAGAGTGAGCAGGGGAGGGGCAGAGAGAGAAAGAGACACAGAATCTGAGGCAGGCTTCAGGCTCTGAGCTGTCAGCACAGAGCCCAACGCGGGGCTCGAACCCACGAACCATGAGATCATGACCTGAGCCGAAGTCGGACGCTTAACCGACTGAGCCACCCAGGCGCCCCAAAATTCCACGTTTTTGAGACACTCGCAATACTTCTTGTTTTGCACAGCTAATGCCAAAACGGTTACATGGTTATGTTCACTTGTTTCTGTTTGTTTCTGACTCTTAGGGGTTGCTTTGGTTTCCTTTTTGATTTTCTTAATTATAGAAATGTTTTTCATGAACCAATATTTGTATATTTATATCCCCTGATCTCTTACACAGATATTATTGTATACTGTACTGTGCCTTGCTTTCGGATGTAGCATTATACCCTGCAGACCTTTCAGGGGGTATACGGAGCTCTTCTGTATCCCTTTATCCAGCCACACACTGCTCTAAGGGGCAGGCCTGGCAGAGCTGACTCAACTAGGCTTGAGTGATGGACATGACTGGTTTCCAGTCGTTTGTCATTCCTGAGAAGTCCCTACTCTTGACAGGTCTGTAAGTATCCCTCCCTGTCTCTCCCCTTCATTAGTTCAACACATGCAGAGTGCTGGCCATATGCCAGACATGGGCCAGGCTCCCCAGATGTAGTGATCATGGTGAGGACTGCTGGTTGCTTCCCCCACGTCTGTTTGCCTATCCTTCTCAGGCAACGGATTCATAGCCAGGCCCATGACTGCCTGGATAAACGTTATACTTCTGAGCCTCCTTTACAGCTGCTTGTAGCCGCACGGCTGGCCAGCTCTGGCCAGCGAAATTTAACTGGAAGTCTTGTATAGCACCTCCTGGGAAAGTCCTGTCAGAGATGCTGGTATTCTCTTGTTCACTCCTTCCTCTGTTCTCTGCCTCATCTTTGTTCTGGTGTGATGGTTGGAGCTCTAGCGGCCATCTCGGATCAAGGCAGGGAAGGCCACACCCTAGAGATTAGTGAGTTGGAATGACCTGGAAGGACCTTTGAACCCTAATGATTTTGTAGAATATCCATCCTAGACCTGAGTGTTTTACCTCAGGATGTCGTAAATACACACGACAAATAAATGTCTTCTTTTTCCTTTTTGGCTTTTTTTTTCAGTTTATTTACTTATTTTGAGAGAGAGAGAGAGAGAGAGAGAGAGTGAGCGAGGATGGGACCAGGGCAGGAAGAGAGGGAGAGAGAGAATCCCAAGCAGACTCTGCCCTGTCAGCACAGAACCTGACATGGGGCTCGAACTCACAAACCGTGAGATCATGACCTCAGCTGGAGTCAGACACTTAACCTATGGAGCCACCCAGGTGCCCCTAAATGTCTTCTTTTTTAAAAAAATTTATTTATTTATTTTTAAGTAATCTCTACACCTACATGTGGCTTGAAATCCCAACCTTGAGATCAAGAGTCACATGCTTTACCGACTGAGCCAGCCTGTTCCCCCCAAATAAATGTCTTCTTTGGCTAAGCCACCATTATAATGAGTTTTTTTCTCATGTGTGTAGCTAAACCTAATCCTAACAGACAGATGAAAAAACAAAACAGATGTGGTCTCTGATATTATCTAGCAGGGGGACAGCCATCTACTGACACATCTAATAGGTAAGTGTGTAATTATTATTGCAAAGTATCTATGAAAGAATGCTGTTACAAGGCCACCCCTCAACAAAAAACTAAGACTGAGAGAAAGATTCGTCTTAGATGGATGTATCCAGAATTTTGCAATCAGAAAACCAAAAAGGAAGCTGTTCTTATGTTAGCGTGGGTGTAAGTTTTGTGACATTTCAAAAGATATGAGTTAATTTGTTTCCTTCAGTATTATAAACTAGGTACTCTGAATGACCATTCTGAAGAAAATAACCGAAATTGCTGAATAAAAGATTTAAAAATCATCCTCTTAAATGCACCAGTGAGATGGTGAAAAAGTTAGGAATCCTAGAGTCCAAAAATTAAGTCAAGACAGGCACCTAGAGAGGTAAATAGAACACGGAGGCCAACTTTCATCCTGAGGGCATTTGTGGACCCCGGTGACCTTAAGCTTCAGTTTTCATGGCCTCATGGATTGTGGGGACAGAACACAAAGCCCAAGTCTTGCAAAATCGGAAGCCTTCATGCACCTCCCCCCACTGCATGAAGGAGGGACATAAAAGGTTATGTCCTCGCTGGAAGGGTGAACTCGAGATACTGACCACCACTGCTTTATCCACCAGACCTCAAGGAGAGTGGCTTATTTCCAAACCTGGCATGAGAGGGAGGAGAAGAGATCTGCTGGGCACATTTCTGTTCATAAGCAAGGAGCATGTGGATTTGCAGCTAGAATTAGAACACCTAGGTAGTCTGTAAACTCCCCACACTGAGACTTCAGTTTAAAATGGTTCTGGGTTGGAGGGACTCCAAAATATCACCAGAAGCCCATACAAATGCTCTTTGAAGGAATCCCCCTTCAATCTAGGTTTCAAGGCATTCTCACTATGAACCTCTAAGAAATGAAAATATCCAGTCAGAGAACCTAAACACACGAATAAAAAAGGGAACAGAACCCCCTGAGGGAGTTATAAAACAATAAAACCCCGAAAGACTTCAGATGATGGGATTATCAGACACAGAGGATAAAATAAGTATGTTTAGTATGTTCAGAGAAATACAAGAAGAGATTGAAAACATAATAAAGGGAAGAATTCTATAAGAAAAAACCAAATATATGTGAAAAAAGCAAATGATACTGCTAAAGGTGAAAAATAAAATAATCGAGTGTAAAAATTCAGAGAAGGACTTCCATTCCTGGTAATGAGAAATTAGTTAATTCATGCCTACCTCCTGATGGGGACAATTAGAAAAGCTGGAAAAATATAAAAATCACCTCCTTGAAGGCATCACAGAGAAGAAAGAGGATGTAGAATTTCCAGTCCATGATACAGAGAACAGGAACTGAAGAAGGTGAAGCCAGTGCTTGGAGCTAATTATCCTCTGAGGGTGTCTGCAGAGTCTAGAATGGGTGGGTTGGAGACCGCAGAGGGCTATCGATAGCTACATGTGGCTAGAAGGAGAGGCACTGGAATCTAAGACATGCCAAAGAAATACTCTGGTGCATCTTCTTCATTTTAATTGGGACTCTGAAGCTGCTCCCAAGGAGTAAGGTGATCCAGAAATAGAAAGAGTCTCCTAGGATTAAGTAGCTTTTTATCCTCTTAATCCCTGAAGCTGGATTAGGATGATCCTAGATTGCTCGCAGAAGCCACATTGTGTTCAGAAGCTTACAAAGCCAAGTGGAATCTTCTCTGGAGGAAGATAACATCATTCTCACCCTCAAGTTATTGCTACAAACATATTTTCAATTACAGTGTTCAGCAAACAATAAAAACAAATAGACATATGAAGAGAGAAGGCAATAGGAGTGAAAAACAACAGAAATAAAACAACAGAAATAACAGACAATAGAAAAAGACCCATGGTGGCTCCAGACATTCGAATGATCAAATATAAACTTTAAAATAACTAAGTACACATTATCCAAAGATATAAATGAGAATATTGATAATTATGGCAGAAGACTAAATCTATAGAAAAGAGCCATTTGAAAATCTAGAACTAAAAATGACTGTAACCAAAATTAAGAAATGAATGGATAGGCATAATAGCAGTGTATGTGCAGCTGAAGAGAGTATCAGTGGACTGGAAGATAAATCGGAAGGAACTATCCAGAATGAAGCAGGGAGAGATGAAGGGATGGGATTTTTTTTTTAAAAAAGTGGAAAGAGACAGAGGATACAGTAAAATCTAGCATATGCATAATTAGAGTCCCAGAAGACAAGGAAAGAAAAAAATGGGACCCAAGCAATATTAAAAAACATGATGGTTGAGAATTTTCCAAATCTCAGATTAATCTCAGATTAAAGATGGCTTAGAAACTCCATGCAGAATAAATGAAGAGAAATGCCCAGCTAGGGACATCAGGGCAAAATAACCAAAAACCAAATTATTTAATTGTGAAATGTTGAAAGCTTTACATTTGAGATCAGGTACAAGATAAGGCTACTGGCTAACACCAGTTCTATTTGGTATTGTACTGAGTCCCTGGCCAGTGCAACAAGGCAAGGCAAGGCAAGGCAAGGCAAGGCAAGGCAAAAAAAAAAAAAAAAAAAAAAAAAAAAAAGATTTAGAAATAATTTGCAGATGGCATAATAGTTTATGTAAAAAAATCCCCAAAACCTAAAGGTAAATTATTCAAATTATTAAGAAAACTTAGCACAGCTTCTGAATATAAAATAAATATATATCATTAACAGAGACATAGTTTATGTTATGAAAGACAGTGAAAGAAAAAAACAATAAAAATATATGCTATGTTTATGGGTTGCAACACATAATTTTTTTCCTTTTAACTTTCTTAAACATAATTTTAAATTTATAAACAGTTTACAAGAATAATAGAAATAAATATAAAGGGACGTCTCCAACTTGATAAAAGGCATGTATGAAAAACTGATAGATAACATTATACTTAATAGCGAAAGACTGAAAACTTTCTCCCTAAGAACGGAACAAGACAAAAGTGTCTGCTCTTATCACTTCCAGTTATCATTGTCCTGGACATGGTAGTCAGGGAGATTATGCAAGAAAAAGAAATAAAAGCTATCCAGATTGGAAAGGAAGAAGGAAAACTCTGTGTTAAAAAGGATGACATGATCTCATATGTAGAAAGTCCTAAGAAATCCACTAAAAAATGATTAGAACTAATAAATGAGTTCAACAAGGTTGCAGGATATAAGGTCAATGTCCAGAATGGCAAGGCTGGTACAACAGTATATTGTTTAAGGGCATTAAAGAGGATCTAAATAAGTAGAGAGACATTCCATGTTCATGGATCAGAGTATTAATATTAAGATGGCAACACTTTCCAAATTGATTTAGATTCAATGTAATGCCGATCAAATTCCAGCTGGTACTTTTGCAGAAATCGATAAGTCAATCTTAAAATTCACATGGAAATGCAAGGGATCCAGAATAGCCAAGACAATCTTGAAAAAGTACTGTAATAGAACTGAGAGTCCGGAAATAAAACTTGACATTTATGGTCAATTAATTTTTCAACAAGGGTGCCAAGACGACTCAATGGAGAAAGAATGGTCTTTTCAACAAATGGTGCTAGGACAACTGGATATCCACACACAAAAGAGTGAAGTGGACCCCTACCTTACACCACACACACATAGTAACTCTAAATGGATCAGAAACCTAGATGTCAGAGCTAAGATTATAAAACTCTTAGAAGAAAGTTAAGTGTAAATCTTCCTGACCTTGGATCAGGCAATAGTTTCTTAGATATGACACCAAAAGCTCAAGTGATAAAAGATAAACTAGATAAATCGCTGCAAATGATACTATCAAGAAAGTGAAAGGGCAATCGGCAGCAATGAGGGAAAATACTTGGAAATCATATATCAGCTATGGGACTTGTATTTAGAATATATGAGAACGCTTGGCAACTGCACAATAAAAAGATAAATGACCCAATTCTGAAAATGGGCAAAGAATCTGAACAGATATTTCTCCAAAGATATGCAAGTGGCTAATGAGCACATGAGAAGATGCTCAACATCACTAGTCATTAGGGAAATGCAAAACCCAAATCATCATGAGATCCCACTCCACACCCACTGGAACGGCTGGAATCAAAAAGACAGACAGAACATATTAGCGAAGATGTAGACAAATTGAGATGCTCATACGTTGCTGGTGGTGCAGCTGCTTTGGAAAAGCTTGCAGTTTCTCAACATGTTAAACACAGAGTTTCCACATGACCCAGCAATTTCATTTATAGGGATAGTCCCAACAGTGAATTGTACGGCAATGTGAATTATATCCCAATATAAACTGCTAAAAACAGAATAGTGGATAGATTCTTCTATACCCTTCATACATATTTCCCAAATGTTGACATTTTATTGTGTTTGTTTCATTCCTGTCTCGGTATATCTACACCCTCACCCCCCAGTGCTCCCCTACATCAACATATTTACTTTCTGGATCTTTCGAATCAATTGAGACATTATGCTCCTGTGTCTCTAAAAACTTCAGTGTGTATTTCTTGAACACAAGGAACGTTCTCTTATTGAACCGCAGTACAGTTACCAAAATCAGGAAATTAATGTTCATACAATACTATAGCATACAGACCTCATGCAGAGTTGGCCAATTGTCCCAATAGTGTCCTTTTTAGAAAAGGAGCCCCTCTTTTTTAAATTTATTTTTCATTTTAAATTTACATCCAGTGAGTTAGCATATAGTGCAATAATGATTTCAGGAGTAGGATCCTCTAGTTCCATGGCAAGATTTCATCCTTTTTGATTACTGAGTAATATTCCATCACATATATGTGTGTGTGTGTGTGTGTATATATATATATATATATATATATATATATACCACATCTTGTGGTATATGTATGGATATATGGATATATATGGATATATGAATACCCATTCATCAGTCGATGGACACTTGGGCTCTTCCATACTGTGGCTATTGTCGATAGTGCTGCTATAAACATGGGGGTGCATGTGTCCCTTCGAAACAGCACACCTGTATCCCTTGGATAAATACCTAGTAGTGCAATTGCTGGGTCATAGGGTAGTTCTATTTTAAGTTTTTGAGGAACCTCCACACTGTTTTCCAGAGCGGCTGCACCAGTTTGCATTCCCACCAGCAGTGCAAGAGGGTTCCCCTTTCTCTGCATCCAGAAAAGGAGCACCTCTGATCACACCTTACATTCAGTTGTCATATTTCTTTAGTATCTACTTTCAGTCTGGAGCGGCTCTTTGATCCTTGCGTTTTATGACATTGACATTTTTCAAGGGCACAGGGCAGTTATCTTGTAGCGTGTCCCTCTGTTTGGGTTTGTCTGATGTTTTCTTACCATTAGATTCAGGTTTTGCACTTTTGGTAGGAATGTCAGATCTGGAGGCACACAATGGCGGTTTGTTCCATTATTGGCGATGGTGTCTTTGATCACATGGTTCAAATGATGTCTGCCAGGTTTCCCCACTATCAAGTTGCTATTATTTTCCTTTTGTGGAGAGACATTTTGAGACTATTTAAACATCCTGTTTCTCATCATACTTTCACCTACTACTTTTTTAATCCATTGATCATTTTGGCTTGAATCAATCGTTACTATCATGGTTGCCAAATGGAGATTTTCCAGTTCCATCATTCCCTCTACACTTATTATTTGGCTTTCTACTGTGAGGAAGAGCCTCGTTTCTCCCCGTTGACTTACTTATTATATCAATGGAGAGTCATAGATTTCTTACCTTCTGGAAGAACAAGATGTTCTAAGCTCCTCCAGACTTTTCCTGTCCCCCATTCCTAGAACCAGCCATTTATCCTAGCATTCCTAGTTCAATCTGACTGAATGAGTAATTGCTCCTAGAGACCTATTGGCAAATCACACACACACACACACACACACACACACACACACACACACTATATATATATATATATATACACACACACACACACACTATATATGTATATATACACACACACACACATTTATTAAAAACTGTACAGGTGCTTCTACATATATGTATGTACACTTCCACACATTTCTTTTAAAATTTTTTAACGTTTATTTATTTTTGAGACAGAGAGAGACAGAGCATGAACGGGGGAGGGGCAGAGAGAGAGGGAGACACAGAATCCGAAACAGGCTCCAGGCTCTGAGGTGTCAGCCCAGAGCCCGACGCGGGGCTTGAACTCACGGACCCGCGAGATCGTGACCTGAGTCAAAGTCGGACGCTTAACCGACTGAGCCACCCAGGCGCCCCTTCCACACATTTCTATCATCATCCATCCATCTGTCCGTCCATCCATCCATTTATCTTCACGAGTTTGTACTGACACCTCTAATTCCATGTTCTTTCTAGCCTTCTTGCCACTTGCTTATTTCTAACTTCTTTCTCTGTCACTGAGAAAGCTGACTCCCATCATCCACACTATATGTATTTGTTCAACCCTAGAAGGCTCAGAAAACAGTCTCAGAATTGTAACCTCATGTCTCCACAAGAAAGGAAACTATTCTCTAGAGTTCAATATTTGTTTCTTTCTCTTTTTGTCTTTAGCTTGAGGACATATTGTCCAAGGACACCATTGAAAATTACCTGGGTTAGTTCTTTTCTTCCCCTTCAGGGTGGTCATGGTATTGTTTGATGTATGACTTCGTCCATTTGTGTTTCCCTTTTGGAAAATTCCCTGCAAACTTGTGATTTCATTTATTAGAGGTAATTCGACGTTCAGTTGCTCTCTGTCTTCTAGTGATGCTGAGGCCATGGGTTTTGTGTGGTTTTATTTGTTCTTGTTTTTTTTTTTTTCATTGATTTTTGTTTGGAAGCTATGTTGAGAGTTTTGCCATTATCTTGGTTACTCAGAATTCTCCAAAACAATCGATGTTTTGAACATGCCAATTCTCTTCCATTTGATTTATACATTGGATTATTCTAAAGCTACTGCATTTAAGATGATGTGGTGTTGGCAAAACGATGGGCAAATCGACCGAAGGGACAGAATAGAGAATGTGGAAGCGGACAAAGCATGTGTAGAAACTCCATTTATGCCAAAGCTGGTGCTGCAGTTCAAGGGTGGGGGGGAAGGGGACGTTTTTGAGTATATAAAGCTGGGGCAATTGGTTATCCGTATGGCAAATAGAGTCTGACGACACAAGGTGTTGGCAAGCCTGGGGAGCCGCAAGAAAACTCGGATACTGCAGGTGGGCCTGGGCACTGGCGCGATCACTTGTCATTCCGCGGAAAAGGGGGAGCACACGTTTCCTGTGGCGCAGGGACTTCCCCCTGGATGTAATTACGAGAGAAACTTGTGCTGTTTGTACCGTCACAGGAGGCGGAAACAGCCCCACTGCCCTTGAAGCCGACAAGGGGACTGAACTGCTGGAGGTTAAGAGTTAGTCCCCCAAGGGAACAGAATAGAATGCTCAGAGGACGGACGGATTCCAGCTCTCATGGAGCAGCACGGATGAGTGTTGGGAATCTCGAGCTCGGTGGGAAAGCGGGTTGCAGGAAAATACAATGAACATGATGCCATCTACATAAAGTTCAAATCAGGCAAAACGAATCAGTGCGTTGTTTGGGGTTTTGCACACAAACGTGGTGAAACCGGGGGAAAAAAAGTACGGGGGCCGGTAAAGGCAGCATTCAAGAAAGAGGTCACCTCTGAAACGGGGCGAGGGCAGTGGGGGGACGAGGAGGGGCACTCAAGGTCCTTCACAGGTAACATCACCTTTCTTTTCCCAAGCTGGGTGCAGCGTACACAGACGTGCATGGTGTTGTTCTTCACACTCACGCCTGTTCTGAAAATATTCTTTGTGTCTTCTCGGTACCTAAAAGAAACAGTTTTAAACACGGAGAGTTCCGCTGAATGACCCGTGGAGAGGCACTGCGATCCAGTTGTGGCCGGGAACCTCGGAAGCAGCCCTCAGGCTCTGGTGCCTCGCTTCGGAACAGGGCCCGGTGCTCTGACCCCCAGGTCTCGGTCACGTCAGCCAGCCGGAGGCACTGGTCGGGTGGCACCCTGTGCTTAGTGCACTGAAGTACTTCCTGCCTCAAATGGTCCCCACCCGCAGATCGCCCCAGCCTCGCCTCCTGGGGGGGCCTCCTGCCCCCATCCTGTTTCCATAGCCAGCACTCCCTCTCGGGATCCCGCGAGCAGCCACCCTACCCGGGCCGGGCCGGGGGGTCAAGTGCAAGGAACATTCCTGCTGCCCCCGCTGTGCAGCCAGGCCCAGCACCCCCACTCTTGGAGGAGAGAAGACTCAAGGTTACCTCCGCCCACCGGATCCATTAGCCAGTTTGCCTAATGACTGGTTGGTCTCATTACCGGGTCACCTCCAAGCCTGAATTTGGAATTCAAATGAAGGAGTTTATTTTCACCTTTTATTCTAACAGTGACTCTGGCGTAATCAGTTCTCTAATGATCAATTTGCCTAATTAAAAAAAAAATTAAGCATTTTGAAATCAATTCACCGAAGGCCCTTCTGTGTGCGTGCTGTGTTTCCAAGGATTGCTTCACAGCTGGGTTACGGGTACTCCGTCTCCTGGGTGCTCTTTTCCCCTTTCCTTCAAAAAGAGCCGTGTCTAGCTGCCCTGGGGTCTCCACGGCGCAGCGTTTCCTAGAGCTGCCCGTCAGTCCTTGCACTTGGCATTGCCTCGCCCTGGCTGCGCCCTGGGGCGCTGGGCGCACAGCTGACGTGGGCGCTCACTGCAGCCACGCCACGCCACCAGTTTTGTCCCAGGAAGGGGCAAGTGGGACGGCCAAATTCACAAAGAAAATGGGACCGGGAAACACAAAGTGTACAAAATATGTTAATAAAACGTACTTATGCTTCGAACGAAACAACCTTAGAAAAAGATCTTTATACCAAAAGGCAAAAAAGTCCTTGAAGTATTCCAGAGAGGACAAAATAGAAAGGGACAAATATGCCGGGTGTCGTCCTGGCTTCTCATGGCCTCTGGCCCCAACGGCTCTGCTGTCACTGGCCCTTGACCCCGGACAGGTCACACCAGCCTCCTCCCGCGTAAAATGGGGCAAGAACAGTGTGTCCTTCAGAGGAGGAGTAGGCGAGTTAATCCAGTAACTGTTTGCTGTGGAGGGGCCTGGGGATCCACGTTAACTACTATAGAAACATGGATTAAAGCAAGCTGCACTGAGAGGAATGCTTTGTTTTCCTCCTTTGTTGTTGGTTTTAATCCTTAAAATGCCGAAAAGTTGGGAGCAAATAAGGCCCAGATGCAGGTGCAGGGCCCAGTTTGATGGGGGCCCTGAGCCCTGAGGCTGGGGGCAGGGTAGGGGCCTCTCCAGCCCCCAGGTAGCTTCCAGGGCGCCCCACTTCCTCCCTGTGATTCCTTCTGGCCCCTTCCCTCGGCCTGGAGAACTCCACCCAGACTTCTAGATCCTTCTCCTCCTTTAGTACCCTCCCCTGGAAGCTCCCTTGAGCCCTCACTCCCTGTGAGCCTCCACCACCTTTGGGGGGCAAGGCCTCCTCTGCTGCCCACACAGAAGCTCTTAATGGTTTAGTCTGGGGAGAAGGACCCCTTGCTCTCTTGGAAGACCCACTTCTGGGCTGCCTTCCAAGCAGGAAGTCAGGTATGGGGAGCGCGGTCTAGGCTGGGCTTGTGAGTGGGGTGCCTGCCTCTGCCCTTTTCCCCGTCTGCTCTGCCCGTGGGGCTTTCTGGAGAAAGGAGGCTTCTCCGAAGAGCTGCCCGGTCGGGCCGGGAGGGACTGAGTGTGTGTGCTGGGAAGGAAAGTCTGAGGCACCCGTACCCCAGTTCCCCTCTATGCTGGCAGCAGGCAGCCTGGGCCCAGAGGGCTGAGATCGGAGTGCGGAGTGCAGCCCAGGCGGCTGTCCTTGCAGGGGGCAGTCACCTGGGGGGTGAGCTGTGCATGCGGCCAGGGCCCAAAGACGGAAGGGCTTGCCGGCCTTAAAGGATCCTTAGCAAAGAGGGGCCTGAGCCCACCCCGGGAAAGGAGCGACCCCCTTGGCAGAAGCCACGGACGAAGATGGGGCACCCTTCCCGCTTCGACCTTGGGCCGGGGGCGCAAGACCAGGCCTGCCCGCCTCAGCAGAGGCCAGCGGTGTTGGGCAGGGAGGGGAACTCAGAGCACTCTGTCTCTATTCCGCTCCATTCCAGTCGTGGGGATGGGGAGGGGGAGTTTCGAATGGGATGCGAATCTGGGCTGAATCTGGGCTGAATCTCTCAAAAGAGCCAGCAAAGTTCATCGTCAGGGGTGAGGGAGTGGGGGTCGGGAAGTGCCAGAACACGCCTGACTAGCGTCAACGAACCGTATCCTCAGTTACACCAGCACGAAAGGTCTGGAATGGTAGGTGGAGCCCCAGGAAGTGCCAGAGGGGCTGCAGGCCCAGGTATGATGCCTGTTTCCGGTCTCCGTCCTCTCCAGATGGGGCCAGCGGTGGGCCTTCGCTGGGGGCAGTGGCCTCTCCCGGAAGGCAGCCAGACGGGGGTCTGGGGGCAGAGGGCAGCCCCCCAAAGGACTCTCCTTTCCACAAGCCAAGCCAGGTTGACTGGCAGCCCCAGACACATTTCTCATGACTGAGGCTATGGGGGCAGGGTGGGGAGACACTCAGTGTAGACCCCAAATCACTGGGCTGTGGTTTCAGGACGAACAGCAGGGCAGAGGTGAAAGGGTCCCTGAGTCAGCATAGGGGCAGCCTGTAGGTTTGGGGACCAGAGGGGCTCACCACCTGGGCTGTGCAGGCCTACAGGGCATCCCTGGACTCTTGGAGAACAGACGTGGCTCAACAGGAGAGCGGCGGCCCCCGGGGCCCCTGGCTGGGACCTGCTAGCAATGTCCTAAGGCTCCAAATGTCAGGGCACAAAAGAGCTGGAGCTCAGAGTCTGTCGCGCTGTGCCCGCTGGGGACCCCCAAGACCTTCTTGTGTGGGTAGCATGGCCTAAGGGCTCTCCGGTCTCGCTCCGTTTCTCTGGCCAGAAGAGAAGAGGGCTTCCCCTGTCCCGGGAACCCACGACCGGTGCCCCAACCACCCGCACGTTCTGCCAAAGCATGTTTTAGCTTTCACATTCTTTGATTTTGTTTTTTCCTGTGTAGTCTCTCTTCAAGGCCTCCCGACCCGTGTGCTCGAGGAGCGCATAACGCCCTGACATTTACTCTCTGGCTGCAGGACCTGTGGGACCAGGGTTTCTTTTTTTCCACCCGGCTCTCCTTTGGCCCCCGTCAGCTGCGCATCCCGGCGGCACCAGCATCCCGTTGCAGGAAATGGCTTCCACCAAGCTGTCTGCCTGGTAGCGGAGTGGAAACCATGGCAACAGGAAGCTGGGAGGATCTTCCCCTCACCCCGAAGAAAGGGCAGCCTATTTCTGGGACCTGAGCCCAGTTATTCACTAGTTCTGGATTTTGCCGTGAATTTCAATTCTGGAGAGCTGGCACCGAGGGTGCCGGGCCTGAGTTTGACGGGGCTGGAGAGGTGACGCGCTCCCCTCCTTTCTCTGAAGGCCCCAACCTTCCAGGCCGTGGGCGCCGCCACAACCCTCAATCTCTACCCCGGATTAGATCCCTTCTTCGGGCGGAACAGCGCAACGTCGGTGCTTTGTGGGCGACTGGGGTGGGACGGAAACCCGCTGGGCTCCCCCTTCGCTGACCTCTCTCTACTCTCAGAGCCCGCTTTCCGGTTTCCGGCCAAGGGGACCCTGTGAGCCACCTGGCAGGGGGGAGGACGCTCTGACTGGCAGGGGGAATGAGCGGAGTTCCTTCGGCCCAGAGACGAGCGCGCCGTCCAGGAGCGAGCACAGGGGCGCGCGCGTGCGCGCACCCGCACCCACGCCAGCGGCGCGGCTTTCGGTGTAGGCTACTCTGCCCCCTAGTGGCAGGCTGCAGCCGGCACGCCGGGCTCGGAGGGGCGGGCGGCCACCTGCGCTCCCTGGGATTCCTTCCGGCCTTGATTTAGGAGGGGGGTCTTCGCAGACGAAGGAGGCAGGAGACTGGCCCTCCAAAGCCGGGTCCACGGAGGAAAACCGCAGGCTGAGCTTGGGGCGGGAGAGGGGGAGGAGAGCATCCCGGGAGGGGATCACAGCCGGACCCTCCCCGGGCATTCTCCCCGCGGTCCACTCTCCTCTTGGGTGACCTCGGTCCCTCTCAAGTCTGCCCAGGCCTTTCCCCCTGGGTTGCCCCAAACTGGGAGCAAGTCCTTGATGCTCCCCTCCCTCCTCCCCGACACCCAACTCCTCACCCATTCTGGGGGGTTTGTATCCCAAATAGCATTCATGCATTCATTCATTCATTCATTCATTCACTTTTAAACTTTTTCTTTCTTTCTTTAGTTTTCATTTCAATATAGTCGTCATGCAATGTGATATTGGTTTCAGGTGTGCAGTATAGTGAGTGATTCAACATCTCCATATGTTATACTCTGCTCACCACAAGTGTAGCAACCATCTGTCACCGTACAACGACATAGCTTTTAAATAATTCACTCCTGCTAAGCATAATTGCGGCCCCGGTGACCCTTGCCCTCTGATGTCACGCCCATGAAGATGTTACATTGCACAGCCAAGGGGACTTTGCAGATGTAATTAAGGCTACTAACCAACTGACCCGGATATAGGAATGTTAGGCTAGATTATAGGCTGGGTCCAAGGTTGTCACAGGAGTCCTGACAAGCAGAATTTTCCAGCTGAGACCAGACGGGAGTAAGAAAGATTCAAAGATAATGAGAAGAATTCCAGCCCGCAGCCATGTGTCAGGGAAATGGTGACCTCAGTCCTACGGCCTCAAGCAACTAGGTTCTGCCAATGACCTGAATATACTTAGAAGCAGAATCTTCCAGGGCCTCCAGATAAGAGGCCGGCGCATGTGACATCGTTGTTTTGTTTTGTTTTTGGTTTGAAATTACAGGAAATTCCAAGACAGTACAGGGACGCGTCCCCCCCATGCTGACACCTGGCCCCTGACGTTACTCCCTGGCAGCTTCACACAGGGCCTCTGAGACCCTGGAGGTGGCCTTCACTCAGGACCGCCTGCTTTATCTTCTAGCTAGACCTGCCCCAGGGCAGTAACAATTTAAACGTTTCCTCCTGGCTTTCATTTAAAAACAAATACAGCTTTCTGGAGACATAATTCACACACCAACTCACCCATTTAAAGTAGACAATTCAGGGCGCCTGGCTAGCTCAGTTGGTTAGGTGTTGCACTCGATTTCAGCTCAGATCAAGATCTCATTTAACCGAACCGTGAGATCGAGCCCTGTCTCGGAGCCTGCTTGGGATTCTCTCTCTCCCTCTCTCTCTCTCTGCCCCTCCCCTGCTCACACACATTGCCTCTCGCTCTCAAAATAAGTAATATAAATGGAATCACACAGTATGCGATCTTTTGCGTTTGGCTTCTTGGACTTTGTATAACGTTTTCAAAGTTCGTCCACGTTGTAGTACCTATTAATAGTTCATTACTTTTTATGACCCAATAATATTCCATTGTATGGAGAGACCACACTTTACTTATCCATTCATCAGTTGATGGACGCTTGGGTTGTTTTCGCTTTTTAAGCGATCATGAATAAATCTGCTATAAGCATTCACGTATAAGATTTTGTGTGGCCATATGCTTTCATTTCTCTTGGGTATATACTTAGGAGTGAAATTGTCGTGCCATATGATAACTCTATATTTAACTTTTTGAGGAAATGCCAAACTTTTCCATAGTGGCTGCACCATTTTACATTCCCACCAGCAATGTGTGAGGGTTCCAATTCCTTCACATCCTTGACAACATTTGTTATTATGTCTTTTTAGTGATAGCTACCTCAGCAGGCAGGAAGTACTGTTTCGTGGTTCTGATTTGCGTTTCCCTAATGTCTAGTGGTGCTGAGCATCTTTTCACAAACTCACGGCACACTGTATACGGTCTTCAGAGAAATGTCCATTCAGATCTTTTGCCCCCTTTTAATTGGGTTATTTGTGTTTTTATTATTGTGTTGTAATGGTTCTTTATATATTCCAGGTACAAGTCACTTTCTCGGTGGTGTGCTATGGATCACAGAACCGTTTAATTTTTTTTCTGTCCCCCTTCCAACCCAGCCAGTCTCAGAACAGAACTGTTTAGGGGCGCCCGGGTCATTCGGTTGGCTGGCTGTCCAACTTCGGCTCGGGTCGTGATCTCACAGCTTCATCCAAGGTCACAAAGATTTATGCTTATGGTTTTTATAGTTTTTAAACTATAAAAGAGTGTTATAGTTTTTAAACTGTATAAGACTTTTATAGTTTTATAGTTTTGACTCTTACGTTTAGGTTTATGATGCATTTTCAGTTAATTTTTGTATATGGTGTGAGATAGGGGATCCAATGTCATTCTTTTGCAGGCAGCTGTCTAGTTGTCCCAGTGCCATTTGTAGAAGAGGCTATTCTTATTTATGGGCTCTCAGTTCTACACAGACTGTTCTACACAGTCTTGAGGCCTGTAGCTTATTTTTTTTTTAAGTAGACTTCATGCCCAACACGGAGCCCAGTGAGGGGCTAGAACCCATGACCCTGAGATCATGACCTGAGCCAAAATCAAGAGCCGGATGCTTAACCGACTGAGTCACCCAGGTGCCCTGACACACTTAATGATTTTAAAAGTTACCATCAAGCTACAGGAATCACGGGGCACACCGAGGTGGCTCAGTCAGTGAAGTGTCCAACTCTCGATCTTGGCTCAGGTCTTGATCTCAGGGTTTGTGAGATCGAGCCCCACGTCAGGCTCTGTGCTGACAGCGCAGGGCCTGCTTGGGATTCTCTCCCTCCCTCTCTCTCTCTGCCCCCACCCTCGTCAAAAATAAATAAATAAACACTTAAAATCAGAAAGTGTGAAGCCTCCAGCTTTGCTCCTTTTGAAGATTGTTTTAGCTCTTCAGGGTCCCTTGCATTCCCATGTGAATTTTAGGATTGGCTCATCAATTTCTGCACACACATACACACACACACACACACACACACACACACACACACACACAAAGCCAGCTGGAATTTTGATAGGGATAGCGCTGAATTTGTAGATCAATGTGGAAACTATTGTCATTTTCATAAGAGGTCTTTTGACCCATGAACTTGAGATGTCTTTTTATTTATTCAGATCTTGTTTGATATTGTTGTACAAATCTTGCCCTTCTTTTGTTACCTTTATTCCTAGGTATTTTATTCTTTTTGATACCATGGTAAATAGAACCGTTAACTTCATTCTGGATTGTTTCTCGATAGTGTACAGAAATACAGTTGGTTGGTATATATTGACCTAGAATTCTGCAGAACTTTTTTATTCAGTCTAATAGGTTGTTGTTTGGTTGGTTGGTTGGTTTTTGTGGATTCCTTCAGATTTTCTGTATACAAGATTGTATCATCCGTGAAGAGAGAGTTTTGTCTTTCCCTTTCCAGTCCAGAAGCACTTTGTTATCATTTCACTTGCTTGACTTCTCCCTAACATTGTAACTCTTCTAATAGTTGCCTCTATTGACTGCCTGCCATGAGGGTTTGACTTCCCTGCCCATTAAACAAATAGCAGAGACAAGATCTCTGACTGGCTTCACTTGTCCTTTTCTGAGTCCCTTTCTAGGTGTAAGGGAGTGGTGCACAAAGTGTGGACCCAAGGCAGTGGACGCAGGTGTGCTTGCAGTGGCCCTGTCGAATGGATGTCCCTGGGCTCCCGAACCGAGTTGGCCGGTCACTGCCTCCCTTCACACGTTCCCTTCCACAGGGACCAGAACAAACACTGGACTGCCCCTAGCTGACCAAAGGTGGCTTCCTGTTTCAGGGTGATGTGTTCATTAACTAGGCTCATCCAATCAGATTCTCCCTCTGGACTTTGAGCCTGGACACAGAGTTGGTCAAATGACGGTGGACACGTGAGTGAAAATCTGCGTTGTGCTGGCCCCACGGCCAAAGATATGGGAGTGGGGAAGCCAGGGGGAGAGTGAGGAAGGCAGCGGTTCTGGCCCCAAGCCTCAGTGGTCCCAACCACAGGAAAGGCTTTGTGGACAGTAACCCCGAGAGGGTCTGGTGGAAACACTGGGAGGGCTACGGTTAGAGACGTACAGGGCACGATGACACAGCACACAGGACAGAGGCGCTGGCAAGGATGGCAACACTTTCCAACCTCAATGGGGCCCATTCGGGATAACAAGGAAAGTACTGCACCAGGAGCTCAAAGCGCCACATCTGGAATGTCGTCAATCCGTGTGCTGGGTGACCTTGAGAAGCCACCTGACCTTCTTGGATCTGATTTCTTCATCTGCACCCTTTCCATCTGTTTTATTTCTCAGCGCCCTCGGACAAATTATGCCTCCTCAGGCCTTCTTCCCTCCGAGAACAGGGCACGAGGCGAGGAGTCTCCCAGCCTCCGGTAGTTCCAGGCATCCCTTGGCTTGGGGCCACATCGCTCTGGTCCCCGTCTCTGTTTTCAAGTGGCCTATGGGTTAAGGAGATCACCCATCAGATGGACTCGGGTCAAGATGTCTGTCTGCATCGACTTTCAGTCTGGGTGGTGGGCCTCGGGGAAGCAGAATGACAGGCAGGATGTTTCCACCAGACCCAAGCTTTCCTTGTCAAGGGGCCTCGCCTATCAGAGTCTTGGGTTTCAGAATTGATACCGTTAGCCCCATTTCTGGACTTTGAGGGCATGTGTTACACCTCTGGGTCCTCCCTGAACTCCCTGTCTTCCCCAGGGTCCCCGGACCTTTCTGTAGCACAGTGTCACCACCCTCGCTGCAGCTGTCCTACTGCCCTCCCCCCGGCTTGTCAGCTTCTGCTGCACGGGTCCGTGTGCTTGTCCACGCAGAGCCTTAGCTCTTCGAAGAACACCTTGCGGTCGCTCCACCAGCACGGCTTTGCCCTCTGATTCCCTTTGCTGGCCAGTCTTCGGCTCTCCCTTCTGAAACGCCTTCTCCCCATGGGAGGATTTTGTCCTTGGTGGCACAGCTATCCATGGTAATGTTTTTACACAACAGCTTTATTGAGATATAATTCACATACCATAAAATGCACCCATTTAAACTATACAATGCAATGGTTTTTAGTATATCCAGACTTGTGCCACCGTCACCACAATCTAATTCCGGAACGTGTTTATCACTTCCCCAAAGAAGCCCTGTCCCTATTAACAGTTACTTCCGTTGCTCCCCCAACACCCCTCCTGCCCTCCCCCAGCCCCTGGCACCCACGAATCTACTTTTTGTCTCTGGAGCTGTAGCAGCTATTTGTACATATCTATTGCTGGAGTGGGTTTTCTAACCCTCATGCCGACTCTCCACACTTCTGGGGTCCAACTTGGTCACACGAGATCTCATGGGTGTTCAGAGCTGTTCAATCTTTCTCTCTGTAGAGCTGGTTTTTACTCAAAACTGTGAAAAAGGAAATAATCTCAGGTAGTAGATTAACCAAGAGCCATTATCCCCACAGTTTCCCCACTTGTAAGGAAACTTCCACCTTCTTTAGTAAAACTGAACCCTGACCTGCCAGGTAAATAGAGCTGTGTCCAGGCAGCTAATATGGCTTTGCAGGCTCTGAGAAGGGAGGGCCCCCGACCAGACTTTGGTTTGACAGAGGTTGCTTTGTGCGCAGCATGCGAGGTGGGGGAGGAGGGCAAGGCAACTGAAGGGAGACCCTGTCTGCTTCGTCCCAGCAGCAGGCCTGAGCCTGGCTCATGCAGGCACTCAGTCCGTGGGGGAGGGAGGCAGGGAGCCAGGAGAGTGGGGGCGATGAGTCCACAAGAGGAGAGTGTTTGGGGCAGGAAGGAGTGTGTTGTGGTCCCCCTTTAGAAATGGGATTGACCTCCCACCCCAAATTTGCCTTGGGCATGGAGACTGATGGCACAACACCCCCCAAGAGGTTCTGAAAAGGTTCCTTACTCACACACTGAGGCTTCCTGGGATCGCACGGCAGGTCCCCAAGGTGGTCAGAAGACGACTTGAGAGGGCATGGAAAGGAGACTGGGCAGGGGGTGGGGGGGTGTCTCTGTCGTGTTTGGAGCTAGAGCAGGGGCGGGGGTTCCTGTGGGTGGTGCGAACGCCCCTCTGATGCCGAGGAAGGGAGCCCGGAGGCTTTGACATCAGCTTGCCCCCGTGTGGGGCACAAGGGACAGGGAGGATGAGGCTTCGAAGCTGTCGGCCGTCACACTTTAAAGTAAGGAGCCAGACCCTGCATTACAGGGAGGTCACCTGCCACAGGTGTCGCTGGGAGGAGACAGCTTGGAAGTGGCACATGACCTCGGTGGGCCTAGGGTCTGAATGTGTCCCTCCTCCCAAACCCGCATGGTGAAACCAAATGGCCGAGGTGATGGTATTCGGAGGGGGGCCGCTGAGTAGCTCCCGAGGGCAGAGCCTCATGAGTGGAATCAGTACTCTTATAAAAGAAACCCCAGACGGTGGTTTGCCCCTCCCACCACGTGAGAACACGGTGAGAACTTGGCTTTCTGCAACCCGGAACAGGGTCCTCACCAGAAGCCAATTGTCCCGGCGCACCGGTCTTGGACTTCCCGCCTCCGGAAATTTGAGAAAGAGATGAGCCACCGAGTCTGTGGTATTTGGCTGTAGTAGCCCAAACGGACCAAGAGACAGATGGTGTGGGTGGGGGACAGTGTCACGCAGCAGGGGCCGGGTGCAGGGGGCCACGGGCAGGGCAGGCAGGAGCCTGTGGCGTCCGGGGACACCCACGGCTTCCGAGTTGCGGAGTTGAGAAGGGCAGTAGGGAAGAGGGCAGCGGAAACCCGGAGGCGGACCCAGAGGAAGGCGGTTGGGCTCGCTGACGGCGAGCGATCGGAGGCCCGGGAGGTGTTGGAGGAGAGGGGGCGAGGTGGGCAAGAAGGGGTGACAGCGGAGCGACGGTCTCAGGTTCCAAGGACAGGTGATGGGACTGGACTTGGATGACGCTGCTCTCCAACCGACCGCTCCCAGGGTGAAGGCCACTGGGGAGGAGGTGGGCAGGGTCAGCACTTTGGAAATCATCCCCTGTGTTTGATGAAGACCACCCAGCCTTCCGGTGGCCTGGCCTGGGCACGGCCTCTCCCCTGCGCCCCCAGTGCGTCTCTCCCTTCTCTGCTCCACCCTTTGAGCCTCAGCCCGAGCCCTCCCTCCCTCATTAGGAGACGGCGCCATTGCCAAGGCAATTGGAGGAAGTGTTGGCAAATGTCACAGAATCCTTCTCTGTACAGGGTCTGGAGATAATCCCGGGGCAAGGTCAGGGGATGGGCGGGTGGTGAGAGGGGGGAAGCCACGGGGAGTGGTGACAGGTGACCGGGAAGGGAGGGCCGGCACCGTGGGTGTGGCTTGGTGGTTGGAGAGCCAAGCAGCCTGGAGGTTTGCTGGCTCCAACCGGTGGCTAGTGAATTATTCATTTGTCAACCACTGTGTCCAGGCTGCCTGCCAGGAGGGTGCCCTGTGACCCAGGGTTTTAAAAATTAATGTGTTCATTGAGTCATTCCCTTGACTCACATTCACAGGCACCTATTACTTGCTGAGCTGAGACTTCACACCACAAAAGGCCCGGGGCGGAGGGTGGGGGGGGCGGGAAGGAGGAGTTCAAGCCGTGCTGTTTAACTGACAAACACGGGGGATGAGGAGGTCACCGGCAGGCCTCCGGCCGGGGGCCAGAGGACAGAGAGATAGGATTTGGGTGTGTAACGTGTATGCACGGTGCAGCCCTCCGTGTACGCGCGGGAGGGGGGCGTGCCTGATGCGTGTGCACGTTTGTGGGTGAGTGTGGGGGGGGTGTGCATGGTATGCCGCTTTCGGCTGCCATTCTGCGTGGTCTGGGTTTCGGCGGGTAGGGGACAGTCAGCAGTGAGACGGTGCTCCAGGCATGACGGGGGTTAGCTGCACAGGGGGCTTGGGGCCCTGAGTCCCTCCACCCGCACGCGCACGGGCACCCGCACACAAACGCACAGCGCACACAGGTACTCCGCCCAGGGGGCCCGCGCCTTGCCGCAGACAGCGATAGCTGGGGACAGGGTAGGCGGCGCGAGTCCCTCCCCTTGGCCGAACATTTTGAAGACCCTCAGGTGGCAGACTACCACCTCCGGGGAGCTGCGCCAGGCTGTTGGCATGGATGGCAAAGCGGTGGGAGCCGAGAGCGGTTAGCTGAAGGGGCCCTGGGAGGTGGTAGGCAGGGCAGAGTCCGTTCTGGCTTACGTTTCGGGAAGCTCCCTCTGGCTGGTGGTTGGTATTGTGGACGGAAGAGTAGCCCCCTAAAAGACGTGCCCGTGTCGTGACCCCTGGAACCTGTGCACATGACCTTATTTGGAAATAGAGAAACGGGAGACACAGACACACAGAGGAGAAGGCCAGGTGAGAACAGAGGCAGAGACCGAAGGGATGTGGCCACGAGCCAAGGAACACCTGGGGCCACCAGCAGCTGGAAGAGGAAAGATTTAAGTCCCTCACTTTGGGGTCACCTGTGACGGCAGCCACAGGAAACAACCCCAGCTGGTGTGGAGAGAAGACTCGGGCCAGCTGCGGAAGGAGACGAGGCTGTCCCGGGCGCATGAGGCTCGTCGGCGGAGTCCGGTCACCCTGGCGGAAGAGCTTGGGAGCAGTGGCTTTTTCCTCTCAAGGTTCTCAACTCTCTCAAATCATGGCAACCATCGGGCTGTATCAGAACCACCCAGATGGTCTGAGTCGTTGGCTGCGGAGTCCCTTTGGTGCTGTATATCTGAGGCCCGATGCATGATTTCCTGCTTGTGGAAGGCACACAAAGGAAGTGTGACATGGCATTGTGAGTTGGGTGGTTCACAACGTTCGTTCATTTGGTGAACTCCTAACGTGTGCCAGGCTGGGAAGGTGAGCGGAAGCCAGACCTCTCAGGGACGCAGAGGAAGACCCCAGAGACAAAACCCCGTGATGCAGTCATTCTTGGCACATTCCCTTCGGGGCTCATCTGCCTGTCTGGGGACTTTGGTAACGCGGGATTCAGCGTTTACGCACGCTGACACTGACTCACACGCTTTCTTCTGCTGGGAGCCGCCGGCGTCCCAGCGAAAGCACCCGTAAGCGCCCCTGGCCCCGGGGTTGGCAGACGCCGCCAGCTCTCCCAGTCCTAAACCCCGCTGGGCCAGCAGGCTGGAAGGACACCTTAGAGGGACCTAGGGGGCTTGCGGCTAAGATGTCTGGGGGTGCCCGTGACCTCGCGAAGCGGCCCAGCGGGTCCCGGGCTGCACGGGCACTAGGCGTGCGGCTCCCGGGGGCGGGACTTGAGGCTCTCGGGGGCGGGATACTGGGCTCCCAGGGGCGGGGCGTCAGCGCTCTAGGGCGAGGCACGTGGTGTTCGGGGAGAGGGCGGGCGCCAGCCAGCCTCCCGGCCGGCCCGGCCTGTGCGCCTGCGCTCGCGCCTGCGCGCGGCCTGGCGGTCATTTCCACCCCCTCCCCGGGGGAGGGGGGTTGCTGCCGGGGGACGGGCCGGGGCGGGCCGGGGCGGGCCGGGGCGGGGTGGCCGGGACGGGACGGGACGGGGCGGCCGCGCGGGTCGCGAGGACCCCCCGGACCCGGCCGCCGCGCGCGCGGGCCCCTTCTCCTTACGGCGGGGGGGTCTGGGGCCGCGGGGCGGGGCCTCATGGAGGCCTTTGGTCCCGACAGTGGCGGAGCAGGGGACAAGGCGCGGGGTGCCGAGGGGCGGCCGGCGCCCGAGGCCAGGGTGCACTTCCGAGTGACGCGGTTCATCATGGAGGCAGGTAACCGCGGCGGGGAGGCGGGCTTGGCGCCCCGGGAGGCCGCCGCGCGCAGAGGGGACGCGCACGACGCGGGGCTGGCGCGGCCGGCCTGGCCCGGGGGGACAGGCCCGGCTCGGGGGCACAGGCCCCGGTGCGTCCGCGCCCCGCGTGCTAGGCTTTGAGCCGCGAGGCGGCCACGGTCACGGCCGTGTCTCGCCCGGGCGCGGGGGCCCAAGGAGAGGACGTGGAAAGGGGCCGGCCCCAGCTAGGAGGTGGCCGAGTCGGGGTGCCCGCGGCCGGGTGGCCTACCGTGCCTTCGGGCACGCCTGCCTGCCCGCGCGCTGGGTCGCGTGGAGGCTTTTGGCGCGGCCCTTGGTGACGCTCCTGACGACCCTTGTCGCCGAGGTCGCGTCACACCGCGGACCCAGGGTGCGGCTGGCGTGTTGAGCCCCACCAGGGTGTCCACACGGGTGTCGGGCGCGGCTACTCCTAAAGGCGACACAGTGAAGCGAAGGAGGTTCCTGTGGAAACATTGTTTCCGTCTCTGGCAACAGTATCTTGCTCGGCTGGCACACACTTTATTTCCGATCTTTGTTACTTCGTGTGCACTGTGCCGGAAAAGGGGTTTGGGGGAGTCGGCCGTCAAGTCAAGGTCAGCAGAGCCAGGGGAAATGATGCAGGACAGTTAAGCCCAGTGATCTGTACATTTCATTTCGAGGAAGAGTGGCACAACGTCCGAAGGAGGATGGCAGCGACCGCTCAGATGCTGCCGTGCGTGTGCTTGGACGGCCCCTGGACACCAGGGAAGCGGGCGGTGCTTTGAGCATTTGCCACAGAAAACAAGACGAGGAGGGGGGCGCCTGGGTGACTTGGTCGGTTAAGCATCCGACTTCAGCTCAGGCCATGATCTCACACTTCCAAAGTTCGAGCCCCGCGTCGGGCTCTGTGCCGACAGCTCGGAGCCTGGAGCCTGCTTTGGATTCGGTGTCTCCCTCTTTCTCTGCCCCTCCCCTGTTCACGCTCTGTCTCTTAATAATAAATAAACGTTGAAAACATTTTTAAAAATTTAAAAATTAGAACAAGACTTGGAGGGTCATGTGCAGTGATACCACCTTATCTGACACCTCTAGGAGTGAGGGGTCCCCTGCAGAAACTGTCTATGTAACTGAAATTCAAATCTTGAACTGCTAAGAGCTCTTCGAGGTACCACTCTTAAAGGACTTCTTTATACAATGTGTTGCACATGCCCTAGCCCTCTGTGTGACGCTAAATACTAGTCCTGCAAAGATGTCCCCATCCTAATTCACAGGACCTGTGACTGTTACCTCAGGTAGCAAAGGACATTTGGAGGTGGGATTAAGCATCTTGATATGGGGCAACTATCCTAGATTATTCACTAGGCCCGAGATAATCACACCTGTCACATTCTTTTTTTTTTTTTTAATTTTTTTAAACGTTTATTTATTTTTGAGACAGACAGAGCATGAACGGGGGAGGGTCAGAGAGAGAGGGAGACACAGAATCTGAAACAGGCTCCAGGCTCTGAGCGGTCAGCACAGAGCCCAACGCCAGGCTCGAACTCACGGACCGCGAGATCATGACCTGAGCCGAAGTCGGCCGCTTAACCGACTGAGCCACCCAGGCGCCCCACACCTGTCATATCCTTAACGAGAGAGGCCAAAGTGACAGGCCGAGAAGTCCATGTAACGATGGGAGCATAGAAGATTGCAGACACATCTAGAAGCTGGAAATGGCAAGGAAACATTGTCTCCTGCAGGCTCTAGAAGGAACCCACCCTGCTGACACCTGGAATTTAGCCGTCTAAGACTCATTTCAGACTTCTCACCACACCCAGTGAGAGAGAAACAATGTTTGAAGCCACTGACTTTGTGGTCATTGGTTGCAGTAGCCCCAGGAAACTCCTACGCCTTGGCCGATATTGCACGTGATTGCCACCTTCTTTCAGTCTATTGGGAGTCATTTAACCTTCTCTTCTTAAAATTTTTTTTTTTTTTTACATTTTATTTATTTTTGATAGAGACAGAGCACAAATGGGGGAGGGGCAGAGAGAGCCGGAGACCCAGAATCAGAATCCGAAGCAGGCTGCAGGCTCTGAGCTGTCAGCACAGAGCCCGACACGGGGCTCAAACTCACAAACCGCGAGATCGTGACCTGAGCCAAAGTCGGACGCGCAACCGACTGAGCCACCCAGGCGCCCCTAACCTTCTCTTCTTAACCCTGCTCGTGGCGAATTTATATCATTGGTTCTGGGACCCAGTGCAGTGGTTACCTTAGGAGCCGTCCAGAGGCGGGGTGGGAGCTGGGCTTTAACCCCCAAATCAAACCAGCACGTGTTCCGGTTTTGGAGTTCCGTTCCCTTTTCAGGGTGTCACTGTCCTTCCCCAGGAGGGGGGGGGGCTGTCTGAGGTCACAGGTGTTGCTATTTTCCCTGCTCTGCCTGCAGTTGCCTTTGGCAACGACCCTGCTGGCTTTTCACCTTTTTTCACTTTCAGACAAGGAAACCAGGGCTGAGTAAAATCTTTAGTTGGCAACACTGGGACTTTGTGGTAGAGGCCTTTTTCACCTGCTGTCATCTCGGCAGGAGTTTTGTTGGGTGCGCCGTGGGGGTGGGGGTGACCTCTAGTTAAATGCTTGCTAAGGTAGCAGGGGACACACGGCCGGGTGTGGTCCCGGCCACGATGCTGGCGATGTTGTGCGGAAGCTGATAGCCCCAAGTGCTAAGTGAGGACTAGTCTGAAGCCTTGCTTGTCCTTATATGGTCTTCAGTTCCGTAGCTCCGGTGTCTCGGTGGTGGTGGGGGGGGCTTGGTGGAAGTGTGGGATCTGCATTTGAGCACTCCCCCCCACCCCCTGGGGGCTTGTTAGCCCATTAGAATCTGAGAAGCCTGGCTCAGAACCCCTCGGGTCTGGGGCTTGTCTGAGCGAGGGGCATACAGCCTCCGGGCCGACCCATGCCTCCCCGCTCACTTTGGCCGAGGGCGGGCGCTGGATCCAACTCCTCTCCTGCCTGCTTTCCCTCGGTAGGTGTCAAGCTAGGGATGCAGTCCATTGCCGTTGCCACTGCTTGCACCATTTACCATAAGTTCTTCTGCGAGATCAACCTGGACGCCTATGACCCCTACTTGGTCGCCATGTCTGCCCTTTACTTGGCCGGCAAAGTGGAGGAACAGCACCTGCGCACTCGTGACATCATCAACGTGTCCAACAGGTAATGGCTCCCGGGCGCAGGCATTTGAGAGATGCCAGCTGTCGAGCTCAGAAGGAAGCCCCGGCCAGGAGCGGGGGGTGGTCTCGAACTGGGGCAAGAAGCACTAGCAGCAGAGGCAGGAATGAGCCCGTCAGAAAGCCATGGGGGTCAGTGGGAGAGAAAGCGAGGCCAGACGAAGGGAGGCGTCACAGGCCAAAGGAGTGCGGAGGACTTGGGTACGGCAGAGGCCCCGGCGTCATGGGCTGGGGGACATGCCTAGAGCACGGGGATCTTGGAGAGATGTATCAAAGAGGATTCACCTGGGCTTTTGGACAGGATGGATCAAACCAGTTGTGTTGTGCGGACTGAGTCAGGCAATTACTTTATTGAGATGGTGTGAGAAACGGAGTCAGAGTTGCTGGCAAGCATCTCTTGTCCCCGTGTGGGCGCAGTGCTCTGTGGGCGGCACCTCGGGGTGCAAGGAGCCCTGTTCCTATCGCAGAAGGACGTGGGGGTCCAGCCAGCCGGGCCGCACGGAGACCCAGGGGGCCCGGGAGGAAGCAATTTATGGAGAGTTACTGATAGCAGCATGGCATAACCTTTCTAGAAACTCGTGATTAGAAAAGAAAACTGTTTTCTGCTGCTTCTCTTTTAATAAACAGGGAGCAGAAAAAGCACTCCTTACCCCCCAAGCACGACAGGCTCACAGCGTACCGTTCAAGACGAAGAGCAGAACAGGCGAGGGAACCAAGGGAGGGCCGCCAGAGTCCACCTGTAATTGCCAGGTCCCCAGCAGGGAGGACCGGCAGAGGGGACATTGTGTGGATCGCTAATTAGACATGGCACCCGGTGGGGGCGGGGGGTGTTCTGTGGGGAGGTTGGACCGTGAGTGAAGAGCTAGGGAGGCTGAATCGTCGGCAGAGAATTTTGGTCCCTTGAGTGGGAATCCGTACATGTTGGTGATCCTGCGTAGCTGGGACTGTCGTGGATGTATATGGTGCCAATAAGGACAGTAGGGTCCGGGAAACAAACAGCTGAAATACGTGGAGTCTTCTGCACGCAGCAGCCCCATGATGTGTTTACACGCCTTCCTTGGGCCCAGAGTAAGAGCTTCCGGTCTCTCCGGAGCAGGTGCAGAGAGGTCATCTTTACACTTGACCTCTTGCCAAGGGATTGGTACAGCCCGTCAGGGCTAAAGCCAGAAGCGGGCTGCTTTTTGTCTGCTGGTTACTGTTCTGATGCCGTATCCTAGACGTATAAATGAAGGATGACTTATAAAAACATAAGTAGGAGGGGCGCCTGCGTGGCTCAGTCGGTTAAGCGTCCGGCTTGCGCTCAGGTCACGATCTCACGGATCGTGGCTTGGAGCCCCGCAGCGGGCTGTGTGCCGACAGCTCGAAGCCTGGAGCCCGCTTCGGATTCTGCGTCTCCCTCTCTCTCTGCCCCTCTCCCACTCGCGCGCTCTCTATCTCTTACTCAAGAAAACAAAAACGAAAGCAAAACATAAGTAGGCTGGGCCGAAGAACGCTGCAGTGTGTATCTGGACGTCACCTGACTCGAGGGGCTCCTCACGGAAACTTCCCTGGCTGCCATAAGCGTTGCTGTCTCTCCGTGCAGGTACTTTCACCCGGGCAGTGAACCCTTGGAGCTGGACTCCCGCTTCTGGGCCCTGCGGGACAGTATAGTGCAGTGTGAACTCCTCATGCTGAGAGTCCTGCGTTTCCAAGTCTCCTTCCAGCACCCGCACAAGGTACATGCTGGGGAATTGGCAACTGTCTCCGGAGGCACGAGCTCATTTTTCTCTTTTGTCCTGAGACGGCACCCACTGAACCCTCAAGAACATGTCGGGTGTGCGAGGCAGAGCAGAGCCACCTCTGGGAACTGGGGGCCCCCGGCCGCACACGGTGACTGGCTTGGTGGCCTCGCTTGTTCTGCTTTCAGGGTTCTCTCAGGCAGTTCCGATGTCGGCGTCTGCCTTTCTGCCTGCGTGGCCAAGGCCACAAGCCGAGATCCGTGTGATTCTCCAAAGCCCTGGCAGACCCCGTGACCCACATAGATGGTATGCTCAGTGGGCCACGGGGAAACGGGGCTGCTTTCGTGATCTCCCCGAGGCCCTGTCCCCGAGAGGTGCTGCTCAGCTGCAGAGCTCACATCCTGCTCAGCTGTGCTTACAAACCCACAAGACGAGCTGAGTCACAGAGTTGAGTGGCACACTTTTAACGGCTAGGAATCGGCAAGGCCCAGCAGGACCGTGTGACACCCTTTGAGTACTTGGATGTGGTGATACTTTGGGGTCCAGGCCCCCATGTGGGCAGCTTGGAAAGGTGGCCTGCAGGGACACATGTGGGGCAGTGGGGGGTTGGGACGGGGGTGTCGTGACCAGGATCTTGCCTCTTTTCTGATTGAAATTTTTATTGGGGCGCCTGGGTGGCTCAGTCAGTTAAGCTTCTGAATTTGGCTCAGGTCATGATCTTGCGGTTCATGAGTTCGAGTCCCACGTCGGGCTCTGTGTTGTCAGCACAGAGCCTGGAGCCTGCTTCCGATTCCGTCTCTCCCTGTCTCTGTCTCTCCCCCACTCACGCTCCGTCTCTCTCTCTCAAAAATAGATGCACGTCAAAAAAATAAATAAAAAACCCAACTGAAATTTGTATTGAAGTAATTGTAGATTTACAAGCAGTCGGAGGAAGTAACAGAGAATCCTACTTGGGACAGAGACACTGTGGGACCCTGTAGTCGTTGCAAAAGCTAGGGGTTCCCGGGGTTGTTGCTTCTTACTTGTACTGCACGGTGCTACACCATTTCGTCACGTTACTGCCTTCATCTGTTTGCCAGCGCAGTTAAAATACAAAAGCACCCCATCACCCCGGGGGTTCTTGTAATCTCTGCCCCCCCCCCGCCCCCCCCCCCTTCCAAACCGCCTTTCCTATCCCAGAAGCCCCTGGTGGAGATTTTGAAACAGTCGTGCTTTCAGTTGGTGGCATGATGCACGGGAAAGGCAGCAGCCGCTCTGGCTCTAGGGGGGGCACTCATGGCACCAAGTCTGAGGACGAGCGGCAGCGGCCAAGGGGGTAATCGGGCAGGGGAGCAGGGCTCAGCGTTACCCTGAGCCTAGCGGCCTTCCCCTTCCGTCGGGTTGGGACGGGGTGTAGGGCAGCAGTTGAGCCCCCTGCCCCATGGCGTGCAAGAGTCCCACGCCCGTGTGTCCACGCCTGTGGACCGGGCGGTTCAAGCAAAGCGGCTGTCTTCCCAGAGCGAGAGCTGACAGGCAGCTGAGCCGACAGGTCGATAAGAGTTTACAGCCAAGGGCAGCACTACCGGGACACACAGTCACCAGTTTTAGTCCCCCTGAAAGCAGGCGTCCTGTCTCTGGGCAGTCCCCGGCCTCAGGCTGGGCGCACAGGCTGGCACGATGTTTGGACCGGAAGACAAGGGCGCTATTTCTGGCGCCGGTGTGGAGTTGGGCAGGGGCATGTGCCGAACGACCTCTGACGATGACGAGAGCGGGGGCCCGTGATGGAGATGGACTGTGGCACGGGTGGCCATCGAGAGTGGCCCAGGCGGGTTCCGGGGGCGGGGCCGCCAGTTGACGGTGGGTGGGCACACGGGGACCGGCTCAGTGGGGAGAGATGATTTCAGGCAGAGGGAGCAGTAAATGACCAGGCCATGAGGGAACCGTGCTTGGCCTGTTCCCACATGGTAGGGGGTGGGGCAGGGCAGGGCTGGCAGGGCTTGGGGGCCAGTGGAAGATACTGGGGCTTTTTTCATTCTTTTTTTTTTTTTTTGAAGTGGGCTTCACGCCCAGTGTGGAGCCCCACATGGGGCTCGAACTCACAACCCTGAGGTCAAGACCTGAGCTGAGATCAAAAGTCACATGCTCAGCTGACTGAGCCATCCAGGCGCCCCCAGCGGGGCTTTTTCCTAAGTGACACAGGGAGCCGTTGGAGGGCTTGAGCAGAGAGTGGCGGGTGGACGCAGGGGCCACAGCGCCTCGCAGTGGGGAGGCAGGTGGCTAGGGACTGGAGCCCTGAAGGCCAACCGGCTGACTGGTGTGTCTTTGCAGTACCTGCTCCACTACCTGATTTCCCTCAAGAACTGGCTGAATCGTTACAGCTGGCAGCGGACCCCCATTTCCGTCACTGCCTGGGCCCTGCTGCGGGACAGCTACCATGGGGGGCTGTGCCTCCGGTTCCGGGCTCAGCACATAGCCGTGGCAGTGCTCCACCTGGCCCTGCAGGCCTACGGGGTCGAGGTGCCCGCCGAGGCCGAGGCCGAGAAGCCGTGGTGGCAGGTGAGGTGACTGCTGAGTGTTCTGCTTTCCTTCGCCTGAGGACTTTCAGGAGTCCCGGTACCTGGGTGCCTGTGTCTGCTTGTAGTGATTATCCGTGAAGGGAGATACGTGCCACTGCGGGACATTGAAGCTCGAACGTCGCCCGTCACAGTAGTCTAAGGCAGGAGAGGCTCTCCACCTTGGCCCTGTGGACGTTGGGGGCTAGATCACGCTCTGTAGGTGCCGGGAGTATCCCCTGCCTCGATCATGGCGACCAGAAGTGTCTCCGGACATCACCAAGTGTCCCGGGGTGGGGATGGCCGCCACTTGAGAGGCACTTTGCTCAACCGAGCACTTTTATTGGACCGAGTGGGAGCTTACCATAGATCAGGGCTTAATATGCATGGATTCGCATCAGGAGAAGTTATAGGGGGTCCTCTGAAAGGATGGACTGATGACAGACAGGTAGATAGATGACAGACGGGTGGAGGGCTGGGTGGGTGGCTAGAGGGTGGATAAGGAGCCTGGTGCTTGGAAGATTCGTTGGCCTCCCCCAGACCTGCCGAATGCACAGTGCTGTTTGTAGAGGGCGAGTCTGTGGGAAGGGCTGCTGCCCTCAAGGACTTCTGCAGCCCTATCGACTTTGGAATTTGGAGATCATTTGCAGTTTGTCCTTTCCCATACTTGAAGCTTGCTGCTCCTTTGTCATAACCCCTCATTGTGTGGCCTTGCCCTGTAGGAGGTCCTCTGCAAGCAGTATTTTCGGTGACTGAAGGTTTCGTCCCCTGCAAAACCCCCAGTGGCCAGAAATCTAAAATGTGTCATCTGTTTCATGAACAGAGGGTGCCACCTGGGTGCCTTCCCGCGTGTGCTCCTGGCTGCCCCTCCCTTCCTGCCGCTCTTGGCTCCGATGATGTCTCTCCTTTCCTGATGCTCCTCCCCCAGCCTGCTTGCCCTCCCCGGACACCCGGCTTTTCCTGCTTTTTGTTCTATGTCCTTTATTGCCTGTGGAACCGCCCACCCCCCACCCAATCGCACTGTCAGTGCCTGGAGGTCAAGGATGTTGTCTGCTCTATCAGCCGCCCTATGACCAGGGCCTAGAGCTGGCACATAGCAGGTGCTCGTGCACCCTTGAGCACACTGACACATAGTAGGTGCTTGTGCACCCTTGAGCACACGCATGTGTCGTCCCGCTCTCAGGTGAGACACGCCTCCTCTGGCAGCATGGGGTTGAGGAGGCATCTTGCTCCATGCTGGGGCTTCTCGGGGGCTTCCAGATCATGTGGCCGTGGTGTCCCTGCTCTGTTGGAATCGGGTGGTAGCACAAGGGGCTGCCACTTCGTGGCCCCGCTCACACAGGACGTTTGGTGGGCACGGCAGCCCGTCTCTGGGCTGCTTAGACCTGTGGTGCCATCGCTTGCTTCCCATCGTCTCGCTCGCCTCTGTTTGTGTCTTCCTTTCTTCTCTCCTTTCTTTTCGCTTGCTCCTGAACTTCACTGGGCGCCACCTTGCTGCCTCTGGCTGCCGTGCATGGCCCTCACCAGCGAAAGGTGCCGGGCAGGATGGGGTGGCGCATCCCCGTTCACTCAGCTCTTTACCTGTTCTGGCTGGCTCTGGGCCACACGCGCCAGGAGCAGCCGAAGCTGCCCTTGGGGCTCGTGACCTGCAAGGACCAGTTGCCTAATGATAAGCGGCTCCGGATGACGCCCCCGCCTGCCCGGCCCCGGGACACTGAAGTCTGAGCTGGGAAACGCTTTTCCTCCTTGCAGTAACCGCCTGTCTGTGGTCACTTGTCTCCTGGGGGCGGGTCGCGACACTCGGTCGAGCCTGATGTGCTTCTCCCCCAGCAGCCTGCCCGCACTGGCGTGTGACAGTGGCGAGGCGGGCCTTTGTGCCAAGCCATGTCGGGCCGCTGGGCGGACGGGGCAGTGCCTCTCAAGCCGTAGCATGTTGTAGCAGGTGCAGGATTTCTGTCCTTGCTAAGGCTGAATTCTGTTCCATGCTGTGGACCGAGCACATTGTGTCTGCGCGTTCCTCCGTGGATGGACGCTTGGGCTGCTTCCAGCTTCTGGCCCTGGACTACTTTTTAACGGTGTTGCTCTGCTTGGGGTCTCCAGGAACACACACGTTTCTGAAGCATTGATTTTCTACCCAGAGTCTGGGGTGAGATGGCCAATCTCCGTGAGCCAGGGCTTAGGGGATTTTCAGGTCACTGTTTCCTACCTGCAGTAGTGGCTTGTGGAGGGTCCTAGCTTTCTTTGGGGGCCGTAGAGGGTGTGGACTCGGGTCTAGTTTTTGCCCTGGCTTGGCCCAAAATCTTAACCCTCCTGGCACTTTGGTTCCCCAAGCAGCAAGCCCTGGGCCCAAGGTGGGCCACAGCATCAAACCAAGATCTCCTTGTTTTGCCTTTTACTTTCCATGTCATCACGGGTCCCCGAGAGCACCCTAGGGCTCGGTGCTGCACTAGGAGGGCCACGGAACTCAGCAGAGCCGTCCTACTCGTGGTTATGGCCGTTACAATGGCTGCTTACAGTGAGAGGATACAGGGGGGAGTCAGCAAGGACCAAGGGGCGTAGGGCGGGGTCCGGGACAGACCGGGGGTGGGCTTCCGGGTCCCTGGCCAGGGGGGTCGTGGGGCAGTGCGGTCCGTCCCGCGGTGACGCGTGACGACGCGCGCAGGATGCCGCCGCCGGGTGAAGCTTCCCTGAGCGCCGGCGTCCGGGGACTTCAGTGGGGGTCGGTCCTGTGGGCCCGGGGCTCCCGCGTGGCTGACCTCAGATCCTCAGTCTCTGCCCCCAAGACGTGAAGCCGGGGCCCCACCAGGAATCACGCTGTCGGCGCAGACGGCCTGGCAGGGCCCTCAGGGAATCCGAGACCCTCTCATCAGGCAGGACGTGCCAGGGGCCTAGAAGTCCTTTCCCAGGGGCTGGGCAAGGGCCAGAACTTCCTTGGGAACAGGCAGGGTTAGCCCCGAGCTGCACACTCCTCGTGGTTTGGGTCCCTGGGGATTCACTTTACGCTTTGATGAGCTCTCGCGCACAGTCAGGAGGACGTCTGGCCCAGGTGCTCTCCAGGCCCAGCCCACGGTGGAGGGGGCTTTGGGTGATCTAGCCTGCTAACCCCTGGAAATGGACTCCTGGCCCAGCTCGGTCACCAACTCCCTGTCCCATCTGGACTGGGTGATCACCAAGGCCTCTTCCATCTGGAATGTTCTCTGCTTTGTGATCAGCCTTGGCAGGCTGAAAGTAAACTGGCTTTGCAGAGAGCCACCATTATTTGTGATAGCCAAGTCCCCGGGCTATCTCCCCTATGCAGTGTGATTCTGCGCTTACTGGAGGGTGCCTTGTCTGATGCAGAGGGAGTCTAATCAGAACCTGTTTTCCTTCTCCTTTCTAGGTGTTTAGTGACGACCTTACCAAGCCAATCATTGATAACATTGTGTCTGATCTCATTCAGATTTATACCATGGACACAGAGATCCCCTAAGGCCCTGGTCCAGGCCTGCCCAAAGAGAAGCCCGGGATGCTCGGCCGCCTGGGGACAGCGCCACCACATCGCCGTGACAGCTGGTCCCCAGAGGACCAGCTGCGAGGACTGGTTCTGTGCTTCTGGAGACAGGCTGGTGAAGGCGATGACATATGCTGCCACTTTGATTCTCATGCTTTGACTGTCCCTAGCAGCTGTGGTCCAGACGGTGACGGGAGCCATACGTCCTGCGGGCAGGCCGGGGCGGGCCAGGGGAAGGGCCCGCAAGGCGTCCCTGTCTGATTTTGTCCTTTGAGAGGGCACCAAACGCAGTTGAGCTGTGACATCATTGGAAGGAAAACCAGAGAACACATAAGACTGCACCCTTGGGGATTTTTTAAAAGCCAGATTTATAGAAAGGATGAATGTGTGACATAGATGGAATTCTATTTTGTATAATAAAAGATGATACAAGTCAAATGTGATGTCCTGTCATTGCCCTATGGCCTGTGCTGCTCTGGGCTTTTGATGGGTGCCACCCAGCCTCAGTTTCCCCTAAAATGCTCTCTCTGGGCGGAACTGCCCCTCGTGCACCTGCGGTGTTCTTGGGGGCAGGGGTATCCATCGCTTTCTGACGGCGTGATGGCCCAGCGTGTGCTCACGTCACGGTGGCGTGCCCTGAGGGAGTCCACGTGTCCTCGCTCCTCCACTGGAACATTCGCAGAGCCTGGCAGTCCCGCTCAGCGAGCGAGGCTTACTTTGGGAGAGTCTAGAGAATCTCAGAGCCATGGCTCCCTCCTGACCCACCCAGAAGGCCCTTTTTCCAGAAGAACTGCTTTGGGCCGCCCAGAGAAACAGAGCAGCCTAGGTTGTTCTCCATGGGGATGCGCGTTGGGCTCGACACACATCGGTGGGGCCGTCCTTCAACACATGATGGTGTGAGGGCCAGCGGAGCATGGGCTCTGGGGACTGGCTGCCACGCCCTCCGGCGCCCACAGGTGTGGGAACCCGCTGCAATGCCTGGGGTCGGCCAGAGTGCTTGTCTCTGGTGGAGGAGACAGGGAGGGCTCACACACTGGTGACAAGTCAGGCAGCGAGGCTTGCGTGAGTTTACTAAGCAGCTGTGTTATTTGTCTTCAGGATGAGGGATCGGAGAAAATGTCCACGTTTCCACCGGGTCCTTTCTGTGTGTGTCCACCCAGCTCACCTGGGAGCTCTCCGAGGACAAGATTGGTGCCCAGGCTCAGGGCATGGGGCTGGCACTCTGAGCACGGGGAGGGGGGTGGGTGACGAGGGGCCAGAGGCAGGCCTCTGTGGGCAGCTTTGGCTCTCTCACTGGTCCTTTCTGTCTTCTGCTATTTAAAAAGCACCTTGTCTCTCTCAAGTCCTTCCCCCAACAGGCTGGGCCCAGGACCCCCCTCCCCACCGTATCCCAGTCTTGCCTGTCCTGCATTGACCGGGCACTGCCCTTGGCCAGCACTTACTGTTGATTGGAATGGAACTAGGTGATGGGTGTTTCACTGGCGGGTTCTCTGTCTTCTCTCCCCTGACAAGATCACCGGCACTTAGAGAAGCTTCGATGGCTTTGGAAATCTTTGGACCTCAGGGTTTAGCCTCCGGCGAGGCAGCTGGCTCCCCCACAATCGATGTGAGGTCAGTTTCTCAGAGACCAGAACCCCCTGCTCTGGATGGGAGGGCCAGGTGGAGGGGACGGTACATCTAAGAGAGCTCTCTCCATCTGCACCTGTTCCACTCTGTTTCCTCCCCACCCTCGGCCCCAGGACTTACCAGAAAGAAGGGAGGATAGTTGGATAAAGGTCTGTAGGGATTTGGTGAACATCCCCAGCCCTGGCTGGGAGCCGCTGTGCCGAACGGGGAGAGCGTGGCTCCGTCAGCTCTGGTCTGCTGTGGCTAATGGCGGGCTCTCTGGACGGTTTGTAGCTCTAGGCTTCCTTTTACGATGCCTGCATAGCCAGCAAGTTCCCGTCTGTGGGACTCAGTTTCCCACCTTGTAAATTGAGCAGGTTGGCCCAAGTGATCAGCGATTGCTGCTTACTACTTGAAAATTCCCGGACCCTCGTGTGTGCCTATCACGCTGCCCAGGCACTTGCTGGCTTGTGTGCTGGCCTCGGGGCCTGTGCTGTCCGTGCTCATCACTCAGGGGGCGTCTGTGTTTTCCTGATGAAGGAAAGGGATTGGTCACAATAAGGGGTTGAGAGATTTTCCAGAACCTAAAACTTCCAGGAGCTTTTTAGTCCAGAGCATGTCTTTTATTTTAAGTCCAGTGGAGGACTTGAACTCAGGACCCCGAGATCAAGACCTGAGCTGACATCAAGAGTGAGACGCTTAAATCGGCTGAGCCCCCCAAGCGCCCCCCCCCCAGCATGTCTTAATTACTGTCACGTGATAAACGGCTGAGCCTTGCTTGGCCTGTCAAACCAGTGGGAGGAGGGGGGCAATCCAGGTCCTGTGAGGGACTCGGCCTGTCTCTTTTCCAGCTGTGGTTGCGTGAATGGTGTCCCCCAGAAGATGTGTTTACGTCCTAACCCCTGGAATGTGAGGACCGGTCCTTATTTGGAAATAGGGTCTTCGTCAGTGTCAGATGAGATCCTGCGGGAGTAGGGTGGGCCTGAATCCCACGGGACTGGTATCCTTATAAGAAGCTGAGAGCAGACACGGTGACAGACACGAGCAGGGAGCAGGCCATGTGACAACAGAGACCGCAGTGCTGTGCCTACTGGCCAAGGAAGGCCACGCACTGCCAGCAACACCAGAGGCTGGAAGAGACGAGGACGGAGGCTCCCCCTAGAACCTTCGGAGGGAGCGCCGCCCTGCCGACACCTTGCTCTCTGACCTCTGGCTGGGTGGGGAAACGGGGGCGGCTTTGTGGAGGGATGGCTGGCTACCGATTCTTTTCCACGGGAACCTGGGCCATATTTGATAGCAGGACTGGGCAAGAGTCTCCACGGACAGCAACGAACGGTTTTGGGGCAGCGCAACATCTGTCCATGAGGTGCCAGCTCTCATGATAAGGCACTCGGCCCAAGCTAGACTCACTTCGCCTTGTGGTTCCAGATGGACTCCCACGTCAGTGAAGCAAGGGCTCTCCGCTATTTGTTTTTCTGCTGTTTTCTGGTGTTTGTCTCTTTGCCTTTTTTAGAAGTGTGGGCTCTGGTGGTTGGGAGGGAACTTAGAAGTCATTTTTGTCCTTTGTTGGCAGCTTCCCTGGAAAACGCACCCGCCGGCATTGCCAAGCTTAAAAGGGTGATGTGTGGAGTGGAGGAATAGAAGCACAGGGAGAGGAGACGTGGCAAGTTTTAGACCCGAGCTGCCTTCGTGGCTCTGCTGGCAGAGCGGAGGGGTGGGTCACGGGGCACAGACGTCCTCCCAACAGGTGTTCAAAGACACATAGTGAGCAAAGGAACAGATGGGGGAATGACCCACAGAGCAAGGGAAGGAGTAAAATAATGGGTTTTCTTTCCATGGCTTTGGATTAAAGAGGAAGTCTGTGATTGGAACCCATGTGCACTGCTGGTGGGGGAGGGGTCCTCAAAAAATGACACATGGCGTTACCATATGACCCAACAATCCCACTTTTGGGTGCAGCCCCAAGAGGACCGAAAGCGGGGACTCCCAGGGTTATTTGCACGCCTGGGTTCACAGCAGCACGATTCACAGCAGGCGAAAGGTAAAAGCAACTCGAGTGTCCACTGACGGACGAGTGGATAAAGAAACTACGGTCTACGAGTTCGATGGAATGTTACCCGGCTTCAGAAAGGAAGGAAATTCTGACCCAGGCTACAACATGCACGAACCCTGGGGACCCTGTGCTGCGCGAAATGAGCCCGTCGCACACAGAAATTGTAGGATTCCAGTTCTGCGAGTTGCTTCGAGTAACTCCAAGACTCACGCAGATGTGAACTCACATTCACAGAGACAGAAAAGATGGTGGGTAGCAGGGGCTGGGGGAGCGGGGTGGGGAGTTAGTGTCTAACGGGAACAGAATTCAGTTTGGGGACGTGAAGATGTTCTAGAGACATAAGACCTTACGCGTGTGTCCCAGGCTCTCCTGTTTGGGTTGCTGTTCCCAGCCCTCGCCTTCCTTTGAGGACGCCGGCCTGGACGTCCAGGCCAGGCCCCTTTAGGTCAAGACAGTCAGAGGGTCACCACGCAGACCTCCACTGGGAGCGCCTCTGACCACATGGGGCAGGCGAGCCCTTGCTGCCTCCCTGAGGGATTGGGGAGGTGGCCGCACACCTGGTGGCAGGGGGGGGGGTGCTCTGCCTCCCCTGGGGCTCATCTCGGCCTGGCGAAGTGGATGCAGACGCCTCCTTTTCATTCCGGATGACAATTCCCGAAAAACTAACAAATTACACACGTTACCCAGACTGGGACTGTAGGAGGCTTTCATTTTTTTTTTTTTTTTTTAATACATGGAAATTTCGGACTATTCTTTAGGAAATTCAACTACAGACTTTAAGTTATGATGCATCTGGTCTTCCTCATTAAGATAATTTTCGCTCATCTTTATAACAGGCAGATAAAAATGGAAAACGTATTTAATAACTGAACACAGTTGACCAAGCCATTCCGTATAATACGCTTTATAGAGACGGGCTTCCTGATGAGACAGGTGCCTCGGCCTGAAGACCGTACAGAAAGCAGAGCAACACTCCGAGGTCACGGCGCCCCTTTTCTGAACCCCACACCCGGGGGAAAGGCAACCTGGGGACTAAACAATCGACACGTACCGTAGGCAACTTTGTACAGCAGCAGTGAGGGTTTTTTGGAATCTATAGTGACCATTAGTTCTACTGATGTGTCTATAACAGAGAATGAAAAGATTTCCAATTTTATTTCTAGTTTCAGAACACACAGACCCTCAACAGATTGAGTTGCCCTTTTTTTGTTGTCGGTTAAACAAGGACATTAGGGAACAATTTACAAATGGGTAACATTCTCAATGTGCCCTTTGGAATAAAGGGATGGCTTTAAGTTATCTGTAGCTGGCATTTTCAGTGGGATTTTCTTTTCTAACCGAAATTCCTTTGCCCGAGATTTGACTACTCCCGCTCGGGGGTGACGCGGCATTCCTGTTAGCGGTGGGAATGGCGACCTCGGTGCTCACGGATGCGGGTGGAGGTGAGACGAGTCCCCTGCCCGTGGGCCTAGGACAGGGCGCGTGCTGCGAGCCAGCCTTGCCGGCCACCCACACCGGCGGCTCCCATTCCTTCCCGCCTCCCTCCGCTCGCGGCTGGCCCTCAGCGGCTCAGCCCCAGGCCCAAGTGGTAGGCACATGCACCCGAACTGCCTCTCTGCAAAACACGAGACACGTGAACTCAGAAGGTAAAGGGACCTCTGCTTGTTCTGGTCAGTGCGCGTTCACGGGGAAACCGAGGCTTGGCACGAGGCGTGCCCACACTGCAAGGAGAGGCTCCCGAGGGAACCGTCTGGGGAGCCCAGGCCCAGCTCTCCCACGTGCAGACGGGGTGCTCAGCCGGCATGGCGAGGCTGGCCTCCTCAGCCTTCCCCGCCCGTGAGAGAGAGCGCCAGGTGTGATCGCAGCGACAGCGACGAGGTGCCGTTGCTCCCAGGGGCTTCGCTGCCACATCTGCTTCCCCCACGTCACTGTAGGTGGCTGCCTTTGTGGGTCACAGTTGTCCTTGAAGGAGAAGATCCGGGTCGGAAGAGTGCTTTGGCGGGCGATGACCGAGAACTTGCTCCAGCCACTCGACAGACACCTCGGTACAACTTCTCGGTTGCGGTCATATCAGCTCCTCTTGGGTTGTGATGGTACCTCTTCCTCTGCCGCTTTTTGCCTCACTCTTGCTGCTCGCCCCACCCCCCACCTCTGGCCCTGGCTCTCCTGGGGCTGCTCCAGGAATTCTGGGTTCTCCCAGGGCGTCAGCGAGGCAGGGGGTGGTGCTTCATGCTGTTGACGTAGGGGTGCGGACAAGGAAAGCCCACCAGCCAGAATCCAGGACTTGGAGTTGAAACCAGTCGAAACCGAAAGCAAAAGTCCCCTTTCCAGCCCCTGGAGGGGATCTTTCTCATCAATACTTTGGTATTTTCCTTTTAAATAAAAAATTCCATTGCAAGGGTTTTGTTTTGTTTTGTTTTCCTCTATAGGCAGGGGTCTCAAAGTGCAACATCCTCGGGAACTGTGCGGGGAGGAAGGGCTGGGATGGGGAACGGAGGCTGGGCGGAAAGTGGGGGGCAGCGAGGGGGGGGGCAAGCCACCAAAAAGATATTCTTGCAGTCTAGTTCCCTGAAAAAAAAACCTGCCACAATAAATAATAAGATTTCAAAATGAAAACACCCGATAAGAGGAATGGAAATTCATGCTGATAAATAGCTCCTTATTCTTTAAATATGCATCTGGTCATATAGGTACGTATATGTCTATACGCACGCTCATATCTATGCACACGCACACACATACGGACTGCACATGTGTCCCGGGGAACGGGCGCTTGGTGGCGCTGGTACACCCGCAGGCGGCTCCCGGCGGTGGGCGGTCCGGGCTGGGCATCCTTCCAGGCCCTGCAGGGCTCTCCCTAGGGTGCCGCCGAGCTCCCAGCGAACGGGCCCCTGCCCCACCACACAGCCCGGACAGCGACCCGTCTGGCAGAGTTGTAGTGTCCGTTAAAAAAAAAATGCTTCGATAGAAAAAAGGGAAACACAGCTCTTGTCACTCTCTAGTTTCTCCCTCCTCGTCTTCAGTCCCAGGTAGGAAGCCTTGGATGGATCGGCTTCCCGCAAGCGCCGTCGGGGCACCATCCTCCTTGCAGGCCTGCGCCATCCCGCCCGAGCGCGCGTGCGTGTGGTGTGCGCGTGCTGAGAGCAGGTCCCCTAGAGGGACGTCTCCACGCTGTGGAGCGGGCTCCCAGGTCTGGAAGAAAACACTGACGAGGTAGCTGACTTGGTGCCGTGCGTGGTCAGGTAGATGCCGCTGTCTATGGCGTTGTTGTTCTGGTTGGGGGATGGGGGCGGGGGGGCCCGCAGGCGCTCCTCGTTCTCGTCCACGTCCGTGTCATCGATGAGTGGGATGTTGTGGGTGTAGTCATTGATCAGAAACTCGGGCGTCGCCATGAAGTTATGAATGGAGGTCTTGGATTCCGGTTTCTCCAGGCCTTCATAGAGCGAGCTACGGAACGCTTTCACCACCCGGATCTGGAGTGGAAGGTGCAAGGACAGGGGCGCGAGGGGGGAGCAGGAAGACAGGGAGGGAGAAAGGATGGAAGGAAAGGAGGAGGGGAGGAAGGAAGGAGGGAAGGAAGGAAAGAGGGAAGGAAGGAGGGAAAGAAGGAGGGAGGGAAGGAAGGAGGAGAGGAAGGAAGGAGGGAAGGAAGGAAGGAGGGAAGGAAGGAAGGAGGGAAGGAAGGAAGGAAGGAAGGAAGGAAGGAAGGAAGGAAGGAGATAGTCAATGGCTGGCTAATGCTGGCAAATTCCACCCACACCAATAGCACAAGGTCACCGCTGACAAATGGCCATCCATTGGAATGGAACAACGGGCAGCTCTGTGTGGTTGCAGTAAGGGTGTTCAGGTTTGGGGCTATGTCTCATCAACTGATCCATATGCGGGACAAAGGGCAGTAGCTTTCTCTAGGCTGACCTGTGCACATATTTTGGAACTGACGAGTGGTAAATGCCTGGGACTCTTAGCTGTTACCCCCCCCTTTCCCAGCTCCAGGAGCGGGCAGGACTGGCTTAGGTGGCCCCCGGGCCCTCTGCCAAATCTGAATTCCAACTTGGCAGAACAAAAAGATGATTCGAAAAAGGGAGAATGGTAGAGAGTGGACTCCCCACTTTCTCTTACCAGAAAGTCTCAAGAACTTTCTGGTAAGAGAAAGTCCCCAGCCTATGGTCACATTGCCAGCCTTCCTCAAATGGGTCACCCTCCCCAGCTTCTCTATAGATCTCTTCCTCTCTCCCACCAGCTCTCGTAACTGTAACCAGCACGAACCGTGCCCAGACCCACGTGGCCATCAGTCTTCCTGCTGCTAAGCGCACTGGCTACTTTTGTGTCTCCATCTCGGGGCCACTCAACACAGCTGACTGCCCTGCTTCCTGGAAAGCCCTCCTGGTTTCCCTGACATTGCCACCGCGTGACCCTCCTACCTCCCTGACTGCTCTGGCCCTGTCTCCTCCACTTCTCCTTCCTCTGTCCCATGGTGCCCGAGAGCCCCGGACTGGCACCTGTCCTCCTCCCCTCTATTCAAACGCCCAGGCCCACCTCTTCGCCGGGGACTCATCTGGCTACCATCAGAGACTGTGGCCCCGGCGTCTCCTCAGAGCTCCAGGCGCGAGAGCCTGCCGGTCTCCCATCTGGAGGCATCCAAGACTGAAAATGGCCCCGCTTTGAATTTGCGCCCACCAAGCCTATCCTGCTGGGAGGCCCTGACCCACCAAGATGGTTCCTCAAGCCTCCTTACAACCCTCCTGGCCTGTGGCTGATTGGGTGGTCGTTTCCCTTCAAGGACTTCTGCCTGTGCGTCTCCTGCCCTTGTTCCTGGCTGCTCCACTGGCATTTGCAGACCTCAGATCAGCATAACTCCCCGCAGGGAAGCACATCCCACAATGCCCTGATCCCTGGCTACCGTGGCCCTCGGCCCCAGCCGGGCTCAGCCACCTCCTACAGGCTCGTGCTCCCAGAATTACCCCGTCGTCTCTTCAGTCCCACCTGCACTTAGATGTGTGCTCAAATATCCTCACAGAGCTGCTGCCTCTCTTTGTTCCCACCCTGGCCCCCCACCCTGGGCTCCCTCTGGGTTCTAGAAGCCAGAGTCGACCTCTGTTGGGCAGAGGGAAGGCCTCTGCAGGGCCCCGCGTGAGCCAGCTGGCCTTGTGCTGAGATGGGGAAGCCAGCTCCTTCCTATGTGAGTGGCTGGACACAACATCGGTTGTAACGTCATTTCCAGGTCAAAGGTTCTAGGATTTGGTTTTCTTGGTTTAGACGAGGTGTCGGCAAACCGGGGCCCAGGGGCTAACCCTGGCCCTCGGCTTGGGTTTATAAATACAATTTTACTGGCACACAACCACGCCCATTCATTTCTGCATGGTTCGTGGGGGTCTTCAAGATCATAGGACAGAGTTGGGTAGTGGCGACAGAGACCTGGCTTGCAAAGTAAAAATAATTACTCTAAGGTCCTTTATAGGAGAAGTTTGCTGCCCCCTAGTTTAGACCATGAATCACAGCGCTGACAATGAGTCTCCTTCAACCCTCCAGCGTCTGGAACCCAGGACTGTCACTGCTTGGCCAAGCACAATTTAAATCAATTTAAACCAGTTGAATCTCAGTCATTTGAGTGCAAAAATAATCAGCCAAAGAGCTCCGTAAAATTGGAATTTTCTAACTCCAGATCTTAAGTCAGGTTAGGATTTTCTTTGAATTTGGTGAAGTCACATCTTTTGGATTACAGATGGCCAACTACTTGCACTCAGTTCCTTAGTTCCCCCAGACTGGCTCCTGAGAAAGGGCTAACACAGAAATTGAGGTGAGCATCATTTGACATTTTTAATAAGAAGAAATAGAATTCAGTTTTTGGAGTCACGGCAGATGTGGACTCATTATTTGGGCCTTTCCTGGTGCCAGAACTATGGGAGAGCTACCGGGACGATTACTGTGGCTACCTGGCAGTGGTGGAGAAAGGAGGGTAAGCTGGATCCCACTGCCCTTGACCCTGGGGGCCTTTGTGGTAAGTTTTCCTGCAATGATCTGATGACCTGGGCTACACCCTTTCCTCTAGCTGAGCTCCTCCCCTCATTTGGATCTGGGTCAAGTGATCAGGCCAGAGCCCTGCTGAGACCCATCCCAGGTCTCCCTGCACCTGGCTGAACTCCATCGTCTCTGCCCAAAAAGGGCAGCCAGCCCTTCCCTCTTCAGCTTCTGCAGCTCTGGAATGTTCCTTCAGGGAGCTCCTCCCAGGTATAACCAGACTCACTTTAATGACTGTCTTGTCCCTAGCCTTGTTTGCCGCCTATCAACAGAGTGCGGACTCGAGCAGTCACTCAATCACCAACAGGGGGTGCCAGGGCCGCTGGCGCAAACTCACGGTTGGGGCTCTTGGGGCTCCTGGCCGCCCGAGTCTCTTCTGGCCTTCCTACAGGTCCCACTTCCCCGCACTCCCATCCTGGGCTGTCAACAAGTCACTGGTATTGGTGTTACGATGGGGTGTTTTCAGGCCACCCAACGCTGAAGAACACAGTCACTTCCTGGGACACTGGTTTGGTGACAGCCAGCAGTGTCGAAGAGAGGCCTGCCCTAGAGACCCAAGCTCACCCACGGGGGCTTGACCACATCCCCACAGCCGAATTCAGGACCGCCCACCAAGAGCGACCACGGCTGAGCGGCTGAGCGGAAACGGTGCCCTTCCCCTCAGGCCGCCTCAGGCTACTCTCCCGACCTGGGACCATCAGGTCGCCTCTCCATCTCTACCACTCCCAAGGGGACCTTGCCACCCTCAAGGCTGTCAGTGCCACCGACAGCCCACACGCTGCAGTGACACCGTATCTCCCCTTTGAACCACCTCCGCCTATGGCTGCGGCCAGCGTGCACCCCTTCCCAGCATGCACTGCTCCACCTCCCCTGGGATGGCCGAGGGCTCTACCGGACTGAAGGAGGCTCAGGAGGGCCCTCGGCCTTGGCCCCGTCAGCCCTGGTCTTCCGGTTCTAGTGCCGGGCTCCTGCGAAACCACAGAGGCACCTCGACCCCCGACCCCCGACCCCAGCGTCCTACAGCAGCATGGCCCATGGCCCCCAGTCTCCCAACCCCTTCACGGCGGAGGCCCCCCTACCTCCACTGCTGTTGCCACACCTGCAGGGCCCTGGGGGCCCCTTGGGACTCAAGCCCCCAGGGGCGAGACTCCGACTGCCTGGTCTCTTGATCTCTCCCTGGCTCTTGCCTGTGTGGCTGACATCCCCGGGGTGCCTTGCAGCCTCCCTCCTCTCCGACTATTGAGTCGGGCCCTGCCCTCCCAGCCTGGCTGGTGTCGGGACTCCGAGCTTCACAGCAAGTGAAGGAGCTGCTCTGGGTCCACTCCGTGCAGTGTGGGAATTCACTGAACTGAACCCCCCGAAACTCCATTTTGCTGAGGGCTAATCTGAAAGTAAAAGACATGAAAGCACTTTCCAGTAAACTTGACTCCTAGGGCTACAGCCAAGGTGCCTGGGAAGGCCGAGGGGGATCAGGTCGGGCCGGGGCTGGAGGGCTCTTCGTACCTTCCTGTCTCACCCCAACCGAGACCCGCCGTGCTCCCCCCACCCCCCGCCGATTTCCTGACATCGGAGAGCCAGCCGGCTTGCTCCTGCACTGCCTGGGTACCCCGCCCCGGGCCCTGCACCCACTCACGGATGTTGCCTCCTCCCTCGCCTAGCGTACTCATTTGTCTCTCTTAAAAGAGACCCTGTCTTGGCGCCGCGGTCCCCTCTAGATGCTGGCAATGGCCGCTTCTCGCCTCACCCCCTGCTCCCCAGGTACCTCCCCAGCTGGGCACCCAGCGCTCCCCATGCCGCATCCCCGCTTCCTGGCTGGGTACGGGTGTGCAGGGTCTCCGTCCGCCCCCACCCCCCTCACATCTGGGGGCCCCAGGGCTCATCTTGGGACCTTTTCTCTTCATCTACACCCGCACACTTCCCAGGTGCTCGAATCTGCCGTGGCCCTAAGTTCCATCTGTCTTCTAATGAGTGCCGCGTCCCTATCTCCAGACTGTGGGCTCCGGCTGCTACTTTAGCTTCACCCGCCCCACGCCTCCTCCCTGGTCTTCCTGCCAGTGCCCTTGACCTCTACTGTCTATTCTCTGCATGGCAGCCCAAGCAATCTTTTCAAATAAGAGCCCGAACAAGTCACATCCTCCACTGGTCTAAACCCTTCTGTAGCCGCACCTCCTGCAAAGTCAGGGCCTGCCTCGGGCCGTTTTCTTTCTCATCCTTCTTTTCCAGCCTCAGCTTCTTGGCTCTTCCGGGAAGAACACTGGCACACCCCCTGCCTCAGGGCCTGTGCACAAGCTCTTCCCCACTGAGCCTCAAGGCTCCCCCTCACCCTCCGTCTCCTTGCCGTAGCCCCCTGAAGACAGGGCTCCGTCTGATTCACCGAGCTCCCCAGCTCCCAGCACCCAGCACAGCGCCTGCACCCAGCAAGGGCTCAGTGAATGGGCAACTCTGCCGAAAGTCTTCTCCAGCAACGTTACACCTGCCCTTTCGCCTGCCTAGACTGTTCTGCCAGACTGTCCTGTGCTGGCTTTTTCTCTTTATTCACAACCCGGCTCACACATACATCCTTCTAGAAGCTGTCCCGGACACTTAGCATAAGCTTACTTCTCTGTTTGTTCCTTGCTGTCCACCGCCCGCCCCGACGTGTGAGCGCTGGCCTGCCTTCACCTGAACCATGAGCTCCACTAGTGGGGACAGGGCGGGTGATGGCCCAAACTCACAGCGCCACGCCAGCCACATAGAGCCAAAGCAGAAGGGATGCTTATGTCAGACTCTGCAACAGCACTATGCTACTGATGGATGCTTGGGGTGCGAGCAGAGGGGCTGAAGGTCAAGGCTGAAAGTGGGGCAAAGTGGATGGACTCCGCTTTTGTTTTGACCTTCAATTGCTCAAGTTTGCAATGCAGGTGGTGATGGGGGCAGAGTAGGGATGCGAACACTGGGAGGCAAGGGGAGGCCTGAGGGAGCACGCGACCCATTAAAGAAATGCACAAAGGGAATGAAAAGAAAAGAAGAGAAGAGAAAAACAAAAGCAAGGCTCCAGAACGATGGTGACAACAGTAACAACAGAAACTGCGTTTGACAACCTTCTGGCCTTTTTTCCTCTGTGCTGTAGGACAAGCAGGCCCCAGATGGGGAGGGGTCCTCATGCTCTCCGCCCTCCACTTCTGTCTCACTGCTGCTCCTGCAAAGCCCTCCCGCCCACCCCCTGCCCGCCACATGCTTGATGGACATGCCTGTCTCTGTGCCAGCCACTAATCCAGAACCTTCTGTGGGAGGGAGGGGACTTGAATCGTGACTTGAAAGCGACACAAAGAGGTGTGGGGCGACATACCCACAGTTGAAGAGGAAGGTTCCCTTTCCTCACCAAGGAATTAAGAAACTTGAACTCCAGAGCTGGCCCTCCCACTGATGGATCGAACCCCAAACCAAAGGCAGGGCTCTGTGTATGTGGGCAAGTCAGATATGCTAGCGGCTGGCAACTTTCGTGAAGGTCACCTCCCATCCTGTGTGCGTGCATCTGTGCCCAGGACTGGGAGAGTCCACATTCACGCTGCCGATGTCAACAAGCCGTGGCACTGAGGTGACCCAGGTACGGTGGGGCCCCGGCCTTTCGGGTGGTGGACCTTGCCTCTCATCCTGGCCGTGGCCAGGTGCAGGGCCTCAAAGAAGTCTCTTGAGCTCCCTGGGCCCTAGCCCCCAGCCCTGGGAGTCGGCCTGGAAGTGCCCACCGGGGAGGGCCCAGGAGCAGGGGTCCTGGGGTCTGCCTTGGGCTGCGAGCTGGCTCGTACTGTAAGAATTGCCTGGAAGGTCCTTCCCTGGGGTGGGGCCCATGCTTGCAGGAAGGGCTCGTGCAGGACAGGGTGATACCAGTCCTAGTCTGGAAACAACACTGTCAAATAGCTGAGAAGAAATGCCAGTACACTGTCCCCAGAAACCCAAGGGGAGAGAGAGACTTGGCTTGAAATGGATGGACTGCCTGAGAAAGGAGCAAACTCCAGCAGACGAGGCTGCGCTCGCTTTGCGGGGCTCCTTCCTCTATGGGGCTGGCTCGATTCCTCAGGCCCCAGAAGGGCGTGTGCAAGGAAATCGTGGGGGCTTACCCGGCATCAGCATTGCCAAGTTGGATGCAAGGCTTTCATGTTGCAAAGGCAATTAAAATAAAGCAACTGCTATGATCTCTTTCAGGCTAGGTTCATCGGAACTAAAGAGCCCTGAGGGAGCTCTTCAAGGCCACATGTGACCAAACTCACTGCCCACCTCCGCGCCTTCCGCCCGGTTGGGTCAGGAGCCGTATCGTGAAGCCCTGTAGCAATAAACGTTCGAGTATAGAGACCCAGTGCTGCTGCAGGGGACAGGCTTTGGAAAGTGTGGCTGGGGAGGTGGCAGGGTGGGGGTGGGGGGCGGCTGGGGTGTGTCCGTGTCTCCGCTCACACCTGGAGGCAGCCGTCTGGCACCCGGCTTGCTGCTGGGTAGTAAACGTGGGTGAACCCCATATACCATCTGGGGCCATGGCTTGGACCCTCACACGCAGCCAGGGTGTGACGCCAAGCCTCTGGCATTAGTGTGTGAGCGGGGAGGAGCCGGGGTGACTGGCATCCCAGCAGGGGATAGGATTTCCCTCCCGGCTGGTTTCCTTAAGACCGAAAGCGGTTATTAACGGATGCGCTTTCTGGAGCCACTCACAGGGGCTGGCCTCCAGGCCACGGCTGAGGTCCCGTGAGATGAGGTGGAAGCCATGGAGGGCAGATGCCACACCCCAGGTTGAGAATGAGTATTGTGTGTGGCTCAGGGAGGGCGGCTGGGTGCGGGAAGCCTGGGGGGGTGGGGTCAGAGGTCGGCTAGAAGGTTGAGGAGGTGAGGCTGTGGGTGTGCTGAACTCCGAGGGTCTCTGCGTCTCTAACTCTCCCTGGTCACCCCTCTAGGGACTCTCCTTTCCCTCTGGCCCCGGGGACATTCTCTGGCCGCCTCTGGCCTGGGTGCCAGGTGCTGGGACCCGTGTCGGTGAGCGCCGTCACCTATCACTGTGGCCCTCGGGCTCCTTGTACACAACCTGCACTGGGCCGTCTAAGGCCCGGAGGGCCTCAGGTTCTCAGTGGAAGTGCTGTCAGACCAGAGGCCTTGCTCCAGCATGTGGGATAAGGGCCAGGCTGGCCGGGCGGTGGGTGATAGGAGATGTCCCATCAGAGCTGGGGTTCTGCTCAGGAAAACCCTGTGGCCTGCGCCCACAGCACCTTCTACAATGCTCGGCTAGGAGCTCTGCTGTGGTCTGTGCCTTGCCTTCCTTCCGGTGAGTTCCAAGAGAGGGTGGGGACCTGCGTCTAGTCACTTTTTTCGCCGCCGCCACCACCGGGCCTTTCCCTGATTTGCACAATGAGGGTGCTGGGTTTAATGGTTTCTCTAGGCCCTCAGAGAGTTCCAAACCAATCTGCCACGCAGTGGTGATGGCAGGAGGTGGTGTTGGTTGGTGGCTTCCAGAAGCAGGCATGTCCCCTGGTGTTGCCTGGTCCTCCAACCAGCATCTTCCTCCACAGTGGGGTCCTTTCTGAGGTGCTGCTGCTCAACTGGGATGGGCTGGGACATTGGGATCCCCTTGCTATCACACCAGCACCCTCCTCAGACAGGCACTAGTTAGATGCCCCTGGAGTAGCTCAGGACCAGGGGGAGGGGTGGTGTCTTTCGCACTGTTCTTACCAGGCACTGCTGGGCTCCCAGAGGTGGGAAGACGGGGGTGACAGATGGCTGCAGAAGGAAGGAAGGTGCTAGGAAGAGGAGAGAAAGAGGCTCCCACCAGGGAGGAAGCCCAAGGAATCCAGAGGGAGCCAAGAGACAGCAGGCCTCGCCAGGATCCTGGAGGGGAGGCCCGGGCTGGCCCTGGAGCGGAACAAGGCCAGAGGTGTGGAGAAGGCCCGAGGGGCGTGAGGAGTGGGGGCTGTGTCGGCTGCCTCCCCTGCCTCAAGTCAACAGACAGATGGACGGACAGACAGACAGACAGAGAGGAAGTACAGACAGAGATGGCAAAGAAACACGTGGAAAAAAGTCACGGGTGAGGGAGGGACAGGGGCAGGTCAGTATGTGCCCCTTCGGCAGACCATGCCCCCTCTTGTCCCTTCATTTCCAGGAAGAACGTGCGCTGTCCTAGTCTGGCCCTAGCTGGCGCGCCCCCGGGAGGCTGAGTACCGTTTCTGTCCTCAGTTGACTGGAGGTAGCTGAGCCCCGTGGAGACTTGTCTGGGTGGACTGGTGGTGAGACCCTTCTGGGACAAGGCTGGAGCTTTCCAGCCTGTCTGTGATGGCTGTTGGCCAATGTCTGTGGCCCAGGTGGGGGGCCCAGTGAGTGTGCAAGGGAGCCGGAGGTGTGTGTGGCCTGTGGTTTGGGGGTGGGGTGTGTGCATGCACGCACATGTACGTGCTGTTTCCGAAGGGGACCACATGGTCCAGCGGGGTCTGGTGCGGCCCACATCCCTTCCTTAAAGGGCAGAGTGGCCTGAAACGACAGTTTGAGCAAGAGGAGGGATGCCCCCCCACTGGGGACCTCTAACCAGTTCCTAAAAAAAAAAAAAAAAAAAGCGAAGAAAATGCAAAAAGAAAAAAAGAGAAAAGACAAGACAAAAGGCAAAAGGCAAAGAGAAGAAATCAAGCAAAAAGAAAAATGCCAGAGTCTGGTGAGGGAAAAAGGCACGGTTAACAGCTCCCGTCTGTGGGGAAGTGATGTGTTCACGGAGGTGAGAGTTGCCGGGTTTCACTGGAAGGAAAGGAAAGAGGTAGCAACGAACCATCCCAGCAAGGGCTCTGGGCCCATACTTGAAAGTTTACTGCTTGGTTTTTGAGATGTCGAGTCTGTTACAAAAGCAGGTGGCCGTGGCCGGGAGCAGGGACGTTCCCTGCATTCTCTCTCATTAGGGAAACCATGGGGCGGTGGGTTCTAAGAGCTTTCCCTTTGTCTTTGTAAAAAGATACGAGCAAACACGGAAGTTTCTCTCTCTTTACGACAGCCCCTGGGTTCTCTTGAAAACGTGACTAGCATGGTGGGAACGTTTCACTGGAACATGTAGGAAGGAATCTACCTGTCCCGGCTTCTGGGAGGAAGGAGGAGAGAGAATGTGGACCAGACCATGTTAAGACCTTCCAATCCTGACGCCTGTTTGGAAAGAGCAAAGGTGCCTTGGGAACAAAAGGGACACGTGGCAGAGTGCGGGCTGGGGGTGTGAGGATGACTCCTGTTTGAGGAACCCCTCAGACACCTCGCATACGGGCGGCTCAGGGCCAAGGCCTACAGGGCAGGTAACACCCGAGCAGAAGCAGTCGGCCACCATTGAGCCCACCTGGGGACACGTGACAGCGGCCTCCCGAAGCCCGCCTCAGGTGCACTGCCTTTGGAAACCACCTCCGGGAGAGTTCTGGAAGCTGTCAGTTTAGTCCCAAGTAGGTGGGCCGGATTATTCTGTTGCGAACGATGCCGGAAAGGCACTCGCCTCCCCCTGCGGCCCTGCGAGGCGGTCCGAGCCTCCCTTTGGCTGCCCCGCAGAACACCGACCAAGGCCCCATCCTGCCACCGGACGCCACCAGAAGCGGCCCAAGTTCGTGAAGAACCATTGGCAGATGCAGACAAGTTCAAGAAAAGCAAACCAACGACAGGAGGAACGAACAGCGAACAACCAAACAAGGCAAAGAACGGAAGGTCCGGCAGGGCCATGGATTCAGTACATTTCATAAGAGGATATGGCTTTGGAGACACACACCGTCTGGGCGGAAAGGACTGGACGGGGAAAAAAGAGAAGGAAGAGTTGGGGAGGCTTTTGCTCCCCCAGAGATGCCATTTATGAGAGAAAAGGGGACTCAAGACTCACTCCCAGCGGCACTGGTGGGATTGGCAGCAGAGAGAATTACGTGAGTAGGGGTAGAAAGATTGGTTACGTCATGGAGCTGGCTGAGGACTGAAGACCGCCGGCGCACAGCACCCTGAAATGAACCGCTTCTCTTGAAGGTACTCACTACCTCCATCTGTGGGAGAGAAAATGAGATAAAGTTTGGCTTGCACTGCGGTCCCGGCTACCGCACGGGGGTGGGGTTGGGTGAGGGCAGGGGCCACGCTGGGTACACGAATGGTGACAGGAGACGGCATCTAGGCCGCCCCGCCCCCTTGGGGCTGACAGCGCTTCGGACGGGGCCGTGGTCACGTGGTCACGGCTGGGGCCAGCCTCCGAGTCCTCCACCGAGAGAGGGTTTGCTGAGCAAATGATTAGCACTCAGAAGACCGGGAGGGCGGGGGGGGGGGGGGGGGGGGTGGGTGGGTGGGGGGGTGGTGGCACGCAGCAAGCCTTTGCAGAAAGAGCCACTCGCAGTCACCAGCCGCTCTTTGCGAGCCACTTGTCAACAAATACCTGGGTCTGGCAGTCCTTTGAGATCCCAGATCACTGGTTCTCCACCCCCTTTTCCGCCCCGGTATACCTGAGGGGTAGGACTCGCTCCACTCCCCGCTCCCGTTAGGACAAGGCTCCCTGTGGCAGTGCTCGTGGTTGGTGCCGGGACGGGCCTTCCCCGAACGCCCTTTGTTTACATTGCTCTAAGCAACAGACGCGTACTGCTTCTCTGCCCTGCCTTGCCCTGCCCTGCCCTGCCCGGAGGCTCAATCTCTTCAGAGTGATGGAGGCGGGTGCCCCTGGGGGAGCCTCCGTGAAAGGAAAGGATTTAAAATGCAAAAGCACTTGCTTTCTTTTATCAGACTCCTTTCTGCAGAGCCACAGGCCGGGCAGGAGGGAGAGCAAAGAGACTGGAGTGTCCCGGGAGCAGAGATGGCTTTTATTTGCAGCCCCCTCCCTCTAGGCTTCCTAGGGGTCAAAAGGGACGTGGGTCTATGGGAAATGACAACCATGGGGTGAACTCACTAGGAGTCCTAGTGTCTTCTGACTTCCGGACCCCCATCTCTGACCGGCTAGCGGGCCTGGGGGTGACTCAGACCTGAGACCTGTGACTGAGTGGCCACAGTGAATGTTTCCCCATCCGGAGACCGTGTGCCTACGTTCTGGGAGGGCAGACCAACGTGGCACACCTTTGGTTGCCCCTTTGGGAATGCCTTCTGGGGGTGGGGGTGGGGTGGGGTGAGGAGATGGGTGTGTGTGCAGATCTTTGGCCTTAGAAGGTGGATCTGATTTCTGGAAAGTGCCGTACAGTTCACTGGATGACGTGAGCGGCAAAGCAAATGTGTAGTCCTGGAGCCTGGAGCCCACTGGCTGTCTACTCTGGGCCCAGAGTAGGCGGCCCTGTGCCACACCCAAGCCCTGCGGTGGCTTTGTGGTGGCCCCTAGACTCGGCAGGGAGTCTGACACGGGGCCAGGCTTCTGGGAAGAAGGCAGCTTGAGTGCTCGCACATGAAGATGTGCATCATTTCAATCCCTACACGCGCGGTGGAAAAAGACTTTTGTCCCATACTCTGCCCCCGAGCTCCCTCCTCCCCCACACCCCCTGCCCCCAACACACCCCGCTCGTGAGCAGGGCGACCTCACTGCCAGGGCTGAGACCCGTGCGTAACGCACACTGAGTGGCCACAGGGGGCTGGCACAGTGTGTCTAGTGTGCCCCGATGACCTGAAGGGAGATGACCCGTGATGTGATGCACTCTTAACTGCAGCCAGGGCGACGAGGCAAGGAAAAGATGCCTTTTCTGCCTCTGATTGGACCCCTCTCCTCACGGTGTCCGGATGGGATGACGGTGTCAATCAAAATACCTCACAATTGCCCCCCCCGCCCCCCAAAACCCAGTTGCTGCTGAAGCTTCTCGTTGGTTTATAATGGAATGTGAAATGGACCACGTCATGAGTGCTTCGAGAAGCTCCGTGTTCTGGGTTTCAAGGACTCTTTTTGATGCCGGAATGACCCCCCTGTCTGGTGCAGTAATATGTTAGTATGGAATGGCGGTGAGAGCAGGTAGCAGGTTACAAAATGCCTTCACTTAGCAAAGCTGTGCTGGCCCCCAAACCCTGCAGCTCCGTTGTTTGCAAAATCCAGAAATCTAGGCATGTCTCCCTTGGCTGCGGGCACCTACATGCTGGGGCGCTTTATGTCTGTCCTTCAAGCAGGTATTTTGAATCAAAAAGAACAGATGCTCTTAAAAAGTTAGCTCAACTGGCCGATTGGCTCAGCATTCTTGAGGAGGGTGGTGAATCGGATGTGACAAGGGGATGATCCTGTGGAGCAGTGAGGGGCTCTCTGGAAAGGACATGGAATATGCTAGGGGATCGGGGGAGGGACGCTGTCACTGGGTGACCTTGGGCAAGTCCCTTCTCTCTGGGCGCCCCCCCCCCCCCCATTGCATCATGTTTGAAGTAGGGACCTGACTGGCCAGTGTCTACTTGGGCAGTGACTCCCGGGCTCTGACTGAGGAGACCCGCTCGACCGGCCAGGAAGCGGTGGCAGGACTCAGAGCCCACAGGCGCATGGAAGGCACAGACACACACTGGTCGGGCACCACTGAGCGCCCCCCCCCCCCATGCCTCAGACTGGGCAGGGGCTGTCCCAGCTGCCAGAAGAATGGCCACCACCTCGGGCTCACGGGTGTCAGGCTCCAGGCTCCGCAGCGCACCCGGGGCCTAAGACATTCTTGCCTGGCCGCGCTGGCTTAGGGGCTTGGGGCGCAAGGGGGAATGAGCCACAGACCTGGACTCCTGCTTCTCCACTGGAGAAGCCCCTTGCATCCCTGGGGAGCTCCTTAAACCGGACTTATTTGGGGCCACCTCACCCAGCCCTACGATATCCCAAGCCCTGGGGGCAGCCCAGGAGTCTGCAGCTTTGGAAAGTTCCCTGGGGCATTCTGCTCCTCACTGATTCCAGTGCCCTGGGCACACGAGGGCCTACGGGGGCGGGAGAGAGTGGCGGTCTCTGGGCTGCTGCCGGATGAGGGGGGCCCCGAGGGGACACAGCGGCAGCTGGGGAGCCCTGGGGCCCAGATCGTGGCCGGCATGGAGGCACAGAGGGTGCACATCTGGAAAAGCAGCAGGGGTTACAAGGGACACAGGGTGTGTGGGGTGATGCCAAGAGGCAGGGGCCTGAAGGCCATGGTCAGGACTCTGGACTTGACCCTTCAGACCAGAAGAGAGGCTACGCTGGCCACGGCGGGGCAGGGGGCAAGCTAGCTGAACGAAGGTGGGAGCAGCGGGCAGGAGGCTGAGAGCTTGTGGCTGGAGCTGAGGCTGGGGCCTGCGGAAGAAAGAAGTAGGGGGCCCTGAGGCTGAGCCCCGGGAGACTTCTGGGGACCGTATGGGAATAGCAGGCAAGCTGTGTGTATGGGGAGCCTCAGGCCGGGGGCAGGGTAGGCACCGGCTGCCGAGGGCGCTTTGGGTGAGGTGCGTGAAAGATTCCTTGGGATGAGCTTGTGGTGATGTGTGACAGGCTGGAGGCAGACACAGGGCAGAGGTGTGGTCTGAAGCCATTCCCCAGGCCCAGGGGCCCGCGGCAGGAGTGCGGGGCCGGGCAGGGCTACGTGTAGGGTAGTGGCCTTCCCGTTGGTGGGACCCCCAGGAGGAGAAGCAGGGGGGCTGGGGGTCCTGGACAGCACGTGGAGAAAGGTCAGAGGCGGGGCTCTGGGAAGCACGGGAAGGGCAGAGAGTGACAGGTGTCACTGGGGGCTAGGGAGGCAGCGGGGAGACTACTCCGGGCAGACACTGGTGACTAGGCCAGGAGGATGGGGGGCAGGGGTGGCTGGACTGGGGACGTGCTTTCGAGGGGGCGGACCTGAACGGATGGGCCATGCTCCTGCGCCAGCTGTGCGGGGAGACAGGAAGAGCGTGTGGGAGCTGAGGGGCTGAAAGGAGGTTGGCTCAGGGACCGTGGTCTTGGCCAAGCCCACCGTGGACATCTTGGCTCAAGGTGTGGCATTCAGAGGCTACAGCTGAGGGCTTGACGCGGGACGGAGGGACAGCCCGGTTCCGGGCCCTGTCGGTCGCACAGACCTTGGTGAGAACTGCGTCTGGGACCCTGCGGGCAGAGGCCAGGCTGCGATGCGATCACGAGTGTGAGGAAAGGATGCGGAGAGACGGAGTACAGAACATTCTGGCAAGAAGGCTAGCTGGGAAGGGTTGGGGCAAAGAGCAGGGGCTGCTCTGGCAGACGGGTCTCCTGAAGCCTTCGAAAGTGCCCGTGGCTGAGTGGTCATTGTGACTATGTGGCTTAGGGACAGAGATGAAGAGAAAGAAGCAAGTCCGGGGCCAGAATCAGCTTCCATAGGGCTCACGATATAACCCAGTGCACGGTGAGCTCACCAAAGGCTGTTTGTAACGGGCATCTGTCTCCTCCCAACAACGTCACCTCCCTGTCACCAGGCTGCTTCCGGCAAATGAGGCAAGGCCCGGCGGCCGTGCAGACAGCGGGTGGCCTGTGCCCCCTCCACCCCACCCCAAGAGACAGCCGCTGATCACAACACACGTCTTTAGCTGGCACCGGCACCCAGCACGGGGGAGAGCCGCCTGGGCTCTGACCGAAGCGTCAGAGGTGGGCCATGTCTGCAGCACCGCAGCCAGCACGCATATCCGGGGATGGCCCTTGCTCGCCACCCTCTCAAGGCGGGATAGCCAGAGAAGCCAAGCGGCACGGCGGCTTACCTGCGTCTGAATCCGATTGAGGCCCCGGAACCAGAGGATCTGGCCTCTGCGGAGCTCCCGTTCGGCATGGTCGATCTCTTCCTCCCCCTCGGCCAGTTCCTCATCGGTCATCTCATCCTTTCCCGGCCCGTGCCCTGCTTCCTTCAGGCACTTGAGCTGGCTGGTGGGGATGGTGGCGATGACCTGGGGGGCCAGAGGCGAGGGGTAGCAGGGGCAGGTGGCTGTCAGAGCACAGCTGGTCCTTTTGGGGTAGGAGCTCTGCTGGGGCTGGGGAGGGACCCACACCTCCCGCCTCCCTCTGACAGCTAGTGTGTATGCCCCTTGCACTCCAGCATCATGCACCACTGTTTCCTAAACACCCGTTCTCTGTGGGCAGACTGGGGGATGGGACATCCTTTTCTGGTCCCCGAGGCTGCATGACCAGGAGCGGTCCCCGGGGAGCAGGGCGCGGGAGCTGTTGGGGCCAAGGAGCGTTTTCCAGCGAGGGGAGGTCTGGCCTTGGCGCCGCCCCCCCCCCCCCCCGCCCCGCTCCTGAGAGGGGACCGCTAAGCCCCTGGCACATCCTGCCTGACAAGGCGGTCTCAGTTTCCCCGAGGGCCCTGCCGGGCCGTCTACGCCGACAGTGTGATTCCTGGTGGGGCCCCGGCTTCACGTCTGAGGGGCAGAGACTGAGGATCTGAGGTCAGCCACGCGGGAGCCCTGGGCCCACAGGACCGACCCCCACTGAAGTCCCCGGTGCTTAGGGAAGCTTCCGTGGAAGCTCACTCCTGGTCTCTCTCGGACCCTGCCCTACATATGCTTGATCTCGGACTTCCAGCTTCCTGAGATATGACTAAGACACAGGGCAAAGTGGGTCCTGCACCAATATTCTAGAACTGCAGAGCAATGCTTTCAGAAGCCTCTTGTGTGCCTGTGGCATGGGCTTCTTCTTCCTCACGTCATCATTGGGTGCCGGAAGCCTCCCTCTGTGCATGCCTTTAACCATCAAGGGCTACAGGTGTCTGACTTTCACGTTCTAGCATCTCAAAATATTTCTTCATTTTCCTTGACACTTTCTTTCTGCCCCTTGGAGGATTTAGCACGGTGTGGTCTAGCTTCACATCCGTGAGCGTTTTCCAAGCCGCCCAGTTTTAGGGGACGATTTTGGGCTTCTATCATGGAAAGGGGAGTGCTGGGTGATTTTTGCCGGGGCTTTGTGACATCCCAGACGTGGCCCTTTGCCCTCTCTCTGCTGACAACTGTTGCCTGTGGCCGTGTACCTGAGCCGTGGCCTGGCCCGGGCCTGAGCCCTGCTGTGCTGCCCACCCTGAGCACACCGAACGCTTTCCTAAGCACGGGCTCTGAGGTGCCGTGGCCCCCCCCCCCACCCCCGCCCGGCATTGTGTCCATCCCTGGAAACAAGGAAGGGTCGGGGCTGGGAAAGGTGACGAGGCAGACACTCACCTGTCCCCAGACCAGCTCCCCAACGCCAACGAACAGGCACCAGAGCCACTGCTCCGTGGACAGGGGGCAGCAGCTGAAGGGCTTTCCGCCGAACTGGACGATGACAATCTGCAGGGGTGGGATGGGAGGGAGGCAGGTCAGAGATGGGCCGTTGGGTCCCCCCGGCAGATGGGGCTCTGGCCGTGGCTCAGCAGATGAGCCACATCTCCCGCTTCTGTAAACTTGACGCTTTACCGTGTGCCCTGCACGCCCGTGCTGGACATGCCTCATCCCGGGTGCCCCAGTGACATGCCCAGCCAGCCTTGCCTGGGACTCCTGCTGCCTCACTGCCCCTTCCTAGGGAAGAACACTCCTCCTGGGGGTGAGCTGTTTAAATACAGACCAAGCAATCCCGAGCCCAGGCCACCACTGCCTCTGATACCGTGCTGTCCTTTCTGCCCTAATTCCCCAGGCCAGGGCGCACACAAGCAGAGATGGCGCTACGCCCCCCCCCCCCCCGAACCCTGAAATTATTCGTAGTCATGAGTCCTCGGCCTGATTGCCCCACCCCAGTTTCTCCCCCAGAAACCACAGTAAACGCTCCCCCTCTCCCTCTGTCCCCGACCGACCCAGGTGCTTCCCCAGGTGGACCCCTCATGGCGTGGCAGGCCCCCTCCTTTGATCCCTGTGAGGAGCAAATGATCCTGGCCTGTTGTCCTCACTATACGTCACGCTTTCTATGAATACACCCTACTTTTAAAGGCTCAGACTCCCGAAGAGTTGACTGACCAGCCTGTCCACAGCACGGTGGCAGGCAGAGGCCGATGGTCAGCACTGGGGACAGAAAGTATCCCAAGGGAACCTTCTAAAGTTATGATAGTCCCCTGGCAAGGAATCCAGCGCTGGAAATGGGAGTGGAAGACGCAGAGGGAACTATGAGGAGGCTCGTTCTGAGGAAGGCCCTGGAAGGCTCTCTGGAAGCCAGCAGGGGAGCGCAGAGGGCCTGGGGTCACAAGGCATGCCGGTGGGGCCTGGGACAGCAGGAGGGGCGGAACTGGTTCTGGTTCTGTAAACGGGGATGGGGAGGCCGGTAGTGGGCATGGTCCCCTGCTCCTCGTCTGGTGCCAGTATACGGTCGCCCCCGCCCCCCCCCCCCCACCTACCTGAATTGCAAAGGTGCCCAGGACGATGGTACAGAAGATGGGGTTGCTGAAGATGCCGTGGAAGACGTTTCGCTCGCCGTGAATCTTGCGGGCGTTGATCTCATTGAAAAGCTGCATCATGACGAAGGTGTTGAAGATGATGGTGTAGTGCTCTGATGGTGGAGAGTGCAGGGGTGCGTTCCTCCCACTGTCGATGTCGAAGAAGAGCTCCCCTGCACGTGAGGGGGCACGTGAGGGGGGCGGAGCCCTGGGTGGAGGCAGCTCCCGGCCAGTGTCGCCTGAGGAGCACCAGGGGGTCTGCGGCAGGGCCACAGGCAGCCCCACCCTGTGGTGACAGGGACCCGGAGGGAAAGTAACGGGTCTCTTCCCACAACACGCGCTCACCCCTGGAGCAGAGGTCTGGCGCAGAAACCCCGGAAGAAGACACCGTTTGCCTGCTGGGTTGAGTGGGGCTGGACACAGGGTGGGCCAGCCCTCCTCCGCCCTGTCCCTAAGACCGGGCGGCCAGGCGTAGACCCTCAGGCAGGCCACGAGAGAGAGGCTTCTGCTCCCGAGATATCAGAGAAAGGCCCCCCAGAGAGGATCCCCAGTAGTGACATTGTGGTCCCCACACACCGTCCCTCCTGCCCCTCAGCAAATACTGTCCTGCAAACTGAGCTTCCGATCTGCTCCCGGGAACGCGCCTGCGCCCACAAGGCCAGGGTTGGTGACATAACGGAGAGACGCCACAAGCAGACAAAGCAACAAACCCACCCCAAGGAAACTGCTGGACAGAGCCAGAGCCCAGGCGGCCCTGGATACCCAACCCACAGCCGCCTTCTCTCGTGCCCCTTCTTCTGGCTTCCTGACAGTTACTCCTCTCTGCTCCTCCTCCTCTCCCTCCACCCCTCCTTCCTCCTCCTCCTCCTCCTCTTTCTCTTCCTTCCTCCTCCCTTTCCTTCCTCCTTCTCTCCCCCTTCGCCCTCCTTTCCTCTGCCCCTCAGGCCTCTTCTCTGTCTTCCACTCTCTGCCTCACCTCGACTGCTTCTCCCTCTCCTATCTCTCCTATCCCCTCCCTCTCCCTCCACCTGTCTTTCCTGGTCCCCCTCTTCCCACTGTCTGTGGCACAGTGCTCTGCTCGCCGTGCCCTGGAGAAATGGCCATAGGGTGAGTGGATGGATGGGGGTGATCTGGGTCTCAGTGAAGGACAGCAGTTTCTCAGATGCACAGGGGCCTATGACACCTGCACGGGGCACGCACACAGAGAGACAGCGGGGAGGTGAGCGTGCAGGGGCCCGTGCTGGAAATTTGGTTCATGGGTGCTCATCTGTCCCTTCCACTGGCAAACAGGGCCCGAACCTGTGTGGCCAGCGGCAGGGCAGTGTGACCCGGGGCCAACCTACCAACGAACAGCAGCGTAAAGATGATGGTGAGCTGGTAGACCGCGTGGCCCAGGATGTTCTTCATCATGGTGCGGGAGATCAGGGGCTTGTCCCGGCCGTATGGTTTCCGTAGCAGCAGTGACTCAGTGGGTGGCTCTGTCGCCAGGGCCAGAGAGGCAAATGTGTCCATGATCAAATTCACCCACAACATCTGCACAGCTTTGAGAGGAGAGTCCTGTCGAGAGGAGGCAGTCACCCTAACATGGGGCCAGAAGGCCCAGTGGCCCACCACTCCAGTGGGAAGAAACTCAGCCTGGGGGCAACGTCATAGGGATTCACGGTGAAACGCGGCAGATCTGACCTTCCCATCAAAATCTAACATCTCCATCCCCGTGGGAAGGTTAGCAGTGGGTTTTCACTGGGCTTTCGGATTTCCTGCTCTGAAAATGCTGCCAGCCTCCCTTCTCTCACCTGGTGGCAGTGACCTAGAAGGTGTGGTCCAAATTGTCAGCAGGAGATTGACAACCCGTGTGTTATCCCAGACCGTGAAAGTGCTCGACTGGTGGGTACTCTGACCTCCAGTCAGAACTGACAGATCCATAGAGACAGAAAGCAGATGGGTGGGTGTCAGGGGCTGGGGGCATGGTGAGGGGGCAATGACTGCTTAGTGGGCACACAGGTGACAAGAAGGTTGTAGAATGAGTTAGAGGTGGTGGTTGGACAACATTGTTAATGCGCCAAAGGCCACTGAATTGTGCACTTTCAAATGGTTACTGCGGTGCAGTTTATGTTATGTGGATTTTATCTCAACTAAAAAACCTTTCAAAGGGAGACAAGTTCTGGACACTCACTACTGGGGAGAACGAGACTATTGGAAGGGGGAAGAGGTTCCTGCGAAGGTTAAATATGGAGTTCCCATCTCAGCCCGCACTTCCAGTCCTAGATCCACACCTAAGAGAAATGAAGACGTAGGTCCACACACAGACTCGTACAGGTGTGCTCACAGCAGCATCAGTCACAATCACCAGAAGGTGGAAATGACCCCAATGCCCACTGACGGAGGAAGGGACAAACGAAATGTGCTCTCTCCATATGACAGAGCAGTATTCTGCCATCAAAAGGAATGAAGTACCGATACTGGCTATAACATGGATGGACCCTGGAAACACTGTGCTGAATGAAAAGGTGCCAGACACGGAAGACCACATGTTATTTGATTCCCTTTATATGAAATGTCCAGAATAGGCAAGTCTTTAAGGACAGAGAGCAGATCCGTGGTTGCTGGGGAGTGGGGGAGGGGGTGGGGAGTGCCCGCTAATGGGCCCCGGGGTCTTCTCAGGGGCGATGAAGACGTTCAGAAACTAGACACAGGCAGTGGTCGTGCACGCTGTGCGTGTACTGATTGCCACTGAACCGTGTACTCTCAAATGGTGAAGTTTTTGGTATGTGACTTTTATCTCAAAAAAAAAAAAAAATCTGTGGCAAAGAACCCCCTGGCTCTCGCAACTCCCGGGATGGGGTTTCCGGGGCGTGCTCTCTGCACTGGGGTCAGGGTGCAGGAAGCAGGCCGGGCCTGGGAAACCAGCTGCCTCCTGCAGGCCCTGTGCCTTGTGGGAGGGAGAGCCCAGGCCCCTCCCTGGGCACAGCGGTCCCCAGTGCCCACCTGAGTAATGCAGGCCCCCGTGAAGGCCACGATCACGGCCACCACGTTGACTGTCAGCTGGAACTGCAGGAACTTGGAGATGCTGTCGTAGACGTTCCGGCCCCACATGACCGCCTTGACGATGCTGGTGAAGTTGTCGTCGGTCAGGATGATGTCTGAGGCCTCCTTGGCCACATCAGTCCCCGCGATGCCCTGGGGGGCACACACACGGTGTCCACAGGCCCCTCTTCCCCAGCCCCCTTGACGACCCAGCCTACCCGGGCTTACGGTCTGGCTCCCCTTCCAAATGAGGCTCCCCGCCAGCTGCAGACAGATCTGGTTTCATCCAGTGCGACTTTGTACTAGGAGTGGGCGGGTTGTCTCATGGCCTGGTAAGGGCCTTTGCTCATAAACAGAGAGGGTGTTGCTACCATGGCCACCACCACGGCCTCACGTACGAGGCCCAGCTGCCACCACGTGACCACCAAGTGGTCTTCTGTCCGGTCTTAGCATGCCAGAGCGGCCTGCTGTACAAGGAGGTCCACGACTCCCGGGCGGGGATGCCTTCCGCAGAGCAGGGACGTGTCCTGCCGGCCCGTGGGGGTGTTTGCTGCTCACAGCCCCTGATGCAGGGACAGCCGCACACCCTGTCTGCCACCCTGAGGTCAGGTCCCGCGCAGCTCGGCTTGGCTCTCACAGTGCCCAGGGGCTGTGGCTCGGTGCCCTTCTCTGTCCTGGGCTCTGGGACAGACTGGCCCGTGCCCCTGGTGCCTGCTCACAGTGGGCTACCCTGAATGTGGCAGAGCGAAGGGGGCTCCTTCGTGGCAGGTGGGGAAAGGGGCTCGCTCGCTTTGTGCCTTCAGTGACCAAGCGCAGCTCGCTGCAGAATGCCGGGGCTGGCCACCCGGGCGGCGGGGTCAGGGTTTTATAGAAACAACGAGCTCCATACAAGTAACCAGAGAGAAACACAGAGGAAAAGCTCATCTGGGGACTCCAGTGATCACCCCTGGGGCCGAGTTTCGCTTAGACTGCATTGGGGGTGGCTGAGGCAGGCACACAGGTGGCAGGCCCCACGTCCCCCACCCCTGAGGCCCACTGTCACCTCGGGCATCCCCACGCCAAATGCCTTTAAACAACTCACACCTGTATCCCCTGACCAGATGAGCCCTTGGAGGTCCCAGGGGCCAGGACGCGAGAGACAGACTTCAGCACTCTGCAACCTGCCTTAACACTAGCCCACACCTTTCTGCACGAAGCCAATGTCCTTGAGACACAAGGCCCCGCCTGACGTGGTGAGCCAGGCCGGCACCGGGCGGCTTACCATGGCAAAGCCCACATCTGCCTTTTTGAGGGCTGGCCCGTCGTTGGTGCCGTCCCCGGTCACGGCCACCACCTGCCGCTGCTCGCCGGTGCTGCTGTCGATGATCCCTGGAATGCAGAGTGGGTCCTTGTCTGGGGGCTGTGGGGGCAGCTGGCTGACTCGGGAAACCCTTCGGGATCGCGACCGTGCCAACCACCCCCAATCCCCTGCCCTTTTGTCGCCTTCGGGGTCAAGTCCTTGTGCCTCGACCGGCAGCCCTGCTCCCCTCCTCCTGCCCTGGCCCATCCCCCAGTGAGATGACACAGGGTGGTGTGACTGGGTGGGAGGCAGGTGGTAAAGTTGTCATCGGTCAACTATGAAGTGTCATCGGTCAAGCACTATGTGACTTGGAGAAATGTCTCCCCCTCCTGGGCCTTAGTTTCCCCATCTGTTACAATGAGAGGCCATTCTCTAGTGGTGTCTTCCATTCATGCTGCTAGCCAGGGAAGCAGAGTGAGCTCTGGCATGTCAGCCCTTCGAGGGCGTCTCCATCATTATCCCCATTTTCCTGAGGAGGAAACTGAAGTTTAGGGAGGGCCATGTCCAGCGGCAACACGTGTGCAGCCCGGGACCCCGCTTCCTAGGCAGGCCCTGGAGCTTGGCTTTGGGAGCCCTGGGGCAAGAGCACACGATGGCCACACCCAGCCAGCATCATGGCACCTCAGGAAGGGGCACGGCAGGGGGCAGCAGGGGTGAGCGAGCTCCCTTACCTTTGACCAGAGTGTGCTTGTCGGTGGGAGACGATCGGGCGAGGACCCTCAGCTTGGGCCACACCTTGTCCAGACGCTCCTGTTCTATCTGGGAGGGGGAAGCACACAGACGCTGCAGAGCCTGGAGCGGGGGAGGGGGGTACCGAGCAGAGGCGGGGGGGGGGGGGGGTGGGGGGGGTGGGAAGAAACAACCAGAGCCCCGGACTGAGGTGGGAGGGCAGCAGAGCCAGGAACTACCTCGCCTTTCTCGTTGCGGATCCGCCGGTTGAACTCCTTCCCCTCCAGGCACAAGAAGTCCTCCCCGGGCTGGATGATGCCACACTTGGCCGCGATGGCCCGGGCCGTGTTGATGTTGTCCCCGGTCACCATGCGGACTGTGATGCCGGCACGCTGGCATTTGCGGATAGCTTCAGGAACCTGGAAGAGACAAAAGGCATGGGTGCGGCCACCGAGGCGAGACACATCCGCATCTGGGCTGAGCCCTGCCCTCCATCCGGCTCCACGGCACCTCTCCTTCGTTCCCTCAGCATGACCCCCACCCCCACCCCCTGACCCCAGGTGCCTCCTTCATTGCGCTGGGCCCCGGGACCGGCGACGACTCGGACCCAGGCCCCGACACAAGTAAAGCTGGGAGAAGCCACTGGAAGCTTTTATGCTGTCGAGGGGCACCACTGGAGTCTTGTCTGGAAAGGTGACCATAGAAATCACCAGCTCCGTCAATCTCATTTTCCTCTGCAAACTGGAGGTCCAGAGCGGCCGAGCCAGGATCGGCCCTGGTTACCAGGCTGGCTGGCAGGGTGGCTGTATCACTTAGCTCTGGAAGAATGACAAAGAGACCTCTGTCCCCAGCTACCCTGCCAGATGGCAAGGCCAAGGGCAGGCCTGTTGCTTTGGGGCCCCGACTCAGGGCAGGCTTCTGGCCATCAGCTGGCTTGTGGCCAAGCTCTGGACACTTCTCACTTGTCCCACCCCCCCGCCCCTGCCGCCCACCGTTTTGCAACATAGAACCAGAGGCATTCACAGCTATAGGTTCTACACGATAAGGTATTTTCACTACTTGGAACCAGTAGACACGTGGCTGAGGTAGAGGGGTGGGGGCAGACCAGTTATCGTGGAGTAGAAATGGTTGTGGCCAGGGTCCTGGGAGTCCAGGGACACTGCCTTCCTGGGTCTGTGAGATGTTCTGGCACCTGCCAGCCTAGGAGCAGCACTGAACACCAGCCGGGCGCCTTCGGCCTGGCAGGGGTGGGGGTGGGGTGGTGAACAGCTCCATTCAGAAGGGGGAGGCCATCAGGTCTATGCGAGCACAACGCAGCTTCATGATTCGGCTCTGCCGTTTGGACACAGGCCAATCATCCATGCCTCAGTTTCTCCCTGGCCTGACGAAGGGCAAGGCCCTGCGTCTCCGGGGGTGGCCCTGTCGCCCACAGCAGCATGTTCTCTCCCTGCTCTCCCAGGCTGCTGCTCCCCGTCCCCTCTGCTGCCATCCGCTTCCTCCCAGGCCAGCTTCCAGGTGTCCCCTTTCTGCACAGAGAGGCCCCGGTGTCCTCAGAATGCGGGGATACACTGCTGTCGAGGGCCTGCGGTCGCTGTGTACACGTAGCGAGCATTGACTGTGGAACTGGCCGGTCTTAGGCGCCTGCTCCGGTATGTCAGTGAATACCTGTCTCCTGAAGAAAGGCCCAGAAGCCTGTCCTCCCTCGTCTCAGCAACGCGCGTGTTTTCAGGCTAATCAGCAGGATCGGGGTGGCCCTGCTTCTCTCATGAGGTGGGTGCCACTGGAGAGGCCCTGGGAGGTGAGAGAGGGTCCCTCCCTGCCTCTGGCAACCCGCACCCCTGTGGCTTGCGCTCTTCCCTTGGGGCCTGCTCGCTCTCCCTGTCTCAAGGCTCCTCCGTCTTTATGGACCGGCAACCCTCCCCTTTGCTTCTTCGCTCTACAGCCTGTTCGGCTTCTGCCCAGTTTCTCTGTTCCCTCTTCACAAAAGCTCTTGGTAAAGCCGTCTACACACGCTGGCTCCTTGCCTGGCCCTTTCCTTCAAGTCTCTTTGCAGGCTCCTCCCACCTCCGTCCCAGCTGTCCACTCACCCTGCGACATCGCTCACATAAACATGCTTCTGGAATCTGTCTCCGGCCAGGACCTTCTGCTCTGAGTGCTCCACTCCTGCAGCTACCTGCCCACTTGACATCTCTGCAGGGATGTCCCGAACATCACTTGGCCCCAACCAAACCCGTGACCGGGGACAGCCCCCTGCCCCCCAAACCTGCGTCCCGTCGGACTCCCGCTCCAGTGCCCCAGTGCCGCCTCCGAACCAGAGCCCCGGGAGGGGTGCCTGACTCTCCCTCTCCCTCGCTGCTCCCTCCAGCCCGTCAGTCCTGCCGGGGAGGTCTGACCTGGAGGACCCCGGGGCCCTGCCCTTGCCCACCTTTCCTAACCTTTCTGGGCTCCAGCAGGAAGTAGTGTGAGAGCAGCGAAGGCACCAGAAGGGGGCCATGCCGTGGAGGCCGTACGGGAACCAGGGCTGCCCCTCCACCCATCCAACGACCAGAGGGTGGCTACCTCGGGCCGCACGGGGTCCTCGATCCCCACGACGGCTATGCAGGTGAGGTCGCCCACGACCTCGTTCTCATTGTCCCAGTCGGGCTCCTGAGCTGCGGGAAAGTCCCGGTAGGCAATACATATGGTGCGGAGGCCATCGCAAGCCATGGGCTCAATGATCTTCTTCACCATGTCGTCCCGGTCCCGAGGGCGGAAGCCGCGCGGCTCCCCGTTGCTGTTTAAGATGTTGGTGCACCTGGGGCGGGGACAGAACAACAGCGTTGGTGCCAGTGAAGCGAGGGGAGCCGGAGCAACGGAGAGTCTCGGCAGGCGTCGGTGTGAGCCCCGCATTCAGCGCGGCCGACAGGCTTGTACAAGGAGGGAGGCGTTCTGCCTCCTGGGGCCTAACGGTGTACCCTCCCCGACCACTCACATCCTTCCCAGAACCTCACGATGTGGCCTTATTTGGAAATAGGGCTGTTGCAAAGTCACGGCGAGGTCATACTGGTTTAGAGCAGGCCCTTAATCCAATGACTGGTGTCCTTATCAAAAGAGAAGAAAACACATGGAGACACAGACGCACACAAGGACAAGGCACCGTGAAGACAGAGGTGATACGTGTACAAGCCAAGGAGCCCCAAAGACTGCTGGCCATGGCCACAAGCTGGAAGAGACGAGGAAGGACCCTCCTCTGGAAGCTTCGAAGGGAGCGTGGCCCTGCCCGCACCTTGATTTCGGACTTCTGGTGTCCAGAACTGTGAGAAAACAGATTTCTGTGTTTTTAAGCCATCAGATTTATGGTCCTCCGTTCTGGAAGCCCCAGGAGCTGGAAACTCATAGGCTGGTGTAGGCGAGGAGACCCTAGAGTGCAGGGCTCACCCCAGCTCTTCGTGGACTCTCTGGGGTACATTGCTCTGGCAATGCCATGGAGTGTGGCCGTGACAAAGAAGCAGGATTCAGGTGCGGAAGAAGAAGGAGCAAAGGAACCGAGGTCCCCAGAGGCAGGCATGGTGGAGGGGCGAATGGGAGCCCTGGACAGACTGGTGAAGGAGGAAAGGAGGAGCTGGCAGGGACTCTCGCCCTTTTGTGGAGTCACTCACGTAACTCTCGCAACACTCCCAGGAGGTATTTCTGTTGTCTCCACGTAGGGGAAACTGAGGCTGTGCCGGGGAGTGAGTCGATGTCCACACGGCCAGCAAAGAGGAGAGCCAGGAGTGGGGCCCAGCGCCCAACTACAGGAATGGGGCTTCTAGGCACGGTACCTGCCAGAGGCTGAGGAAGCACAGAAAGAGAGCTGGGGCCTCCAAACCCGGCCGCCACACCTCCTGGGATGCGGTAGGACAGCTTCAGGGGGGATGTGGCCTTTGCACCCGGGTAGTATGTGCCTGGGCAGAGACTCGGGGGAGAACATTTCTGTCTTAGAAGGTGGCCTTGGAATAAGTGAGGAGCCAGGTGGGCAGGGCAGAGCAGCGGGGGGGTTTGGGGGGGCACTTGGAGGCGGAGCTCCATGCTCCCCGCCCCACTCAGTTTTTATAACAGCTTTATTGAGATATCATTCACACACCACACGACTTATCCATTTAAAATGTCCAATCCAGGGGCGCCTGGGTGGCTCAGTCGGTTGAGCGTCTGACTTCGGCTCAGGTCATGATCTCACAGTTCGTGAGTTGGAGCCCTGCGTCGGTTCTCTGCTGTCAGCACGGAGCCTGCTTGAGACCCTCGATCCCCCTCTCTTTCTGTCCCCCGCCCCATGCATGCGTGCTCTCTCTCTCAAAATAAATATTTAAAAAATATTAAAAAAATAAAATGTATAATTCAGTGGCTTTTAGTCTAGTCGCAGTGTTGTGCCACCATCACCACAGTGCACTTTAGAACATTTCCATCACCTCTAAAAAAAACCCTACACGAGGGACACAAGAAGTAAAGAGACAAACAGGATTTCATCAGTGAAAAACACATGCGCCTCCAAGAATGAATGAAGACAGTGAAAAGGCATTTGCCAATCAGGTATGTGCTAAAGATCTCTTACAGGACAACGACAAGACCACGAATAACTCAAATCAAAGACGAGCAAAGGACTTGAGTGGCTGTTTCTCCCAAGAAGGCACACAAATGGCCTGAAATTTGGCCATTTCGGGGCTGACATCCCTAGTCATCAGGGAAATGCAAACCAAGCCCCTGTGCGGTCCCAGCTCACGTGCACTAGGATGGCGATAAGAAGAGCGATAAGGAGAAGCTGGGGGGATAGAAAATGGTGCCCCTGCGCGAGACAGTTGGGTGGTTCCTCAAAAAGTTAACCTGTGTTACGGCAGGACCCAGCCTTCCCCTCCCAGGTATGTCCGAGAGAACTGAGAGTACGAACCCCAACGAACAGCTGTACGCCCCTGTTCACGGCAGCAAGGCTCACAGCAGCCCAAGGGCGGGGGACTGGCCGAAGGCCGAACGGATGAACCCTGACAGCGTTCTGCTCGGTAGAGGCAGCCTGACACATGGGCCATATATCGTACGATCCCGTTTATGTCAAATGTCTCTGATCGGCAAATCCATACAGAAAGGAGATGAGTGGCCGTCAGGGGCTGGTTGGGGGTGCGGTGGGAGGGACTGTTGAATGGGGACAGGGTTGCCTTTGGGGGGCTGGTGACGAGAACGTTTTGTAATGCGCCACACCGGGACTATACTTGCTGTGTGTTTTCACGCGATTACAATGGCCACTTTTACACTATGTCTATTTTACCACAACAGTAAACTCAGAAGCCTTGCACTCTGCAGCGCCCAGCCCTAGGCTGCCTCCCGTCGCCCGCTCACTTTTTCAGCAGGATCTCCGAGGCGCCCTTGCTGAAGAGGCGGAAGCCGCCGTCAGGCATGCGGATGACTGTGCTCATGGACTTGCGGACCGAGTTGAAGGTGTACACTTTGTAAAGCTTATCTTCCGGAATCTGCTCCCGCACAGGCTGGAAGTCCCGCTTCAGGTCCAGGACAAAGCCCAGCAGAGCACACTCCGTCTTGTTGCCCACTTGGCGTGGGAGAGCGCCTTCCTTCTCTGGAGGCTACGAGGCAAGGAGAACCAGCGTGGCACTGGGGGCTCAAGTCTCCCCTCCTTGCTGTCCCCAGGACCCCGGCCTGGCTGTGGCCACCATGTCTTTAGGGTGTGGTGGCAGGGAGCCGAGGAGGGCCTCCATGCGGACTCCAATGTGGGCAGGCTTCCCACCACTCACTGGGCTCAGAGGGGGTTTCCAGAACCTGCGGGTCCCGCCCAGAAGCCAGGGCAGGAGTCCAGAGGGGCCCTGGTGACCCCTGATGCCGCAGCCTCCGGCCCGGCGCCCTGCCCTCATCCCACCCCGACCTGGCCCAGCCTGCCGCCCGCTCCCTGCTCACTAGTATTTTGGTGGTGTAGGCACTGTTGATGGAGATGGCGTGGACCAGGAGGTCGAGGATCTTGGGGGTCAGGGTGCTGGGGGCCGGAACCTCTTTGTAGTGGGTGTCCCCGAGGTAGGACTGGACCACGGTCATACGGTTGGTGGTGAGCGTGCCCGTCTTGTCTGAGCAGATGGCTGTGGCATTGCCCATGGTCTCGCAGGCATCCAGGTGGCGGACCAGGTTGTTGTCCCTCATCATTTTCTGTAAAGGGCATAGATGAGGGCTTAGGTAGCCAGCTGTCCTTGGAAAGGTTGGCCCATGGGGTCAGGGAACAAGAGGTCATCAGCCGGTCATGTGTCAGCTGGCACATACCCTCGCGGCCGGGTACGGCTTGGAGTGACGGCAGAGCGGGAGGACTCTCGTGAGACAGGCCAAGCGGTCGACTCGCGGCGCTCCCTCTTCCCAGGGCTCCCCGGGGCCTCCCCCCTGCCCATGGCCCCCGCTCAGGTCATTGGCTGTCTCTGTGCTCCCCCCGCCCAACGCCATCTCCCCCCACTGTCTCCCGGTGTTCTAGGCCCTCTCCGGATCACCCTTTGCGCCTGCACCCGCTTCTGCAAGGGACAGCAGTGTCCTCAGACCTGCAGATGCCAGGTCTATCCCCCCGCCTGACTGCCGTCCAGCTCATCCCAGCCGCCCCACTCTCCCCCCAACCGATCCCAACTTGCTTAATGGCTTGGAACGCCAGTTTCTGGGTCTGTATCCTAGTATGAAGGCATTCTCACGCGTACTGTGTTTATAATTATTACCTTGACAGAGTAGGCTAAGGAGATGGTGACGGCAAGAGGCAGGCCCTCCGGGACGGCCACAACCAGTACAGTGACACCGATGATGAAGAACTTCACAAAGTACTGCACGTAGACGGGCGTGCACTCTGCCAGCCACACCCGGCCGTCCACGACGAAGGTCTCAATCACAAAGTAGAGGACCAGGATGATGACGGTGATGGCAGACATCACCAGCCCTGCCCAGCCACGGAAGCCACAGAGGGTGGGTGCGGGAAGGGGAGTCGGCCGGGGCGAGGGAGGGAGAGAGCAAGAGCGAAGGAGTGGTAAGGGAGGCTGCAGACTGCGCCACGGCCAGCCAGGTCGGGGGAGGCACTCGGTCCCCAGCCTTGCGGACGGACGCTTGGAAGCCACGGTTTCCAAATGGGGGCCGGACCGGCCCCTGCCGGCCGCTGCCGGCCCCTGGCGGGGTCCCCTTGCTGCCTGGCCCGCGCCCCCTGGAACATCCCTTTCCCACTTGCCCTCCACAGCCCGGCCTCAGGCCCGGGAGCCTGGTGTCCTCGCCCATTGGTGGCCCCTGGACCACGCGTCCGCTGGCCCTACCTGCTTTCCCGATCTGCACGGCCAGTTTGGTGAGCTTGCCCTGCAGGACCGACTTCTCCTTCTTGGGCACGCTGGCTTTCTTCTTCTCCCGTTCCTCAGTCTCCCCACCCTCCGCACTCTTCAGGGGCTGCATTTCCATGGCAACTGCCCCGTCCTGCTTCTTGGCTGCGCACAGAGGAACCCCACAGCCAAACTTAGGGCCCAGGCGGCAGCTACATGGGGCTTTCACAGGGAAAGACGTGCCACACCATACAAGAGGAAACGGGGCTCAAGGGGTTTCTCTGCTTTCTGAGTGTGACCTAGCCCAGGGGCTGTCTCCTCTCCCTCCCGTCTCCCTGGCAGCTCAGGCCCTCCCGAGATGGGTGGGAGGCTCCGGTGGTGTCGTGGTCAGTGCAGAGACCGTTGTCTCGGGCTTCTCAGGGGAAAGGAGGACAGACACAAGCACGAGCAACTTTGGGCACACAGACAGGATGGCCAGCCCCATAATGCCCCAAATCTCAATACCTGACAGCAGAGGTCTGGGGCCCAGGGAACGTTCCAAAACCTTGAACTGAGTCAGTGGCCCACTGGTGTCCAAGCACCCCCCCCCCCCCCACCCAGGAGGCCTAGGAGCCCCTGCGTTCTTCTCCCCTGCTCCCTGCTTAGGCTGTCTGTTCTCCCGTCAGCCTCTCGAGTGGGCGCGTTGACTTCCATCAGAGCCCCGGCTCGCTGTGTGCCCCTCCTCAGCCCGCTCCCTGGCTGTAGGTGGCTCCTGCCAGAACGGGCCACCATGGGTGAGCCTCACACCTCTCTCTCCTCTAGCTGCCTCTTCGCCTTCTGTCTGGGACAGGTGGCGTCCTCGTGGCTCCCTCACTGGGTCCTGCTCTCTTCACACTGCCCCTGACCCACAAGGCTTCTTGTCCCCAGGGGCCTCAGGCCAGAGCCCACGGCCTCAGTGATACTCAATGCCCCACCCAGCTGGGTCACTCTAGCCTTGTGCCCCACTGACTGGCACTCCCTGCCCCAGCCCGGGACCCTAGCCATCAGGCTGTCCCCCTGACCCAGATCCCTCCCAACCTCAGCTATCCTCTGAACTCCAGTTTGCTTGTCTGACCCTGTCTTGGTCCCTGGGCCCCTGGGCCCCACAATGCACTTGAGTCTTGCCCCTGGGTCCGTTTCTCTGCATTCTGACCTTCCTGAGGGCAAGGATCATGCTTTACACCTTTGGATTCCCTCCAAAGCCCCTCACCGCTGACAACCCTCATCCCAGCCACACGGCATCAGCACCTACCAGGCATTCGGGCCGAGAGGAGAGTGGGTGTTGGACCGGCACCCGGTCACCCTGCCTCAAAAGCCCAGAAGAAAGGCAGCTGGACCGGGAAACCCACAGGCCTGGTGTGGTCTTGGGTGAGTCACCCTCTCTGAGCCTCAGTTTCCTCACGGGTGATCTTTGCATACTTCTGGCAGGGTCTGCACAGGGGCCCCCCCACCTCACTCACCTGGTCTCTGGGTGCTCCTCCAGCAACTGATGCGGGCGGCCCCCCACCCTGTGCCGCACCCCTCCGCCACCCCACCCTGAGCACGGGGCGCGCATTACCTTTGGTCTGGCTACTCTCCATCGCCCCATCCTGCTGCTTGCCTACAACGGAAGAGGAATGACAGACACAAAGGCTTCAGAACATCCACGTGGCCCTGGCACATGCACACGCACACGCACACGCACACAGGACAGCGGGACACAGACAGCGAGGCCAGAGAGTGCGGTGCAAAGGGGCGGGGAGGAGGGCCCTGTGCTCCCCGGGCCTGCTCTGATGCCCTCTCTCCACCTCTCGGCCCACGAGAGCCACACTCTTGGCTTCCCAGATGAAGGCCCGCCCTCCAGTGAACTCCCTGAGCCAGTCCTGGACGGCCCCTGGGTCATGTGTGCCCAGCAGTGGGGGAGGTCTCTGAAAAGGCTACCGCCACGGGGAGTGAGAGCCGCCAGGTGTCTGGTCCCAGGTCTGCCACGTTGAGCAGGGCCCCCCCCAGTCGGGATATGTACCCTCCCTCCACAGGAGTGGCATGAACTGTCTACCTAGGTGGTCCCTGACCCCTAGTGGCCTAGCGGTCAGCTTTCTGTGCAGCGCAGCCAGCAGTCAGCTCTGCAGAGTGTTTGGAGGGACAGAGAAGGGAGACTCTAGAAACCTGCTGGCCTTGAATGCCCACATGGGTGCCAGGCACCCGGCACTGGAGGGAGCAATGGTACGCGGAATGGGCTGGGCCCCAGCTGGACCTGTGTGTCGGCGGCGGGGACGGGGGACGCATTCGTGAATGTGGTCTGCAACCACAAAGCCCGCAGCTGGGTGTTGGGGACCAGGGCAGTGACTGGCTTCCAAGACCAAGGTAAACGGTGCTGGCAGTGAGGCCAGCACTGTGCTCCGGGTCGGGGTCTGTATCAGCCCCTCTGGCCTCATCTTCCCCAGGGCATTGCGGTGGGGCATCGGTTCAAAGAGCTCTCTTAGGGACCACACAAGTGCTAGCCCGGGATCTGGAAATGACTGACGTGTGACAGGAGGGGTTTGTGTGCTGACCAATACCCAATAACTCATGTCACTGGGGATCCAGGAGCGCAGACAGGGTGCCAGGTGGCTTCTAGGCAGTGGGGTCTAGTCTGGGGGTCCCAGGGAGGAGAGAGAGGCCCCCTCCCGGCTGGGGTGGTATGCAGGTTGTCCCTCTGTCAGAGTGGGGAGGTTCAGAGGTGAAGGAGACTCCTGGGGGGAGAGGAGACACCTGTAGACACACGGTGACAATGCAGAAGGGCCCAGAGAGGCCTCTGGAGGAGGGAGGGACGTGCAGGATCAGCACTACAGGAAGAGGAAGACAGAAGCCCAGGGAGGGGAGGAAGGGAAGGAGAGCACCTCAAGTAGGAGGGTGACTAGGAGTCAAGGCCAAAAGGCAAGAAACAGGTTGAAGGGCAGCAGGTGGCCTGGGAGCATCGGGCTGAGAGACGGGGTTGAGAGGCAGCAGGAGTGGGGATGGGGGCCAGGGTGGGGCGCTGGCTTGGCCACCGCAGCAGCAGCCGGGCCTTGGGCTCACACCTTGGTGGGGAGTTGTGGGTGCTGCTGCCCCTGCCTGGAGCCTGGCCAGCTCTGCTCCCCTCCAGCCCACCCCCCTCAGGGTTCCCCTCTTCCAGGGAGCCGGCTGGTGGAGGTGCCCCCTCTGAGCCCTCAGTAGCTCAGCCTAGGGCAGCTGAAGTAGAGGGAGGGGCAGACGAGCCAGAGCTGGGGAGGGGCCTGGGGGGACTGGTGGGGTTTTGTCAAGGTTGAGGAGGAGGGGCCCAAAACCAAGTCCTGCAGACCACCAACATCTCAGGGACAGGGCTGCAGGGGAGGAGAAGGCTTCCCTGGAGAGGGGGATGGGTACCCCAGCCCAGCCTGGAGGAGGCCCAGGGCCCACCCACCCGCCTGCTTGCCTGCCTGCGGCCCCTCGGCTGTTCACGGTGGAGAGAAACTGCGCTGAGCCCCGCAGGGAGAGGATGCTTGGTGTGGCAAATGTGGATGAGGGTCTGCTAGTGCTGGCTGGCTGCTGGGAGACGGGGCCCACGGCAGCTTCTAAGGCCACAGCAGGTCACCCACCTCCTCTCTCACTGTCTCCAGGAGCAGGGCAGCCTAGGGCTGGAGACACTGGCACATCCTTCCTTATGCTGGCCTGTCCCCTCGCCGCTTGTTTGCCCGGTCTAGGTGCCCTGACTGACTGATGTAGGGCCGGTGACCGGCACCCCTCTGTCTCACTTCCCCCCGGGGACCCTGGCTGCGGGCTTTCAGCACACGCTCTCTCCACATGTGTGCAGCTTCTTTGTACTCCGAGTGGACCCAAGCGAATGTTCTCGAAGGCACACATCTAGGAAACTCTGCTCCCCGCCTGGTTCGGGGGAGACCCAGGTTAGATCAAGGTGAGTCATGACCTGGTGCGGGCCTGAAACAAAGAACCGAACGGGGTCCTGCCTGGTGGGATTGGGACTCTGGGCGTGGGGTGGTGCTGAGGACTGCTCCATAGTTTTGTTCTGAGGACTGGAGGAGACAGAGGCCACGCCTGGGGCTCGGGGCAGTGGCGAAAGGAGGCAGCGGGACTGCCGTGTGCCAGGGAGCTGGACTCTCACAAGACAGTTGTCCCTTGACACTGTTTTCCCCTGGGCCCCCACCCCATCCCAGCTTCCTCTGGCCTCAGACAGCCTCTGGGGAGTCCAGTCCATTTCGATTGGGAGCCCTCTACCTCTGGCTGTATGACTCACACCTCCCTGGCTGCCATGTTGGTGGGGCCCTCGGCACCTCACCGCGGGGCGTCAGCACACCCAAGAGCGGGCACAGGGTCCCCGGGGGCACTCTCCCAAGCCAAGGCGGCTGGCCTCTGTCCCTCCAACCCCGTTCCTCCCCAGGCAGGGCACTCCCCCCACCCTGGCACACACTTCCCAAAGCCTTTGGGCAAAGACGCCAGAAGCAGGTCCTCCAAAGGAATCGGAAGAGAAGGTACGGCCTCCCACCGCTCAAGGCTGGCTCTCGCTGCAGCTGGAGCTGGAGTGGGGGATTAGGCCAGTGGTGCTGGGAACTGGAGGTCACTCTTTCCTTACCTTTCTTATCCTTCTTCTCCTCTTCCTCCCCACCAGCTCCAAGCAAGGTAAAGATGATTCCTGTCTGGGAGTTGACACCAACAGCAGTCACCACCATTCTTCCAGAACCTTCCATGACATGGGTACCTGGGAACACAGGGGGGACCGAGATAGATTTGCATTGCTTGAGGGAGGCGTGGCTGAACACCTACGAGTTCTCCCCCAGGAATCCCAGAAGCACGAACTCGGTGTTTGGAGGCCCCTGGAGGCTATGTTGACCCTAATCCTAGAACGAAGCCTCATTCCTGGCTTGGAGGGGACCCGGAGGCGCACACATGAGCAGCTGCTTGCCCAGAAACACAAGGTGAGGTCTTCACAGGGTCCACCTGGGGCCTCCAGTCTCTCTGTCCTGTCTCACACTGCATTTGCCACCAGGATAAATGCTGGGCTAGGCCAAAACGTTCTAGGAGCTTTCCTCAGGATATTAGGGGACTTTTGAGGCGCGGAGCACCCATTTCCTTCCCCAGTGGCTAGAGCGACCACCATCAGGCCTCCCACGGACCACTCTGGCCTCTTGGGGGCAAAAACTTCAGACTCCCCAGCCAGAAGGGCGACTCGGGAGGCCTGCGATTGAGGGGGTGGCTGGACCAGATGGCTTCCAAGGCTCTTTGGTGCCGAACTGGTCCAGAGGGCAGTGCCAGCCTGCATCTTGCCCCCGCTACCCCCTCCCCCCAACAGCTTGGCCAGTGCCCCGAGGCCTCACCTGAGAGCAGCATGGGGTCTTTGTCAGCTGATTTGCGCACGTGGTCCGACTCGCCTGTCAGGGAGCTCTCATCGATCTTGAGGTCATTGCCTTGGATGAGCACGCCATCAGCAGGTAGCAGGTCTCCTAAGGCCGGCCAGGCAGCCGGAACCACACGCTGTGGGTCCGGGTAGCCTTCCGCCCTGCAGCCTCCCGCCTGCCCCAGGCTAGGGGGTGGGGCCCTCTCCCTTCAGCTTCAGGCTCCTCCTTTCCGGAGAGGATCTGCACCTCCGGCCCTGTCATCTGGCCCTCAAATCCCGCCCCCTACGGCCTGCTTCCTGGGGCTCTGTCTCCAGCTTGAGCCCCCTCACCGCCCACTGCTGCCCCTGCCCCGCCTTGTCCCGCAGGTGGAGGCCCACGTACTGGGGGGTGGGGAAGGCCCTTGCCAGATGCACTCACCATACTTGACCTGTGCGATGTCGCCCACCACCAGTGCGGCCACCGGAACCTGCAGCAGCTGGCCGTCCCGGATGACGGAGAACCTCTGTTCCTGTTCGATGCGGCTCTGCAGGCCCCGGAACTGCCTCTCCTTGCTCCAGTCATTGAAGGCCGTGACCAGCACCACGCAGGTGACCGACAACAGGATGGCGGCTCCCTCGATCCAGCCTGCCTCGGCCTCCCCTTCGTCTTCTGCCCCAGCTGACACGTTCCCGCATGCTGCACCCGAGGACAGCAGGGAAGGGTGGGGTGGCAGGAAAGTCACGCTGAGGCCCCTCGGCTCAGGTCCCATTCCTTCCCTCCTGCCGGGTCCTCCCCTGCTCACCTTCGCTCTCTTCTCCGGGCGGTGCATAGAATGAAAGGCCCAGGGAGACGATGGCAGCTACCTCCAGGATGATTAGCGTCACATCCTGCAGGGCCTCCCACACCAGTTGCAGGAAGGTCTTGGGCTGCTTGGGAGGGATGAAGTTCTGCCCATAGATCTGCCTGCGCTTCTCCAAGTCATTGGCATTGTTGGCCAGGCCTGTGTGGTGCAGGGATGGAGAGCGGGGACACAGAGCAAGAAGATGGGAAGGGCCAACGGCGTGAGGCCCTGCCCCTTTCTCCCCTGCTCGCCCAGAGTGCCTGTCTTGTTCTCTGGCCTGAAAGCCCCTGGAAGGCGGGAACCGCACCTGCCCGGTCCTCCAAACCTTTCTGCAAACCCCGAGGACAGGTATGTGGGCGTGTGTGCCCTCCAGCTGCCTGGACAGCTCAGGCGTGCGACCGCGCGACTCGCAACAATGTGGAGCCCCTGGTATGAGGAAGGGTTCGGTCGGCCTCCCGATATGCTCGGGGAGGTCTATGGGCTACGGTGGGTCCCTTCAGAGGGCAGATGGGAGGGACGGTGATAACGGCCACCACGGGGTGGGGGTGGGCAGAGGGAACCCAGCTGGGCCAGGGATGGCCAAGTGTCACCTGGAGACAGGAGAAGAGAACAGCCCAGGCGTTCGCAGGAGTGCAGGGCTTGGTACAAGACTGGGGTGGAGGGCACAGGTGTGGCAGCCTGCTGTCAGCCGGGCCCAGGGTAGCTGATCCCCTGTGGGCTGTGAGTGGGCCGAGGTGCTCGTACAATCCCTCCAGGGTCCAGAGGAGGAAACTGAGTCCAGGGAGGGAAAGGGCCCTGTGCCTGTGAGTCGGAGCTCTTGCTGGCAGCCCAGGACTCCTTTGCTGCCCTGTGCACCTGACCCTAGGTCAGGATGACGGGAGCCTCACAGATGCTAAGCCATCAACAGGGGGGCGTGGCCAAGCCATGCGCGCGGGACACAGAACCTGTGTCATCTGACGAGACCCGGGAGACAGTCGGCTCTGGCGGCCCCAAAACATCGTCAGTTTTGCCCATACTGTTGAGCATGGGTGTGGCACCCGTGGCACCAGGAGGTACGTAGGAACTGCCCCCGCCCCGAGCTCTCGTGGCCGTCGTCCGGAGTCAGCTGCCTCCTTCCTAATGCTTTCCCTAGACCCCACTGCAGTGCCAACCTCGAGCTCTGAGCTGGGGGTCACGGCGAAGGGCGGGGATGGGACGTGAGCTCCCTGCCTTGCCCACGCCCCCACCTACTGCCTCCTCTGGGGCTGCACATGTGGCACTTGGTGAATGTCTCTGAGGCTCTGGGACTGTCAGTGAGTGATTCATACTTATGCCACGGTGTCCCCAGGCCACCAGGCAGAGGACGAGGAGAGTGAAGGGTGAAGAAGCCGGTCTCAGTGGGGACCCCTTGTGGCCAGAGCGGGTGAAACATGTTGAAGGAGGGCTGAGAGGCTGAGAGGCCTGACCAGTACTTCTAGAGCCCTGGGAGGCCCCCGCCACATCGCAGGCACTCTAGTGTGTTGGGGCTGGGGTGAAGGGCTCAGAATCAACATCCACCAAGGGGCGAGCTCCGGCTTTCGAGGCTGGGCCCTTACCTTACTTCTCATCCTTGGGACAGCCCACTTCCCACCCAGGCCCTCACCAAGCCCTCTGGGTCTCTGCCTCTACAGCATGAGTCCCCTCAGGCCCATGCCTGGAGCTACCAGAAGTCTCCATGTGGAACTGACATCCAGGCTACCTCCTCCCGAGGCCAGACATCCACTTGGCCACCCTCCCCAGAGGCGGGCCCGCCGGACGCCGTCCCCTGGCCCCGCCCTCATCCCTCTGGATGCTGCTTCCTTCTAGGCCTGAACCCAAGGGTCCGGCTCCACACTGACACCTCGTGGGCAGACACTGGACTGCAGTTCCCGGGGGGCAGGGAGCTACCGGCAGGGCAGATGGGGGGCGGGTTCCCCAGCTTATGGGGGTGATCTCAGCTGGCTTGGGAAGGCACATAGGACTTGATAGCAAGGAAGTGTTAAGTGGGGTGTAGAAAGAGTTGGGAGGAAGGAGGGTGGCTGTCCACTAGGCAGGGAAGGGGCCTGGGGAGGGGCAGGGTGGAGCCCACCAGAGGTGGAAGGCCTGACGAGAGCAAAAGCCCACAGCGGGCACAGCCTGGGCACATCTCTGCACCCAGCGGGGCTGCGGCTGCCCCTGCCCTTCTTTCTCCCAAGGCCTCATGGTGCCTGGGCCCTGCCGGGGCTCCGGTTTCTGAAGGCTGCAACTTTCCACCTGGGTGTCTGGGACAAGCTCAGGACCTCAGCTCCTAGGGCCTGGGGTCCCAGCCGAGGGCCTGTGCCCCACTCCTAACTGAGGCCTGCATCTTTAAGCTACAAGAGATATGAAAAGTGAGGTCAGTACTATGGAAGTGCTTGAACCCCCGCTCTCCCAGACACCCGGAATTTCCACTGCCCCTGCCTTGAGAAAGGGCACGGATCTGGAGACCCTCAAGAGAGAGCCCATGGGTCCCTGTGCCACCATAAGTCTGCATCCTGCCTGCCTCACCCCATACGCCAGATTGTCCCCAAGGGAAGCCAGGCCCTTGGGGCCCCCTCCCCAGGAGTGAGCTGGCTCCGTTCCTCCCCTCCCGCTGTCAGCCTGTCCCTTGGCCTTGGATTGCCCTTGATACTCTAGCAACGCTTCTCTCTCCCTTGCCCTGCACCAGCCCAAGACCATGGCCTTCCTGTTGGGCTTGGGGGTCCAGACAGCTGCTCAGGTACTCATGTGGGGGCCAGAAGGTAGCTGCAGCCCCTCTGGCTCCAAGCATGTGCCCAGTCGGCAGGCCCCCACAGCGGCCCAGGTCCAGGTGCTGGGGCAGGGGCCGGCTGTTTGGCTTGGACACAGATGAGTGTCCTGCCCAGAGCAGAGGCCAGATGCCATCAGAATTGGATTAGGACCACATCGTGCGGCTCTTGGATAATCCGCCCTCTCCTTTCCATGACTGCTGCTGGTAAAGGCCAGACAGGGGAAGGGCTGGGGCCCAGGTCCCCCTGGTGGGCTTCCCACTGAGCTTGGCCCAAGACCCGGGTTCTCTGGCTTCTGGAATCCTTTTGGATAGCTACAAAGCCTGAGCCCATTGACGTGCTTATTGCCGGGAACAGACAAAATCTCCCCCCCCCCCCCCAGTACACCATGCACGTCCCCACGCCCCCCACCCTTCCCAAAGCACCCATCTGCCAGCACACCTTGCCAGGGGATTGATGTGGGGCCCAGGGTGCGGCTAAGCCGGCCCCTCCTAAAGCTCAGGCCACTGTGTCTGGGCAGGAGCGGGGACATCTGGGTGAACACTCCAGGGCCAAGTCGGCAGGTGTACTGGGGGCCAGGGCTCCTGGGCTTGGTGTGGGGAGGGGTAGTCCTCACGCTGCTCATTCTTCAGGAGGCAGGTCAGGCCTGGCCGGCTCCCTCTGCTGCGGCCTGGCCACCCACCTGGGCACTTGCCCTTCTCCATGCCCGCCCCTCCATAGGCACTGGGCGAGCTCCAGAGCCGCTGTGGCAGAATCAGGCAGGTTCCCAGGGGCCTTGACATTTTAAATATTTAACAAGGCCTGACAGGCAGAGGAAAGAGCTGCCAGCTGAAGCCCATCTGCTTCCTTTTATCTGGAAGAGGCCAGAGCCCTTGTGGCTAAATGGCCCTCCACCCCAGCCTCCCCCCTAGCCCCAAATCCTGGGCGGAGGGGGGGCAAGGAGGGGGGAAGGAGAGAGATCCCTCTGGCCCCGAGCCAAGCCATCTGCCCTGATAACACAACACACCAGGCTGGGTCCCTTTGGAGCACAAAACAAGAGAACCCAGGCGGCCCTGAGAAGGCCACTTAGGCTTGGAGTTCCTGACCTGGTTGGGTGGGCACCCTCTCACCCGGCCCTTGGGCCCATCTCCTCCCGGGTGGGCCTTCTCTACCCCCTGCTCCAGCCCATGTGCCATCCACAGACAGGGACAGGGAGCAACAGACAAGGGTGATGGCCAGAGCCCTGGGTGGACAAAGGTGTGACAGCTGAGATGGGAGCTGATGAGATCAATCAGGGCTGGCTGAGAACAGGCCTGGCACTGGGCTGGGACAGCCCTAGCAGCCCTGCCAGGGAGGTGCCAGCTGGGCCAGAAAACACTCCAACTCCTGGAATCTGGGGCCAAGCCTGGGTCCTGGTGGTCCCGGCCTCCCAGCAGACCCAGCAGGCAGGACCGGGAAAGGCTGGTGCAGAGCAAGGCACAGTTTTGCCTCCAGTGCAGGGGGCAAGGGCTACAGGGCCGAGGCAGGGACCCAAGGTGGCAGTCAGGCCTCTGCCTCTGGAACCTTCTAGACAATGCTCCTCAGCCTTCCTCAAGGCTCTGGGCAGCAGATCTCCTCAGATCTATGCTGCCTGAGGCTTGCACCTCTTTGGCAGGGGAGAATTCTGCCGCTGAACCACCCAAGCACCAGACTTGCTTCTTTGCTTCTTTGGGACAGCCTGTGGCCAGTGGCACCTCCACTCAGCACTCTGCCCCCCCTTTCCAGAGAGAGCCCCCTGCAACCCAGGCCCGCAGAGGGCCGGCACCCTCGTTTTCCTGTGCCCCTTAACCGGACACGGGGCTGGGCACACGGCCTGGAGCATACAGACAGGGGCCCGGCCTTCCTCCTCCTCTGTCCCACCCTGTTGCCCTGTTGCCCAGAAGAGCTTCTGGGGTTTCAGTTTGGGGCCCAGCCTGACACCGTGCCGTCCTCTTCCTTCCCTCCTCTTTTGCTCGATTTCTATTTAATCCAAAGAAGCGAGAGCAGGGAGCTGCTGCTGCTGGAGGGGGTCAGGCCACGGCTCCCGGAGGACCCCAGGTTACCCCGAGGACGATCCCCCTCACCCCCCTACAGAGCATCTCCCACTCGGTGGTGGCGGGGGCGGGATGGCTTCCTTGGGAGGGCACAGTCAGGGTCAAGAGTGCTTCCGGAAGCTGCTGCAGAAGCACCACCCGGTCCTCGACCAGGCCCGCCCCGGGGGTACGGGACGTCTTCAGGATGGCCCTTGGAGACCGGGGGAAGTGTCCGGTGGCCCATGACCCTACATCCCTGGCGCACTCGCGGCCTGCGCTGGGGCTCTGCTGGGAGCCTTACCCTCTGTGGGCGAGGTCTTCAGCCTCCTGCAAAGCCCACTGACGTCCCCGTAGGCTTCCTGGACCTTCTGCAGCGCCTCAGCCCCTCGGAGCTCCATGAGGGAACGCAACTCAGCCAGTGTGCACCCAAAGCCGCCCGCATGGGGGGCCTCCCGCTGCTGCTGGGGCTTGGGGTGAAACTCGATGGAACTGTTGGCCATGTCGCCCATCCCGCCTGTCGTGCCGGGAGGACAGGGTGCCCGACCTCTTCACAGGTGCGGCCTCAGCTAGGGGCAGGCAGCCACCCGAGGTCCCAGTGCCTGGGTGAGGTGTAGTGGAGGGAGCTGCAGCGGGGAAGTGGCCGAGCACGGACACCTGGGGAGAGGTGAGAAGAAGCCAGGGGCGAAGTTGAGACAAGACTGAGGTCCACTCTTCCAGAACGTTCTCCGAAAATCGGCACTCAGTCTGAGCCATGACTTGCCCATTGCAAAATTCGCCTCCTAGGCTGGGTCAGTGGCCCTCATGCCCTGCCAGGCCCAGCTGCCAGGCCATCCCCTAGTCCTGCCCAGCCCGAGTACCCAAGGCAGGAGGACTCGCCTAGGTGGGGAAGGAGGGAGCGTTCGTGTCTCCTGGAAGGGGTCTGCTGTTGCGATACGGAGACTCTGACTGCCTCCCAAATCCGTCCGGGAACCCACACCGAAGCAGAGGTGATGTCCTGGCGTTGATTACTGGCACGGGTGGGCAGGCTATCTGTGCCACAATTCTCTCGTGTCCGTGCCCCACCGTGGGTGAAAGCTTGTCCCCTCTGTCATGCTCCCTGCTCTTGTCTGATTAACACTCGCCCGGTGTAGCAGATGTGCTATAAATTCCCTGCAGCGGCCTGGCACAGCCTCTGGGGCTCACGGTTTCAGGCTTGGGGCTGTGCGGGGGGTCCAGGGAGCGGGCCAGGCCATGGGCGGGGCCAGCCGGGAGCCAGGTCAAGACTTAGTGTGCAGGGTGTCTCTGCTGCCCCGAGGGCACCTGGGGGGTCTGGGGCAAGGAAGGGAGGTGGCCTGGGGGGAGGGGGTGAGGAGGGAGAGGGAGGGCAGGAGGGGAAAGGAGGGGATAAAAGGAGTAGAAGAGGAGGGGTGGAGGAGAGGGCGCATAGGAGAAGGTGGAAAGCAGCCACAGGTCACTGGCGACTTCCCCATCAGCCCGCCCACAGCACGGTGCCGTCCCCTCCCCTCCACACCCTTCTGCCCTCCAGGCGCTGAATTGGGGGGCTGCCCACAACACACACACAGGCTGGGAGCATGAGTGCAAGCATCCCCAAAGGTCAAACCCCCAGGATTAAACTAGTGTCAGTGCACATGGCCTTGGCCTTCACAACAGCAAAGAGGCCTCCCGACGGCATGGCTCAGTTGGGCCCAATCTTTTGCCTTTGGGGAGGCTGCAGGCTCCGAAGGATCCTCTTGGAAGCAAAACTTGGCTACCAATCCAGGTTCCTGATCTAGAACTGCCCGTGGAAACACAGCCCAGAGCCTATGGCGCCTACTCTCAGGAGAGGACCCACCTGTTACTCAGAGCCCAGGGGACACCAGAAGCAGGGGTGCACCACAACCCTCAGGGGACAAGACCGGCCCGAGGGGGTTCAGAACATGTGGGGGCCTTAGTTCCTCTGCACGCTTGACCCTGCCGTGTCCAAAAAAGGCACATGTACCTAGGGCTGTCCTACCCAGGAGGCCTGGGACCCAGGGAGGCACTTCAAAAAATGCCCATCAAAAGTGATCCCCATTTTATAAGTTTGGGCACCTAAGTGTTAATCCTTTAGACAGTTTCCACATGGAGCAGCCTTCGGTGCCGGAAGATGTGGGAACAAAATGGCAGACACGAGAACGTGCCGTCCTTTCCACTCCCACGCATCTTCCCACTGCCCATCCTTCCACTTTGTCATCTACTACAGGCCTGCACTGGTCATCCGTGCTGGGGACACAGAGGTGACAGCAGTGAGTGCATCCTTGTGCTCTCTGGCTTGGAGGTGAGTTCGCAGCAGGTGACAGAGTGATGGACAGAATGGTTTCCGCTGGGGGTAGGGGCAGGGAAGGCCTCTTGGCAGGGGCGCGTTTGTGAAAAGACCAGAACAAGGGGGAGGAGCGAGCCGTTCTTCTGGATGAAAGAGTGTTCTGATCCTAAGGAGAAGACAGGTAGTGGGACGGGTCGGTGGGGGAATGGGGCTGCAGATCCCACGGGGCCACAAGTGACATGGGCCATCACCGAGCAGACGGCTGCCGGGTGACACCAGACTGGAGGGGCAGAAGCCTAGAGATGAGGGAGGGCTGCAGTCAGCTGCTAGGTCATTCGGCACGTGGGGCAGAGGGCGGAGGCAACACGGGTGACCCTGAGCTCCCGGGAGCACCGGCACGCAGAGCTTCAAGCGAGCAAACCTTTCATTTCCATGGCACGTGGGGCTCCTTCGGGGGTGCTCTGCGAATGTGGCCCACGCACCTGGGTGGGAGCCGTAGGAATCACTGGCCCGTTCACCAGCGCGGGAAACAGAGGCTTGGCCACCGGGAGACCTGGCTGTCCCGACCTCAGGCCATCTCAGGAGCCATCGGAGGCAGCGTTGGTGGCTTTTGACCTCTCTAGATGGCCTTGACTGTCACCCCCACCCCTGCCTTCGTCCTGCCAGATTCCTTCCCCAGTCCAGACTGTGGCTCAGGACAGCGCCCCTGCTGGGTGCCCCTTCTCCCCTCCTTTCTCTGACCCCGAGTGTCGCTGCCATGCGTCTCCCTTCCCACATACCAGGCAACTTGGGTGAAACTTGCAGGGCTGGGCTCTGTGTCCCCAGCCCCCTGGCCTGTTGGCTGCTGGACGGGAGGGACAGGGGCTGGTTCACGTGTGCGGGCATTGGCTTGCCATAGGCACGGAGCCCCTGGCGAGTAGGTCCCGGGCACACTCGGCTGCTGAGAGAACACCCATCTATGGGCTGTGTGGGTCCCGGCAGGGGTGGGGGGGAGTCAACTGTCCCTGAGCACAGCACCGTGGGGCGCCCTGTAGGCCCCTCCTCCCAGGCTGAGGGGAGTGATGAGCACAAGGGAGGCTCTGACGCCCCTGGCAGGCAGGCCCCGGGCCTGCATCCCACACCTTCCACCTAGGCCCCAGGGGCTAGCTATGTGCCCGAATGGCCCCCACTGAGCTGTGTAGGGACTCCGCGGGGGTTCTTTCTAAAAGCGAAGTCAGATGAATGATTTTATTCCCTCGGAACCCTTTTATCTTCTCGGCACCTGTACCCACTCAGAGAAGGCTCAGGTGGAAGGCGCCCGACCCCGCCCGTATGGCACTGGAGGGCTCCTGGGGGTGACAGAGGAATGGCCCATAGTTGGGTGGGCTCTGAGGCAGGTGGTGGGAGACAGCAGCTCAGGCTGGTGGTCACACCTTCACACGCCTGCTTCCACCGAAGGCGCCGGCCTCTCCCGCCCGCTCCCTGAAAACAGGGTTCACTGAAGGTGAGCCCTGTCCTTGCCTCCTGCTCCTTACTCGGCCCCCAGGCGTGGCCCTGCCCTCGACTGAGCAACAGCCGTGGCCCAGACAGCCACACAGGGTCCTTGAGCTGCTCCCAATCGGTGTGCTGTCATCACTGAGGCCTCCTGTGCCTGTGGTGACTCACGGTAAGGGAGCCGAGCAGGGAGGCGAGGCCTGACCTTCTGTGGGACACAGAGCGTGCCCGGCCTCACCACCGCCTCTCAGCTGGCCCTGCTGCTCCTCTGCACCTCAGCGTCCCCTGGCACCCCGCCTGCGGCTGTGGCCTGGTCCCTCTGCCTCATCCCCTGCCGAGCAGGCCCCGTGTCCCCGCCTACCACGTCGCCTGTCTCCCTCCAGCTGGGCAGCCTGTCACCACCCGGCTCTGGGTCACCACTTTCCCCGGTGCAGGTAACCCCCCCTGCCCCCCTCAAGCAAAAAGCCGGCTCCTCTCCTGCTCCCGCCTGTGCCCCATGCCCATCTACCCGCGTCAGCGCTCACCTGGCCGCCACGCACAGCCTTGCCGGCTCCAAGCACTCCATATGTGCCCCGCCCCGCACAGCCTGCTGTCCCCTCTCCGCCTGATGACCTCTGACGAATTTGAGTGGCAATTCAAGTGGAACATTCTCCAGAAAGTCTGTGCCAAAATTGATCGCTGCCGAGTCTCTAATCCGCCGACCGCTCCTATGGCTCTCTGCTTTCTCTCCCACTCCCAGGGGTGAAAGCTTTTTGAGATATGCGGTTATTGAGTTGGCAGGAAGTTCACTGAATGGTCAGCCCTGGCTGGGGATGGGGGCCCAGAGGAGGGAGCGAACAGGGGCCTGGCTGGCCAAGGAAGAGCGGGGAGCCTTTTTTTTTGAGGGGGGGGGGTGTGGATCGCCTTCCTGGAGAGCATGAGGGGGGCACAGGGATGCAGGGCAGGGATGCCTTGACCCCCAGCAGGCTACTCGCAGTGTGCCCAGGGTCTCCACGCAGCTCTGGGGGGACCCCCTCAAGTCAAAGACTGTGCTCATGCTAACCTTCCTCGTCTTCATTAACTCTGTAGGCCAGACAGGAGCCATCAGTTAAATCAAAGTCTGTCTTGAGTGACTGTTGGCTGCTGTAGAGACCAAATGGCATATACTGTTGTTTTTCTGGGTTCTCTGTAAGCTTGGGCAATTGCCTCTCTCATTCTTAATAAGGACGGCAGCCATCACTGAAATGGCCGAGAACAGAAGTGACCAGGCCTATCAGTTCTACAGGCCCGACAGAGGCTTTCCGGCCTGGGCTGGCTGCCTAGAACGGTTTGTAGGCACTAAAAGTGCAGGCAATGTACCATCTTCCAGACCTTAATTGGCTTAATTGAATTGCAAACCTTCACAGGGACGGACTCACACCTTCCGATACTTGCTCTGTCGTGGCATAAGTTGGCCTGTGCAGTGCAATGGCGAGAGTAGTGAGCTGTAGCGGGTCCCCGGGACCATCTCACCCTTGCTCTGGGACTTTCAACAGGCTGCTACCAGAGCACGGCAGGAGATCGCCCACGTTCACACCAGTCACCCAACCGTGTTCTGGATCCTTCCCTCCAGTGTGGCCCGACGCCCCCTGTCCGTAGGCCTACTGACTCAAGTCTGCCTAACCAGAAACCCAGGAGTCCTCGTCCCCTCTGCGCCGGCCCTTCCTGGCCACTTCTAATCAGGTTTGGGAGGATCTCCCAGCACCTCTGACTTAATCTGCCCGAATCCCCCATTTTGCTTCCTCAACCACCTCCCCTAAGGCCCTGGGCAGCCGACCACCCTCCAGGAAGGTAGGAGCTTCCTGAATGAGGTGGGAGCACCTCTGTTCCCAGGCTCCCTTCTCTCGGGCCCCTACTCCAGATGCTCTCCTTATCGTACCTCATAAACAAGGGGCAAGGACACATTTCTCCATTTCACAGATGCAGAAACTGAGGCTCTGGGAGGCTCAATGATCCCAGACCTCCTGGACCTGCCTTCCATGTTGCTCAGTCCCTACTCTGTGTGGGCTGCCCGCCGTCGCCTTCACAGAGGGGACAGGAACAGAGGGTGAAACCCCACAAGTCAGAGGTCACACTCATTTGTGGGCAGCGGCCACTGGACGTTACCACCAGTCAGTGCTTGCCGCGTGTGTCTGAGCGGGCATGTGTCCCCGGGCTGGTGAGAGGGCGTTTGCTGCCAGGCACCGCTCCCTGCCCCCACCCCAGGATGGGTGGAACCTGGCCGGGAGCACCAACTAGAAGCCAGGAAGTCCCAGGTCCCTGCGTCACTCTCAAGTCACTGTGCCCTCAGCCCTGCGGTCAGTAGACTGGTGACAAGAATATCCCCCCTGCGCTTGCCCGAGGCAAGAACGGAGCAGAATCCGGCACAGCCAGGTCACGTCTGAGGCAGGGTCAGAGGGCAGGAGATGTGGGCCCGAGGGCCCACCCAGGCACATGCCCTCCACAGCTGCCCCCCATGATGCACACTGCCTGTTGGCATCTCCCGACAGACCCACCGCCAGAAGAACCCACGGCTCAGCAGCGTGATTCACTGTGGGGATTCCTTGAGAAAACCGTCCCCTCTTCTCTCTGCCTCCAGGCACCTGGAGCCCAGGCCAGGCCCTACAGAACCCAGAGAGGAAGAGCGCGAGGGCCCCATATACCGGCCCAGGCCTCCCTCACACCTGCAGATGTGGGGTGTGGCCAGCCGAGAGCAGGTGGGGAGTGGGTGCAGGGGCCCTCCGGAAACCCCGCTGGCAGAGCCCTGCCCTCTCCTGGGCCTGGTTTTAATCCCAGGCAGGTGAACATGTGGCTGGACAGCCCTCTGACCCTTGACTTCTCTCGCAACCCCCTCCTTTCCTGGGCCCTCTCTATTGCCCGGCCCCTGTCCCTCCCCTCTGCTCGGCACACCTTGGCTTGCCACCTGGTAGGAGAAAAGAGGGCTCCAAGGATGAAGCCTGCATTCAGCTGGGGAGGGAGGGAGCAGGCGTCGAGGGGGGAGCTGAGGCAGAGAACAGCCTCATTAATATTTCAGAGGCGCCGTCACTGCAGCTCCTGGGCCCTCACAGCTCCACCACTTGTGCTAGTGGAAGGAGGAGGATGGGAAGAAAGAAGGAAATAAAACAGAGAAAACAGATTTAAAGGGACAGTCCCCCCTCCATTCCTTCCTCCCCCTTGTTCCTGGTACAATCTGTGCACGCGCCAAGCAGCGCTCACAGCGAACAGCTTTGGGCAAAAACAATAACTCCATGGCCCCCTCTCCCCAAACTGACGCACGCGGCCATCCACAGGCACGTCTGCCCTTGCAGGGCTGCCCCCGGGGAGGGACTGTTGTGCTGCAACCAGGCCACTAGGGCCACCTCAGGGACCCTCTAGGGGCTGCCAGCAAGGGCGAAGGATGCTTCCCATCCAGCGCCTGGTCCAGGTCCAGGCTCAGAGGACTGTCTGAGACCAGCAGGAAGACAGATGCACGGACTTCAAGCATCGGGAGGTCCTTGCTGACTAGAGCCGGGCGAAGGAGGGTTCTGGAACCCAGAGAAACCCAAGTCTAGACTCCCGGAGGTGGCAGGGACCTGGGGTTTACCTGCTGCAGCCCCTGCCTATGGGTGGGTGAACGTCTGTAGCACCCCTTGCTAATTGATGGCCCAGTGCTTTAATCTAGAGCAGCACATGCCAGACCCGGAGGGCCCCCCTTTCCACCAAGGGGCTTTAAAAATGCACAGTCCCAGTCGCAGCTCCATAGTCAGAAGGGGGTGGCACTGGGACTCTGTAAAGCCCTCTGCCTGGGGATCCCAGGCCTCGGCCAGGTTTGATGCCACACGGCTGCCTGCCTTCAGGGGCTCCAGGGAGCGTCCAGGATTGTCCAGTGAAAACAAGCCCCGGCAGACAACGTAAAAGAGTGCAGCTGCTACGGAAAACAGCGGCTCATCAAAAACACTACGTGTACGATCGCCATGCCTGGGCCTATACCTACGAAAGGAATTGGAAGCAGGGTCTCTAAGAGATTGGCACACCCATGTTCCATGCCGCATGACTCCCAGTAGCTAGAAGCAACCCTAAGGACCCATCAAGGGACGAATGGATCAGCAAAATGTGGTCTGTCCACCAAATGCATCGTTATTCAGCTTTGGAAGGGAAGGGGAGGCAGACACCTGCTCCCGCATCGATGAACCTCGGACACACGGCTGAGTGAGTGAAAGAGGCCAGACACGAAAGGACAGATACCGGAGGACTCCGCTCCTATGGGCTGCCCAGAGCAGTTGGATTCAGAGAGACAGGAAGCAGGGTGGGTGCGGGGCGGGGCCGGGGGGGGGGGGGAGGGGGAGGGGGAGTTGGCGTCCAACGGGGACAGAGTTTCAGTTTGGGAAGATGGCAACGTTCTGGCGAAGGACGGAGGGGAGAGTTGCACAGCAAAGTAAATATACTCAATGCCGCTGAGCTAGACACTTAAAAGAATAGTGAAGACGGCAAATTTGATGTTACGTGTTATTTCGCCACAATTGAAAAACCAGACGGGTCTTGCCACCCCTTTCGCGCTGTGTCCAGTGATCGCAGGAATCCCCCTGCCCCGACTGGTGACTGGCGGTGAGCCCGTGGCTCTGTCCGTGGCAATTGCAACTTGCAGGAGCATCCCCTGTCTGAAATGGAAGCCCGAGCAGATCGTTCTGCACACACCCTACCCCCACCGTTTGGCCTCAGTGACCTTCGACAGCACCCGCACTCCGCCTCAGCTGGGTGGTTGCCCTATTAGGTGGCAGGGACCCAGACGAGCTGGGAAGCGGGGCTTCCTGGAGGCCATTGCCACCGTTCTTGCCCCTCTATCTGGAGAAAGTGTGGTCCCGCTCCCTACGTGTCGCCCACATGCTAGCATGCATTTCCTCAGAGGTGTTGACCCCACCCTGCCCTCAGAAGGGACCAGAAGGGATGGCCAAAACACTTGGGGAAGGCCTGGCCTCCAGATCTGCATTCTGTTTATATAATATGGCTTTAGGAAGTGCTAAGAACCCCCAGGAGGTTGTGTCAGAGACTTGCTAGACATTCCCCGATTTCTGTTTCTCTTTTCCAACGTTGGATTTTAATTTTTAATCAGGCATCTTGTCATCCAAGAAAATGACTACATTCCCCCAACTCCGGTACAGCTACATATGACCATGTGACTATGTCTTGGCCAATGGCATTCAAGCAAATGGGACAGGGACACACCTTACCCTTGGACTACACTTGGGACAGCACATGGAACAAAAGGGGGATAGGGCCAACTTCACGGTTGTGTCCTTAAAGGGGATGAATGTCGCCATCTGCCTGCTCCCCCCATGTCTCCCCGAAGTCTCTATGACTTAACAAAGGCCCACACTTCCATGTGCTCTCTGGGACATGCGATGACCCGGAGCTAGGCTCCCTCTCGCCTGTGTATTGGAACGTGGTCCTAGAAGCCCTAGCCAAAGCAGAAGACAGAACCATGGGAGCACTGAAGAGAGACAGAATGGCAGTCAGGTCACAGGCAACCCTTCTCCACGCTTTACGGAGTTACCCATTTGCTTGGTGCCATAAGCCTCTAAGCCGCTAAGTGATTATCTCCACATCACTGCTGAGGCACAGAGAAACCGAAGAACTCACTGAAGGTCACACAGCCAGCAAGGAGCAGAGGCCAACGTGAACTCAAGTGGTCTGGCTCCAGAGAATTCTACATTGTTCCTCTGCCAAGTGACTGCCCAGGAAACCCCGGGAAAGCAATGAACACATGATTAAAACCAATTAAAAGAGTTCAACAAAGTGTCTAGACAGGCAATGTGTCCCCGTAAACCTCAGGGCTTGCGAGTGCAGCCTGGCTGTCTGAGTCGGCCCAAGTCCCTCAACCTCTCTGGGTGTCCATTTTTGAATCTGGGAAATGGATCACTGTTCCTCCTTGCTGAGGACAGGGAGACACCATGCCCGCATACCTAACAAGGTCGCCAGGGTACCTTCTTTCCTGGAGGGTTTCTTGGTGTCCGTCAGGTCTCCATCAGGAAGACGATGAAGGGAATGCCCCTTGTTGACTCATCTATCTGCCACACCCACTCGCCCTCCATCTGCCCTGAAGCCCTGAGTTCTCTCTGAGCCCATCTGGACTCCAGGAGTCATAGGTCAGAACCTGGCTCCACTAGTGAGGCCAGAACATTCCACTTGGTCAGGGGCTGGCTGTATGCAATGCTCAGAGGCTTCCTCATTTCTGGGGCCATCCTCAAGCTGGCCAGGGCCGCAAATCTCTCCTGGAGAGTGCTAGGTCCTGTGGGGACAGCTGGCTCCCCAGGATGCTTCTGGAGGGAAGTCCACACTCCCACATGGGTGGCTCTCAGAGCACCAGGTGCCCTTGGGTCCCAGAGGGAAGTCGGAAGCCCCTTTCTGGCTGGGGCCTTGAAGTGTCGTTGTGGGGGTCACCACCCTCCCCTGGGGAAGGCAGTCATCTGTCTTCCTGCCAGAGAAGGCGAGAGCTGGAAAAGGAGAGTGCAAGAGAACAGGAGAGGAGAGCTGATGGGCAGGAAGCATAATGACACTAATTATCCAATTACAGCGGGCTGCTCAGGAGAGAACTGCATTGCAGCAGGGAGCCTGAGCCAGCCGCCCCCTCCCCCCATACCCGTGGTCTGGCACACTCTGGCCCACGCCCCTCCTGCTTTATCCCACCAGCAGTTGGCGGGTAGTGAGGTCCCGGGCCTGCCCCGCAGAGGGCAGAGCGTGGCCTGGCATGTGGTCTCAGGAGTAGCAGGCAGGAGGGGACCCAGAAACACCATGGCTGCCTCTGGGGCATTTCTCCAGCCCACAAAGGAGCAGAGAAAATACATCTGGGGTCTGGGAGGTAGCAGATCCCTGCCCTCCAGGCCTTCATAGAGAACACAGGGACAGAATGAGGAGTGCCCGATCCCAATCCTCCCCCCAAGTCTCCCCAGCTCTGTCCGTGGTACTGGGCTGGCTGTCCCTGCCAGCTTCCAATCCCCAAAGGCAGCTGTAAGCCACTGCAAGCACCCAAAGCCTAGGCAAGTAACTAAGGAAACTATAGACAGCTGAAGGCCATGGGACACTGCAGGCCCAGGGTTGACTAGACAAGGAGACTGTCAGGAAACACAGGTGTCCCCTGGGGGTAGGGTCCATGCAGGCCCCATTGTGGGTCCTGATGGGGAGAGGATCTGGTTTCTGGAAACAGGCTGAAGCCCTTGGGAACACTCACTGGGTCAAAGTCAGGGGTCAGGAGGACTGTTAAGGAAGGAGACCCACGTCCCCATGGCCAGTAAGAGTCCAGAAGACCAGGCCCCAGTGGGGGATGGGAGACTTGTGGGCAAACTCAGGCTAGAGGTTCAAGTCAGGTCCATAAAGCCAACTCAACGTGCAGAATGAACTGACCAAGACCATCACCACATGGGGAACTTAGACACGGGTCATTCTGAGCACTTAGAAAAGACCTTGGCCTTGGCCATTCCTTTGGCAGTGGAGTGGCAAGGGTGCTGGGTGGAGCAGAGAAGACATGTTCAGACTAAAGATGGGAGTTGAGCCCAGCTGGCCTTCTGTGACCCAGACGCAAAGAACTGGCACACCAAAGTGTTCCCGCCACCTTTCCAGGTTGACTTCGGAGGCCCGCTGCCCAATACACTGATGGAGGAGACGGTGCCTTGGAGGCTGCAGTCGGGGGAGGGGCCTCTGCGAGGGCTCCAGGCTTAGCTCTAGCGGCCCTTAATGACCCCGGTCAGCGACCAGGGCAGGACCTGAGGCTCACCAGGGGCCTGGCTGCTATCTCAATCACACAGATCAAGCCCTGCCAGGTCTTGAAAGCCTATGTCTGGCGGAGGACCGGCACACCAATCCAGAAGCATTTCCCACAAAGCCCTGAGAGGATGCCGCAAAGCTGTTGCAGGCCTGGGAGGTGCCGAGAGGGACCGAGGGCTGGTGTGAAGGCAGGAGGACCCGTCTCACGTTGGGACTCCTGGACGGTGACAACAAGGTGGAGTCTGAGTCTCCCCCCTTGGCGCACCCCACACCACAGCCCATCGGCCAGGAGCCAGGGGCCGCGGGAAGGAGGGCACAGATGGGGTGGTGGCCGCCCTCGAGGGGCCCGTGCCCGTGCCCCACGCTCCGGTCCTGCTGCCGGCGCGGGGCCACTCAGGTATGAGCCTCCCTCTGACCGCGGGGGTCGCCCCACTCAGGGGGCAGCACTCGCGGACCCCAGCAGCCCGAGGAGCCCAGACTGCCCTGTTTCCCTGGACCCAGTGCACCCCTCCCACGCCTGTGGCTTCAAAGCAAGATGGGAAATTTGGCCCTGAGGTCTTCCAGGAAGAGCAGAGCTGAAGCCCGTTGAGGGGACGGGAGTCAGGGAAGGTCCCCTGGACCGGGCGGGGCGGGAGGAGGCACGAACGTGGCCCGGGAGGCACGTGCCCAGGCCGTTCGCCATCCTATGCGCCCAGGGCACCAAGCGCGTTCCGTAGGGCTGGTCGACGTGACTGGGTCACGTCCCGGGCCGCCATCGAGGGGTCCCGGCGATCACCTCGTCAAGCCGAAGGTGTCTGCTCCCCGCGCCTCGACCCGTGTTCAGGGTTTGTGCCAAAACGGCAGCGCGCGGGGATTCCCAGGATGGGGACAGTGAAGGGACCCACGGTGTTCCCAGGCCAGTGAGGGGAAACCCTGACTGCGGTGGCTCTTTCCAATACTCCTTCCTCTGGGGCAAGCCAGAGACGCGACTCCCAAGGAAAAGCAAAAAGACCAAAGCCCCGTCGTCTGCGTCCCCGGCAGCCAGGGTGGGGGCGGCCTGCGGTGATCCCCACATCTCCCTGTCCCCTCCTGGGTTGCCAGCTTTGCTTCTCTCTTTCTTAATCAGGAGGCTCTGGTGCTCCTGGGCTGTCTGGCCATCTTCAGCTGTGAGCCTTTGCTTCTGATCACACTCTCCTGCCCACACCCGTCTCCCCCTGTGTATCTCTGTGAGGAAAATCCACAGCGTCTGTGGAAAGCAAGAAGTTTGTTTTGCTTTAAGATTGCTAAGGTGTGACTGCAGGTTAGGTATTAAAAGATAAAAGGCATGAGCCCACAGACGGGTCCACAGAATGGGACAGACAGCTCCAAAACAGACCCTCCTGCACGTCAGAATCCGTCTGGACTAAGGAGGCATCACACATCAGCTGGGTGACAAATCATTTGATAAAAGAAACAGGGATGATGGGTTGGCCCTGGGGAAAACGGTGTACCTTAGATCCTCGCCTCCTATTATTCCCCAAGACAGATTTCCTTTGGATTTGAACAAGGTTTGGTAAACCATGGCCCAAGGGCCAAATCTGGCAGCCAAGTGTTTTTGTGAATAAAGTTTTATTGGCACAGGGCCACGCCCATTCATTTCTGTCCTGTCTGCATTCGGGACGGAGACTGTGTGGCCTGCCAAGGGGAAAATATTTACTATCTGACCCTTTGTGGAAAAAGCTTGTCCACCCTCGAATGAAAGGGTTAAAAATCTTAAAAGTACAACTACACACACTCACACACACGTGCAGGGCAAACCCAGAAATGGATAGCTCTCAGGGTTTTGTCAGGGATTTTGTAAGCCCAGAAGCAGGGGAAGAAATCCCCCAAAAATGTGGCATAGAAAGTGTTCACCTGGTACAAGAAAAAATTCAAAGGCAAAGAGCAAAGAATTTTAAAAGTGACTTGGAACAAGTGTGCTACATTGTCGACATCCTTCACGTGGAAAGTTTATTCAAACCCACCAGGAAAATACCAGGTGAGGAAAAGACGCATCACTAGAAAAGAGAAATACAGTTAGTAAACCCGTGGAAAAATGCTCACTCTCAGGAACCATGGAAGAAACAGATATCGAAGTAGATATTTTGGCCCCGGATATTTATGCCAGGTTGTTTGATTATAATACCCAAGGCTGGCAAGGCTTCAGTGGGCCAGGCTTTCGGATGTACTGAAGAGCCCTTCTGGAGAACAATTTGGCAGCATGAGCTTCTGTCCGCAGAGCCTCAAGGATGACAGCAAAACGGATCCGACTGCCTGAATCTCCACAAATAGCCAAATAATTAAGCGAGTTATAATCTCTTGAGAGAATATTATTCAGCCATTAAACATTGTAATTACAGTCCTGAGGCCCTCCTGGATACATCCTGGGTGCTTGATACGTCGCCGTCGAATGGGCAAATGAGCACAGTTCGAGCTCTCTCTTGATTTTTGCAAGAAGCACTTACGGCTTTCAAAATCTTTAAAAAAAAAATTAAACCATATCCATTTTGAAGAAATTCATTTAGGAAGGGATTATATTAATAAAGAAACTGCTTATGTAAAGTAAAAAATAGATTACACAATTGTGCCCATGGTATAATTACAGTAATGTGAAAATAAATAGCCTATGCAAGGAAAGCGGCGTGGCAACGAGTCCTATAAGATGGAAACACTGGCTTGCATTTTGGCGATAGGACCGAGGGGGGTTCCTACGTCTTCTACTTCTCTGGGTTTTACGAATCTTCTATAAACAGCATGCATGTTAAGAGCATTATTTTTAAATGGAGAGACACAAACGTTATTTTTTTTTGAAACCCGAGAGCCTCGCCCATCTGTGCGGAGCCGCCTGGGCCCCGCCGGCATGTTCCAGGTGAGCGAGCCCGAGACACGGCAGGAGCCTCATCAGAATGGAGCGGGGCCGGCTCCAGATTTGCCCCAAGCTAGCGTGCCGGGGCCTCGTTCGTCGGGGCACCTGGGCCAGCCCTTGGCAATTGTGGACAAGGCCCCCAGACTCCCCAGACACCGCCCTGAGGCGTCCACACCCACCCGGCCCGCTCCCTTTCAGGGGGCCAACGGGGGACGGGCAGGGGAGTGAGCTCGGGGTCTGGGTGAGGACTGGGGTCTGGCCTGCAGTGGCCCTGAAGTGGTGCTGTGTACAGAACCTTCTGGAATGAAGGAAGTGCTCTCTATATGCACTGATACAGTAGCCACTGGCCACGTGCGGCCACTGAGCACCTGAAACGTGGCTAGGGTGACTGAGAGGCCGAAGTTTTAATTTTACTTCATTTCAATTGAATTCCCACCTGCAGCTAGTGGTTACTGCACTGGACCGCGAGGCTCTAGGCGGTGCCCCGAGATCGTAGCTGTGGGCAAGAGCCTCGCATTTGAGTGAAAGGGTCCCGTCTTACTGAGGGGCCCATCCGCAGAACCCAAAGCAGGCTCGGGACCACTTCAGAGAAGGTGCTCCCCAGTAACACTGACCGGGCAGCCCTCTGGAAACCTCCTGTTTCGGTCCCCCGAGGTGGGGGCCAGGAGAAACCTCCAGCCCTTTCTTCCCACCTGGGCCTTGCCACTTACCCCCCACAGCTCTGGCTTGGGTTCAGCCATGCGACCTCAGCCTCTTTCCCCTTCCCAACCTTGGCAGTACAGGACGCCCAGCCTTTACTGCCGGATCTGGGATCCTCTCTCCCTCCCTCCTGGTGACGAGTGGGCTCAGATCCCGCTCCCCAGGCTGTACCCCAGGCCACCTTCCAGCACCTCCCACCCAACAGAAGGTGCATAGGCAGGGGAGGGCTCTCCCGCCGGGCACCACTTGGCCTGGCTTCTGCCTGCTCAGGCGGGGCAGAGAAGCGAGGAGCAGTGAGGAGCCGGAGCCTCGGCCGAAGAAGTGGCTTCCGGGAAATGACGGGGCGGGGGGGGGGGGGGGTTATGGAGGAGACATCTGCACATTCCAGGTCTCTGCCTGCCCTCCCCAGCAAAGAGACAGCCGGAGCCTGGCTCCTGAGCCCATCTCACAGATGGCACTGGCGAGGCCCCGGGGCAGCGCGCCATCGGTTAGAGGTGAGCATCTGCTTTTGGTGCCACAGCCCAGGTCCCCGTCTGTCAGCTGCCACTGACACGCACTGAGACTGCTCCTTCACAGAGGAAATGCCCACGACAATCAGCTCATGTGTACCACTGCTGGCCTGCCTTCCAGTCTTGGTTTTGCCACCTGCTGGCTGCGTGATCTTGGGCGTGTTGCCTAACCCCTCCGGGCCTCAGTCTCTTCATCTGCAAAATGGGGACAGTAACAGCTCTTGCTTCACTGGTTGTGGTTTCGATGAAGCGAGGGGATGTGTGTGAGGCACTGAGAAGGGTGTCTGGCGCAAGACGAGTGCCATCACTATTACCGTCATTACTGACATTACTGAATGTGCCCGTAACCTCTGCCGGAGATGGCAGCCCTCAGTTTAGAATTGGAAGGGAGTGCGATGCATAGCCTGCCTATGTGCTGACAACTTGATCTGTAAGGAGGAGGAGGAAGCTGGGCCTGGCTTTGCTGGCTTCAGGAGAACCAGCTGAAGCTCAGCTCTCGAAGCCCCCGGGGACCCAGGGCGCCCTCACCTTGGCCACCGGGAAGGCAAGGGGCCCCTCTCTATAAGCTACGCTGGGGGAGGCGGAGGGACCGAAGCTGACCCCAGCACCCTTGGCTGCCTTCCTGGGCTGGGAGAAGATGTGCTGGGGTGGAGAGCACTCACTGACTCGGGGCCTGGCCTCTCCCCACTCGCTCACAAATGATTCAACCTCCAAAGCTCCAGGCCTGGAGCAGGGAAGGTACTTGGCCAAGGTCACGAAGACCATCGGGCCCAGAGCTGGCACCAAAATGGAGCTCCTGCCTGGGCCAAGACACCTCCGACCAGCCTTCTGTGCCCCTCAGGGCCCTGCCGTAGCATTTCTGCTACCCGCTGTAGCTCTCTACCCAGAGTGCTCTTAGCCTTGGGGGCTTCCTTCCCCAAGGAATGGCTTTCCTTCTGGCTCTGCGCAAAGCCCCCTCCCACGCCACCCCGGTTCCATCTGCCTGCGTTACCCCTCCCCACCCGTCCCCCCCACACTTCTGTGCCAGAGCCGCCTGCCCCTTCGCTCAAACCACCTGGCAGCGCTGGGCAGGGACCAGGTTGATTTGATCAAGACTAGCTGTGTCCTTGGCCTTCCCTCTCCTCCAGGCCAACAGCAGGGATGATCGATGCCCCGGGACCGAAACCGCCCGGCTCCTTCCAATTGGCTCCCTGTCCAGGGGCCAGCTCCACCCTCAGACCCTCTGCCAGGCCAAGGCCTTGGCAGTCCCTCAGCCCTCTACTCTGCTGGCCGGTTCTGGTAGGGGTTCCCGGCTCCCTCCTCAGCAGCCACCTGGCCTTGCTTTCCTCAACTGTGAAAGGGGGAGATGCAAACAGTGGTGTTGATGGAGAGACTCAGCTGGGCGGGGGGGGGGGGGCGGGGAGGGGGGGGGAGTCCAAGAAGGTGCTTACAATGGTGCTGGGACACGTGGGAGGCACTCTGCCCCACCAGGCTGCTGGCAGCGTCCCCAGCCCTCCACCCAGCCAGTCAATGTAGGGCCAGGACCCCTCCCTGCTTGAGGCCTTAATTATCCCGACTGAAAAATGGGAACAAAGATCCCAGCCTTGCCTTCTTCACTGGGTGATTTTGCAGATTCAGTGAAGTCAAGGTCGTGAATGTGCCGCACCGAAACCTGTACCCACTCTGAGCTGGGCCTGTGCTGGGCACTCAAGAGGTCCCTGCCTTAAAATGCTCACAGACCACTAAAGGGAGAGGGTGGTGGGGAGGGCACAGAGCTAGCGGGCAATGAGGGGGATGCCTTCCAGGCTGGCAGCCAGGGGAGGCTGGGATGGCCGGGGTCAAGGCTGGAGTCGACCCTTTGGCCGGCAGGGACCCACTTCAGGTCTGAGGGTCAGGAATACCTAGGGGCCCCACTCAGCTGCCTGGACCCGGGTTGTCAAGCTCCTAGTTGAGGGATAGTGGCCCTGTCCTGTTTGGTGAGGGAGTGTCTCCACACCTTCCCCCAACCTCTCACCCACCCTCACTCCAAGGATCCTTACAGATCGGCCCTGGGCCATGCCCCCGTCCTGCCTGCCACCCCTCGTCAGCTGGCCAGCTGCTAAGCTTGCAGGGACGGCAGAAGGAAAGAGACCGGGTCCTAGAGAGAGAACCTGACTGTCCGAGGCGGAGACCCAGGGCTCCCTCCTCTGGGAAATGCCATACCAGCCTCCAAATTCCAGAATCCTAAACCTAGAGAACGCTGAGGCCAGGAGGAGAAGCCATCTGGCCAAGGTCACACAGGTGAGGAGGGGGTGGACAGCTGCGCGTGGAGGGATAGAAAAGGAGTTACCCAAGTGTGGCCAGGGAGGCTCGTTGTTGCACTGCCCGGACCCCGCAGCAGGGTCTGCAGGGCAGCCGTGTGGGCATGGGGGGGGGGGCAGTGTGGGAACGTGTGAGGGTTTCTCAGCGTGTTGGGGGAAGATGACACAGTGTGAGGGCATGGAGGGGGGGGAGGGGGTGTCAAGAGACTCGGGGAAGGTGCGTTCGGCGCAGCCTGGCTCTGGCCCAGGCCCGGGCGCCCAGACTGTGCCCGCCCAGGACCCCGCCCGCAGCCCCCGGCGGCCTTTTCCCCCCCACCACCCCCCCCCCCCGCCCGGGCGCAGATGCGCGTGCGCGCGGGATGCGGGGCGCGGGGTGCGGGGCGCTGCCCGCCGGCCCAGGGTCCCCGGGGTGACGCGAGGCGCGGCAAGGACACGCAGGCCAGACGCGGGGCGCAGGTGCCGTGGGCGGGGACCCGCGTCCCCCCACCTGCGGGCCGCGCCACCTGCCGGGCTGCCCGCCCCGCCCGCCCCTGCCTGCGCGCCCCGGGCACCACTTACCAGGTCCTGGGCACGGCCGACGCCGCGGCCTCGGCTCCAGCGGCTGCTGTCGCTGCAGGCGGACGCCCGGCGGGCAACGATCCGCTCCAAGGACGGAAAGGCCCGGGCACAGGGCGGCCTGGCCGGAGGCGCCGGGCGCGACCCTCCGCGGCAGGCGAGGGCTGCGGCCGAGTGCTCCCCACGCTCCGCACCGGCGGCGGCGGGCGACGCGGCGCGCTCGGCTCCAGCCGCAGCTCTGAGCGCGGAGGGAGGGAGGGAGGGAGGGAGGGAGGGAGGCAGAGAGCGCGGGGGGGGGGGGGGGAGGAGAAGGGAGGAGGGAGCGGGCGCGGGGGGCGGCGCGCCGCGCGGGGGCCGCGGGGCTCCAGAGCCACACTCCCGGCGCGCGCCCTTCTGTCCCCTAGGATGCGCCGGGGTGCCTGCCCTTCCTGGCCAGCCAGTGCCCCCTGAGGGCGCTGGAAGGAGGGTGGGGGGCGGGCTGGCCTGGAAACCTGGGGGCCCTGGCACCTGGGAGCACAGAGAAAGAGCGATGAGCACGCGACTGGGGCATCGGCTGCCGCTTCCTCTCAAGACCCCTGCCCTCTGGGTCCTGTCCCTAACAGTCAAGTGGAGTGGGGAGCTGGGTTGCTGGTTCGCAGCCCCCGGGGGTTCTTGGGCCCCTGTGGTGTCCCAGGGGTTTGTGATAACTCTTGAAACTGCCTGCTGTTGGGAGTCTGACAACTGAAAGCAGTTTTGAGAAGGAAGCTGGAGCTTATGATGGATTCTCAAAGTTGGTGACCCCAAAAAGTTATCACATAAACACAGTCACACAGGACACAGAGATACTGCACGCCCTGGGTGGACACCCGGGGACAGATGCACAGGGACACAAACATCCCAGACACGAGTGGAGACAGACACACAACCCCGGTGCCGAGAAGACCCATATCCACAAACATACTCGGCCACACCCGTGGACAGAGAGCCGAGTGCGTGCCCACAGACGCTCAGCAGCCAGGCAGGAGCTGGCTGACCCATGCCGCTTGTCTTTGGAGTCCCAAGCTTCCCAGTTCCAGGGACAGTGGGTGTCTCCAAACTCAGATGAGGCCTTTGCCACCATCTGTGACCATGGAGCAGAAGTGCAAGGGGGCTGACTCTGTAGGAGAGAGAAGTGACAGGCCCACAGTGACATCACCGTCCCAGAGCAGGCAGGGCTCAGAGCCCAAGAGTGTGTCAGGTAGAAGACATGTGGACACAGCCACAAATTCTTTCTTGCCTTGGACAAACAGGGCCCCGGGGTGTCCTCTATGCAAGGCCCGGACTGGGCGCTGGGGACGCAGCAGGGACCACAAAATAGGGGGCTGGCGGGCAGAGTGAAGGTGAGGTCACGGGTTGGGGTAAGGGCCCCTCGGGGAATATTGATAGGGGGACACGAAAGATGGTGCTGGGGGCTCAGGGAAGGCTTCTATGAGGAGGTGCCACGGTGACAGACACCTAAAGGACAAAAGGGTTGGCCAGGGGACTGTCACACCTCCCCAAAGTCTGACTTGCCCCCAGGAAGCAGCTGCTCCCATGAAGAGCCCTTGAGACCTGGCCCCTCTCAGTGGAGACGAAGGTCACGAGCACACTCACGCCCGCTCTCTCACACACGCTGACGCGGGCTCACACCTGCTCACTCATACACGCTGACGAGAGCTCACACCCGCTCTCTCACACACGCTTACTTGCTCGCTCACATGCATTCCTACCTGATACTTATGCACTTTTCCTGGGTGTCTGCTCTTGGAAAGCTAGCTGGCTGTCCCACGGAGGGCGGGGGGGGGGGGGTGTTGCACTAGCACACAGGGTCAGCTGTCATCAACTCTGGCTCCCTTGGCCCCACAGCAGCCCCGGTGCCCGGCCTGCCTGACGCGCTGTGCCAAGAATATGGAAGCTAAAAGCCAAAGCGAGTCCCTGATTTCCTGAGCGTCCATCGCGAGCTCAGCACTGTCCTTGGAGCCCACACTCAAAGGGGCGCCATGCCCCACCTGGAGCCAACTGGGAAGCTGGGCGGGCCTTCGCCCTGGCCAGGGGATAGGGTGCCAGCCTACCCCCCGTGGCATCCGCACTAGGAAGCGGAGCCCTGAGCGGTTGGAGCGCCTCCCGAAAGCCTGTGGCCTCCTCTACCCCACGTATTCAAGCTGGGTTCCCTTCTTGGCCCCCCAGGGTGTGGCGGGCTCCCTGGAGTGTGGCCCGGCGGCACGTCCTTCTGTCCCAGGCCCCAGGCTCTAGAGCCAGGGGAGATGGGGCAGGCTGCTGGGCCCAGCCTTCCTCGGCGGCCCTTACGGGAGCCTCCCTTTGGCAAGGGGTACGCTCTGACTGACAGAAGACATTCAGTTATCGGTCAGCCTCTTCGCAGACGGGAGTCGGCAGCTATGGGACGACAGTGGGGAAGAAATGGGTGCTGAGGGGGAGGGGAGAGCCTTCCATGTGCAGGCTTGGGAGTGGCTGAAGAGAAGAGCTGAGACTCCCTTGGGACTGTGTCACTGCCTTCCTCCAGAGACCAGGGGACGTATTGATTGCCCCTGAGGCCATGTCCATTTTACTGATGGCTGCTGTCCACGTGGGGGCATCAGCACCACCTGGTGAAGTCCATCCTGCTCCCAGAGCTCAGAGCCAGCTGCCTTGTTTGGACAGCTACACGGGCCCCCCTCTCCCTGTGCTATGCCCAGGCCACCTGTTTGCTGGGGTTGCCCTTGAACACTGAGGGGGAAGAAACAGGTTGAGGGGAGAAAATCAATAGCAGGGAGCACCCAGCACCACCCCTTTGCCTCTTTCCCAGGGGTACATGCCTCTGTGATGAGGCCCACTGTGGTCACAGTCAGCTGGCCAAGGATCAAGGTATGTGGCCTGCAGGAGAGCTGAAGGCACTGAGCCACAGCCCCACGGGGTGTCATGAAAATCCCGTCTCTAGCAAATGGCAATCCCCAAACAGCTAATGAGCCAGGAGAGGGGATGGCCCCCTTTCTGTGGTTCAAAATAGTTGGTCCCTCGCCTGTGGCCCTGAGGCCAAGAGAGAAGTCTCAGATCTGGGAGTGAGGGAGCCTGGGTACCAGGGAAGCTGTCCCAGGGTCACTGATGGCCCTTTGCTTGCTCATTGGCCAGCCCCTCTTGGCTTCTCTGTCTATAAAGAGGTGGGCAGGGAGAGCTTTCAAGAAAGTTCTTCTTTACATCAAGCCCTGTGTTCTGTACTGAGTGCTTGGGGGACAGCCCCAGGGAGGCCCACAGCCGGGGTTCGGTGTGTATGTAGCAGGGGAACGTGTTTGGCTTAGTGGCACAGCCCTCCCTACTTCCTTGCACCCTCCCCTGTTCGTTTCAGCCCCACACCTCCTCCCCACTGTGCTCTTGGCCTGTCCTGCCCCATCAGGAGCCTTGGGCCTTTGTCAGTTTCCCTCACTCTTATATTGTCAATGGATCCCTGTCATCTGTCTCCTCCTGGGACCATCTCAACGGCACTCTTGGCCCAAGAAACAAAGCCAAGAACCAGAGGCTCAGCCTCAGGCCCATCTCTCTCCAGCCTTCACACACGCACTGTGTGAGAGGAACCCACTCTCCCTCTTCCTACTGGCCACCCCCCCTTGTCACCTGCCTCCACCTCACCGCTCTCCCCACCCCCCCGGCCATCTCCTCCACTGCCCGGATGCTTTCTCTCCCAGGTCCTAAGCCACCTGCCACCACGATCCTCCCCCTGGGCCCAGCAGCTGCCACCCCTCCCCTGCCTGGTTTCTCTACTGCCACTTTTGCTGTGGCTGTCACAGCCGCCTCTGGGGACAGCAATTCCTCAGCCCAGCGTTGAAGTGGGGGAACTTGTGGCTGGGTCCCAGGGCCCTCTCTTTTCTGAGTGTTCAGTTTCTCCCTGGCTGACGTCACAGACTCTTCCTCCCCTACTCCTCCAAGGCCTTGGGGCCACCATCACGCTGGGGCCTCCCGGGTCAGTGTTCACCTGCAGCCCCGGAACCAGAGTGGGACCTGATTTGGAAACAGGGACTTTGCGCATGTGCTTAAGGATCTTGACATGGAGAGATGATTCTGGAGTATCTGGGAGGGCCCTAAGTGCAGTGGCAAGTGTCCTTATAAGAGGGAGGCAGAAGGACATTTGACACACGCAGACACAGGGCAGGAAGCCATGTGAAGACAGAGGCAGAGACTGGAGTGGCAGTCACAAACCAAGGAATGACTGGAGCTGCCAGAAGCTGGGAGAGGCAGGAAGGATCCTCCCCTAGAGTTTTTGGAGGGAGCACGGCCCTGCTGACACCTTGATTTTGGACTTGTGGCCTCCAGAGCTGGGAGGGAGTCAATCTCCGTTCGAAGCCACCTGCTCGTGGTCCTTGGTTACAGCATCCCTGGGAAATTCATACCAGTCCCTGACCTGGCCCCCGAGAAAGTCTTGGGCCCCCCAGCACCCTGCCTGCAGCATACCTCCCTTTGGGCATCTCAGGTGCTCAGCCTCAATAGACTGTGCCCCAGAGGTCCTGGACAGCCTGGGCTGCATCTCATGCTCAGGAACAACTCAGGCCTGGCTGCGGCTGGGTGGCCTTTTGAACACAAGCCCTCCTGCCAGCCTGCTCCAGCCTCGGGGGCTAGCTCAGACCCCGGGCACCCCGCCTCTGCCCTGGCAGCCTGTGTGCAGCAGGCCCTGGGCCCCGTGGTGCCGCGGTGGCCCCGGGCTCTCTAGGGCTGCGGTGGCTCTGGGCCACCCCGGCGAGGGCGCCCGACCCCACGTGTCCAGAGTGGAGTTGGCTTTGCCTCTGCCTGCAGCCTCTGCCCTCCCAAGACTGGAGCGGGAGCCCATGGGGATGGGGCCTGGAGACCGCAGGGGGGACCAGAAGCGAATGAACACCACCCCCCCCAAGTTCTCAAATCAGCCCCTCCACCACCCCTTCAGGCCCTTCAAGGAGGGGTTGTCCTTCTGAGGTGCCCTGCCCGCATCCCCAGCCATGATCTACAGACGGACGCCTGGCTGGCTGCCCCTTCAACAAGCCCTAACTTGTCTAAAACCAAGCAGTGGATTCGGCTTAGGCTCCAGCTGGGCTGCACCACATCCAGAAGGCACCTGACCTGCGGTGAGTACTTGGAAATGTCCTGCAGCCCAGCCCCCTGTCCCTGGGCCCACTGCTTGGCAGCCGCTGCTTTCACAAGACAGCCCTCCCTGAGCAAGTTGCTCCCGGGACTTTTGTCGCCCCGCGTGTGCATGTGTGAGTGTGCGTGTGTGCGCGAGTACGCACACGTACCTGCCTCAGCTCACTCTCAGCCTTAGGCTTTCCCCCTGAGCTGCGCCCACACCCCCACGGCGCCTGGGGTGCTCTCCCCCGCAGGTTACGTTCCTTGCGGCCCCTTCCTCTTCCTCCAGGGGCCTCAGACGTGGGGGTCCCACACTCCCATCCTGCCCACTCCCTTCCTGTCGCCCCATGTTCAATCTGTCCCCAAGTCCAGGGCTGGAACCCGGCCGCTCCTTCCGTCTTTCCTGCCACCTTTCTGGCATTGCTGGGGCTTTCTAACGGGGCGCCCCCGAGCCCATGCAGGTACTCACAGTTCAGGGTGCCCCCCCCCCCCAGCCCTCTGTGGTTTTGCCACCTGGGGCTTCCTGTGACCTCAGCCAGGTGCGGAGCTTCATGAGGAGGGCACTCTGCCTGGCATAACGTGTACATGGAACAGTACACGGGGGCTGGCAGCTGGTGCCTGGCATGGATCGCCTTGGGGTTGCCATGGGTTTGATTTTTAAACCCGATCACTCTCACCTTTTGTATGACCATGGTCATCATCCTCCTCCAATAGTTTGCAACACACTGGACGGCAGAGTGAGACTAAATGATTCATCTCTGACCAACTGCTCTGGGTAGGGAACCCCATTTTCCAACCACAACTCACAAGCTCTTGTGGGGTGTGGCCCTGTTCGCCTCCCTGGGCTCCTGCCACGGGCCCAAGTGGTCCCCTGGGTGCCTCGACGCCTCTGGTGCGGGCAGAGTGTGGGTCCCGCCTGCAGGGCGCTGTCCCCTGCTCTGCCGGGTGACCCGCCATTCCCACCGGACTCCATGTTTCTGTCTCTTCCGGGCCCCAGTGCCGGCTGTCCCTCTTCTGGCCAGTGAGGCAGTGACTGGTGGACCCTGGCCAGTGCCCCTGCCCTGAGCCTGCCCAGCTCAGCAGAAATTGCCGTGGAGCACACGGCCCAGAGTAGTGCTATGATGCCGATGGTCTTCTGGGCTTGCCGTCTGAGGGCACATCGCTCCGGGGACCGTCTGTCTCATGCTGCCCTTTCTGGGGCAGTCCTGTATCCCCAGCTAGTAGGCTTCTCGGACCATGTTCTGGGTCCTTTCTTGGCAGCCACGGACAGAATATGGCAACCTGGGCTTGGCTCTGCTGGCGCACAGTGTGTCTGCCCTGAGGCCAGGCCAGGCCAGCACAGGCGGCCTCGCACAACTTGCGGCCCTAGGAGGCCCGGCATGCGTGGCAGTGCGCCCCCTGGTGCCGACTTGGATGCCGCACACAGCTCTGACAGCAGCCAGGATCTAACCTCATTCTGAGCCGGCAAATCCCGTTAGGACAGGCATGCGGGGCCCCTAGGACTTCCAGGCTCCCCTCTCAGGGTGAGAGTCTCATCTGGGGCTCTTCGGCTGGCTGGTGCTTGGCAAATGCTCCACTCTGGGTGGGCAGATGCTCCCTCAGCCAGGCCTGCTTTAGGACCCCAGGAGAAGGACAGCTGGGGCAATGGAAGTGCCTAGAAAGAAGTGGAAGGGGCCTTCTTGTCCAGTCTCAGACATGGAGGTACTGGGGACTCTTGCCTGAGTGCAGGGAAAGCAAGAAAGAGGAAGCCCGAGGCTTAGAGTGGACACGAGCAGGCAGAGTCTGGCCGCCAGCCGCAGCCGCACATCGTGCCCCTCCACCCCTCGTCTGCTCAGTCCCCAATGCCACCCGAGAGCGGCGGCACACACAGCCATAGTGCACAGTGTTTCTTTAATTGAAAGACAACAACCGACCTCAGAAGCAGCTCCTCCTCAAGCTGGGTGTGATTGCTCGAAACCCCCACCATACCAGGGGCCAGAAGGTGAAGGGAGGGGGGAACTAGCCATCGTGCGGGGCGGGAAAGGCCAAGGAAAATTGGCTGCCGACTCCAGCGCGATGCTGGGCCTTTTCTTGGGCCAGTGCTCCCCTTCGGACTGTGGACTGCGCACAGGGTGCATCACCTCCACATGCTGGCCTCCTCCAGGACTGTCCAGACTCGGGGAGGGGGAGCAGAGTCTGGGCAGGGCAGGCTTGGGGACAGCTGCCCTTTGCCCCCTGGCTTGCCTAGGTTGGGGCCGGGCAGAAGCCCAGCGAGACAGACACCAGACCCAGCTCAGCGATGTGAGCGAGGAGAGGGAGGATGAGAGAGACGGATGGAGACAGAGAGAGGGACAGAGAGAGACAGAGAAACAGACAGGAAGACACTGGTCTAGAGGCCAGTAGAGCAAGGAGGCTGGGGTAAATGGGCCGTGAACTTGCAGAAGGGCGGGGGGAGCATGGAAGGCCAGGGGTAGCAGGCCAGGCTAAGGAGGGTTGGAAGCTGGAAGTACATGAGAAGAAAGAATGCGTGCCAGGCAGGTGGGGTGGGCTGTTTCCTCCCTCTTAGCCCCTTCCCACCCCCTAGACCCAGGGACCGTCTTCCTTGGACCGGAGCCTTGGGTGACTTGATCTCAGGGTGAATGGGAAGAAAGCTTTATGAGGGTGCTCTGAGTGGCTATGAAGTGGGGGGCAGGGGCAGCTCTGAAGCCAAGGCACACATGACGGCGGCTGGGTCTTGTGCCCCATCTGCACGCCTGGGAGCCGGGATGAGGGCGTCAGGAGGCAGCGCGTTGGGGTCCAGGATCAAGGGCGGGGGCTGGGTTGGGTGCAGCTGGGCACTGGCTTCCCTCCCTCCCTCTGCCCTCCCCTTCGGGATGTCTGCTGCGCTCCCCAGAGACCCCTCCCAGGCCACCGCAGCGGCCGCTGCTGCCTCTACTTTTTGTAGTTGCCAAACTGGATGGCCAGGCGGTCGGTGACGCAGCGGAAAGTGGCCGGCTGCACCTCCCAGTAGGGCACAGGGTTATTGAAGAGGCTGATGCCGTTGTAGTACGCCCGCTTCACCCCGAAGCCCACGGGGCAGAAGTCGTTGACGCCCACCTTGGTGATGTTGTTGGTGTGCAGATAGACCACCTGAGGGCAGAGGGAGGTGGCTCAGGCCCAGTGCCGGTGGCCCAGTCACCCCTGACTGCCCTCCGAACCTGTACCGGCCTGGGTGGGCCAAGTAGAGGGCAGACGACAGAGGGCTTGGGCCCTCCCTCCGGGCTGGGTCCCGCCTGGCCACCTCATGGGCGTGATTTAATCACAGCGCCTGCCCTTTGAGGTCCAGGATGTGATTCTTCCATTGTTGGGAGGAGCAAAGCGAGGTTTGGGTATGGTGGTCATGAGGCTGTTGGATGGGATTAAGGCACTGGTATGTGACCAGGGGCCAGGACGAAGGGCCCCGGCGTGGTGGGTGGTGGGTGGGAAGGGAGGGGCACGCGGGGGTCAAGGGATGGGACGTGGGTATCGATGCAGGACAGGTGGCACCTTGGGCTCACAGAGGGTCCCTGGCCCTCCCTCTGGGCTCCCCGGGCTCCGGGCCTGCCCCCGGGCAGCAGCCTCTCACTCCAGAGACCCATAGATATGACAGGAGAAGGAACCTGCACGTGGCCCCCTCTTCCGTCCAGTGCGCAGGGGTACTTGCTCTTTAGCAGCTCTCAACTTCCCGAAGCCCCTCTCTAGGGGAGGGACAGAGGAAGCAGGAGAGAGAGAGGGTAAGGAACCCCACGATGGGCGGGGGGGGGGGGGGGGGGGGGGGGAGGTGCTCAGGCTGGAGCAGCGCCCTCTAGAGGCAGAGAGGACACCAGCCGCTAGAGGGCGCGCTGAGCCGGGCCTGGGCCTCGCCCCGGCAGCTTCCGGGCTGCTCCGCCCTCCCCCGCCCTCCCCGGATGCAGAGCTTGTCCCGACTTGGCTCTGACCCGACAGCCTGTAGGAATGGCAGCTCTCCTGGCTAGTGTGATTGGGGCCGAGGAAGAGACTGGAAGCCAAGCCAGGACCAGAGTGGTGGTGGTGGTGGTGGGGGATCCTGAGAACCCCAGGCAAGACCCTGCACCCCCTCATCAGCCTACTTCCTGCCCCGAGCTGGACCCGTCTCACCACAAATCCGTGCACCTCCAGTGCGCACACTGTTCCCTGACCTCCCCGGCTCTGCCGTGCCTTTCTGGTGTCCCGCCCACCTAGGAGACGTTCAGCTGCAATGTCTAGCAGGCCGGCTCCTGCTCATCCCTCACACCCTCTCTCCACCCATGACCCGCCGTCCTTGCCAGCCCCGGGGGAGTCCCCGCTTGCCTCCCCTACTTCCTCAGCACAGCTCGCTGGCACTGAGGGAGGGATCCTTGTGATGGCTTCTTTCCACATGCGGAGGCAGAGGCAGAGAGAGCAGGAGTAGCTGCCCAGACCGCACAGCTGGCCGGCCGCACGGCAAGGTCCCGCGCCACTCTGTGTTACAGCCCCTGGCATGGGGGCTCCCCCCTCCTCTCACCTGGAGGAGCTTGAGGTCCGGAAGGCCAGAAGGCACCCTGGACAGCTTGTTATTGTCCAAGTGCAGCTCCCGCAGGGTGGGCAGAAAACTTAGGCTCCCGTTCTCGATCATGCGGATCTGGTTGTGGCCCAGGCCCAACCTGCGAAGGGCACATGACATGTACCAAGACGCTGGGGGAGAAAAGAGCAGTGGGGCAGGGCACCCCATGTGGACCCGCAGCCCACCTGTACAGCTTGGAGTAGCGGAGCAGGTCCTCCAGCTCGATGGCCTGGATTTTGTTGTGGTCCAGATGGAGTTCGTTCAGGGTCTCGGGGAGGTCTGCCAGGAAAAGAGGGTGCTCTGAGTTGAATGCGGGAGGGGAGGCCATGTGTGCGGGCTGGGTCTGTATGTCGGGGGGGGGGGGCGCAGATGGGAACAGAGGGCTACCAAAGCCCTCCCTGAGTTGACTGGTGGCTCCAGATGTCCCCGGATCCCCCCATCTGTGCCCATCTGTGCCATGGAGGCTGGACAGCATGGGGGAAAGGTCTGCCTTCCTACCTTTGGGGATGCCCGTGAGCTTGGCCTCAGAGATGCGCAGGTAGTTGAGCTTCAGGCCATCGAAGGCTCCAGGCTCAAAGCCACTGTTTTCCAGCGGGTTCCCGCCCATCTCTAGGAGAGACGCCCCCCACTCAGCCCTGACGCCAGAGCCGGGTGGCTGCGCGCACAGCCCCAGGTCCTGACTTGGGCTGGCCTGATGGGTCCTGCTCCCCCATCTACCCCTGAAAGCAGCTCCAGTGATTTACTGGGCTAATTGCAAACTCCTGGCTGTTCAAGACCATCAGCTCCCAAGGGCGTTGGCCCAGGCATTGACCTCAGGGGGTAAGGGGAGCAGGAGGAAAAGGAGGGGAGCCAGAGATCAAGGTGGGGCTCCACCGCAGCCTGCTCAGCTCCTCTGGCCTGGCCCCTGGCTGGCTGGCTGCACTAGCCCTTTCCCTTCCCTCCCTCTACGGTCCCCGGGTCTCTCTTCATCTCGCCTTGGCAGCTCTGGGGCATGTCCCCAGACAAGCCTCCAAAATGTCCTGTGAGGCCCACCAGGCTTGTCCATGGCACCCAGCCCCTCCGGCTGCAAGAGGCCCCTCTCCCTGAGCCTTTCCTGCTGGCCACAGGGTGACAACTGCCACAGGCCATGCCACACTCACCGATGCAGTTCATGTTGCGCAGCCCGCTAAACACGCCCTTTGGCACCTTGCGGATGCGGTTGTCATGGATGCGGAGCTCCACCAGGGAGCTGGGCAGGTTGGGAGGGATCTCCACCAGGTGGTTCTTGGAGATATAGAGCTTCTGCAGCTTCCGCAGGGGGCTGAAGGCCTTCTCGTGGATCTTGGAGATCTTGTTGTTCACCAGGACGAGAGCCTGGGGTAGGGGGGCATGGGAAGTAAAGGCACAAGCTCCCCGCCCTGCCCTCACCTCTTCCTCCCTCCCTGGCCGCCCTAGCTGGTGATCGGTGGGGCTGCCAGTGAGGCCTCGAGGCGGAGCGATTCTGTCCCGTGCTTATGGCTGCTGACATCCGCACATGTGACCCGTGACCTGGGGCGCTCCCATCAAGCCCGCCTCCAGACTTCTCGCAGGACTCCGTGGGTCCCCAGTCCCCTCTCGCACCCGACACATACGTGTGCACACCCACAAGCACCCAACTCCTCAGCTGCACACTGCCCACCTCCTCGCAGCGCCTCAGAAGGGCCAGGGTGGGCTTACGTAAAGGTGCTGGAGGCCCTTGAAGTCATCCTTGCGGAGCTCGGAGATGTCATTGTTCTGCAGGTCCAGAAGCGTTGTGTCGGGGGAGATCTCCTTGGGCACAGACTTCAGACCTGGGGGCCGGGGCCGCGGTCATCAGCATGAGCCCCAGCCCCAGCCCCAGCCCCAGAGCAGCTCAGAGCGTGGGGACACGGGCGCCCACGGACACCCACACAAGGCCTCCGCCGTAGACCAGGGCCCTCCTCACTCCCTGCTCTTTTGCAAACGAACAGCTGGACAGCATTCCACGCTGAAACCAGGAGTCCCCGGACCCTGTGTGGGGTCACCCCATCCCCGACCCCACCCTTTCACGCCCATCCCACGGGACAGACATGTGTCTCCTTGGTAGGGCGCTCAGGCCAGGCCTGTGCCTTCATGCACCCGTCCCACCCTGGGCCCGGGACTGACCCAGGTCGGAGCACTGAACGACCCGCAGGTGGCAGTGGCAGCCAAAAGGACACATGGCGCTGAAGGTGGGCGTGAGGGAGTCCAGGTCCGGGACACCTGAAGTCGTCTCAGCACCTGAAGCCTCCTCATCGTTCAGCATGGGCAGCCCGTCGTCCAGGGTGAAGTCCCAGAAGCCCTTCTGCTCAAACGGCAGGGCCTGGCTCAGGGCCAGCAGGGATGCGAGGAGCCACAGGGGCCACATGGTGGGCATGCCTGGGAGGCCGGGGTGAGGAGGGGCTGTCAGGAGGGCCCAGCCATCACTGGTCCCTGCCCTCGGGGCCCCCTCCTGGCAAACCTCCAAATACCAGGGGCTGAGCTTTTGCATGTGATGGCACCGCGTTCGCCATCCCTCACTGCGGACGGCCAGACCCCAGGGTGGGAGTGGCAGGGAAGGAGGCGGCAGAGGGAGGGGGTGCGGGCAGGCAGGAGACATCTCCCTCTGCTCCCCTCTGATCGCAGGCAGGCCTGGGGGGTTCATGGGCAGTGCATCGCCTTGCCAGTTAGCGAGTCTGCAGCACTAACCCCCTCCTCTGCTGTCTTCCACGCACCACTGAGTCAGCTGGCAGCCTGCCGGGGGTGGGGGGTGGTGGGGGGTTCTGGGAGGCTAGTGGAGGGAGTGGAGGAGGCAGAGAGGGAAGGGCAGCCATTTGCCCCCTACAGGCTTTGAAGACTTTGGATTTGAATGTACTACTGTGGCCACGGCCAATCCCACATGCTCAGGGCAATGTGGGCGCAGTCGGGATGGAGTTAGACCACCATGAGTCACTTCCTTTCCTGCCTCAGCTCCCCCTTGCAACACGTCCACATTTTTCAAAGAAAGTCAAGAGGCCAAGAGGCCAGGCTGGGCACGCTGGGCTGACACCTGGGCTAGCCCCGGAGGCCGTGTGGATAAAGAGAGGAGCGTCCTCCCTGGCAGGGGTGAAACCGCTGAGGTGGAGGGGGTGCGCCCCCCCCCCTCCCCGGGACCCCAGCACCCTCTCCTGGCCCACAAGACTTCCCCTGGCTTGGCCTGCAGAGCCCCAGGGCTCCCACATCTGCTCCTGCCTTCCTTCTGCCTGTGGCCCAGCCCCCTGGAGAGGCCACCAGAGGGGAGCAGGCTGCCGCTGGGTGGCAGGCAGGATCAGGCTTGTCTGAAGGCTCCCCCAGGCCAGGCAGCGGGGTGGGCGTGAGGGGGAGGCTGCCCTCTGCCCGAACCTGCCCCCAGGTGCCCATATTTGCCCACCTCCTCCCCTCTCCCATCCAGAAGTTCCTGTACAGGAAAAGGCCGGGGCCCCTGCCTCTCCTGCCGTCCTCACCAATTCGGATTTCCCGGGAAAGTCCCAGCCGGGCTCATTTGCCCCATTCGTGAAACAGGCATGTGCGCCTGCCCTGCTTCCCTCCCAGGCTCGGGTGACTGAGGCTGCCCTGGGCACATCTGTGGGCAGTGAGCCTGGCTGGCTTCCAGGGGCTTCCTGTAGCCCCCATTGGGCCCCACCCCTGGGAGCCCCTCCTCACTTCGGGCCCGCTTTGGATGGGGGAGGGGCTGTCAGGGGCTTCAGTGGGTCTGGGTGACCCCTAAGCCCAACTGCTGGCTGCAAATGTGGAAGGAGTCCTCGGGAAGCGGAGCCCGCATCCTCTAGGCTGGCACCTTGTGCACAGTGTGGCCCTGGCCGCCGCTTCCCTGGGCCAGCCCGGGCCCCTGCAGGCTCCCCTGGGCTCCTCCCACCGGCAAGCCAGGGGCCACCTCCAGGTCTGGGCACAACTACTCCGAGCCTCGGCTTTCTATCCATCCCAGCCTCGCCAACCCCTTCCACACTCCTCAGGCCAGCCCCGAGTGGGTCATAGAGTGTGCCCTGGCTCCCGCCATCCCCGAGGACAGAGTGGGAGAGAAGGGTGCCGCCTTTCTGGCTGCCAGGGCTGCGGTGTGCTTGTCAGGCACAGGTCACAGACCCAGGACATAGTTCAGTGGACTCAGCTGGAGAGTCAGCCCCAGAGCACCCCCAGTAGGTCACAACAGCCCTCCTGAGGGCTGGCCCCCAGTGATGAGCTCAGAGAAGCTGCCTGCCTGTCCCAGGTCACACAGCAGAGTGAGGATCCCCCATGTCGGGAGAGGACCCCGTCTCCCCAGCTCCTTTGGGCCTCAAGATCCCACGATCACGCCCCAGGTCCTGCCAGCCCCGGGCTGGCCGAGCAGGACCCAGGGGAGCCCCCAGAGGGTCATGGGGCCGAGTAGGGAGAAGGCCCTGTGCTTGCCTACCTGGACGGTGTGTCCCTCCTTCTTCCCCTGATTCTGCAACCTCCAGGACACAGCAGGGTAGGCCGAGGCCTCGAGTGCCTGCTGCCGCTGCTTGGGGCCCTTGTCTGGGAGCCAGTGGATGCCCAGGGCTGGGAGGAGGGGGAGTGGTAGGAGAGAACAGGAAGGGGAGAACGGAGGCAGGAGAGCAAGATGGAATGGGAGAGAGGGAGGAGACTGTTCCCCTCTTGCCCGGCACCCCTGCCAAAGCCGCTACCTCACGGGGGGATGAGTCAGGGCTGGAACGCCCAGTGGGAGCCTTGGAAGGCTTTGGGATCCACGGTCCACCTGGACAGGTGGGGGTGGCTGGGGTGGTCGGGCCAGGTCCAGGGGCGGCTGTGAGGCAAAGTGGGCAGAAACAGGCCTCTTCTGGCCTGCGGGGGCTGAGAAGGGCTGGGGGTCTCCCCAGGGAGCCTCTGTCCTCCCGTGGCTGTCCCCCGCCCCCAGGGTAAAGGACGAACAGGCGCTGGGAAGGCCCACCGGGGTGGGACTGGCCACCCAGGCTCCAAGTGGGCTCGTAGGACCCGTCCTGGGGGAATGGGGACTCTAGAGGAGATGAATCAGCTCAAACCGGCCGTGCTTGACATGGCTGCATCTGGGGGCCACAGAGAGGCCGAGGGAGGGGCCCTGGGCTCCAGCGCAGGCTCACTCTTGGGGGGGAGGGACTGAGGCCGAGGGTTTGGAGGTCCCACAGCAGGGCCCCGCGATAGAGGCAGAGGATGAGGTTTGGCCGGTTCTCCCCCGCCCCCACTCTTGGCCCGGCCCAGGCAGTGGACAGGCCGGCGGGGTGGGGGCTGGGCAGGCTTCCCAGCAGAGCCTCATTTCCACTCCCGGAGCTGGCACAAGACTCGGCGGGTAGAACTGCACGGGGAGCAGGGGGCCGGCCGGCCGGTGAACCCGAGGGGGTGTCCCCAAGGACTTCGGGGAGGGCCTTGAGCCCCATCGCTGTGTGCTTGGAGCTCGCCGGACCCCGCCCCTCAGGGCCAAGGAAAGAAGTGGTAATGGCGGTGAGGCCTCCGGCCCGGTGCCCACAGGTGTGAGCAAGGGAAAAGGCCGGGCTTCCCGGAGGCTGTGCCGCCAAACCAATAGGGCCTTCCTTGTCTCGCCCTCCGAGAGCCAGCGCAGTCCTCGGAGCGCGACCGTTCCAGGTCAGCGCCAAACAAGACGCGTTGGCGGCCTCTGAGAACATGGGGGTGCCGTGCCAGGCATTCAGGCCAGGCCAAGGGCGGCGGGAGCAGGACTTAAGGTCTGGCATGCCCTGGGAGCTTGCTTGCAGATGCGTGGCCCGCAGCTGCCAAGTCGTAGACGCCGGGCACTGTCCCGAGGCCTCAGCCCGGGGTGTCTGGCCCCACCGAGCAACCCGACCTGAACTCCAGCGTGCGTGCCACCGTCTCCCTAGCCCTGCCCCATCCCTAGGACTACGTGGATGGGGACGGGTGGGCGGGAGACGGGCTGAGCAGAGGGTACCCTCCCCACCCCCCACTGCCCCGCTCCGACCACCAAAGCCCTCAGGGCCCAGCTTCAAACAACAGGCCAGGGGCAGGGGCGCTGTCCACAACTGTATTGCACAGGTGGGCACGGTGCGCAAGCTGACGCCCAGCTGCCCCTCGCTGCCCTCCCAGGCCCCAGCCTGCCACCCCGGACAGCATCTCATCTACACTTGGGTGCCAGCTATGGGTCTGCCGAAGCCTGCACGTGCACACGTATGCGGGGGTGACTGCGTGAGCGGCTGGTGGCTGGAGAGGGGAGGGGCGGGCCCTGAGCCCCACCCCACCTGCGTACGCGCCCCGGGCCACGCTGGGCCCTCCGCTATCGCCCCCGCATGCCCTCTAGGCTACAGCGCGAGCTGCTCCTTCCTGCCATGGCCCCGGCACTGCTGGTGTGACTGGACAGAGCTGGGTCCTGTGCTCTGTCAGCCTTCAGGTACGGATTCCACCTGGATGTGGGGGTTGGAGGCCCCAGGGAGCCAGCCGGGAGCCAACCCACTGGCTGCGTGCAGAGCGCTGGTACTGGGGAGGTGGTGGGGTGGCCGGTGCCGGCTAGGCCGGACCTCTCCCCACAGCATCCAGGAGAGCCATCCACCCCTCCCCCACCCTGCCATAAAACCTCTTGAAAACAGGAGAGTCAAACTGTTGGCCAGGAGTCAGGCAGCACATGACCCAAGCCAGCTGGGGATCCTGAGTTTCCTGGTCCTTTCACACCTGGGCTGTGTGTCCTTCCTCCTTCTCCCACTCACAAGGAATCCTGAGCCCCTGCTCACCACGTTCTAGAATCTTCGGGGAAGAGGGAGGATGCTATTACCTGCCAGAGGCGGGGCAGGGGACTCAAATGATTTCTTAACGGCCCTCCCAATGACCAAAAGAAGAAAGTGAGGCTTGAATAGGTAAACGGAGGCTCAGACTTTGCCCCACACTCTTGCCCAAGGCTACACGATAAGGAAATGGTAGAACTGGGACTCCACTCTCTGTCTACCTGCGCCTGTGTCTGGCCCCACCCTCTGTCATTGCAGACTTTGCCACAGGTCCCAAAGCCACAAGACCCTATACTCTTTGTGCTGTGGAGGGGGGGGGGGGCGGACCAGCCTCTGGGGCCCTGGGAAAGACTCCTTGGCAGCTCCCTCACCTAGGCTGGGAGGTGATGCCGTTGGAAAGCAGGGCCCTGCTCTGTGGGTCCTTTGCCCCCTTGCTTGCGTCATGAATCCTCTGGGAACGTGATGCCTCTCTCTGACTGCCAATATCAGGAGCTCCCCACTGGCTGTGGGGCCATACGCCCCTCCTTGGCCCTAACACACCCACCAGGCCAATCGCAACCTTGCTGTTTGTGCTGGCTACGGGCCTGCAGGGATGTCACACGGAAAAGGCATCAAGCCCCCCGGTCACCAGGCCAGGGAACTGCCCCGAAGCATTTTAGGTCCTAGCAGGCCCCAGACCCCACAGCGAGATGCTCTCAGCCCGGCTCCCAGAGCATGGCGCCCCACCTGCCTTGCTCCCCACCTGAGCCAGGCCAAGACGAGGGGGTTCGGCCCCACTTTCTGGGTAGGAGAGTGGCCAGACACCTGTGAGTGAGGCCCTTGCCTTCCTGGGCCCGGGGTTTCCTGCATCCCCTTCCCTGCATCAGGTTCCCTGCTCTCTGCCAGGGGCTCTGGCCCCTCAGAGCCCCTCGCAGGGCTCCCCCAGTGCATGCCTGCTTGCAGCCAGGTGGCCTCTAAGGTCCTGGCGGACTGTAATCAAGGGTAGGCAGGGACTCAGACTGCAAGAAGGTGAACCTCACATTTGCCTCTGGTCTCCTAGGACAGGGCCGCCAGAACCAGCCTCTCTCTCTCTGCCCTCTGCCCCTCTCCTTGAAGTCGCACGTCTGTTCCTCAAATTCCCGATCCAGCGGCCACCTGGGCCTCTGACTGCTGTGTCCCCCTTGGCCATCTGACCCTCAAGGGGCAGGTGGTGGGGGGGAAACTGCAGGTCAGCCCCAGGTGTTTGCAGAGTTTGGCTCTCCCATGCCATGGACTGGGAGAGCTGGGTGCAAGGAAGCTGGGTAGAGAGCCCTGCCCCTCAAAACTTCAAGATGCGTTACCACAGGGAGGAGGCAGGTGAGTCATCCGAGTGATGCTGCAGGCTGGTAGGCCCCCGGGGAGAAGGCCCCCTCCGCAGCCACCCCACAACTGCCCCGACCCAGAGCAGAGCGAGGGAGGGGGAGCCAAATGGGGTGGGTCTGAGGCTGCTTCCAGGAGCCTTGAGTCCCAGAGGGAGTGAAGAAGGCCCCGGGGGACCCTGGGGCTGTGGGCCCAGGTTGGGGGGATGGATCACAGCCACCCACCCCCTAGACGAAGTGGCTGAGGAGGCCCCGCGCCCACAGGGGCCTTCCCGCAGTGGCCACTGGGGAATGGGCTCTGGAAGACGGAAGGGCCTGACCACGGGGCTGGCCAGCTAGCCTCAACGGGCCTCAGGCCCGCGGGGACAGGACTGGGCAGACACCACCCCCATTCCTCCAGCCGAGCCCCCTCTGCCTGCTCCCTACCGGCTCCCTCTAAGGTGGGATTTACAGAAGGCGTTCTGTGGGTGACCAAGGCGTGGGTCCCAGTGTCTCGGCAGAAGACGACAGGAGGGAGGGGAGGGGCACTGACTGCCCCAGGTGCCAGCTGACAGGAGGGGCCAGAGCTGCCAGGACCCCGCCTTCGGCGGGAGCCTTTGCTTACCCCCCTCCCCCCCTCCCCCGGCTCATAGGAGGATGCCCTGGGAGAGCGACCATCATCCCCACCCCCTCAATTTGAGCGAAGCCCTGGGCAGGTATGTCCCCTCCCACCAGTGGGGCCCACGGGTGTGGAAGGAGGCAGCTCTGGGCAGAGAACAAGCTCTGTCACTCTTGGGTGACAGATGGGGAGGGTGTGGTGGGTGGGGATGTGAAGACTTCTCTCACAATTAAGGGTGTTGGAAGGTGTGCAAGGAAGGTGAGGGAAAGGCCCTGGGGTCATGCAGGACAAAGGACCCAGTGGCTCAGCAGATGAGGCCCCGGAGCTGCAGCTGGGACTATCTGCGGGGTCATGGTGGACACGCCTGGGCCATTGCCTGTGCCTGTGTGCTCCAAGGAAATCCTGGGAGACCGCCCCTCTCTCTCGTGCCACGGCTGTGTCCCCAGGCAACTGAGCAGAAGTGACTGCTGGAACAGTCCAGACCGTGTGGTGTCTGCGGGGCTTCTCCCAGGAGGGGAAGAGGGACGCGGTCCAGGAAGGAGGGGGGGGCTGGGAGAGATGGGAGGGCCTTGTTGGAAGGCTCCGCCTCCTTCTGGGGACTTGGCACAGCCCGGGAAGGGACGCTCTGGGGCCTTTCAAACGCCCCTTTTCCTCCTGTCCTTCCTCGTTCGCACTCCTCCAGTGGGCCAGGGCCACTGGTAGGGCTGGGGAGAAATTTGGTCACAGGGGCCGGCAGGCCAGGTTTCTGGGCTTCTGAAATAAGCCTGCACAGAACTGCCACCAGCCCGGCAGCGAAAAGGCTGGGCTTCAGGCTCCCCGTCTACTAAACGGGGACTCCGGACCCTGCTTCAGGGCAGGGCACGAAAGCGGTGGGTGGTTAATGCCCACTGTGCCCTGGGTCCTTGGGGCTTAAAGGTGGGCCAGGGAGTGAACGGGTGGGCCGGGCCCACCGGGGCAGCACTCCGCAGCGGCTCCTTGGCTCCCAGTCTGCTCTCGCTGTCCGGCGTGGTGCCGTCCTTTCAACATCCCCCCTGCCCCCCCAGTCCTGCCCTCAAAGGCTAGCCATGATGTCCCGTGGGCCAGACGTGGGCAGCCTGCACACTCTCTCAGGGCAGCTGCGTGTCGCCAGGAGGCGCTCACGTGCGTGTTTGCAGCTGCGCCTAAGCACTCTCACTCCCCGCCGACCTTTGCCCCTGGATGCAGATCCCCAGGAACCTTCCTTCTTGGCATCCAGGGAGCCCCGAGCATCTCCCGCTTGTCTCAATGCCAATCAGTCCCCGCAGGGTGGAGACTTGGCAGGCCAGCGAGTGGGGGAGGACACGGATGCAGGAGCACGCTGAGGACAGGACTGGCCCGTATCTGCAGCCAGAGTGGCCCTTAGTGAACACTGTTCTGCCACAGTCTCTCTGGCCTGAGCAAGGTCTACCCTACCCGCCCCTACCCATGACCCTGGCCTGGAGTACTCTGGGCCTCCTGCTCCACTCAGCAGAACCAACCAGTGCCCAGGCCCCAGCCGCACCCACGGAGCAGTGAGGGGGTGCTCCCATCCCCCAACCTTCCATGGCACTTGGTGGCACATACAGAGAGCTCCATTCTCCTTTGCTCTTCTTTTAAGTTGCTTGGCAGGCCCCTCAGCATGCCCGCCATCTTGGGAGCTTGCAGAACAGGGGCCAGTGGCCCTGTCACCTCTGACTCCAATCCCCAGGAGGTGCAGTTGGCCACAGGCTGTCATTATCAATGCCCCAGTGACATTGAGGCTTCCTTGGGTGGTATGGGGTCAATAGCCAGGGTTTGTCAGTCGAGAGCCCTGAGTCCTGGCCCCAGTTTTGCACCCGACTTGCTGTGCAATTGTGGGCAGGTTCCTGCCCGTCTCTGGGATTCACTTGCCTCCTTTGTATGATGGATGGAGTGGGAGTGAGACCAGCAGGAACCTCTCGGCCCCTCCCAGAGAACTTTGGGGGTAACCTTGCACTACACTTTTGATTCTGACCTGAGGCTCTCTCTCCATTCCAGAGTTGCCCCATGCACCCGTGGGGGGGGGGGGGCTGCTTCTGGGGGACAGGGCAATTGGTCAGAGAGCTCTTGAACCTCACTGATCCTTAAAGGCACCCATCCTGGGGAGCATCTGGGGGGCTCAGTTGGTTAAGCGTCCAACTTGATTTCGGCTCAGGTCATGATCTCATGGTTCGTGGGTTCGAGCCCCGTGTCGGGCTCTGGGATGATAGTGTGGAGCCTGCTTGGGGTTCTGTGTCACTCTCTCCCTCTGTCCCTCCCCTGCTAATGCTCTCTCTCACAAATCAGTAAATAGAACATTTTTTAAAAAGGCACCCATCCTGGGACAATGGTGTCCTAGTTTGGAAGTGGGCCTGTGGCCTCACTTCTCCCCAGGGTCCCCAGAAGCTTTGCGAGGCCCAAAGCCAGGCCTGCCTAGGGTAACACGGCACGGTTGCCTGAGTTTCTCTCTGCCCACAACCCCGCATTCTGAGTCTCAGTCCAAGGGGGTTCTGGGGACAGGCAGAGCCGAGCCACCCGGGCAGCCCCACCCAGGGCCCCCAGGGGCCAGGGCCCTGTGGACCTCCACCTCAGCCGGGAGGACGTAGAGGAAGGGAATTAGCCTGTGGGTAAGGGAGTAATACCTGGGCAGGCAGCCTGGGAAACCAAGTCTGTGAGCCCACACCAGGGACAGTGGGGACTGTTCCCTAGCGCTGAGCCCTCCCACCCGTGTTCCCAGTGTGGAGGCACAGCGCAGGAGTTCGGGGCACGCTCGGGACTCGGGACCGGCGGTGAAGGAAGAGCCGCTGGCCGAGCTGGGATGCCAGCCACCCAGCCATGCCCTGAGCGATGCTCTGTGGGGCCAGTCACGGGGAAGAACCCGAGAGGGAGACAGGGAGGGCAGATATGGAGTGCAGCTGAGTGAGGTCAGAGGGGAGAGGAAAGGGGGGTGGGGAGAAAATGCAAAAAGGGACAAGCACTAAGGGGGCCACAGGGTGGCGACGAAGGGGTGCGGGCCAGGAGCCCGCAGCAGCGCTGGCGGGAATCTGGGGATCACAGGCAGCCTAGGAGTGGGGGGGGGGGGGTGAGGGGGCAGCAGGGACAAGGGTAGGGATGCGGATGGTGGGGGCATTTTGAGGATGGCGAGGGCACAGTGGAACCAGGGATGAGACAAGGAGGGCAGCTCAAGGCCGGCGTGGGGACACAGTGGGGACAGTGTGGGGCTGGCGTGGGGGCCCTACCTGGGAAGGGCAAGCGGCCGGGCACAGGCTGGCTAGTTGGCAGGCTTGGGTGTCAGGCAGTCAGTGTGTCTGTCCTTCTCCGTCGGGCCCTCCGAGAGCAGCTGCTCACTCCTGGGCAGTTTGTGGAGAGAGGGAGACAGAGGCGGTGGGAGGGAGGCTAAAGGCTGGGCGGGCTGGCCGACAGGGAGGGGACGGCGGGAGGGGGCGGGGAGGGAGGAAAGGAGGGAGGGGGCTGGTGGGGCGGAGAGGGAAGGAGAGAGGGAGGGAAGAAGGGAGGGAGGGGGCAGGCCTCCCGGCCCCCCTGGAAGCTTCAAAGGGAGCAATTTTCTTGTAGACGGCTGGGCTAGCTGCACCCCCTCCCCCTCACAACCCCCTCCCTCCCCCCCCCTCCCCGCGCATGGGGAAGGGACACACTCCCACTCCCACAAGGACCCTTGGTGTCTCCGGGCTGGCACAGCCTTGGAGAGTCAAACTTTCCACTGCCCAGATAGGGACACTGAGGCCCGGAGAGGGGCGGGAACTATCTTGCTGGCACTTGCAGGCGAAGGCGAGATGGCAGAAAGGGAAGGGAGACAAGGGGGAGGCGGCCTCTGGTTGCTAGTCCAGCGAGTGGCCCCTGGAATTTTGTTCTGAGCCCGCCCAGAACCTCCGGCAGCCTGGGCCTGAACAAGGAGGTGGTTCTCTGCAGTCAGGGAGGCGGCTGTTGTGGATTTCTGGAAGGGCTTGAGGCAGGCTCCCAGGTACTCTGGACACCCCAGCCCCCCACCCCGCTGCAGCCCTTTTTGCCCTAAAACACAGGACGGGTCCTCTCTGTGTGATCTCAAGACGGGACTCGGCGAGGCACGGACAGGAAGGCATCACAGACTCTGAGGGTCTTCCCTCGCCTGCCAGCCCTGAGGCTCAGACAAGCTGAGAGTGGAAGAGTGAGTCATCTTTCTTTGCTCAATCCGTGCGGTCCCCTGCAACGCAATGAATGCTCTGTGGGTGGGCACTTCCTCTGGGCTGAGCCCTGCGCTGGCCACTGACAGGGGCGAAGTGGGCCAGCCTGCCAAGCGTCCCAGGAAGAGGCCATCGTCAGCCACCACCCCACGTGATCGCTGGGAGCTCAGCGGCTTCCTGAGGGCCAGGACGCGCCCAGCTCCACCTGCGGGTAGAGCCGAGGGCCTTAGCACACCTCCTCCCCGTCCAGGGGGGCCCCAATCCTCCCCTGGTCTGTTGTGCCCCAGCGTCCAGCGGAGTGAGGCCAAGAGCCTGGCCGCGTTGAGGAAGACTCCTGCAGGCGCTGCTCCCAGAACAAAGGTGAGGGTTTAGATGGAGCTAGAAACCAAGGTAGGGAGCAACACCGAGTTCTGCAAAGGAAACAGAGAGGGGGGAAAGTAAAGCGGGCCACAAGATGGAACACGATGCCCCAGGGATCAAAAGAGAAAACTGCATAGAGGACCAGCCGGGCAGAGGCTGAGGGACGCCAGGAAGAGGTGGGTCCAAGGAGAATAGGGATGAGGTCTGAGGGTCCTGACTACCTGGCCAGCTGTCCCGGGCCACGTGCAGGTGGGATCTAGAAGGTTCCGCCTGGCGGTGCGGCTTCCCCCTCCCATGTGCACCAGCTTCAGTTCAGGGGCCCCGGCCGGGGACGTGAGACGCATGGTGGCCTGACCAGGCTGTGGTGCCTGCCTTCAAGAAGCTTCCAGGCTGGACCATGGAGAAGGGAGATGTGGGAAAAACAGGGTCTTGGCTGGGAGCACGCGTCGTTTGTCTCCATGTTTGTTTTTTCCTGTTTATGGGAGACACACTCCCAACATCGCTGGCAGTAGAAAGACTATATCACAGAAGATAGCCTCCCTTAGCTGTGATATCCCCAACCACGGCTGCATGGGAGGAAAAACGTGTCCACAACATGTCTAAAACACTGTGCTCTGTGAAAGAAGCCAGTCGCCAAGGACCACATACTGTGATTTCACACGAAACATCCAGAGTAGGCAAATCTATAGGGTCAGAGAGTACATTAGAGGGTTCTTGGGGGCCCGGGGGGCAATGGGGGGAGAGAGGGCCACAGCTAAAGGCGTCCGTCTTCTTTTACAGGGGATGAAAGCGTTCTAAAGTTGACTGCGGTGATGTCGCGCACCGAATATACTAAAAATCACCGAACTGTGCATTTTAAATAGGCGAATTTTATGGTATGTGAATGATATCTTAATAAAGATGTTTTTAAAAATGCAAAAAGAAAAAGCCATGTAAGACACGCCCATTGCCCCAGGAGCCTTTAGCTGCGTCCGAGGCCCCACCCAGCCTGGTGCCCCAGGCCGCCCTCCACTGTGCCTTGCCCTGCTCTGGGGGCTGGGACCCCAGGAGCCATCACTCAGGTCCTCAGCGTCCAGGAGTCCCAGTGGGAGCGAAAAGAGCCCTGAATACAGTGGCCGGAGCTTTGCTAGGGAAAGGCCACTCTGGGGGCTCCGGGTCTGGGCTCTGAGCTCTGTGGGCAGGGGACAGGGGCACTTTTGTTTCCTGCCTCCTCAGAGCCACACATAGCGCCACGGGGGGCTTAGAAAGGCTTCCTGGAGGAGGTGACTTGGAGTAGACAAGAGAAAGAGGAGGGAAGAGAAATATTGGCAGTGGAAGGAACACCACATACCAAGGTGCAGAGGGTGTGGGGAGCAGGGAAGGGGAGAGTATCACCGCAAGTAGGTGGGGCAGCCTCAGTGTCCCCCGCGCAGTGCGCACCCTTGGGCGTCAGCCAGGCACGTTCCTGGAGGGAGCTTGGGGGTGACCATGAGGCAACGCCCTGTGCACAGGGCACATTATGCACCCTGGAGCTCTTTCCTGCAGCTGGGGGATGCATCTGGGGCAATATTTCTGTAAATACGGTTCCTGCGCCTGGAAGGCTCTTGTGTCTGTGGTTTGCAGTCTGCAATAAGGCATAACTGCACGCCCGGCCCAAGGCCCACTGAGTCACTCGGCCGGCTTGGCCCTCTAATTTGGGGGCCACTCCCAGACCAGCCAGGCAGCACCTCAGTCCTGGGCCTCCCTCTTCCCCTCCCTGTCCCCAGGCCTCGGCTTTCCCTGAAGCACAAGGAACTACCTCGACCCCAGCTGAAGCTGTGCCGGGGACAGCAAGTCCTTGCTGGCTAGCAGGAGCAGTGGCCTCCTGCCCTCTGGCCTCCCAGTGCTGGGAGGAGGCGGCAGGAGGCAGGGGAAGGCAGCATGGAGGGCAAGGCAGGAAGGAAGTGCATGCATTTCCTGAGGCCCCCAGGCTCTGAAGGAGGCCAAGGCACAGCTGTCTTAGCTCCACAAGAACACTCGTTGGACAAGGCCGGCCAAGTCATGGGGGTCATGGGGGCCGTGGGAGGCAGACCCCGGCCCCCGCCAGCGTGGACCCATGGGTGACGAGGGTCCTCTCCCAGCATGCCCCGGACTCTGGGATACCAGCACACAGGGCCCCAGAGCCCTAGCCCGGACACTTTCCCCAAATGGCTGCAGAGTGCCGGGTGATCCTGGTGCCCCAGATCAGACTGCAGCGAGCCCTCGCCTAGCTGCCCCAGCCGGCTCTCCGGTACCCGGCCTGCAGCCCCAGGGTGCAGGGAAGGTGCTCGAAGGTAGCAGGGCAGGGGTATCGGGTCGGGAAAGAGGAGGACTGGCAGGGGCAGGGGGTGCTAAGGTGGGAGTGCGTGCAGGCTGAAGGGAGCAGAGGGGAAGGCAGGGCCCGTAAGCAGCTGTGGGGGGCTCCTGGGGTGGGGCAATCCAAGCCCCCTGCCATCCTGTAGGGCTGTGTGTGAAGGACCTGGAGTCAGCTGCAGCCCATCCCCTAACAGCTGGCCTGCAGCTGTTTGTGCCCTGCCTTCAAAGTTAGAGGGGGGAGGCCCAGGAAAGAAGCTGGGCACACAGCAGGCAGGCTTCGAGCTGCCGCTCCCCTTGGGGCACGAAACCTTGCCTTTGGTAGGGCTGCTTGGAGGGCAGAGTCTGGGGCCCTGGGAGGTGGCCCAGCAGGCGGGGCTCCCAAGGGCTTGAAAGGGCCCCTACCAAGGTGATGGCAGCTGAGGGAGCTCCTCCTGAGCTCCAGCCCACCCAGCCGCTGGCCCCTTGAGCCTCTGGGGCCTGGAAAGAACAGCATGGCCCTGAGCTCTGGGGGCCCTCTGCCAGCCCCCTTCTGGGGCCTTCCTGGCCTCTCTGCCTTGCACTGTTTGCTTGGGCCCCTGCTCATCCCTGTCTGCCTCTAGGCATTGCTCCCCGGTCTGTTCTTCCCGGCTCCTCACTCCTTCCTTAGATCTCCCGTCTGTCTCTCTTTCCCTCCCCTGGGCACAGAGTCAGTCAGCCTCACTGTTCTCTGCCCCCCTGAGCACATGAGCTGCTGGACCAGAAGCAAGGATGTGCTAGAAGAAGCATGATGGTGACCAACTATGATGAGTGCTACAAAGGAAACCCCACAGGCCTAGGTACTAGTGCTGGATGGGGCTGCAGAGAGGGCTTCTTGGGAGGAGGTGGCTCTCCAGCAGCACCCTGGGCTACCTTCCAGCCCTTCCCTGGGGTGCCCACACAGGACCCTTGCAAAGCCAGCCCAAAGCAAGTGGTCTCACCAAGGGAGTGCCCTGACGCCTTTGCCTTCCGGACAAACACCCAGGCAGGGACATATCATGCATATCAAGGTCACTGCTCGAGCAAGTGACCCTGCCCAGAACTCAGCCGAGATCTCAGAGACGGCCCTCGGGACTCCTGGGTGCTGCAGCCCCTGAAGGCAAGCCAGCATCTCCAAGTTCACAGCCCTGCACGTGACTGTCACTCGCAGCCCGCTGGCTTCATCCACTCCCAAGCTCCACACTCTGAGTGGCTGGGCAGGGACAGGGTGAGAACCAGGCCCACAGTCACCAGGAGGCAGCCCCTCCCACCTCGAGGGTCCCTGGAGGCTGGAGTCGTAACATCCTGAAGCCCTGAGGTTCCATGCCTAAGTGCTCAGGGGGACCCTCTGGGTGCAGGGGGCTAGGAACCATTCCGGATGAGGCTCATGTTGAACAGGCCCAAGAGGAAACTGAGCTGCCGCAGAGTGAGCCGAGCCTCCACTATCTGGAAGTTTCCCAGCTCTGATAGCTGAGGTGTGGCCAGTGAAAGCTGGCACTCTCTATGCCAGAGCTTTTTTTGACCTGCCCCTGAGGACATAATCACACAGTGGCTCTCTGCCCCAGGCCGTCAGGGCTATAATTTCAGGGCCCGGAGGGGTCTCCATGGGGGCTGGGCCTGTGTCTAGCTATCTTTAGAGAGGCATGGTCTGGGGTGTGGCTAGATGAGGGAAGGTGGACAGGGGGCTGTGCTTCAGGGAGGCATCTGTGGGCTGCCCAAGAAGCCGGTGAGATACAGGGAGGCTGCCATGGTCTTCCCCAGGTGGGGGGAGGCCGGCACCCAGGACCCGCCCCTGGGTCTTCCTGCTGCCTGTGGGGCCAGGAGGCTCCAGCGGGGGCAGTGGGTGAGGGCAGGCACAGGGGAAGGGGCCGGGCGGCCAGCGTCTCTTGGATCGGCCCTGCGTGGCTGCCCTGGTGGCAGTTGCTACACGGGCAGGGATGGGAGGGGAGCCCAGGCATGGGCACACCATGCCGGGCGTATCCTTTGCTCCTTCCGGGGCCTGTTTCTCCCGGACGTGAACCAAGCTTGCCACCATGGTACGAGGCAGGAGGAAGGCTTGGAAGCAAATGTGCCCAAAGCTAAGCAGGGAGCCTGGCAAGGGGCGGGAGGCAGGGCCTCGGTTGGGAGCGCCGGGGACAGAAAGGAGCAGGCAGGTCGGAGAAGAATTTGGAAGCCGATGGGCAGGACTTTGGGCCTGTAGCTGGGAGGGTTGGGCAGTGGGACAACATTCCACTGAGGTCCCGGGGAAGGAGACGGGGGGTTGGCCCCAAGGGGTACACGTCTGCTCCCTGTCCGTATTTTCCACCGCTTGCACTTGTTGGCCCAGGTGTCCCCTTCTGGGTCTGCACTGTCCCCACCGTCCTTCCCCTCAGTGTCACCCCCACCACCTCAATACCCCCGTCTCAATCAGAGGGCGGACGAGTGCCGCCCTTCTTGCCACCTGACTGCAGTCACCCCTCAGACGCCCAGCGCGCCAGGCCGTGCCCACCACCGTATGCCCCAGTGGAGCCAGCTCTGCCCTGAACAGGAGCACAGTAATTGCTGCCACACTGGCATGCATGAGTAGAGGATATGGGGTCAGAGATGCCGGTGAGGAAGGCGTGGGTGCAGGGCAACGGGCGAGCCTGGTCGTACCGGCAGGTCTCGGCTACACTGTACTTGTCCCCCACCCCCACCCCCCGGCTGGGGCTCTGTCCGGGGATGTCCCACTGTGGGCATGCCGTGCTGCCTGGGCCATCTCCCCTGTAGGACTGAAGGTCCTGGCCTTCAGCTGCCGGCACCCCGTGCCTTCAGGAGAGAATGTTACTCTCCGCTGGGCAGCCCCACGTAAGGATGATGGGTTATATGGACTCCCAGTCCCCTTGCCCCCACTCAGGACTGGCTCAGCTCCAGAGCCCCCGTGGAGATTGCCTGGACGGTCATCAGTCACAGGCCACCTTCTCCCTGGGCCACTCCTGTTCTTGTCCTCCCCTCCCCCAGGTGGTGGCCCCAAGACATCCCAGTAAACTCCCTGTGAGCCAACCCTTGCTTCCTAGTCCTAGTGTGTTTCTGGGGAGCCCAATGGGAGACATCCACTAGGGGTCTGGCTGCGTCTGTGCTGTCTTGGGCCCAGCTCTGCTCGGGAAGATCAAGGACAGGCTTCCAGGCCTGGGTTCAGCCCACCTGACAACAGCCCCAAGGGCCAAGTAGCTGCCCGTCTGAAGTGGAATTTACCCCAGTAACTACCTGGGCTGCCTGCCTCCTGTGTCCCTTGCCCTTCTCTGTCCCTCAAGGCCAGGTTGCCCTGACAAGCAGGTGGGCCTTGGGGTGTGGCCCTTCTCCCAGGCCCTCTGGCCTCATCTGCTCAGTAGAGGTAAGAGCAGCAGGAAGGGGAGGCCCACGGGGGATGGGGGGGGGTCACCTAACTTGAACTTCCTGTGCCTCCCTAGGGCCTGACCTCTATGACTATGGGGGAGGAGGGGACCGGGGGTTGACCGGAGCAGGAGTGCAGGGCCCAGGCCAGGCGGCTGGCTGGGGAGGAGGGTTCATGAGAGCTGGGAACGAGGCAGGCCCTCCCTCCCATCTGGCCAGTGCCTCTAGGGCTGCTGACCTCTGACCCAGCCCAAACAGGAAGTGCCATATCTGCGGGCCTGGGCCCGGAGGAGAAGGAATGTAAAGATGAGTCCAAAGCAAACACTCCCCAAGCTTCCCAGGCCTCTCCCCGCCCCCTGCCTGAGTCTGGCCCTTTCTCTGCTGAGAATTCCAGGGTGGGGGTGGGGATGAGGGTTGGGGGTGGGGGACTGGCTGCGGGAATGGGACCCACATAAGACTTGCAGTTCATAGTCCTAGACCCCAGCCAGAGGTGGTGGCAGGGCAAGGCGTCTGCACTGGGGGACTTGGTGCCCTTTTTCCTTCACTCCACCCACATCCAGCAGCACTGAAATCTGGGGCCTGTCCTGCTCCTGCCACATCCTTGATGCCTGTCACTTGGCTCTCTCTCTGGCCCTCACACCACCATGAGCTTCTCACTCCCTTGGGGCAGGGGCTGGGTCAGCTGTGCTCTTGGCTGGTTGTGCCCCGCCCCCCCCCAACCCCTCACCCGCCCCAGCACCAGGTATGGTGGCACCGTGAGCTGTCAAGGCTGACCTGGTGACCCTACCCTGCTCCCAGTGGTCCCCTCGCACAAGCAGAGGGACTGCCCCAGTGGCTTCAGGGGGCTCCGCAAAGCCCGTGTCCCCACCCAGCGCGGCGGGTCCTGTCTTGTCCTCGGCGCTCGGCAGGGTTGAGCCCTCACAGCTTGCTGGTGTGTGCATTTGCCTCGTCCACCAGACGGTCAGCATCTCCGGCCAGGTCTGGCCTCCCACACACCAAGCACTCCCTACCCTTCCCTGGTACCAGGTCTTATAAAGGTACATTTGGGTCCCACGTCTTTTGATGCCTGCCCCTGCCTCTAAGGGCTTTGGGTGGGGCCATGGTGACCCTCAGGCTGGCATGGGGATGTGTATGCACCGGGGATGGGCGGGGGACCAGGGTGAGGGCCCTGGGACCTGGGTTAGGGGGAGGAGGGATGCAGGGTGTCCCCGGCCTTGGTACAGGTGTGAGTGTGAGTGGCTTTAGGATGAAGGGCAGGCACCAGGGGCCTCCACATCAGCCTGCTTTGCCAGCAGAGCCCATCTCTGTCGGTCCACACCTGGGATGGGGATGCTTCCTGAAGAGAGGTACTGATACTGTCCTGAGCAACTGAGGTGAGCCTGGCCCCCAGACGGCTTGGGGCTGAGCTACTGGGGACTTCAGTACCCTGGCCGGGGTGGGTGGGGCTGGGGAAGCTCTTGGAGAAGCTTCTAGAAGCAGGCCCTCTTAACTGCCTGCACAATAGACAGCCAGCAAGCAAGTGCAGCTTAAATCCAGGAGGGAGAGAGGGAGGCTGATGGAGGCTTCTGGGCTTGAATGAGATGCATTTATTATGTTCCAGTCCAGACCAGCGTGGTACCCTGCTGGGCCATTTACTAAGTGAAGGGGCCTCAGCAGTCAATGGGAAGTGGGAGCATCTGAAACAGCTGGGTCTTCTAGATCTTTCTGTTAGTAGTGCAAAGATCAAGTGGAGGTAGGCCTGGGCCCCCCCCCCTCCCCAACCAGTCCTAAGGAGCAGTGGGGGGTGGGAATCCCAGGATCCCTCCCCAGCCCCCACCCCCTGCTGGGGCCGGAGGACCACGCTGCTGCCGAGGCAGGTTCAGATGCAGGAGAAGGCGGTGGGCGGGATGCGGCGCCGGTCAATAAGGCTGTTTTCCAGGTGCGTGGGGATGAGGTTGGAGTCCTGAGCCACTGGAGTGTCACACAGATGGAATTCAGGGGCACTTGTCTATAGAGTGGGGTGGCAGGGTCAAGCGGAGGAGTGAAGACCCCAGAAAGCAGAGGCAGGTGTCATACAAGAGGAGAGAAACAGACCCAGGGAAGCTGGTCACGCAGGTCACGGCCACCACTTGCCACCTCCCCACTGGAGGCTCAGCCCTCGTGTCTCTGGGCCAGGGCCCTCTCACCTCCCCCTTGGCCACCCCCTGCCCAGATTTCTGCCGCTTGCAGCCCTCTACCGTGGCTGCCCGGGCCTGCCAACCACTGGGCACGGCCTCCCGTCCTGACAACCAAGATGGATATGGATAGGAGCAGTGATGGGTTCCTCCCATGGGCCCACCTGCCAGGCAGGGCCCCCCCGCCCCCGGCCTCAGCTGCCCTTCTCTCCCCTGGCTGGCGGTGGGGTGTGGTGGGACAGCGTGGTGGGACAGGCGTACAGCCCCACCTGATCTTCTTGTGGCTCCGACGCAGCCCCTGCAGCCCCCTGAGGCCCCCGAGGCCCCGGGGGACGGCCCGCAGCTGGTTGCTATCCAGCAGCGGCCCGGTCAGGGAGGCGCGAAGGCCGAGGAAGCACACACCATGGACGCCGTCGGTGCACAGGCTTTCGTGGGACAGGGACAGGGACAGGAACTCCAGGCCTGGCTTCGTGTGCGCAAACGCGTAGCTGGGGATGCGCTCGTGCGGTTGTGGTGCGGTGGCAGGCGCCGAAGGCCCCGTGGCGGAAGGAAGGCACGTGCACCAGCGGGTCGTGGGACAGGTCGAGGGTCTCCAGCTTCCTGCAGGATGGGTGTTCAGGTGTGGGGTGAGCCGGTGGTGCCCAGGAGGAACCGCAGCCACAGCCGAAGCCGCAAATCAAGGTGCCTGGTCCACACCCAAGAAGAGAGTGGGCATTGGCTCCCAGGTGGCAGAGGCCACCAGAGCTCCCAACCGTTGGGAAGGGCCGGGAGGCCAGCTGCAGCCTGACCGTGAGTCAGGCCAGGCCCTGTCTGGCTTCTGCGTCCTCCTCTGTCTGAAGAGGCTGGGAAAAGGGGATCTGGGTGGGGCCCTTCCCGGTTCACCACAGGGCTAGTGAGGCCAGCGTCCTCCCACTCCTTCCCCCGCCTCGGGGGCTCCTAAAACGTCCAGGGGACAAAGCAGTGCAGATACAGGTGCTGGCCCACTTCAGTCTGTCTCCACTCTGCCCCGCTCAGCTCCAGAGCCCTTTCCTCTCGTCCCTACACTCTCTCGTCCTCTTCCTGTCTCACTCAGCCTGATCAGCAGAAGACGGATGGGGACGGAGAGAAAACTAAGGCTCCCAGGGGCCGCGGCTGGGGACCCTGAGGGATCAGGGAAGCAGGCGGTGCAGCTTGGGTGGACGTCAGCCCAGGTCACTCCACGCGGGCTGTGACATCCCCAGCTCCTGTGGGCAGGGCCAGCCCTTTGGCCTTGGGGCCCATGCCGCCCCTCAGCCCACGGGGGCTGGGGCTCCAGGGCTTCCGCCTTGCCAGCGGAGGGGCCCCCTCCTCTTCCACCAGCCAGAGGAAAGCGGGGCGGTGCCAGCAGGCCTTGACCGGCCGCCGGCCCCCTGCCCAGTCCCCGTGGTGGGAGTGGAACAGCGGCTGGGAGGCCCCTCCCTAGGCTGCTGTCTGCTTTCCTTTGCCCCCTTGGCAAGTGGGGGGGGAGGAAAAAAGAATAATTAAACCCAAACGTCCTGGTAACATTTTCCTGGAACATGAGGGTACAGGGCGGGAGGCTCTGGTCCCTGGAATGTACGGTTGGAGTGTCTGTTGACCCCTGCCTACCACCCCCTGCCCTGCCATGGCGGTCACCAGACCCCACGGATTGTACTTCCCAGCCCTCCTGCTGCTTGCTCCCAGGACCACGTCCTTACTCCTTAGGCAGTGCCTGTAAGAGCCGAGTCTCCTCCAGGATCCCTTCTGCTGGCACCTCCACCCAGTTGTCCAAACCAGATCATAAGGACTCATTCTGGACCCTTCCCGTAGTGGGGTGAATAGTAGCCCCCAAATATACATCTGCCCCGAACTTGTCAACATGACCTTATTTGGCAAAAGGGTCTTTGCCTATGTAAGTGAAGGATCTCAAGACGAGCTCATCCTGGATTAGGGAGGGCCCTAAATTCAATGACAAGTGTCCTTATAAGAGACAAAAGAGGACAGACACAGAGACACACAGAGGAAAAGGCCATGTGACAACGGAGGCCAACACTAGAGTGGTGTGGTCATAAGCCAAGGAACACGCGGGGCCACCAAGCTGGAAGAGGCGAGGAAGGATTGTGCCCTAGAGCCTGTGGAGGGAGTGTGACCCTGTCAATGCCTCGATTTTAGACTTCGGGCCTCCAGAGCTGTGGGAGTAGAAATCTCTGTTATCTTAAGCTACCCCGTATGTGGCATTTGTCTGGTATGCCCCAGGACACCCACACGCTGTTCTTTCCCGTGCCCACCACCTCTTCCATGCACCTTCCTGCCCTGTCACCTCCTAGCTGATCTCACTCAGCACCTGGCCAGTTCCCGCTGCCCCTGCTGCCCCTCTGTCCCTGCCCACGCCACCTCCCAGGGGAGCTGGCTGGGGGCCTACAGGGCAATTCCCAGCAAAGGAAGGGGTTTCTGTGGCTTTGGGGATCTTGCTGGGTGGGAGGGACAGAGGAAACTCTTGGAGTAGCAGGTGGGTGGCTCAGGGCCCAGGTCACCTTGAGCCCTGAGCAGGGAGGCAGATGACCCAGGTGACCCACCTGAGACCAGGCCCGAAAGCAATGGAGCCACCCCTCCTTGTGACTCTCTGGGTCCTTCTGAGTGAATCCTCCCTCTCGGGCATCTGTGTGCCCGTCGGGGTAAAGCTCACGCAGTGCCAGGGTGGGCGGCAGCGCTCTCAGAAGGTCAATCCAAGCATGGGGTGACAGGAGGTCCTCCCAGAGCACCAGTACGCCGAGTCTGTGGTTCAGCAAGCCCTCTGTCGCCTCCTTGACGACACTGGTGCCCAGGTACAGCTCCTAGGGCCGGGGCTGAGGGTGAGGGTGAGGGGCCCACCTGCCTGGTCTGGCTCCCTATCCCCTTGCAGGTGTCGCCATGTCTGTCCCTCTCAGGGCCATGGCCATCTTGCAGAGGATCCCAGCAACACCTGCCAGCTGTGCCAGGGCTCCTCACAGCCTCAAAGAGCACCATCCAGCACAGGGGGGCCAGGTGGCCCAGGGCGGACCTGAGCCTTGTTCAGGGACACCCAGAAGGTCCAAGACGGTCCTCAAGGTCCAAGACGGTCCTCAAGGCCCGACTGTGGGCCTCAGGAAGGTTAGGTCAGTCAGAGGAGAGGCCCTCTGGCTCCGAGGCTCTGTGGGTTTATCTTTAAAACTATCCTCATGGGCAGCTGTACCCACTGGCTCACCTGCAGGGAGGCTGGCAGGCCAGGTAGGATGGTCCGCAGACAGTTTCAGTCCAGCCCCGGATAGAGCAGGCTGTGTAGGGGTTGAAAGGCCAGGGATGAGATGTTGCCATCCTGCGGCTGTTTCCCTTCCACCTCCAGTGTCAGCAGCCGGCTGAGCCCTGCAGGGCGGGTGGGCGGAGGGGCACGTGACCTGACTGCAGGGGTCTGGGGACCCCCTGGGAACTCCCTGTGTAGCTCCTAGAGGCCAGGGCCACTGTCCCAGCCAGTCCTCCCTCCTCTGTCCTCCAGCCAGGCTGCCCCGGGCGGCCTTCCCCTCGCCCGCACTTCTCCTCTGCCTCACCAACCGCCCCCCCCCCCGCCCCCTGCCCCCCTTCCCAGGCCTGGCTTTGTCAACCCCTGCCCCCAGGGCCCACCCCCACACTCTGAAAGCTGCTGCAGGGCTGGCACTGTGCACAGAGAGTTCCCATCCAGCTTCAGCCGTGTCAGATTCTGGGGGGCAGGGGGAAGAGGGGGCTGGGGACCACGGTGCCACTAGGCAGGCTAGGCCTTCTGGGCATGGCTTTGGGCTTATTCTGCCCGAGGGACACCTATCTGGTTGCACTGCGGCTTGGAGCAGGTCTGTCTGCGGGTTTTGAGAATCGCTGCTCGGTTTCTCCCAGAACTTCTTGTGGGGACGCAAGGATTCCTTGTGGGGGCCCGAGGATCCGCGCTGCTCTCCACACCCAGTTGTGGACCGTGTTGTCCCAAATCACTGAAGCCCACCATGCTGGGTGGTCTGTGCAGTGCCTCCTGCGGGCCTGATCCCCCCAGGCAGGGTGGGGAGAGGCGCGGTGGCCGCCTGGAGCCATCTCAGACCTGCCGGCCCTCCTCCCGGGAGCACAAGCGGAAGGGTGCTGCACACCTTGAAGGCACAGGGGTGCAGGCCTTGGGCATCCAGCTTGTTCTGACTCAGGTCCAGCCGCCGCAGATTTGGCAGCCCAGGGAACGTGCGGGATGGGATCTTGGCCATTTCATGCTCTGTGCAGACACAGGGCAGCTGGACTCCGCGCTCCCTTGTCCCCCTCCCCTCTGCCACTCGGTGCCTCCCCAACATGGACCGGAGGAGCTGGCTCTTGGGCATCGGGGCGTCTTCTCACTGCTAACCAGGACGCACAGGTAGGTGGGCCATTTCCAGGCATAGCGATGCTGCAGCCACAGTGGCCGAGGACCCACTAGAGGAGAACCCCAAGTGCGTGGCCTTCTTACTCCTGCCACAAGGGTGAGTGTGGAGGAAAGGGGTCACCGACCTGCCAGGTGGAGCATGGCTAGGCCAGGGTCAGTCAGGGCAGGGACGTGTTTCATCTTGACATTGCTGCGGGTGATGGCCTCCTGGGTCAGGAGGCAGGAGGCCAGCAGGGATGGCATGGCCTGCTGTGAGGTGCCCAGGTCCGTGAACCCGTGCTTGTGCCTGCCTCTAGGCCTTTTTTGCCCGTGGCCTGTGGTCTTCTTGGTGCTGCGGCCACCTTGGCCTTGGCCATGATCCTTCTTTCGATGCCGGCCCCCTGAGCCAGGTTGGTGGAAGGCCCCTAGAGGACAACAGACACAGCCCCAGCCTGGTCATGTAGCAACAGGGGCCTGCTGAGGGACAGGAGCTCGCCCGGGGCCCTGTACGCAGGGCCACTCAGCTTGGGCACACTGACAGCAGGGTGGGGGCCCGAGAGGTTGGTGACGCTGGTATGATTGGGAGATGTGTGACCAAGCCTCAGCCACTTGAGATTCAGGCACAGCCCCATCACCCCCTGCAGGCTCCATCTGGGGGCTACCTGTCCTGGCCGGTTCTCACCTTTGGGGGGCCTTCTGGGCTTTGGGCCCTATCGCCTGGGTGCCTGGCCTCCTGCCTTCCTGCCCTGGCCCTCCGTGTTGGCCACTGTCCCTTCTTGGGCCCCACTGGCCTGAAAGGGTCTGAGCTTGGTGACCTGGGGCCTTGCTTCAGCCCCCATTTTGGCTATGGCCTGTGGCTGGGCCTGCTTGCTGCTGGGCCCCTTGTTGTGACCCCACTCCTGCTCCCAGGCTGTTCGGGGTGACTCCTCCCTCTGAGCCAGCTTTGGCCTGCGGGGGCCTTCGAGCTGGGTGCTGGGGGCTGGGCGGGGGCTTTGTGGGCTCCTTCCTTGGAAGTGGGTTGCACCTGTGGCTGGTCCAGGCCACGGTTCCGAAGGTGGGTCGCACCTGATCTGCAGAAGGAGCCAGTGTGGGCTCAGTTGGCTGGGACCCCTGTGTGGCTAAGGCCACACCTCCTTCCTTAGTGGGGAGACCAGTCACAGGCTGGTCCACCTCCCTCCTCTCTCTGCCTAGGCCTCACTTCTGCCTCTCTCTCCTGCCCTCAGGACTTTGCAGCCTTCTGTCATAGACCCCCCACCCCTGCCGCTCCCAGGCTACCAAGTATCAGAGACTCCTTGGTCTCCCGCACGCCTTTTCATAGCCCCAGAGTGGGGGACCCCAAGCACGAGAGAGAAATAGAGAGAGAGAGAGAGAGAGAGAGAGAGTGAAACAGTGCTGCTCAATGTCACAAGCAGGCCAGTGGCCAGCGGGTCACCCTGCCTGCCTCCTTCCTCTCTAACACATGGTGACATTGACCATGGGCCTCCCTTGCAGATCCTGCTGTCTGCGGGGGGTGGGGGCCTGGGCCCACCCACTGCTTCTCTCATCCCGCCCTCAGGCCTTGGGGTGGGGCGGCCAAGTACGGTGCCAACCGCTGGCATATGGGACGAAGGTCACACCATAGCTGGTCTACTGGGGCCCATTATGCCATCTCACCCAAGCCCTGAGTCCGCCACTTTCAGCCTCCCACACTTCTCCAGGTCTCCTCAGTAGGACTCGGGGCAGCTGGCTCCCCAACCAGCAAAGCTGGATCCGTTATTCCAGCCCCATCTGCTGGGGCCCCTCCTAGGGGGGTGTCTTTCCTCCCCCTGCCCTCACCCTGGGCTACAGGCACCAGGCCTCCCAGAGCCTGTAACTCCTCCTTGCCCTCCAGAGAGGGTTCCCTGAGGCCCCTGGGTCCCTCCTAGCTCCTGCTGAAACCCCCAAGGTGAGTACCAGGCGGGCAGCCTTGGGGTGACCAGCTTTCTCTCCTGCACCAGCCTCAGGGTTGGGGGGGGAATTCTAATAACAAGGCAGACTGCTCCCCGCTTGCCAGAGTTTTCCTGCTGGTGCCACCTACTCACCGTTGGGGGGCCCTGGCTGGCTGGGCGGCGGCGGCTGTAGGGTCGGCATGCCCATGGGAGTCGGCAGTGCCTGCCTGGCCAGGACCCCTCCAGGGCAGCACCCCACCCAAAGAGCCGGGACTGGAACATCATACTCTTCATGGCCACTTCGCTTGGGCCGTGCAGGCCTCCTGGGCCCAGAGAGGGCGTGAATAGCTGGGAGAGGTGAAAGCGGTAGCCACAGCAGGATGGGACACGAGCAGTCCCGCTCCCTAGGTTCTTGGCCCTGGCGGCATTGCTCCGAGCCTCCCTGACCCAGCCCTCCCCCAGGAAGGCCCCCCCCAAACAAATACCCTCCTACCCTTGCCCCCAACTTCCCCCAACGTCCTCTTTTCCCACCTGAAGAGAAAGAGAGATTGAGTTTTTCTTGGACTTGAGTGTTCTTGGTCTCTTGCTGTAAGGCCCGCGTTTATTCTCCACTGGACCAGGCCCAGTGGCCCCCATGAATGGGGTTTCTGTCTGCACACACAGTGGGCCTGTGAGGCCCACCACAGGGCAAGCCGCCCACCCCAGGCTGCCAGGTCCTCCGTCCATGGCCGGGAAAGGAGAGGGGCCAGGCCTTGCAAGCAGCAGGCCTCAGGGCCTCCTGGGTCCCCGGGATAGGGGGCAGGTGCCAGGGCCGCCTGGAACCTGCCAAGCCTGTGGGCTTCTGCCATGGGCGCCAGTGCTGAGGCCTCCCAATTCCGGAGGAAACCACACTTGGGCAGAGTTAGGGTGGCGAGCATGGACCCCAGCCCTTGGGGCTCCAGTGCCACCTGGGCACAAGGCCCGCCTCAGGCTGGTCCCCCTTCCAGCTCCCTGACTACCTCTAGGCAGCTCCCTTCCCTCCAGACCTCCATTTTCTCCTCTGGAAAAAGTCGGTGGCGGGGACAGTTACCCGTCCTGCAGCCTCCCTAGCTGTGCCACCACCCCCACTGTAAACTGCGTGTGAACCAGGGGCTGCCGGGTCCCAGTGTGACCACCGTCATCGGGCACTCCCAAGATGCCTCTAGGCCTCACGCCTCCCCTCTTGGTCAGAGGGACACCTGTGGACCAGGGGGAAAGGAAGCCGGGCCCGAGGGAAGGGGCCGTGGGGCGGAGCGTGAGCCGAAGAAGGGGGTATCTGACCACAGGCCTCCGGGCCAACCCTCAGAGGGCCCCAGCCCCAGGCCCCGCTATGAGAGCCGAGGGCGGGCGGGTGGGGGCTGGCAAAGAGGCCCCGTCTCACCACATGGCTTTTTGGGGCCAGCTTTGAGGAAGCTTTTCCTACAGCTCTGTCCAGCGTTGACTTATGTTTGGAAGCAATCTGAAAAAATGAGTTAATTGTGGGCAAGGCTTGGGTGGAGGGGAGAGGGGGAAACTGGGGGAGGGTGCAGGGAGGGGGGAGCAGGGCCAAGAAGGGCCATCTGGAAGGAGCTTCCCACCACCATCTGGGGTTCCAGGTCTCTGTCCAGGGCTACGGGGCTGGGGGTGGTGTGAGATGCAGGAGGGGGTGGGGGTGGGTCAGGGCGGAAGTCTCCAGCAAGAGGGTCTTCACCGGGCTCCTCAGCATTCGCACGCTTGCACCTTTGCCCTCAAGGAGCCCCCGTGCCAGCTCACAGTCCCATATGAAGCACACGGGGGCCGCTGGCACCCTCTCCCTTCTCCCATCCAGGGCTCTGGTTTATGGCCTGAATCTGGGACTGTGCCACACACAGACTAGAGACAGAGACTGTCTGTGGACTGAGCATGAGCAACTACGTTGGGAGCCAGAGATGAAGCCATCAGTGTGCCTGTGTGGCCCTGGGGGACACAGGATGTCCTGAGCTGGTGGTCTGCTAAGGCTCTGGGGGGCAGGAGCACTCAGGCAATGGAGGCTGCAGGTGTGGCGGGGATCCTGGAAGTCTGAGTGCTCCCAGCCTCCCCAGTACAGAGAAGGAACCAAGAGGGGGGTAGGGCTTGCCCAGGTCAGATGCTGGAGGCTGGGCCTCCTGTCTCCCGGTCCAGGCATTGCCTGAGGAGGGGTAGGACCCTTCCCAAAGTGGGCCCCTGGAGTCTGACCGGGACTGTGGCAGGAGCCCTTGCTTTGACCCTCCCCCTGCCTGGGGATAGATTCTGGAATCCTGGCCCCCAACCCATTTCCCCTGTTCGTGCCGCTCCCCAGGCGCTGACTAAACATCCTGCCATCTGGTTCCCATTAGCTGGGCTGGGGGTGGGAGGAAGCCTGCTCCCAGGTTTCTCTGGCACAGCAGTCTGGAGGAGGGAGGGACCCCGCTTCTACCCACCTAGGCAGGAAGGGGCGAGGCCTGGGCCCTCTCAGTTCCCCAGCTCCCGTGGAGTTCTGTCCTGCTGTCCTTCCTGCGCTGGGGACCCAGTGGCCACCTGGCCACCTATTCTGGTCAGTCTTGGGGCACCTGGACATCATGGGGACCTTGAGAAAACTCCCAGAGAGCAAAGCCAGCTTGCAGGGGTGGGGGGTGCTCAGCAGAACCTGAGGTGCTCTCCCACGCCCACCCCTCCTACACACAGAGCTCACTCGTGGACTTGGGCTGGGACAGGCAGGGCCCCCGGCCAACACTAACCCTGAGCCTAGTGTCTGGAGCGCGGGGTGGGAGGGGTGTCGGGATTTTCCAGGAACTAGGGATACAGCCTGGGGGTTGCTGGAAAGAGTTTTGGGCTCACAGCTCTGCCCTGGACAGACTGGCCATGTGATGTCGGGAGCAAGTCTCTGTGCTCAAGGCCTCGGTCTTTCCGTCTTAATGTGGTGGGTGTGGGCTCCTTACAAAGTTCTAGAATCTGGGGTTGCTTCTAGCTGCACAACCCTGGGATTCTAAGGGCAAGGAACGGACTCCTGGTTCTTCTCCTCCTGCCCTTACCTTCCACGTGGCCCACCGTCCACACACTCGTGCACACCCAGGCGCACACATCCCTTCATCAGTTGGGGCTCCAATCGGTGGCCGGGAGGATGCCAAAGCAACACCCCTCATCTCTCAGGCCTCCTCAGAACTGCACAGCTGAGAGCTCTCCTCCCATCAAGGGAGGATTGGAAAATGGATTCTTCGCTCGGGGAACATTCCTGAGCCCCTGCTGTGGGCCGGGCCCCATGCGGGAGCCACACAGCCACCTCCCCTGTGCTCCCCCGGCTGGCCGTGTAGTGGGGGAGCACAGGGACCCCCATCAGAAGGAAAGAGACTGGCCGCGGTGACTGGAGGGACAGGGGATCAGATGAGGACTGTGAGACAGTGACATCTGGGCAGAGATGTGAATGAAGAGCAGAAAGCCTCGCAAGCAGAGCTCCAGCAGAGTCCTCCCCACGGGAAGGATGGCCAGAGCAAGGCCTGGAGGCAGAAAGGGGTGTGGCCCAAGTTGAGAACCAGCAGGCCGAGTGAGGGGTGAGGCTGGGAAGGGCAGGAGGGCTAGCTTGATAGGGCAGTCTATGGATGGCGGGCCGATCTCGCCTATAACCTTGAAGGAAACAGGGAGCCACCGTGGACTTCTGAGCAGAGGAGTCACATGATCTGACTTCCATTATAAAAGGATCTCACAGGCTGCAGGGCGGAGCACAGACTTGGTGGGGCCATGAGGGAGAAGAGGCAGGCAGGGCAGAGGCAGCTAGGGGAGGCAGTCTGGGGGAGAGGGGAAGGTGGCTGGCTCCAGGTAGACGCTGCCGGTGGCGGAAGGGCTGAGGGGGGAGTGAGCCTGGGGCAGAAGCTCAGGAATCTACCTCACGATCTGGTCAGGTGTGAGGTTGGTGAGGAGACAGCCAGGCGGTGATATCTAGAAGGCAGTTCCGTAGATGAATCTGAAGCTCGGGGCCAAGATCTGGGCTGCTGGTCCAGCCCTCCCTCTATCTGTTATTTGATAAGTGCGTCAAGCCCCCACTATAGACCAGGCCTTCTGCAAGGAACCATGGAGGGACAGTGGCTCTGCAGCCAAAGACACACCCTTGGGGTGACCGTGGGAATAAGGGAACAGCCCTGTCCTTGAGTCTTCCATTTCGTGTTCAAGTAACATGGAAACCAGCGCTGACGTGTGTGCCTGTGTGCAGGTGCAAACACACGTGGGTGCCCGGCTCTGTCGATGGGAAAGTGTGGCACGCACTCTCAGGGTGCACGCTCACACATCTAGAGTATATAAAGAAAGGTGCAGGGGCCTTTTTCCCCTTCAAGCTTTGAGAAGAAAAAAAGCCAAACTTTCTGTGCCCTCTTCCTGTTGCCAGCAGTTTCTTCCCCAGAGAAAACCCATCTTGTTTTAATGCCATTAAAACCTCAGAGGATCTGGTCCCAATTAAACAACTTTTTTTGCAGATGCTTTTGTGAGCACTAAATACATCAGCCCATCCAGAGACCTGGTGTTCCTGAGTGAGTGAAGGAGGAGGGAGGACAAGAGGTAAGGGGAGGGCAAGAGAGACAGAGACAGAGAGAGGCAGAGAGACAGAGAAAGGAGAAGGAGGGAAGGGGAACACAGAACCCCGAGCAGGACCACGATGGCTGCGGATGGGGTGGTGGGGAGCGAGGTGCACTGGCAGTCAGGTAGAGGGGCCATCACCTTCAGCTTCCCCGGGGGAAGGTGCCTGTAGAAGGTGGGCCGGAGGGGGTGGAGTGCAACAAGGGGGGCTTTGGGGCACAAAGGTCCCAGGAGGCTGCTGCGGCCGGGTTGAGGGAGCACGGCCACGCCAAAAACTCAGTTGGTTCCTACCAATAACTTGGGCCCCGCTCGACTGCCAGGTGGGCATTGAGGGGCCTCAGGCAGGGAGCAAGGCTGGGTGCCAGCTGGAGGCCTGGCACCGGGAAGACGAGGCTGAGCGCCCCTCCCCCGCCTGGCCCTCCGGAGTGGGCACGGTCGTGTTCCAGTCCTGGCGCCTGCATCTCCAGCTCCAGACGCATGTGACTCAGCCCTGCTGGCTTTGCCAAGCCGTCTAGACCCGAGTGTCTCCCTACGGAGGGGGCCATCCCGCCCGCCATTTCCTCTTCTGCTGCCTGGGGCGACTGAGCCCCCACACGCGTGTGGGGCCGCCCCCTCCCCCGCCCCTCCGCCCCTGCCTCCACTGAGCACTGTCGTCAGCACAGCGCGGCCACCCCCCACCCCTCACCAGGGCGGCACATCGCATCGCGGCCTGGGCCGCTGCAGATGGGGAGCATGAGACCTGGAGCTGGGATCCCAAAGGCCTCCAGGGGCCCCCCTCCCCACCCCATTTTTAGAGCCTGGCTCAAGAAGGAAAGTGAAGACCCTGACCATGGCCCCCCACCCCCCCCCCCCCCGCACTCGACGTTGTTCATTCTCACCCCCGGATCTATGGGGGCTAGGATCAGCCTCACGAGTCATGGGTCCACCCCCAAATACGCAGCCTGGCTCCGTCTACACCCCCAGAAATGCCTGCAGAGGGGACGGACCTCACAGACCCTAGGAGTAGTCTGAGATCTGATCTGGGTTCTAGGCATGTGAAGTGTGCCCTTGCAGGACGCTGTGGCCTCGGAAGTCCCAGCGTCCCCTCGGCTCTGAGGGCCCCTCAGCAGCGGGAGGTGAGGCCGAGGCTCTGAATCAGGAGGCCTAAGGCAGGCCGAGGTTTCCTTAGTGTTCCTGTGGGCAGGGAGCCAGCTGCCCCTGCCTTCTATTGCCATGGTCCCTTCCCCAGCACAGGGACCAGAAAGGATAGGAAGAGGAATGCCAAGTTCCCAGGACAGCCTCCCCACCCTCATGTGCCAGACTCTCGGTGTCCACACAGAGGTGTAGAATGACAGCATTCTCGAATGGATGGTCATCAGTCAGCTCCTAGGTTGACAGCCTCATCCACCCAGTACTTGTGGCAGGCTCACATCTGTCGGGCCCGTAGTGGCAGCTCTGGAGTCCTCTGGACTTACTAGACTCCAGTAGTGTGTGTGCTTGGCCAGGCGAGTCCCCAGGGCCCTGAGGTGGGTGAATGACAGCCACCTGAAAGAGAGTCAACATCACCCTTGTTCCAGGAGCCCTTTAGGCCTCGTTGCCCATGTGGCAGTTTGGGGTCTCTGCAGTCTTTGTGGCTCCTCCGGGTCTCATTTGCAAAAGCCCTTACTTTCTGGTTTTCCAGCCCCCCTCCCACCTGTGAAGACGGCTCGTTTTGAGCAGGCTCCCGGCTGGCATGCATGTTGTGGGCTGGCTTTGAGACCTGGGCACAAGGGTGGGCGGTGACCCACAGCCCAGTGCAGTGGGGTAGCTCGGTCAGGGGCAGAAGAATGAGGCTGGGGAAGGAGGACGGGGAGAGGGAGGGGCAGAGAAGGCAGCCTTCGCCTCGCCTATGGAAAGTCTGCACCTCAGACCATCCTCAGCCTGACCTCGTTACCCTGTCTCATTTCGCCCCCAAATCCAGAGTCAGGAACGGCCACTTACTTCTCCCACGGGGTGGAGAAGAACTGAATTCTTCCTCCGAAATGTCACACACATTCGTCACTTGCCTTTTCTCCAAGAGCCTGCCTTTGGTGCTCACCAGGGGACGTGGCGAGGAGTCTTTCCATCTCTTCCTACTGGGGAGGAGGAGGGGGGTGAGGAGAGAGGGAGTTAGAGGGGGCCTCTGTCCCTCAAAGGCACCCCTCTTTCGGGGGCAGGAGTTTCTAGGGAACAAGGCCTTCGGCCCCTGTCAGATGCAGCAGAAGCCAGTCTGCTTTCTCTTCCTTGATGGAGAGGCAAACCTTTGAACTCCAGCTTCCTGTGATTGGCGGTGTCTGCTGGGGGAGGGGGGCCTTGGTTAAGGCTCCCCCTGAGCCCTGGGGTCTGTTGCTAAGGACGGCTTGAACATTGCAGTGGAGATGCTCTCACAGACCCTCCTGTTGCCGGATGTCCTGCATACCTCCCGCCAACAGCTGCTGCCCCAGGGCAGGGAGGCCAGTGGGTGAGGGCATCTGCTTGGCTTACGTTTCTGTGCCCACTGCACAAGGCGAGGTGCCTCACGTGGCTGACCGCCTTGGCCTCCACTGCCCGCCAGCCCATCCCTGGTACAGTGGGGCCAGTGCCTGTCAACTGGCCTCATTTTCCAACCTGTTTTCCAAGTACTGACACATGGCTGAGGCCCCGCTGGGACCCACGGCCAAGTTTCCCCCACGATCAGGAGATTGGCTCTTGTTGCGCGAAGTGCCTAGGTCCGCCTGGGGACCCGCACTCTCCACTGACCCCCTACCCCTACCCAACCCCCTCCTAGGTGGATGCGTCCTTCAGCCTCATTTTTGGCCCCTGATGCACCAAAGCCTCCTTCCTAGACAGGCGATTTGGGCAGGAGTGCCCTTCAGAGGGCTGCACTCTCCTTCTTTACTCTAGTTATCCACCCTTTCACATCCCTACCCACCTCTCTGGGCTTGCACACCTCCCAAGACAGGGAGTGCTCTCCCTTTCCAGGCAGCCAGCCAGTGTTTAGACAGTGTCTTCTGGGAGAGGTGCTTCCTTGTGTTGAGCTTGAGTCCAAGTTTCCAGACGCTTCTACCAGCTGGCCCCTTCTTTCCCCCCTCCCTGAGGGGCCCAGCAGCCTCTGTTCCCAGCCCAGCCTCCAGCCTTTCCAGTGGAGGAAGCTTGGGAGGCACCATGATTTAGGGGTGGTGTGCACAGGGAGGCTGCGGCCTGCTGCTGTGTCTTCAGCAGCCATCTCCGCGAGCTGAGGGCCAGCCAGCACGTCCCTCATGGAGGGGGATGGACCCCTTGACCTCTTAAGATGGTTTTCTTCCTTCGAGGCCCTGCCAACCCCTCCACATCCCACCCCATGCCATGGACAGAGCTGCTGAGTTTGGGGAAGGGCTGCTTAGAGGAGTACTGGCTCCATCGGGCTGGGTGGAGAAGGGGAATTTTCTTCCAGAATACACAGGAGCTGGTTTCTTCCTGATCCTTAGGAGCAGAGGATATGGGGAGGGTGGGGGAGGCCGCCACACTGCTGTGGTTTCTCCCGCCAAATTCCCCAGTCCTAGGAAAGATCCACAGAAAAACCCACAAGAATTTGAATGTCTGAGCTGGAGCTGTGATTGAAATGAAATTTTTAAAAAAGAAAGAAAGAAAAACAAAAACAAAAAGAGACAAAAAAAAAAAAAAAAAGCCCAAAACACCCAAAGCCCCTATAGCCTTCAGCTGCCAGAAGGGCCCAAGGCAGCAGCCATGCTGGACAGGGGAAGGGGCCTTGTGGTGCCCTGCGTGTCTCTTCAGCTCAGTTCCAAGGTGCTGGGTCCTCAGAATAGCTTGCAATTCCAAAGCATTCAGTAGGGAATCAGGCCCTGCCCCCACAAAGTCGGGCTGGGGTCTTTTTCTGTTAACTTACACTCTTGCGTCCCCCCGCCTCCTGGGACAGAGCTGAGAGCCCTTGGCTGTCACTCAGATGACTGCAGTTGTGTCCTGTCAGGGCCCTGGGTCTCCCTGTCTCTAGACTTGCCTCTTGATCCCTGTCTCCAGGACGTGGCCAGACAGGGCACAGAGGAGGGAGAGGCTCCGGACAGGATGGAGCTGACAGCAGCTGCCCGCCTCGTCTGAACAACAGGTCGCAGGGATGGGGGCGTTGGAGGTCTGGGGGCAGATGGGTGGTGAAATTTCATGCCAGACTCATTGAGTTTGAGGGCTGTGAGAGATACTAAGAAATTTACAAGTGGACAGGGAGGGAAGGAGCCACAGAACCTTCCAGGAAGATGAAAGAGAGCCGGGGAGGAGGTGGGGGCGGTAGCAGGGCCCAGCATAATAGTGAACATTTACACAGTGCTTTGTACGTGCCAGGCATTGTCAGAGGAATTATTCTCTCATTGCAACCCAATGAGGTAAGCGCTCTCGTCATTTCCCATTAGGTGAGGGCAAGGAGGCATGGAGAGATTGGGTAGGCTGCCCAAAGTGATCCAGCTAGTGAGTCGTGGGGCCGGATTGGAGCACAAGAAACGTCCCTCTAGCTGCAGCCGTGAGCGTGGGAAACGGGAGCTAGAACCCCGCGCGGGGAGCGGGATGCTCAAGTCCCAGTTACGTCCCACCCACAAGGCGCCTCTCCATCCTCGAGAGGACAACCCGCCCAAGGCAGGAGCGCCCTCTCCCGGACAAGGCTCGCCCGGACGCCTCCTCCGCCCAGACAGCTAGCAGAGGCGACGTGAGCGAGGGGGCCACGGAGAGCTAGGCCGCGCTAGCCCGCGCCCCGCCCCTTCCCCAAGGCCGGCCTCCTGGGTGGTGCCACAGCGCGCTTGGAGCGGCAGCCCAATGGGGGCGCGGAGAGGGTGGGAGGGGCGGGGGGCGGGCACAGGCAGGGGGGGCGGGACGGGCGCAGGGCTTTGGGTGTGATTGGCAGCCGGGTCAGCCGGTGAGCCTGGGGCGGGGGCGGGGCGCGATTCAGAGCGCGAAACATGGCTGGACTGGGTGCTGGCGGCAACGGCGACGGCTACCGGGACGAGGGTGACGACGGCGTGCTCAAGGCGGCCGTGGAGGTGTTCGCGAAGCTAAAGGTGCCGCGGGCCCAGGGAGCCACCCGGACAGCGGCGGCCGGGCGGCGGGGAGGGCAGGGCCTACAGCGGAAGTCGGCGGCGCGACGCGCCCGCCCTTGTGTTAGCTCCCGGCTGCGGCCTGTGTCCCGCTGCAGGGGCGGCTGGGGGGGGGGGGCACCTGTCTCTGCTCCTTGGGCCTCCACGCTTGCCGTCTGCGTGGTCCGTGCCTGGTAGTTCGGGCTGGCGCCACGCGGGCGCTGCCCCTTAACTTGTGTTGCAGGAATTCTGCGGGACCTGGCTGGGCGCATGAAGCAAGTGCAGACGCGGGGAGGGCACGGGCCCTGGCCTCCAGGAGCTCGCGGGGTCTAGGGGGAGACGGACGGGCGGGGTCCGTGTCACCCTGTCGAGTGGGAGTCAGGTGCCCGTGGGGAGGAGACCCGCTCCACCAGGTCCGACCGCCGGCCGGGGTCCGGCACGCCCTGCTTCTGCTCCGCCCCACCCCTCGCCGGTCCCCCTCCCCGTCCCCTGCAGACCGGCGCTAAGGGCGCTCTCACTCGACTTTTCCTTGGGTCTCCTAGCCGGGAGCCGGGATCAGAATCTCGCAATCTCGTCAGAGCCCCTAGTTGCTACTAGGTTACACTGCGCGGAGGGGGCGTACTTGAGGAGGCGGGGTGGCAGGCCACTGCAGGTGGGCTAAGAACGAGGGGAATTGAACTCTGGGCAAGACGGAAGGACAGTGGGAGGGACAGCGCTGCTGGCCGCGTGCCGGCCGCGGGGGTGGGGAGCGCGTGTGCTCACCAGCCTGGTGTGAGGGAAGGTGCATGGAGAGCATGAGAGCAGAAGTGCATCTCTGCCCTTCGGTCAGACTTTCTAAAGCTTCCTGGTTTTCCCTTTCCTTGCTTAGGACCTCAACTGCCCGGTCCTGGAGGGTCTTTATATCACAGAACCCAAGACCATTCAGGAACTGCTGTGTAGTCCCTCGAAGTACCGCTTGGAAATCCTGGAGTGGATGTGTATTCGGTAACATCTTTGTTTCTTCCTCCCAGTCCCTGGGGTACCCCCGGGGCCACCTGGGGAAGGGGGAGGGGTTGATATTTTTACAAGCAGTGGTACTCCCAGAGGGCTTCATACCTTATCCCCGGACATCACGAGAGCAGCTGTTTGGGAAAGAAGTGCCAGCCACGAAAGCCGGGCTCAAATTTGCCTTGGCACCCCCACCCCAGGGCTCTAGCTGGGCCATTTGCTGCCCTGCTGAAGTGCTGCGTGGTGCTTCTGAGTGTTCTTCTCGCTCTACTAGTTTCAGACTTGACAGGGCCTCCCTCCCTTCATTCTCAGTCTGGAGTTGTGAACTGTCTTACGTCTTGCCACTGAGGAGTGACAACCAGGGCCGAGACCCTGTTTCCCAGTCCTTCAGGTCAAGGTGTGCCCTGCTGTGTGTGCCTGGCACTCTGCAGGGGGAGCAAAGCCTGCCCAGATGGCAAGGGCAAAGATCCAGAAAGTCTTAAGGGAAGTCTGTTCCTTAGGAGCAGCAGCCCCTGAGCTGAGCATCTGTCTTAAGGCTGCAGTGCGGAAGGCTTGACCAAGCCTCATGGAGAACAGCCTCCTGTACTGTTGGGCGTGACCCCGGGGCCCTCTCTGGAGTGGCCACGGTTGGTACGGGAGTCTCTCAGGAGGCCAGGCGTGGGCCTGTTCTTCTTCAGCCTTGCCTGTCTGCCCTTGCAGCTAAGGAAGATGCCCGGGCAGGCGCCCGGTACTGGAGCAGCAAGGATCCAGCCTGCACCCAGCTGGTGTACTTGCCAGGCCACTGGACGGCAGCAGGCCTCGCCCTGGGCTGGGTGTCTAATGAATGGCTGGGAGGAAGAGGAGGCGTTTGCATGTTAGGGCCTCTGCATTTCCAGCAGCCTGTCCTGTCTTCCAGGCCTCAGAGCACTCTCATAACCTTTTCTCTCCCTCCTGGAAACACCCTTCAGGTCTCTGCATGTTACACATTCTCTTACATGGCCCGACTCCTTTTAAAGTAGCTCCCAAGGGCGCCTGGGTTGCTTAGTCACTTGAGCATCCAACTCTTGATTTCAGCTTAGTTCATGATCCCAGGATTGTGGGATCAAGCCCGGCTCCATGCTGAGCTTAGAGCGTGCATAAGATTCTCCCCCTCTCTCTCCCTTTCCCTCTCCCTCTGCCCCTCTCCCTGGCTCACATGCTTGCTCTCTCTCTCTCTCTCTCTCTCCCTCTCTCCCTCCCTCTCTCTTTCTCTCTCTCTCTCTTTCTAAAATAAAAAAAAATAAACTCTCCCCAGCTCCCAGGGCAAAACATATCCATCTTTCCGCTGGATACCCACAACCTTTTGAGCATACCGCTACCAGAGCCCTCAGCCCATGAATTCTGTCTCGGCCTGCTGTCCTGTCTGGCTCTGCAAAGTACTGGGAGCTGCTGGAGGGCAGGTAGCAGGTAGGACTCCTGCATCAGCCCCAGGCCGCACGTGTGGTCCAGGCTGTGGGCTGACAAGCAGGTGCATGGACACATGCGCACCCGTGTGTCCTTCTGGGCGCCTCAGGCTCGGATGGGTGTCCTCAAGGAACGGGGACTCCAGTGCTGCAAAGGGCTCAGGCATGAGCCCCAGACTTGGGCATATCTCTGTGTTCTGAATGTTATGGGTGCTGGCAAGGAGGAGGTGGCATTTGATCTGGGAGGGGACAGATAATGGCAGGTGCTCATTTCAACAGGGGTGAGGGACTGAGGTGTAGGAGGGAGAGCTGGGCAGCAGTGTCCTGAAGAGCAGCTTCGGGGAAGCTCATGCAGAGCCTTGCAAGCCGCATGAAGGCCTTTGTACCTCACGCTCTAGGCAGGGCCAGCGTGGAGCAACCTTCTGGAGTTGGCAGCTTTGGCAAGGTGACTCGGGGGTTCTGTGGTGGATGGGTTTGGAGGGGAGAGGCTGGAGGCAGGGAGACCAAGATGTAGACTGTTGCAACAGCCCCAGGATGGCAGGAGGCTGGCTTGGAATGACACATGGCTCATGTGACAGTCACTGCCAGCCCTGGAAGGACCAGTGCATGGTCCAGGAATTCAGGAGGAGAGGCAGTAGTGGGAATGGGGTCTCGAGCGTTCTCCCAGAACGAGGGAGGCCACAGCCATGTCTTGGAGAGGCTCTTGTGGACAGAGCCCAGATCTGCCTGGCCCAATCTGATGCTGGGGACTGGGTCACCTGCTGCCCAGAGAGGGATGCGTGGGAGTGTATGGGTATGTTCCTGAAGTGCTTTTAGTACTTTTATAAATACAAGAAGCTGAATCCTCTGAAGGAATAGGCAGGGAACGGATAATTGCTTCTTACAATCGCAACCTGGCAAAAGTGCCCTGGGCCTTTCAAGGGCCCGAAAAGAGAATTGGATAGAATTCAGTTTCAGTTTCTCCCATATTTCATGTAGGCTTTCTTTGCACGTGGCTTCTGCGTTTCAGCTCTTGCTTACGGCCGCTCTGTTCACCCCACTCCGGGTGGAACCTGGGAGCTGTAGCCAGTGTTGGCCGTGGGGCTCAGCGTGCTGGCTCTGGCCGGCCCGTGTGCCGAGCTGGCCCGCAGCGTGGGGTGGAGCAGGGCCACGGGGTCCCCTGCGTTGCTGAATTCAGGGCGCCTGGCTTTCCTTGGCTCCTGAAGAGCTGTGCTTGCTTTTCAAGGCCTTGAGTGCCGTTCCTTTTTGCCCTGCTCCCTGCTGCTTCAGGAAAATCAACTTTAATGAAAGCCCTTTCCAAGTGAGGTCGCTTAGGCTTTTGTGGATTTGTTCTTTAGTGTGTTGAAGTGGTTTGCTGTGGTCCAGCCTGATGGATTGCTGAGTGCTCTCTGCTCCTTGGCGCCTTATGAGTGGGAGCGTCGCCCAGCAACCAGGCCCAGGGCCCAGCCTCCTAGCGTTTCACACGGCGGGGGGCTCCTTCTCCCACTCCTTTTGCCCCACCCCTTTTTGGCAGAAAAGTTGGCTGCCTCAGTGAGTCTTGAAGACAGGCGATATAGCTGAGGCTCCCTCTCTGCTGTACTTCTGCGGCGTGGGGCCCGGGGCCTCAGGTGCAGGGTGGCCCCACCAGCTCCCAGGGTCCCAGTGTTGTCAGGGCAGGTGTGGCCTGGGACGCAGGCATTCATTCGGAGGCGTGGCCCCAGGGATGGAGAAGTGAGCCCGCTTCGTGGAACAGCTGCCCTGCCCTTTTCTACCATGCAAAGTCAGCAGGTCCCTAGGGCTGGCAGGCCACTACACCATGATGGCAGAGTGGAGTCCCGGTCCCTGCTGTCCTGTGGAAAGAGCCTCTTCATCTTTCTGTAGGCGGGGCTTGCCCTGGCAGCCAGCTCCTGAGGCTCCCTGGCAGGCAGGTGTTAGTCTCAGCAGCTGGAGCGACGTCCCCACGGCCTTGGTGTTGTGCTAGGCCTGGTGCTAGGGGCTGGGGGTGCAGTGTTCAGACCGTCTCGTGATCATGGAGGAGACCCAGTCTGGGGGGCCTGAGCTGTGTGTTGCTTATGACGCCTGCCTTTGGATGTGGTCTCTGGAAACGGTTTTGCCCATCAGCTCGGTGTCTTAAGGCAAGATGCTTATGAGTGGCCACCGTCCCATGTATCTATCTGGTATCATCAGGGCTGGGGCTCTGCTGGACCTAGGGGGACAGCTGGGATTGCTGTCTCCCAACCCAGGGGCTGGGGCTGTGATCCCAGAACCTATCACACTAGGAGCCCCCAAATGGTTTAAAGGTGTGAACTGGAGTAGCCTAATGTCCTGCTGATTTAAGATTTTCAAAAAAGAGAAAACGTCCTTCCGTTGAAAGAGCTAAGCATGGGCATTTACTAATGGCACATTATTCCATGGCAAGAGGCCCTGATTATTCATTTGTTAATACACACTGGCTGCCTTTTCTGTGCTGGCTGCCATGGCATTAGAGCCCAGATGTATAAAAAGAAAAGTTGGCTCCTGGCTTCAGTGGGCCTGCGGTCTGGGAGGTGGGAGCTCAGTGGGAGGTCAGTGCCCGGGTCCTGCTGTGATGGAGGGATGCCAGGATGTCTGTGGGCCTGGCCCTCCCCCAGCTTCCCAGGGGACACCCAGGCAGGGCTTCAAGGATGCCCGGGCAGGAAGGGCCTTGGTGGACAGCCTTCAAATGAACCTGCAGCATGGTTGAAAGAAAAGCCAGCCCCTCGGTTCCTTCTGAGAAAGAGCTTCAAGCTTTGAGGAAATCAGGATTTTCCTCTTGGGTGGTCATTTTGTTTATCATGAGAATTTAAATTTCAGTATTCAAATCCACATTTCTGAGGTTCACTTGCAGAAATATCTTGTGTTTTTTTTCCCCCTGGTAACTTATGGAGTTGACGTTCACATCACATAAAAGCGTCCATTTCAAAGTGAACATTTCAGTGGTGTTTAGCTCACGCACAAGTAATTCACTTTTTTAGAGCACGTGCGGGGAGAGGTCACTAGGAGCCTCTGCGGCCCGCTCAGGACTGACCAGTTTTGCTCTTTGCCTGCAGGGTCTGCCCCTCCTGGCAGGACAAGTTCAGCTCACTAAAGGGGGCCCCAGTCGAGGTGAAGATCCAAGGTGAGTCTGCGTTACGGGACTTTGGAGTTGGGGGGTGGATTCTGAGCTTGTGCGTGGCCTCCTTAGCAAGACGGAGTGAATTTCCCATCGGATTGGTGTTTACTGCTGGCCAGCGCACACCCTGGAGATCTTGCCAGAGCCTTCTAGAATCAGGGCACACTCACACCCTGTGCGTAGGCCAGTGGGAGAGTTCCTCTCACAGGGGCATGCGAATGAGACCAAGAATGTGTCACCCTGCCAGCCCACCCGCCAGGGCACCAGAGGCGGGGACTGGTTCTTGCCGATGCCACTGGTGGTTCCGTCCCCATCTTTCTGCCGTGTGCACGCTTGATAGCTCTCCATAGGGCTTGTCTTGTAACTGCTTCTTTTCGATCTTTTGTTGGCAGAAACGGTTCTTAATCTGGTGATGAACGTTAGGCAAAAGGGGATAGGGAACAGTCCTCACAATGGTGTCTCCGAAGGTCAGATTTTCGTGGGCCTGCGTTTGGCCCATCTACTCCAGGGTGGGTGACCTGGACCCTGGAGCTCCAGTGCAGGCCCCGGCCGTCACTGCCAGATTAGTTATCCAGGGACAGTTGTCCCCGAGGCTGAAATGGCCCAGAAGAACAGGGTGTCGTGTCTTGGAGCGTGAAGGACCGGCCTGGGCTGCACAGCGGTGCTGCCCTTTCCCCAGTGTGTTATGGCCGGCACTTTCCTACTGATGGGACAACGTCAAGGCCAGGTGAGCCTGGCCATCAGCCTGTATCTGAATTCTTTCACACCCACCCACCCACAGGTACTAACCGTGCCCTTAGTCCAGCCAAAGCCTCGACCTCGCCATCCCCGGCCTAGTTTCCTCTTCTGTAGAGCTGGGGTGACAGCCTTGGCCTCGCCCACCTGGGGAAGCGTGCCAAGTGTCAGAGCAGGTGGTAGGACACGGGGGCTTGTCAAAGGGTATAATCCTCCAAAGAGGATTCGGACAGTTCATGAATTCATTTGACCAGTATTTGTGGAGTGTCTCCCACGCACCTGGCATTGTTTTAGGTGCTGCTCACACGGCCCTTACGTGCCAGCTGGGAGAAACAGGTGATAGATGGAGGCAGCAAAGTTCTGTGTTGCATGGTGAGAAGTGCCATACAGCAAGCCAGGTGAGGGCAGAGTGGTGCATGGGCGGTGAAGGGTGCTCCTGTGGATATAAGATGGTTGGGGAAAGCCTCCCTCTCTCTCTTCGTTTTAAAATATTTATTTACTTATTTTGAGAGAGAGAAAGAGTGAGTATGGGCGGGGGAGGGGCAGAGAAAGAGAGGGAGAGAATGCCAAGCAGGCTCCACACTGTCAACGCAGAGATGGGACTCCATCTCACAAACCGTGAGATTGTGACCCGAGCCAAAATCTAGAGTTGGACGCTTAACCGACCGAGCCACCCAGGTGCCCAAGGCCTCCCTTTTAAACACAGACTTGCAGGAAGGGAAGAAGCGAGCCTGGCAGATCTCAGGAAGAATGGTGTTCAGGGTAACACGACAGCAAGTGCAAAGGGCTTGAGGTAGGCTTGCTTGTGTCTTGCAGCTGTGAAGAGCAGCAAGGAGGCCGGGGTGGCCACTGCAGAGTGAAGAGCAAGGGAAGAGTGGTGGGGCGAGGGCAGAGAGAAAGGCCACAGGGCCGGATGAGGCTAGGTCTGTGGGCCATGGAAGGACAGTTTTTATTGTCAGGAAAGCTGTGGCCTGACTTAAGCTTAAAGCTGTGGTGTCGCAGGGGCCCTACAGCCGCTGAGCTGAGAACGGGAGGCCCGGGCGGAGGCCGGGAGAGCCCTGGAGGCATGTTGCGGTGATGCAGGCAAGACATGGGGACTGGGCGGCAGTGGAGGTAGAGTGTTGGCCAGATCCCGGGCTTATCCTGAAGCGGGGATTGGCCGGGCTCACCGAGACTTGGACGTGGCCTAAGCAGGAGAGGAGCTGTGGAGGACACGAGGGTTTGGGGTTAAGGGTTGTGGGTAGAGTAGGCATGCTTGGGGCTATGACTGGTATTTGTACTCTGTTTCCGGGATTACTAGCGCTTTCACAAAAATGCTCTGCTCGTTTCTTGCACCAAACCTTCCAAAGCAGATGCCAGAGTTAGGCCTGTTGGATCACTGACCCATGTCGGCATAGGAGATGGGCTTTGCCCATGAAGGAGTAAGGGCACTGCCACAGAGCTACTTCGGGGGTTCAGAGCTGGCATTGGCCCCAGGCTTTCTAGCTCCAAGTCCGGGCCTTTCTCTCTGTACCAGATGGTTGCTCAGAAAATGCCCAGAGCACCCTGTAAGGTGTGGCTGGGCACCAGGTAGTGACTCAGTTTCCCAATCTGTACCATGGAGCTGAGGTCTGCCTCCTAGAGCTGCTGGCAAGGTGAAAGGAGACGATGATGATAAAGGCCTGTAGGAAGGTTCCCTGACCTCTGTCAGCTCCTCAGGAGGCTGGCTGCTTCTCCTAGAAGCCAGACAGTGTTCCTTACATGGAAGAACGTCAGATGTGACGCCCTATTTTCAGCCCAGGAAACTGATGCGGGTCACACAGCCAGAGGCATTCCTAGGTATCCTGTCCCCGCCTCCTTGTCCACCTAGGCCTTCTGGGCCTAGCCTGGCCTCTGGGACACCGGCCCACCCATGCTGGAGCGGGAGCACTGTCCCCAGAGCGGCGCTCGGCAGTCTGCGTGTCAGCGTGCCCCTGAGCGCACGGTGTCCTCTCCTGCCTGGGTGGGCCTCTGCGGTAATAGGATCCTTGTGTTCTGACAGAGATGGTGAGACTAGGCCAGGAGCTGATGCTGTGTGGGCTGGATGACCAGGAGCTCCTAAAGGTAAGAGAGGGTCCTCTCCGTCCCCACAGGCTGGGGACCTCGGTGAGGCTGGGTTAGGGGTAGGAGGGTATCTTTCCTCTGGCCTCAGGAAGCCAGCATCCCAGCCACTGTTCCTCAGCCCCCTGGGACAGGAATCAGTAGGATTCCCTTGCACACACCCCAGCCACCCCTAGGGCTAAGCGGGGAAGGCCACTGAGGAGGCCCGAGGCAGATCTCTGGATATGGTGACTGAAGGGACAGAGCACATCCTGTCCTCGGTCAGTGACTTCATATGCACTGGCACTGTGGTGGGTACTTTATATGCCAGTAGCTGTCACACTCACCCTTGGCAGTAGGTACTTATCTTAGCCCCATTTCACAGGGGAAGTGTCAGACAACTTGCTCTAGGTCACCCAGTGACAGAGCCTGGCCTCAAACCCAGGCCTCTGGTCCAAGCCCATGCACTTTCCCTGACTCGCTGGCCCCCTGCAACTTTCTGAACAGAAGTGACCCTGATCCACACCCGCATCAGTCAAAGGAACCCTACCCCTACCCTTAGAATCTTGTCAAACTCTTGAAATAATTATTTTCACGTTTTGGCTATTAAATAATAAGATGAATGTCAGTGTATATGTTTTTAACTGAAGACACGTCTTCAGTTCTTTTGGGGGTACATAGCTAGGAGTGGTAGTGACAGGTCAATGTAGTAAATGTAGTACATTTAACGGTTTGAAGAATGTTGTGCCAACCTGTTTTCCAAAGTGGCTGCACCATTCGACATGCCCACTAGCAGTGTGTGAGGGTTCCGGTTCCTCCACATACTCACCAAAATTTGTTCATCTTTTTCATTCCAGTCATCCTGGTGTGTGGGTTTCGATTTGCATTTCCCTGGTGGCTAATGATGTTGAGCGTCTTCTCATGGGCTTGTTGGCCATTTGGATATCTTCTTTGGAGAAATGTCTGTGTTCAGTTCTCTTGCCCACTTTTTAGTTGGGTTGTCTTTTATTGTTGAGTTGTAAGAATTCTTTATATGTTCTGGATACAAGCCATGTCAGATATCAGATTTACAAATATTTTCTTCCATTCTGTGGATTGTCTCTTCACTTTCCGGAATTATACTTTAGAGCACAAAACTTTCTAGTTTTGATGAAGTCCGATTTATGTATGTTCTTCTTTTGTTGCTTGTTCTTTTGGCGTTATAGCTAACAATGCATTGCCAAATCCAAAGTCATGAAGATAGATACCTATCTTTTCTTCTAAGAGTCTTTAAAAAATTTTTAAAGAGAGAGAATGAGAATGAGTGGGGGAGAGGGGCAGAGGGAGAGGGAGAATCTTAAGCAGTGTGGAGCCTGACGCGGGGCTTGATCCCATGACCCTGGGATCATGACCTGAGCCAAAATCAAGGGTCGGATGCTCAACCGACTGAGCCACCCAGGTGCCCCTCTTCTAAGAGTTTTATAGTTTTTACTTCTTACGTTTAGGTCTTTGATCCATTTTGAGTTAGTTATGTATGGTGTAAAGTGTGTCTCCAACTTCATTCTTTTGCATGTGGCTGTTTAGCTTTCCCAGCACCATGTATTGAAAAGACCATTCTTACCTCATTGAATTGTCTTAGCATCCTTGATGAAAATCAGTTAACTATAAATGTGAAGGTTTATTTCTTGATTCTCCATTCTGTTCCATTGATCTATGTCTGACTTTATGCCACACTGTCTTCATTAGTGTAGCTTTGTAGTAAGTTGTAACATGTGAATCTTTCAGTTTTGCTCTTTTTAAAGATTGCTTTGGCTTTTATTAGTGATTCCACTGAATTTCCCCATGAATTTTACAATAAGCTTGTCAATTTCTGCAAAAAAGCCAAGTGGAATTTTGATGGAGTTTGTGTCGAATCTGTGGGTTGTTTTGGGAGGTATTGCCATCAACTATATTAAGTCTTTCTATCCATGAACATGGACTGTCTTTCCATTTATTTAGGTTTTCTTTAATTAAAAAAATTTTTTTTAAAAAATGTTTTATTATTTATTTTTGAGAGAGAGACAGAGTGCGAACAGGGTAGGGGCAGAGAGAGGGAGACACAGAATCCAAAACAGGCTCCAGGCTCTGAGCTGTCAGCACAGAGCCTGACATGGGGCTTGAACTCACAAGCTGTGAGGTCATGACCTGAGCCAAAGTCAGATGCTTAACTGACTGAGCCACCCAGGCATCCCTATTTAGGTTTTCTTTAATTTCTTTAAAAGCTGTTTTGTAGCTTCCAGTATATACATCTAAATTTGTTCCTAAGTATTTTATTCTTTATGATGCTATTATAAATGGAGTTGTTTTCTTAATTTCATTTTTGTATTGCTCATTGCTAGTCTGTGGAAATACAATTGCTTTTTGCACATTGCTCTTGTATCCTGCCACGTTGCTGAACTTGTTTATTTGTTCTAATGTTTTTTTAGTGGATTCCCTTAGGATTTTTTATATAAAAGACTGTGTCATCTGCAAATAGAGATAGCTTTATGTTTGCCTTTTCAATTTGTGTGTTTTTAATTTCGGTTTCTTACCTAATTATTCTGGCTAGCACTTCCAGCACAATGTTGAATAGAAGTGGCAAGAGTGGGCATACTTGCCTAGTTTCTGATTTAGGAGGAGAGCATTTGATCTTCACCTTTGACTATGATGTTAACTGTGAATTTTTTATAGATGCCCTTTTTCAGGTTGAGGATACTCCCTTCTATTCCTAGTTGTTGAGTGCTTTTGTCATGAAAGGGTGTTGAATTTTTGTAAATGCTTTCTTTGCATCTACTGAGTTGATTGTCTGGTTTTGTCCTTTATTCTTCCTTTATTTGCGATGTTCCAAGTCTCCTTCTGGTATCCTTTCACCTCTGTCTGAAGGATGGCCTTTAGCAATTCTTTTTTTTTTTTTTAATTTTTTAATGTTTATTTTTGAGAGAGAGAGAGAGAGAGAGAGAGAGCATGCAAGAGTGAGAGAGAGAGAGTAGGGGAGGAGCATAGAGAGAGAGAGAGACATAGAATCCAAAGCAGGCTTCAGGCTCTGAGCTGTCAACACAAGAGCCCAATGCGGGGCTCGAACTCATGAGCCATGAGATCATGACCTGAGCCAAAGTGGGACACTTAACCGACTGAGCCACCCAGGTACCCCTAGCAATTCTTTTAGAAGTGGTCTGCTGGGTCCAAATTCTCTTAGTGTTCCCCTTTATTCCTGGTGGGTACTGGGTACTGGGCTGGCAGTTCTTTCTCTCCACGGGTTCCAGTGAGAAATCTGCAGTCATTTGGGTAATTTTTCTCCTGTGGGTCATGCATTGTTTTTCTCTTGCTACTTTAAAACTTTTTTTTCTTTCTCTTTGTTATCAGTCTTCAGTAATTTGATTATGTTTGTGCGAATATTTCCTTGGCTTTCCTGTTGGGATTCGTTCAGCTTCTCAAATCTATAAGTTTGTGTCTTTTCCCAAATTTGACAAGTTTGCAGCCATTATTCCTTCAAATATTTTATCAGTGCACACATTTGTCTCCTTTCCGTTTGGGCCTCCTACGACACACATATTAGACCTTTTATTATTGTACCACAAGTCCATGATGCTCTTAAATGTTTTTCCCTTCTCTGTTGCTCACATTGGATAGTTTCTGTTAATCTGTTTCCAAGCTCACTGACTCTTGCCTCTGTACCCTCAATTCTGCTATTGTGTTCATCACTGAGTTTTTAATTTCAGTTATTCTTATTTTCCAGCTCTAAAAAAGATACTTTTTAAAAAAATTGTTTCTTAGGGTGCCTGGGTGGCTCAGTTGGTTAAGGTCTGAATTCGGCTCAGGTCATGATCTCACAGTTTAGGAGTTCAAGCCCTGCACTGGGCTGTGTGCTGATGGTGTAGAGCTTGGGATTCTCTTGGGAATTCTCTTAGGATTCTCCCCCCTCCCCTTGCCTCTCTGCCCCTTCTGTGCTCATGCTGTCTCTATCTCTATCTCAAAATAAATTAAAAAATATTTTTAAAAAAGTTGGTTCTTTGCTGATGTTTTCTATTTTAACTTTCGTTTCAAGAGAACTCATGATTACTTACTTGGCATTTTTATGACTGCTTGAAATTTGTCAGGTAATTCCAACATCAGTGCCATCTTGTGATTGGCGTCTGTTCATTGTCTTTTCTCACGCACGTTGACTTTGACTCTGGGTCTTGTTGAGTTTTATGAAGAATGTTGATATTTGTGTTGTAGCAGGTACTTGACCTGGTCAGGCGTAAGCTGCACGTTCTGCCTCCTTCCCTGGGCTGTGCTTCCGGGGTTGGCCCGCTTTCCACAGCCTTTGTGCTACTGTTCAGGCCCTCCCTGCATGTGGACCGCCTGACGGTCAGCCTGGGATCTGGTGTCGGTCTCTCCCCTGTGATCATTTGTCAGTATGCTCCTGGAGATCAGATCTATCCCTGCACGGGTGGGGGTGAGCCCAGACATTCAAAACAGATTTATGGGATCCCTTTCTCTAGCTTGTCACTCCCTGTCCTCTCTTTGATACTATCTGGTTCCTGGGGGAAAGGGCTCTCCTTTGCTGCCCTGCAGCCATAAAGCACCCACTTCTGTGACTGCACCACACTGAATGGAGAGGAAGATTCCCTGCTCCCAGAGTATTGGCTTCTGCAGTTTTCTTTTAGTAACCACCTTTGTTGCTGCGGCCACCACTGCCATGATATTGCCTGGGGTCTGGGGTCACAGAGCAGAAGGAGAGAAAAAAGCCTGGAGATTTTCCCTCCTCTCTCTGAGTGTTAGGGGTTTCCTTTTCCTTTTCTGGAGTTCTCTGTCTGTACTGTTATGTTCCCTTCTGGGTTTGAGCTGGGCTGAGTGCAGGTCTAGAGAGACCAGAGGAGAGAACATGCTAGATCATCGCCAGCCTCGATGGTCACCTAGGATTCTGGCATGCGTCCTTGACATGCCTGCTGATACTTGCCCTTCTGAGACTATAGACACCTGCCACATGCATTCTGTCCTGCTCTGAGAGGTGAGTATTTAGTGGGAGAGGAAGCTGGTCTTTTCATCTTACCTGGAACTGGAACCCCTCCCTTCCTTTTTATCTTTAAAGATTTTTTCATTGTGGTAAAATGCACATAGCATAACATTTACCATTTTAACCATTAAAAAAATTTCCCAGCAAGCTCTGAAGGGTTCTATTCTGTTTTAAAAAATATTTTTTATTGTGGTAAAATACACATAACGTAAAATTTACCGTCTGAACTACTTTTAAGTGTGCAATCAGCGTTAAGTACGTTCGCATTGTCGTGCAACCATAGCATGCTCTGTCTAGTTCCAGAACATTTTTATCACCCTAAAAGGGGATCCCGTGACCATTAAGCCATCACTCCCTGTTACTCACAGGCCCTGGTACCCGCTACTCTCCTGTCTTTATCTCATATAAATGGAGTCTTATGGTATGTGGCCTTTTGTAATGACTTCTTCACTTAACACGATATTTTCAAGGGCCATTTATGCTGGAACATGGATCAGTTCTTCATTCCTTTTTATGGAATAAAAAATAAAAACAAAATAATTCATGTTGGCATTGTTGAGAGCTGGGAGTTGGTGGGGGGCATGGGAGAAAGGAGATATGGAGATATGGGTATAAGATAATTAGGTTTGGTCAAACCCTGTAGGAATTTGAATTGGGAATATCAGCATGAGCTCTTAATGTATTTTAACTTAAAACCTGAGTGTGTGGTGTGGTGTGTGTGTGTGTGTGTGTGTGTGTGTGTGTGTGTATGTGTGTGTTTCCTCGCTTTATCCTCTTAAAAGGACAAGAACAATGACAGTCCAGTTGTAACAAAAGCCTGGGGCAGGAAATGTACCAGTTGAGTCAGGAGCACTTTGTTACACAAGAGAACAAGGCAGGCATCCAAGAATTTACAGTTACATCTGAAGGACTCAGCACGCAGCTATCAATAGAAGCCCTCATTGGCCAGAGAGGGAACATCGTGAGATGATGAATGCATCGGAAGGATGATGACCGCAGTAGACTGAGGCCTGTCAACATTATTTCAAATCCATGGGTTCATAATAGTTTTAAAAAGTCATTTTGGTACCAAAAGCACAAACCAAGAGAAAAAGATAGATCAATTAGAGTTCATTAAAATGAGCTACTCTGGTGCTTCAAAGGACATCAAGAAATTGAAGGTAATTGAAGATAATCCATAGAATGAAAGAGAATCTTTGTCAATCATATATCTGATAAGGGTCTGGTATTCAGAATCCATAAAGAGTTCTTACAACTCAATAATAATAAGACAGGGAAGCCAACAGAAAACTGGGCAAAGGAGCTGAATACATTTTTCCCAAAACCTCGATGAGATCCCACTTCATGTGCTGTGGGAGGGCCAGGATTTAAAAAAACAAACAAAAAGGAAAGTAACAAGCATTGGTGAGGATGAGGATGGGTTGGAGCCCTCATCCATTGCTGCTGGGAGTGTCAGATGGTTCAGTCACCGTGGCAGACAGTCCTGCTGGTTCCTCTAAACCGTGCCTCACAGTTTAGAGTGCCTCGCGGCCAGTGCTTCCACTGCCAGCTGCGGACCCCACAGGACTGGCCACGCAGAAACTTGTACATGAACAGGAAGTATTACTTGATAGACAGAGAGTAGGAAAAAACCTTGAAATTTCCATTAATCGGTGCGTGGATAAACAAGTAATAATAAAGAATAAACTACTACGTGGACGAACCTTAAAAACATTATGCTGAGTGAAGGAAGCCAGTCACAAAAGACTACGTATGTAAGATTCCATTTATAGGAAGTGTCTAGAAGAGGCAAATGCATAGAAGCCAAAGGAGATCAGTGGGTGCTAGGGGCTAGGGCTGGCGGGGGTGGGGGGGATGGGGTATGGGGAGTGACTGCTCATGGGGACTGGATTGCTTTTGGGGAGTGATGGTCATGTCCTGTGCTTACCTAGTGGTAAGGGCTGTGCAGCTCTGTGACTATCATAGCAAGCCCTGAACTATGTACTTAAGAAGGGTGAATTCATGGTGTGTGCGTTACATCTCAAATACAAATCACCAGCGCAGCTCAGTGGAATGGAACACCTCTGGGAGAGGAGTGCCCCAGGCTGCCGGAGCGTGACCAGGGAGCGGGCAGGACACATAGGCTGGGACCACCCAGTGGGCTCAGCACTACAGTCCCGGTCCTGACCCGGGCTGGCAGAGCCCAGAGCAGGGATACCAATCTCTTCCCGGGCATTCGGGGGGCTACCAGAGTCAGGGCTGTGCCGAGGAGGGCACAGCAGGCAGGGTGGCCCAGCCCTGGCCACTGGTCAAGGCTTTGTGAGGTCCTGAGTGATAGTTGCTGTCATGTTTCTGTCTGGGCTGTCTCCTGTCTAGACAGTGTCCCAACCTCTGCCTCTGCTTTCATGCTGCCCTCAGGTATGTTACTCGGGCTCAGTGTCACTTGGCCAGATTGGGAGAGTGGGTCAACAGGAGGTACTGACCGGGCCCAATCGCCCAGTTTTAGACTGAGAAGCTTGCAGAGCCACTGATCCTGTTGATGTGGCTACACAGCCGGGAGCCAGGCTTGTAGGAAAGTGCCAGGCAGCCATAGGCATGAGGCCTGGCACCCATGGAGAGGGAGCTGGGCTGTAAACGTAGCAGAGCATGTTCCTGTCCCCAAATCTACTCCCCAAGCCAGGGCTGCCTGGCTTGAAATGCCGCCAGGAACCGCACAGCCCTTCTACCACAGCCTGTGCCTTCCATGCCCACTTTAAGTGCAGATGCTTCTTGGAGGGCTTTATAGTGATGCCAGCTGAGCAAATCGTTTTGTGGCATCCCTCAGAATAGTGGGTCTGTGAGGGCAGCGGCAGGAAAGATCTAAAACGGAGAGGCAGGCCCCGGCTTTCTTTCTGATACCGTTGCTCACACCAGGCTGTCTGGAGTGGGCTGGGCCTCTCAGCTTGTAAGTGTTTGGGTCCTGTGAGTCTCCTCTCCTTCTTGAAGCCTTGAGCTCCTGGCCAGGCGGGTCCCTGCTGGGAATCCCAGCTGCCTTCAGGCCGGGGGGCTCTGTCAGCCGTGAAGTCTGGCCACTTGTTCTTCCTGTGAGGAGAAGGGTCATCACAGGCCATTCCTGGCTGCAGAGGTCAGTCTGAAGGGAGAATAAGCCTCCGCCCCGGGGGCGCTCCTGAGGAACAGAGCGGCTTCAGTCCCTGCGGGCCGTGTTCTGCCTTCGGCAGGCCCTGCCGTGCTCCACACAGCCGCCCAAGAAGCTGTGCTGTGGGCTGTGTGATGGGCACGTGCTCGTGTATCTTTCTTTTTTCAAAGGTGTATTTGTTTGTGAGAGTGAGAGAGAAAGAGAGCAGGGGAGGGACAGAGAGAGGGGGAGACAGAGAGTCCCAAGCAGGCTCCTCACTCTCAGCATAGAGCCTGACGCGGGGCTTGATGCCACGAACCGCAAGACCACGACCTGAACCAAAATCAAGAGTCCCGTGCTTCACCGCCTGAGCCCGCAGCCCCTGCCCTGGGGCCCTGCTCCCGTATATCTCTGCTGCACTTCCCAGAGCCTGGTCCCGGGCATCATCGCCACCCGAGGCTGGGAGCACTCGATGACAGCAGCCCCTGAGGCCGTGGGCCCCGAGCCGCTCCAAAATGCTGCCGGGTCGGGCGCAGGGAGTTGCTGGTGCAGGCCACTCCTTCCCACTGGCCCCAGCAGGGCAAGGTGTGGGGCAGGGGACCCCCCAGCACGTCTGGCCTAGTGAGTGGGTGCGCCCTTCCCTGCCCAGGGCCGGGCCTGCGCCCAGAAGCAGTTGCGCTTCATGAACCAGCTGCTGGATGGGGTCCAGAGCCTGACTGCCGGATGCTGCAGCCGCTCCAGGTAAAGGCTCAGGGCGGGCTCTCCACAGAATGGCCGGTAGGCACCTTGGAGCTCCACGTGGAGGTGGTGGGGCTGGGGGGCCCACTGGGCACCCAGGCCCACCACCACGTACGTCTCCAGCTGGGGTCTTACTCGCCACTCTGGTGGTGGCAGCTGCACACTGGCGCGCGGCGAGGTGCGAGCCCGGGAAGGACGTCCCCCTAGGACAGTGCTCACAGCACAGCGCTCACGGTGCCGGGCTGTCGGTGTGAAGGTGCCCTGCAGGCCTCGGAGAAGACAGGCTGGCCTGCGGAGGAACACGGGTGCCCGCGCTGTCCCTGCAGGCAGGCGGGCTCTCACAGGAATGGGGCTTGGTCATGGCCACCAAAGCAGGGCAGGGACTGGCGGAGACATCGTCTCCCGGCCTCTCTGCCTGGTCTCGTTTTGCCCCTGGGGTCTCCCCTGGGGGACTGAGGGCTTCCTCGGCCGGGGGCCTCAGCAGATCTGGAGGCTGTGCTGTGGCCAGTGACAGCGTGGCCTTGGGGATGCCCCAGCAGTGTGAAGGAGCACTTAGAGGACACCAGAGAGAAGAACGAGGTGCTTCTGGGGGAGCTCTTCTCCAGCCCCCACCTGCAGACGCTCCTGAGCCCCGAGTGTGAGCCATGGTCCCTAGACGTTCAGCCCTTCCTTAGGCAGCAGAGCGGTGCCTGGCAGAGGTACGTGTCCCACTTGGTCCCGTTAGCCGGGACACACCCTTCCCCGTGTGGCCGGCGGGTGCTCCGATGACTGCGGTGGCACTCAGCTGGGCACGTCCTCTTTCCTCTCCCTGCAGGGCCAGCCCCTGCGTTGAGTTGGAGGACGTGAACGTGGTGGAGCTGGGCAGGCAGCTGCAGGAGAGCGCCGCCAAACTGCAGGCGCTCAGGGTGGAGGTGAGGGGCGTCGGCTCCCGGGGGCCATGGGGCTTGGGGCTGAGGGCCCGACTGCAAGGGCCCCGCTTTGTGCCCAGGGCAAGGAACGTGACTTCCCCCGCCTCAGGGGCCCCACCTTTACAGCGAATGTGTCGTGAGGGTTAAGTGAGGTGGTGTGTGCACAGGGCTCCATGGCTTCTAGAATGTTGTGGGTGCTCAGCCCATGTGAAGGGGAGAGGCAGGCAGACTCTGGGCAGATGTGGAGAGGCTTTCGGAAGAATGAAAGAGATCGGCCTCACGCAGGCTGTGCACCGGGTCCTGAGGTCTGGGCTTTCACGGGCTCTCTTGCACATGGCCTTCCCACCAGTCCTTGGCCCGTCCTCTTCTTCCTGGGGAGGAGACTGAGGTCCACACAGGCGGCAGCGGCTGCGCTGAGGCTGGAAGCCGGGCGGCTTTGTGCAAAACCAAGTTGTTCTCTGCATCCAGTCTTGTGTATCTGACGCGGGAGGAGACTTGGTGCCCCAGGGGCAGGCAGGGCCTCGAGGACCCCTCTACCTCTGGCTTTGCTGTGCTTTGAGCAGCACAAGCAAGGGGGCGCTGTGAGCGGGGCCGACACCAGCACCCTGGACCAGAAGCTGCGCCTGGTCATCTCTGACTTCCACCAGCTCGTTGTGGCTTTCCTCCAAGTCTACGACGACGAGCTGGGTGAGTGCTGCCAGCGCCCGGGCCCCTACCTCCACCCGTGTGGCCCCATCGTCCAGGCCGTGCACCAGACCCTGACTTCGTGCAACCAAGTAAGAATCACCCTTTCCTGCCCCGCTCCCCCCCTCCCTTCCGGCTGCCTCCGCAGCCCCCAGCCGCACACATGAGGGCAGGGGCCTGGGCCGGGCTTGGCACGGCTGGGCTCTGGCCCTCAGCCTGGGGCTTGCACAGGTTGGGGAGGGCGCTTCTCCTGGTGCCGTGGAAGGGGGAGGGCTGATGTGGATGTTCCCTGAGAAACCTACCGCATTTCAGGGGGCTGTTAGGTGAGCCGAGACCCTGGGGCCAGAAGAGGTTTGTGTACTGCCTGTGCTGGGTCCTAGTGGACCATATGGGACCCTTAGCCCAGCCTCTAGCTTTTTTGTCCCTGTATTGGGGTCACTCTGTCTTCATGATATACCCAAGTGTATCGTGGCCAGTTCGTTCTTGTGTATGAGCAGGAACTATGCCAGCCAGACGGCCAGACGTTTGCCTGCCTGTGACCCAGCTCACACAGATGGGAAAAAGTGGTCCCACGCTGCTCAGCTGACTACATAAATATTTACCTCCTCATTTGTTGTTTCACATTTCAGATCCCTAGAGTCCAACCTAAAACACTGGGTTGGTTGTGATTATGAGTGCAGTTGCCACACGTGGAACTCTGACATTGGCTCAGGGCTTCCATGGCATTTATCTTGTTTTTTTGCAAGTTTAGCTTAAGTGCTGCCGAAGCGAGCACCGTGTCGGTTTAAGACAAAGACTCCTAGACTTTCCAAACCTCCGTCCGTCCTGTCCTCCACAGTTCTGCCGACAGGGTCCCATGGGGTACAGCCCTTTCTCACTGGAGAGGCCCTTCTGTTATCTTGGGACATGGGTTTTCCCATCGTGCCCTGGCTTTGCTGGGCCACTAGTGTGGGATGGGGCACGTAATAGCGCAGCATCCCCACTGGGCCCAGAAGAGAGGAGTGAGGACGGAGAACTCTGATTGGTGACTCTCCAGCTGCCCTTGGGGGAAGCAGGGGATGGCTTCTGCAGGTGGGCTCAGCAGCATTTGATGCCTCTGTGCCACTCCCCCTCCCTCACAGCTGCTGAGAGCGGTCACGCAGGTCGCCGACACCTCGGCAGAAGCCGTGCAGATGGTGAAGCAGCAGCAGGACGAGCGCATCTGTTGGGGCGGCAGCAACCCTCTCACGAGTCTAGGTATGTGGTCGCCCGCCTCGCGTGTGGCCCTTTCTTGCTCGACCAGCATTTGGGGAGTAGCTGGGGACTGCCCCTTGCTCGCTTCTTCTTCGGATGCATAAGGTTTTCCCTCCTTTGAAAAAAAATGCTTTCTATGGATATAAAATAAAAAAAAATTAATTGTGGGAAATTGGGATAACCCAGAGGTGTGTGGAGGTATGGTAAAAACAGTTTGTTGGGGCACCTGGGTGGCTCACCCGGTTGTGTCCGGCTTCGACTCCGGTCACGATCTCGCGATTCGTGAGTTCAAGCCCCGTATTGGGCTCACTGCTGTCAGCCTGTCAGCGCAGAGCCTGCTTCAGATCCTCTATTCCCCTCCCCCCCCCAAAAAAAAAACCCCAAAACAAACAAAAAACAAAAAAAACAGTTTATGACCTGATGACCCAGAGATGATTGATGTTAGTATTTTGGTCTGTTTATCTCTATTCTTTTTTCTCTCATCATTTTTTACTTTTTTGTGTAAGTAATCACAGCACATATACAGTTCTACTTATTTATTTATTTATTTATTTATTTATTTATTTTAACGTTTATTCATTTTTGAGAGACAGAGACACACAGAGGATGAATGGGGGAGGGACACAGAGAGAAAGGGAGACACAGGATCTGAAGCAGGCCCCAGGCTCTGAGCTGTCAGCACAGAGCCAGATGCGGGGCTCAAACCCACAGACCATGAGATCATGACGTGAGCCAAAGTCAGACACTTAACCGACTGAACCACCCAGCCGCCCCACATATACACTTTTATATTATGTTCTTTCCCTGGGACCATTTTATAAAGCATTTTCCTGGGATGCCTGGCTGGCTCCGTGACTAGAGCACACAAGTCTTGATCTTGGGGTTGTGAGTTCAAGCCCCACAGTGGGCATAGAGCTTACTTTAAAAAAAAAAAGCATCATTGGAGTGCCTGGGTGGCTCGGTTGGTTAAGTGTCCGACTTCTGCTCAGGTCATGATCTCACGGTTTGTGGGTTTGAGCCCCGCATCGGGCTCTGTGCTGACAGCTCGGAACCTGGAGCCTACTTCAGATTCTGTGTCTCCCTCTCTCTCTGCCCCTCCCTCACTAGCACTCTGTCTCTCTCTCTCTCTCTCTCTCTCTCAAATATAAATAAACATTAAAAGCAATTAAAAAACACATTAAAAATGTTATAAACATTTTCCCGTGATCTCGAAGTAACATTTTTTAAAGTTTATTAATTATTTTGAGAGAGAGAGAGCGTGCTCATGAGCCAGGGAGGGGCAGAGAGAGAGGGAGAGAGAGAATCCCAAGCAGGCTCCGCACCATCAGCACAGAGCCTGATGTGGGGCTTGAACTCACAAACCATGAGATGATGATCTGAGCCAAAATCAAGAGCTGGACACTTAACTGACTGAGCCACCCAGGCACCCCTTGAAGTAATATAATATCTTTAATTGTGAAACCCTATTCTATCCATGTATTTGCTGTAATTTGCTTAACATTTTTTATTATTGAGCCTGTAGGTCATTTTCAGCTTTTTACTATTATATATAATATAATATAATATAATATAATATAATATAATAGTAATATAATGTGGATGAGCCCCTGGCAGAGGGCGAGCATCTGCAGCGGGGGCAGGGGCGGTCTAGTTCACACGCGGTTCGTCCATCCTGCTCCCCAGTCTTCACAGTCTGCATCATGAGCACGGCTCACTTATGTGCTCCACGTCCCTCCCCCTGGCAGTCTGCTCAGGAGATGCAGTGTTCCCATGTTAGATCGTGTCCTTAGGATGTGGTTCTTGGCGTCACGGCAGCGAGGCCCATCTCCGTCGCTGAGGCCACGCGGTACCCGTCTTCCTGCGTCCTCATCAGTGCTAGATCGGGCCCTTCTGGCATTTCTGTTATTGGATGGGCCAAAAGTGTGTCTGCATTTAGTTTCAATTAAAGTTTTGGCCGAGTACATTTATTGTTTTATTATGGAAATGTGCATTCAGAAAAGGTCTTTTTTTTTTTTAAATACAAAACACAGTGTTTAGGGAGGAACCTGAACTCATAGGGATGGAAATACGAAATAGTCGCACCCTCCACCCCTGCCGGGCTCAGGTGCCGCCCTGTCCCAGGTCGTGTGTCTCTTCTTGTCTACGGCTAACTGCCATCCTGACTCTGATGATTACGTCTTCGTGAGACGCATCTACCACGTCGGTCTCCGTAATTGGTTCATTTTCATCGCCATGGAGCTGAGGGTGGCAAGCTCGGTCTGTAGAGAGTCAGATTGTACGGTCAGGCTGTGTGGGCCACAGTCTGTGTCCAGGCCTTCGTAGCCTGTGATGTGAGACCAGCTGCTGATCTCATGGAGACCCTTTTATAGCCCCTCTTCTCCTCTTGGTCTCAGGATCATCCTGGTCTTTGGCTTGGAACACTTTCGTTATCATCTGTCTTGGTGTGAACTGCTTTGGCTTTATCCCCTTTGGAGCTCTTTGAGCTTCTTGGATGTATAGCTTCATTTTTCATCAACACTCAGCCAGATAGTTCATGACGTTTCCTTCTCCTTCACTTCCTGCTTGCTCCGAGCCTCGAGGTCAGCCCGAGGTGATTGCTCGGGTCCTTGTCGGGTCTCTCCTGGGTACGTGCACAGCCGTGGGCACACATGCGGCCCTGCCAGGACTGTCGGAAGTCCTTGCTCCCCAGCCTCTCCTCCCAGGCTCCAGCTCTTAGCCACTGCCTCAGGTGGTAGCAGTGGATGCATTTGCCTATAAATGTGTCCCCCCAGCACAGCCCCAAGGAGTGGCGCTAGGTCACAGATCTTCTGAGTCATCCCTTTGCACGGACTCTCCAGCCAGCCCTCTCCTCAGGCAGCCGGCATTGGCCTTGGCATGAATACTTGCCACGTGTATACCGGGCACTCAAAGGTCTCTCTCCTTCCTGACTGACTCCCACAAAATCGTCCATTTGAAAAGCTGTCGTAACGTTCCTCCTGGTCACCACTGTCACTGTGACCTCCCCCCTGCACTGTGTTTAATTGCTGTTAATAAAATGCTTCTGAACCATGCTGTCATTAATAAAACAGCGGTCATTACTGCCCTTTGCCGTGTGCCGTCTCACCTGACTGCAGGACTGCTGGGTGCACAGGACTGCCTGCTCTCCCTGGAGAGCCTGGCATCCTGTAGGTCTGGACAGTAGTGAGGGAAAACTCTGCGCCCGGGGCGCAGGGCCGGGGCTTGACTCTCATCGCTGCAGCTCCTAGGTTTTGTTTGACATGAGTCCTTAGCCTGCAGACGCACCCCGGAGAAGCGGTTAATGCCACCTCCGTGCCAGGGCCAGTCGGAACGGCCTTCCCGCCTTCCCTGTTCCCACCTGACAAACTGAGGGCTTCGGCCTCCGTGACCTCTTCAGGCTCTGCGGCGGGGGAAGGTCTGTGTGTCTGCGCCACCTCCCTTCCCAGTATAAGAAACCCGAAGCGAGGGGCTGGAGTGCCTGCCGGGCCTGTGTCCTGTGCGCGGAGCGGGCTTCGGTGACGTGGGGCGGGCAGCCCACCCCGTCGTCATTCACTAGTCACCATGTCGACCAGGTGGACCCGAAGCCCCCTTTGCCTCGGTGCCGAGAGTAGCGGAGGGGAGCTGACAGCACCGGCGTGGAGGGGTGGATGGTAGCAGTCGGTCGCATGCGGTGGATGGAGAAAGCCACGGCCCAAGGGAGAAGGGGGAGCCTGTCTGCCAGAGCTGCCGCTGGCCCAGGGCCCTGTGGCCAGCGGCCCCGGGGAGGGGCAGTGGTGGGCGGGCCAGAAGGGGAGAGAGCAGGCAAAGCAGGCCAGTGAGGCAGGTCGGTGCTGCCAGTGAGGCCTTAGCCTGCTGTCACGTAAAGAAAATGATTGACGTGAACGGCAGCCCGGGCCCCCGGTGTGGCCGGCAGCACAGGAGAAGCCCGCCTTTGTCTGGCCCGAGGGCCCACGGCAGGAAGGCCACTTCCGTTGCCTTGCGCCCCGCGGGGCTCCTGCTGGGGAGCACGAGTGTCTCCCCCAGAGTGGAGCGGGGGCGGCCCCCTCTCCCCAGCCTGGACCAACGCCAGAGAAGAGAGAAGAGAGACCTGGACCAGCAGGGCTCGTGGGTCTTGGAGAGAAGAGAACTTTGCAGCAAACCCTAACCTAGAAAACTAGGAAACACCAACAAAGAGAAAAACAAGCACACACTCTTAGAAGTTAAAAGTGTTGAAAAACATCACAGGGAAAGAGCTCTGTGGGGGGTGGGGCAGCAGGAGAGGCAACAAATCTGTGAGAATAGAGAGAAAAGAGACAGGCGAACAAAGTGACAGCAAGCATAAGCAATCTCAGCGGCCCGTGGCCAGCAGGCCCTCCAGAGAAGGCGAGGAAGGAGAATAGAGGGCGGGGACCGGTGAGCGCAGAGCTGACGGGGCGTCTCTGGATTCCAAGTGCACCACGGACAGAACTGAAAATACGCACCCCTAGGTCCAGTGCTGGGGTCCAGGCTTGCGGACACAAAGCCGGCGGCCTCCAGAAGCTAATGCCTTGCACGTTTGGAGGGCGGGGGGCTTCTGGCCTAAACCCAGAGCCCAGACAGCTCTGAGCCACGCGAGCCCAGGACAAAGGGGAGGGGTGCGGACTGGTGGAGCACCCGGGGTTGAGGCGGCCCACGGAGGGCGGAGTGGAGCTGGAGTGGGGCTCGAGGTGGGGATGGCCTGAGGATTCTGGAGAGGCAGGTTACACCCAGAGGGACCTAGGAAAAGCCTATCGGTGGAGAAGTGTGATCAGGGCGGTAAACCGCACCCAGTGGGAGCACTGGTGACAAGTGGGGCGGGCCGTGGGTGCCCGTGATGCCTGAGCCTCAGGGTCCCCCTCCAGACAGGCAGGACCAAATGTCAGTGAGAGACCCTGCCAAGTGGGAGGGCAGAGGGCCAGCCAGGAGACGGAAGAAGGAAGAAGGTGTCTATTTAAGTTAAGGCAGAGCCCAGAGTGGTGCCCCGAGTCCCCAGGGTGGGGGAGGGGTGTGAGTGAAAGTCCCTGTATGTCATGCCCAGGGGTCACTGTCTGAAGTTGGTACCTCAGGAGGCAGTTGCGAATTATGGTGGCATCCCCTTTCCCTGAGAGCCGGGTAGCGGGCCGTGGCAGTCGCCTGCAGGCTGGAGGGCAGCTAAGGCGCGTGGCATTTGCCTTGCTTGCGTGCGTAGCTTGCTGTTCTGACCGAGATCGAACACACCGGCAGAATCAGAGGAAGCCCCAGCTCCTGGGCTCTGGAGCGAGGGTGGGGACGGGCACGGACGCGGCCCAGTGAGTGGAGCCTGAGCTGGGGCTCGGCCTGGCACCCACAGGGGCAGCTCCTGGCCCGGCGGTGTCTGGGGGCACGCTGGGAGCCGGGCGCCCGGGCTGCAAGCCCTTTGAGCGCCAGGCGCAGGTGGGCCCAGGGCCGGAGGAGAACCAGCGAACCACAGTGTAGGCCTGGCTGGCGGGGAGGGGGGTGCGGAGTGGCCTCTTCTGGGCCGGGAAGCACTAGGGCTCACTTTGCTGTTTGTATTTTGTTTTCTGTCTGCAGCCACCAAAATGGAAGAACTAACTGAGAAATACAAGATCTTCAATGACAGTCTGAAAGACATGGAGTAGTCTGGGGACTGGAAGCTCTGCCCTGAGGAGCCAGGGCCGCGGGGGCAGCGGGCGGAGGGGGGGTGGGGCGCAGGGCCAGCCCTGAGGCGGGAGAGGCAGTTACAGCCGCACACTCAGCGGGAGCAGTCCCATCGGCCCCATCAGCGGCTTGGGACAGAAGGAGGGAGAGGGCAGACTTGAGCTGGACAGAAAGGAAAGCTCGGGTTCCAAGAAGCCGCCTCCTGACTGCCTCCTCCCCTCTGCCGTCTGCCTGGGGCTGAGGGGGCCATGGCTCCCCCACTGCTCAGTCTGCCCTTCTCCCCGTGGTGGTGTCCCACATCCCGGGCTCTGGGCTTCCTGCTGTCCCAGGCGGCCTTGGCACTGCTTCTGCTCCTGCTCCTGCCCCTGCCTGGTGAAACCTGGGGACGCCAAGCCTCAGATGTCTCCGCCTTGCCGTGGGACCTGACCACCCTACTGCCGTCTGCACTGTGACTGGCCTTGGGGTCCCACGTGAGGACTCCCTGCAGACCCCGGGCCGAGCCACCGACACCCGGCACCCATCGCATCTGGAATTGAGTGGGCGGGCACGTGTTTCCTCCCTCCCTCCCTGCACCCGCCTGGGAAATTCTTGCCAGTGGCCTGACTGGTTGTCCGGGAAGCTGCTCTCTGGGCTTCTCAGGGTGACCCAGTATCTCCCTGAGCAGTGCGCCCATCGTGGCCACCTCCCTCCCTCCGAGCATGGGAACAGGCACCACTGGCGGGGCCTCTGCCTCCCTCAGCCCGGCGGCAGGCCGGAAGGGGCTTGTGGAGGGGGCCTCCCTCTAAACACTTGGCCCACCACACAGGCCTGCCCTGGCTGCGAGCCTCCCCTGCTCCTGCGCCCGCTCCTCCTCGACTTCCCTGCGGCTGCTCCGGACAGGAAGGCTGCTGAGGCAGGGAGGGGGACGGGCGGGCCTGGGTCACCATTGTCCAGCTGCGCCAGCAGCTTCACGGTCCAAGGGACCCACGAAGGCCTGTGGCAGGCAGGCCACAGCCGGCATCTTTGTTGCCTCCCCGTGCCCCTGGTGGGAGGCTGGGCCCGCGGGCACCCACCAACCAAGGGCTGGCATAGCTTGCTCTGGAACGAGGTACTCGGGACGGTGCCACCCACTTTCTGGCCACGGAGGGCCTTCTTGCTTTCTACCTGTCTTGAATGTGCCTTTTGTCCTTGACTGAGCCAGGTGGGCCGGGAGGGCCCCAGAGCCTGGGCCGGGAGGGGCTGGGCTTCACTTCTCCTCCCATGGTCCTGGGGCTGGGGTCGCTGCCGAGGCCGCCTCGTACCCCCACCTCTCGCGTTGCCCGTCCTTCATCACTCGGTGGAGCCACATTGGCTCAGCTGGAGCCCACCTGGCTTGCCAGGTCAGGCTCCGCCTCTCTCCCTCCTTCCTGGCGGCCTCTGCTAAGGGTCTCTTAGATAGTACGGGTCACTGCACCTGTGAAACGGATAGTATCTCCCCTTCCCGGTGGGGACGAGCTTGTGAGATGTGCGAGCCACGGCCAGGCAGCACGGAAGCCGCCCCAAGATCACTGGGGCGACACTGAGGTCCCATCCTGAATGCACCCTTCCCTTTACTGGCCGAGCATGGCTTGTGCAAGCACCTCTTTGCTGCTCCTAGGCCCCCTTTAGCCTCACGAGGGGCTGCTGGGTCCCCTGTGACCCAGGTGGAGCGGTGCCCTGGAGGGGAAGGCTTGCCACCTTGGCGGGAGGGGCCTCGGCTCGGCTGCCGTGTCCTGGCCCTGCTCAGACTCGCGTTTCCTCCTCGTGCCTGTGATGACACGTTCTTCCAGCTTGTGGGGAGCCTTGCGTGTGGCCCGGGAGCCTGCTTTCCAATCTGTAAACATGGGGTGTATGTCTCAGCAGCTGTGAGTGAGCGAGGGGGTGGCAAGCCGGCCGCACAGGTCCTGCGGCCTTAGGCCTCCTCGTTGCCCAACAGGCGGCTGGGGGCGGGCCGTGGCCACTGATTAAAGGCCGCCTGGAGCAGCCTGTGTGGAGACAGGTGCCCAGCAGCCCAGGAAGCCGGCCAGCAGCTGCCCCAGGTAAGCCGGCCAGCAGGGTTGGTGAGGACAGCTGCTGGGAGCCCAGACGCAGGTGACCAGGTCGGGGAAGGCACCTGTGTGCAAGGGAGAAGGCCAGAGGAGGCCAAACCAGGGAGGCTTGGCTGCCTGCCTCCCGACAGCTGACCCTAGGGTTGCAGGCGCAGGGTGCTGTGCCTGAGGCTCCTCGCTAAGGTGTCTCAGTGAAGATGCCATCCTGGGCTAGCACCTCCCGGGTCCCTGATGACGTGGATGTGGCTCACTTTGTGTCTCCTGTACCTGGAGGCAGGCAGCAGAGGCCTCTGGGCCGGGATCCGGGCACATCAGGCCTGCCTTTTGCCATTGACTAGCTGGTGGTGGTGATGATGGCCAGGGAGGGACTGGGGCACAGAATGGAGAGGGTGGCGCGGCCCTAGGAGGCCTCACCGTCGACAAAGGGGTTGGAGCATTGGCCACGGGGTCGGCTGTGTGTGGCTGGGCCCAGGCATCCCCATCACTTCGGCCCTCAGGTTTTGTGCCTTTTGCTCTGGCAGCTTTAGGCTTTGCTGTCCCCGCGAGCACATCACCATGTCCGAGGTGCCCCGGGCTGAGACTTTCGTCTTCCTGGACCTGGAAGCCACTGGGCTCCCCAGTATAGATCCCGAGGTGGCCGAGATATCTCTGTTCGCGGTGCACCGCTCCTCCCTGGAGAACCCAGACCGAGATGAGTCTGGTGTCCCCGTGCTGCCCCGGGTCCTGGACAAACTCACGCTGTGCATGAGCCCAGAGCGTCCTTTCACCGCAAAGGCCAGCGAGATCACCGGCTTGAGCAGTGACAGCCTGGCCCGGTGCCGGAAGGCTGGCTTTGACAGCTCCGTCGTGCGGACTCTACAGGCCTTCCTGAGCCGCCAGGAGGGCCCCGTCTGCCTCGTGGCCCATAATGGATTCGATTACGACTTCCCCCTGCTGTGCACAGAGCTGCGGCGCCTGGGCGCCCACCTGCCCCCGGACACCATCTGCCTGGATACACTGCCTGCGCTTCGGGGCCTGGACCGCGCCCACAGCCATGGCACCCGGGCCCAGGGCTTTAAGGGTTACAGCCTGGGCAGCCTCTTCCGCCGCTACTTCCACGCCGAGCCGAGTGCCGCCCACTCAGCCGAGGGCGACGTACACACCCTGCTCATGGTCTTCCTGCACCGCGCCGCTGAGCTGCTCAGCTGGGCAGACGAGCAGGCCCGGAGCTGGGCCCGCATCGAGCCCATGTACGAGCCACCCGATGGTCCGAGCGTTGAAGCCTGAATGCCGGGGGGCTCGGTGACGCCACCGCCCAGGGGCGTGAGGCCCGCCCCCGGCACCGTGGGCAGCGCCAGCTCTGACCATTCAGTCGGGCCCTGGGGCCCGGAGCCGGCAGCGGACCGGTGTCCCACTGTCCCTCTCCCCATCCTCTGAGCTGGCTGGCCCTGGGCCTGCGCACCTGCCGGGCCTTCTCCCTGCCCGGGCCTGCCCAGCCTTGTAGCCCCAGAGCTCCCTGCCGGCCACCCCTCACCTGGCCTCTCAATAAACATGGACGAGTACTCAGCAGTTGAACCTCCAGTTTCCCTCTCCACCCTGCCCAGAGGGAGCGGGCAGGGAGCCAGGCCAGGGGCCGGAGCAGAGCCCCCTGGGGCCGCCTCCTTGTGGCCGTTCCTTGCTGAGAACCCGGTGGGTGACTGTCAGGTGGGGGCCGTGGGCCTCCTCCCTGGCTGGTCTGCTGCTGCCTGGCCTATCGTCCCCTCCCTGCATTGTCACCCCGGAGGCCCAAGAAATGAGTGCACGGGGCCTCAGGAACGTGTGCGTTGGTCCCGAGTCTGTGCTGGGGAGGGAGATGGTGCAAAGGCTAGCTCCAGTCCTCGCCCCTGTGGGCCCTGGGCATCTCCTTCCTCTCCTGGAGCCCCTGTCCCTGCCCTGCAAGGTGACGACAGGATGAAACAAGATGGGAAGCGCCCCCATTCGCACACAGACATGTATGCAGAAGGGGCCTTATATGTGCAGGTCAAGCTCCAGGAGGGCCTGCAGCAGGGGGGGGTGCATAGCAGAGGTGGGGTGGCCGGTGCAGTGGGGGTGATACCTAGGAAGGAGGTTGTCCTGGGCCCCTGTGGCTTGGCCTGAGGAGGGCCAGGAGGCTGCCCTGTGGGGAGGACAGCTTCTCAGCAGCTGCTTCTGCTGGGCTTTGAGGAGCCAGCTAACCTGCCTCGGGAGCCCCACCTGTGTGACCAAACGATGGGGCAAGGCAGGGGCGGGACATCCGGGAGACAGAGCCGGTGAGAAGGGGTGGGGTGGGTGGGGCGGCCACACCTGCGTGACTCGCTTGAGTGAAGCCTTGAGCCCATTCAGGACACTCTAACTAGGTCAGAGTGACTAGAGCCACTGCAACGTGGAAGGTAGAAGAATGGTGACGTCAGAACACAGGCAGTGGCCCCGTCGGGTCATTCCCATTGCCGGGGCCAGGGCATCTGCACTGACCCTGGGGGCGATGAGGAGGCACAGACAGTTGTCGGCAGGAGAGGGGCAAAATCCGGTTTAAGTTTTCACAGTGCCTGTCGGGGTCCTTTGTGGAGGATGGACTAAAGCAGGCCTCGGACCGGGAGGTTGGCAACCGAGGGAGAGAGGAGCAGTGGGGTTGGGGCTCTATTGCAGGGAGCGCCACTGGCCCGGCCAAGGACAGAATGGTGGGGGTGGGGGAGGGTACGCGGTAAGGGGAAGACCTGTAGGGGGCTAGTTGCGGAGTGTGGTCTGTGCGCCATTGAACTTCCCGAGGAAGGCTGGTTGGCTCCCTGCCCCCGCGGGCACCCACCTGGAAGGATGCCCGAGGCCGGGCCCGAGTGGGTCCTCAGTCCAAGAGCCTTCACCAGGCAGGAGCTGAAAGAGTAGGGGACGCCACCAGGCTCGAGGCAGCCAGGGACGCTCAGGTCCTCTGGTGCCCAAGCAGATCCAGGTGTCCATTATCTAGCTGGCCAGGCTCCAGGCCACCGACTCGCAGAGGCGGTGATGCCACGAGGCTCCCTTGTCACTCGCCGGGCAAGTCAGGAGGGGCTCGAGTCCAGGCCCGGGTGGGCAGGGTCTGTGGCCAGAGTGGTCTCTGGGCCCAGGTGCGTCTGTCTCAGCACTCTGGGCTCCCCTGACCTCTTGGTGGCCTGGCCTCAGGCACCCTCCTTAGGCCCATGCTTGGCGGGCCAGGCCGAACGTCATGCCTTGTGTGTCACACAGCCAGGCTAGGGCTGCCGTGCTGCTGCTGGAAAGCAGCAATGTGCTCAGAAGGGGGTGACAGCAGCTTTCCCGGGAAGTAAATGTAAACCCATGAATGCGTGTATCTGTGTACGTAGGTATATCTGTTTCTCTCTCTCTCTCTCTCTCTCTATATATATATATGTGTGTGTGTGTGTGTGTATACACACACACGTACATACATGAATAACTTCATTATAAGTTTTATCGATATGAAGAATGTGAACACACAATTTACAAATAATAAAATACTACACACATGCAAAATATACAATAAAATGTACAATATGCTATTTATAAGTTCCATATGGCCAAAGTTTTGCAAAATCCCTTACAAATCTTGCAACATGCTTACCAAATCCCTTCATTGACTTTTGCTGAACTTTTGTATCTACACCCAACCCGTGATTGCAGCTGGTGAACGAGCGTGGTTCCCACGTAAATGTCGGTTGCTATTTTCATTTATCTCAATGAGTAAGAGGAAGTGAAACAGAGACACAGCACCAAAGCTGAATTGGATAATAGTTTCTGCTATTGGAAGAGTATTTCCTCTTTTTTTTTTTTTTTTTTTGCTAGTCACAATGTACTGACTACAGGCTCGAGTTTACACAATCAACAAATAATAATGGACCAAGCCCTGGTTTGTTGTGTATGCTGATTAATGTACGTCCCTCCCAAATGGACGTCAATGCATCCATAACAGTAGAGTGCAGCGAAATAAGACGTGATGGGGTTTTAGTTTCTCCTTTGTTTGTAATATAATGTGAGTGGGAGTTCATATAATTTCATTTCTAATAATGGTGGTGTTTCCCAATCAGCTCCCCAAATTCCTGAACGTTTAGCGTTTATTAGAATGGCTAAAATATAAAACTGCCCATCCCAAGTGCTGACGAGGATGTGGCAGAACTGGTGGCAATGTAAGATGATACAAGCACTTTGGAAAACAGTTTGGCCGTGTCTTAAAATGTGAGACGTGCACCTCCCATAATGCCCCAGTGATTCCATTCCTAGGTATCTACTTACCCAGCAGAGATGACCTTATGTGTCCACACAGAGACTTGCACGTGACGGTTCATGGCGGCTTTATTCACAGCAGTCCCAGACTGGAAAGAACCCAAGTGTCCCTCAGCAGCACATCTGTACCACGGCACCCCACTGAACAGTGACAGCGAGCATTTGAGACACAGCAGGTTGTGGGGGGGGGGGGGGGCACTCACAGTAACTACGCGGCTTGAAAGGGGACAGACCCAGAGAAACAACACCACTACTCCAGCTCACCCTGGCCAGCCACCTGCCTGTTGTCAAGATGTGTCACTGGCTTCGAAGCCACATCAGTGTCTGCCAATAGGGATGTGTCTGTGACCAGGAGCATTCCTGGGGGACACGACGCAAGCCAACTGAAAACGGAATTATCCGTGCAGAGGGATGAGAACCCAAACAACAAGGCCAGGAGCATTTTCAGCCTGTCTTTGTGCAGGAAACAAGGTGATGAGGGCAAAGTGTGAAGCGGGCCACCACGAGCCGAACCTCGAGCCTCGAGCAGAAAGCTGGAGACAGGACACGGCCGGCCCTCCTGCCATTGTTTCTTCAGGGAAGGTACCCGCTGTTTGTGTTTTCTCTAAACGATGCTTGGCCTTGTATGGGATTCATACGGGGCACACGAGTGTGTGGAAAAGAAATTCATATTGTGGATCCCTGTCCCTGAGAGCAGTGTCGGCATCGTGGGGACCCTGCTCTCTGCACCTCAGCTCCCGCGCATGCACCCCGCCACCACACGTTCCTCCCCGTTCACACCCACACACCGACTCACACGGGTGTGCAAACACACCCCTCAAGACGCCCCCCCACATACGATTTCTCCTTTCTCATTTGTACATTTTGATCATCCTCTCTCTCTCTCCCTCTGGTTTTCTGCTTCATTAGCTTCAACTTCTATCTTTATTAAATCCATCTGTCTATTTTCTTTGGGTTTACTTTTTCTTCTGTTTTTTTTTTTTTTTCTAATTTCTTAAGGGGAAGACTCATATCTTTCTTGTCTTCTATCTTGAATAACTAAGGCCAAAGACTAACTTTTCTGCCAGTGAGATCTTCTGTGTCTCTATGGTTTGCTATGAAACATTCCTCTTTGCTTTGTGTTACAAATGTTTCTCCTTTCGCTTTCATTTTTTTCCCTGAGCTGATGCTTGCAGAATAGAATTTAGCTTAATTTCTGAGTTGCCAAGACTTTGTGACCATCTCTTACTATGTATTTCTAATTGTATTGGATAGTGGTCTGAGGATGTGTTGCTTAAGGTTGTCGGGGGCTGTGTGAGTTTCGTAGGGCGGCTGTAACAGCACCACACGCTGAGTGGCTCACGCAAGAGAAACTCCTTGGCTTACGAGGAGTCTGAGGTCCGGGCGTGGGCCGGGTTGGCTCCTTCCGGCGACTCCGAGAGAGAGTCCGCTCCGGGCCTCTCCTCCGGTTTCTGGCTCTTCCCGGCCATCTGCGGCGTCGCTCGGCCTGTGGAAGCATCGCCCGGATCTCGGCCTTGATCTTCACGTGACCTTCTGCCCGTGTGCGTGTCTCTGCGTCCAAACTACCCCTTTTCGTGAGGACCCAGTCCTACGGGATTGGGGCCCGTGCTAATGACCGCACGGTAACTTGATCATCTCTGTGCAGACCCCGTCTCCAAATAAGGTCCGCTCCACAGGTGTTGGCGGTTAGGACCCCGACATGTCGTTTCCGTGGAGGGGACACCACTCAACCCATAACAGGGGCCAAGTGTATAAATAACTTTGAAAACACGTTGCACAGATTGTGACAATGTGTGTCTCCTTAAGACATGTGCACTTATCTATATTCCTCCAGAATCTCGTTCGACAATTGTGCTATTTGACTCCTTTCCGTTTTGACTTGTTTTGGACTATGACATCGATCCCGTTCTAGGCCATTATATGAAAATATGCTGTTATGATGGCATGCTATTGACATCTGCCTGCCCGCCTTGCAGTTTCTATGCGTGTAGTTCCTGTGTGTTCGTGCTTATGGCTCGAGGACCATATCCGTCAGGATTCTCCTGAGAAATGGAACCAGCGGGATATAAGTACAAGAAACTGGCTCACACGGTTTTGGGGGCTGGAGACGCAGGAAAGAGCCATGGAGGCTGATCCGCTTTCCTCAGGGTCTACTGATTTCGGTGTCCATCCATCCGAAACAGTCCCTTCACGGTGACGCTTACAGTCACGTTTGTCCAAAAAGTGGGTACCCTAGCCTAGCCAAGGTGACCCAGAGAACAAAGCAGCGCAATGCCTGTTCTCCGGGCTTTGTTCCCTGGGCCTTCTGTCACTCACTGAGACAGCACTGCCCAGTTCGATGGCCCGCCACTGCTTCCCGAGGCCTCTGAAAGGGCAGACCTACACTGGCCGACCCCATCTTGTTCTGTGTCCTTCACCTTGACCACGCCTCCTCCCCTTGAGTAACCTCCCGCTCACCCGTTCAAACTTCCCGATCAAAACACGCCCGGCGGCCTGCATAACAGGACTCCGACCCTTCCCCAGCCAATCGGCCGAGGCCGCAGCCATTACCTCACCAACTGCCCATAGACCCCAATAAAACCTTTGTGCTTTTGAAACTCGCTCTCTCTCCCAGCATCTCACCGCTGCGTCAGTGCAGGTAGGGGATTGAGCTCGAGCTAGCTCGAATAAAGGCTCTTTTGCTTTTGCATCGGACTCGGCTCCCTGGTGGTCTTTGGGGATCACGAATTCTGGGCATAACAGCCTCTAGGACATAGTTTCCAAATTTTTGCTCCCCTTCCCCTGCCCGGTGAGTGCCTTCGGCTGGGAGTGGGGCTCGCAGGCTGCAGTGCACCTGGCTGCTGCCACTTCCCCAGCCTCCAGCTTCTAGAGTTGCCTGGGGAGCTGCCCACCTATATCCGCTTCTGCTGTGGCAGCTCCCTTTTGTTTGGAGGCTTCTGAGATGTTCCCGTTCTCCGGGGAGCCCAGCAACGTTCCCCAGGCACCACCTGCTTCCCGGGTCTGGGCTGGAGCAGCCGAGGGGCCTTGGTCTCCTCAGCGAGGTTTTCTTTACTCACGTGTTACCTTGCTTCCTTTCGGAGCCTGCTCTTTATTTTTTGTCTCCTAGCTGCCACCCCGGGCTTGTCTCTTTTAATTTAATTTAAAATGAAAAAAATTGTTTTCATTAATTTTTTAAGTGTTTATTATTTTTGAGAGACAGAGAGACAGAGCACGAGTGGGGGAGGGGTAGAGAGCGAGAGGGAGACACGGAATCCGAAGCAGGCTCCAGGCTCTGAGTTGTCAGCACAGAGCCCTACACGGGGTCGAACTCACGGACTGTGAGATCGTGACCTGAGCCGAAGTCGGATGCGTAACCGACTGAGCCACTCAGCCGCCCCTAAAATGAAATTTTTTCATCCCAGCTTTATTGGGGTATAATTAGTGTACAATACCTTGCACACTTCTCAAGATCGCCGTCCTAGCTGGCGGCCAGTTCACCTGGTAGTCAGGGGGGCCTTCTGTGCCCTCGCATTCCCTTTATCCTAAGGACAATGACAGCTTTTTCAGTGCAGCCGGCGCCAGGGGCCTACTCTCCTCGGGGTTTGCATTTCAGAGGGGCCCTTAAGAAGAACTTTCCTGGGCTGAAAGGCTGGCCAGAGGCTTATTTAGGGTTCTCACCTAGGTGCTCTGAGGAAGGGACAAGAGAAAGGTCTCCCAATGGGGAATCTCGTGCCACATTTGCATTTGATCGGCCTTTCCAGCAGGCCAAGGCTTCCAGGCTGAGCGAGGCGGCGCCCCGGGCGCAGCCCCGCGGTGTAGGCCGCAGGCCCAGAGTGCCCTTCAGCGCACGGCCCTGCTCAGACGCTCGCGAGGGCCGCTGTCCGCCGGATGCCAGGGTCAGCTTGCCCGCACACTCGGCGCGTGGCCTCTCAAATGCCTAGGTGGGTTGTCCCCTCCCCAGCAAGCTCCCCTACTGGCTCCCTGCCTCTTCTCACCTCCACCAACTTGGCCAAACGAGGAGTCTGGGGAAGCGCTTGTTTGGCTGCCCTGGGCCTGACACACGGGCCGGGAAGAGAAGGCAGGAAGCGTGGGGCCGCTGGCGCAGGATGACGGGTGTGATGGCGGCAGGGAAGGGCTGGTGGCCCACCAGGCAGGAGGGCAGGAGGAGGCCGGCTGGTACAGGGCTGGGCGCAGACTTTCTGGCCACTTCTCCCGTTGACGGCTAGAAACCTGTTCTCAGACCCCGGCAACTGGGGTACATGGAGCACCGTCCTTGCCCTCCGGTGCCTGAGAGGTTGAGAACCTGGAGAGCCTGCTCACCGACAAAGAGCAACGAGGCATTGACCTCCCCCCCCGCCCATGTGCCTACTCTGGTCTGGGCCCCAGGGGGGCGGTGAGAAGGGACCCGGCGTGGGCTGTGCAGCGGCAGGGCCTGGGTGCTGGGTCCTGCCCCTCCGCTCCCTGTTCCCCAACCCTGTGACCAGCTGGGGTCACCTAACAGGTTGGCTTCAGCTTCCTTCGTCTGTAAACGGCGACAGCGCAGCGTGGCCGGAAGGTGATTAGGTGTTGAGCACGTACTCTTGGCGCGGCCCCCGTCATCCTTTCTTCCGGCTCCTTGAGCTCCAGCCACACGGAACAATGCGACACAAACGTTCCCATCTGTGGTGGGCCGAATGGGGGCCATGCGCAAGGTCCGTCCGCGTCCTAATCCCTGGACCCTGTGAATATGACCTTATTTGGTCTTTGCAGATACAGTTACATTTGAGATGATTTTGAGATGCGATCAGCCAGACTTACCTGCCCAGGTCCTAAATCCAATGGCAAGTGCCCTTATAAGAGACAGAAGGGGAGGGACACAGACACAGAGAAGGCCAGGTGACATCGGAGGCAAGGATTAGAATGATGTAGCCACAAGCCAAGGAATGCAGGGGACCGGCAGCAGGCGGAAGAGGTGAGGACTGTGAGAGACTAAATATCTATTGTTTTAAGCCACCCGATTTGTGGTACTGGTTACAGCAGCCCCAGGAGGCCAACGCACTGCCCCAGGACCTTTGCACTGGCTGTGCCCTCCGCCCGGACTGCTTTTCCAGACACCCATCTCAACCAGGTCCCTGCTTCAATGTCCACTCTCCCGAGCCGCCATTTCCACCACCTCTCACTGTCTCTCCCCTGCTCCTGGCCGTATTCCAGCCCACCCCCGCCCTGCACACAGCAGCCCAGTCCCTGGAGAGAAGGCCGGCTCCACAAGGGCAGAGATGTTCTCTTGCTCACCGTGGCCTCAGTGTCGATCCGTTGACTGAAAGTACGCAGGCTCTCTTCCCCTTTATCACAACCTGCGTCTGTGAAAGAACCTCAGTTTCGCAGGAAGAAAAGTTAGGCGCACGGCCCGCCACACGACCGGTTGTTAGTGACGGAGGGAACTGCGAGCAGCCATCCCCAAGGGGGGCAGAGTTGGGAAACCGAGGCGGCCAGCCGGGTGCCCTCTAGTTTCGAGAACAGAGTCGGCCACAGTGGAAAGAGCCGTGGTGCTGGTGTCCCGGGGTCTGGGGTCAGGATAGCACCCACCTCGGCAGCAGCCACGTGGGAGGGCACTCAGGCAGGACCGGCAGAAAGGAAGGGGTCAGCAGGACTGCATACCCTCCAGAGGCTCTAGAGGAGGATCAGTCCTCAGCTCTTCCAGCTGCCAGAGGCCCCAGACATTCTTTGACTTGTGGCCGTGTCACTCCAGTCTCTACCTCCATCCTCATGCGGCCATTTTCTCCCCGTGTCTGGGTCTTCACGTGGTGTTCTCTCGCAGGACACCAGTCACACTGAATGAAAGGTCCACCCTCTCCCAGTATGACCTCATCTTCACTAGTTATAGCTGCAAAGGCCCTTTTTGTAAATAAGGTCGCATTCTGAGGTACTGGGGGCTAGGACCCCAACATAGCTTTTGGGGGGACATGACCCACCTCATAGCATCACCCAGTATCCATTCCAGCCTTCTTCTCTGGGGATAAGATCCCAGTTTTGTTCAGGGCACCAGTAGGCTCAGCCTCAAGTGACAGGTCATGACAATCCTGTATCCAGCTTTCCCCAGCCTCTCTTCCAGCTAAGGGGGGCGGGGGGCATGTGATCCGCTTGTGACTGGGACTTAAGTGGCAGTCTGCTGGGAAAGTTTCTGGAAAAACTGTTGCTTTCTTGGTACAAGAGGACAGGTGTGGTTATCCTTGCCCTTTCCCCCTTCTGTCCTTGAATGTATATGTGATGGCTGGAGCTTCAGCAGCCATTTTGTGATCACGAGGCAAAGCTAAGCTAATTAGATACTGGGCCTCACCAATGCCCTGCTGCTGAACGAGCAAGCTACCCTCCAGATTCCTTACATAAGAAAATTAAACTTGGATTTAATCACCACAGTCAGGTTTTCTATTACAGATGATCCTCGAATAGCATGGGAGTTAGGGGTGCTGGCCGCCTGCACAGCTGAAAATCCATGTGTAACTTTGACTCCTCAGACCTTAACTTCTAATAGCTGACTGTTGACCAGAAGCCTCACCAATAACATAGACAGTCGGCGAACACATATATTTTGGATGTTACGTGTATTATATACTGCATTCTTACAAAAAAGTAAGCTGGAGAACAGAGAATGTTATTAAGAAAATCGCAAGGAAGAGAAAGGACATTTACAGTCCTGAATTGTATTCAACACAGAGAAAATCTGTATTTAACACACAGTGGTCACCTGTACTTGTGGCCACTTTCCTGATACACTGCATTTGTTTGTTTCTTTATTCCACCCTCATAGTCTGAGGAGACAGCCGAGATCTCCTCTATTCTCCTCCTCAACCTTGCTTTTCTCTTTCCTCCTGTCTCTTTCTCTCCCCACCTCTTCTCTGCCTGCCTGACTCATTCTCTCTCCACCTCCTTTCACCTTGTTCCCACTGAACTAGCCAGAATATGGGAGAAAGTAAGTTATATATTAAGCGAGGAATATTTTAACTGAAAGAAAAAAAAGACAAAAGCTTAATTTGATTCTTACTTCCTTGTTTCAATTTGATTTTGTTTTCCTGTTAGAAGTCTTTGCCAGAAAGGTGTTTTTGTTTTTTTTTTTAAATCTTGGAACAATGGGTTCTCAGAACCACGAACATGGGATGCACAGTTCTGTTTCATATTATAGCTGAGGCTGTTATCAAATATGGGCTGGGCTACGCAAAGGCGTCATAGGAACAAATGTGTGCTGATTCATGATCACAAAATGGCTGCTGAAGCTCCAGCCATCACATATACATTCAAGGACAGAAGGGGGAAAGGGCAAGGATAACCACACCTGTCCTCTTGTACCAAGAAAGCAACAGTTTTTCCAGAAACTTTCCCAGCAGACTGCCACTTAAGTCCCAGTCACAAGCGGATCACATGCCCCCCGCCCCCCTTAGCTGGAAGAGAGGCTGGGGAAAGCTGGATACAGGATTGTCATGACCTGTCACTTGAGGCTGAGCCTACTGGTGCCCTGAACAAAACTGGGATCTTATCCCCAGAGAAGAAGGCTGGAATGGATACTGGGTGATGCTATGAGGTGGATCATGTCCCCCCAAAAGCTATGTTGGGGTCCTAGCCCCCAGTACCTCAGAATGCGACCTTATTTACAAAAAGGGCCTTTGCAACAACACGGGAATCAAGAAATGCTAACACGTGTGCAGGGCTTGGACACTGAAATCGCAAGCTGCTGTCGAGAGGAAGGAGGGAAGGCCCCTGAATGAGGAGCTATGTTAGGTTCACAGACTGAAGGCCTCAGGGTGTTCAGATGTCTGTCCTCCCCAAAAGGATGTATACATTCGATGCAATCCCAATCAAAATCCCAGCAGGCTTCCCACCCCCCACCCCCACAGGAATGGACAAGGTATTCTAAAACTCATGCAGAAGTGAGACACACTTTGGATAGACAAAACAAGTCTGAAAAAGAAGCATATCAGAGGATTCACATTACCCGATTTCAAGACTATTTATAAAGCGACAGTAACCAAAAAAAAAAAAAAAAAAAAAAAGAGTAACATAAAAATAGACAAGCCAATTGATGGGGCACCATAATGAGTCCAGAAGTAGACTTTCACACAGCCAATTGATTTTCAAGCAAGATGTCCAATTTGGGGCGCCTGGGTGGCTCAGTTGGTTGGGCGACCGACTTCGGCTCAGGTCGTGATCTCGCACTTTGTGAGTTTGAGGCCCGCATCGGGCTCTGTGCTGACTGCTCACAGCCTGGAGCCTGCTTCGGATTCTGTGTCTCCCCCTCTCTCTGCCCCTCCCCTGCTCACGCTCTGTGTCTCTCTCTCAATAATAAAGAAATGTTAAAAAAATAAAAAAAAAATAAAAAAATTAAAAAGATGTCAAGGCCACTCAATTGGGGAAAAGATCATCTTTACAACAGACAGGGCTAGAGAAACTGGATCTCCGTACAGAAACAATAAATAAATTGTGAATTCACCTCACACTACACACAAAAATTACCTCAAAATGGATCATAGTCCTAAATGTAGGAGCAAAAACCCTACAACTTCTACAAGGAAACAGGATCAAATTGTACGGAGTTGAGTTTTGTAGAGACTTCTTAACTGTGCAAACTATAAAATTTAAGAAATCCAGACATTGGGCTTCGTCAAATAAACCAACTTTTGCTCTTCAAAAAAAAATAAACAAAAACAAAAACAAAAACAAAACAAACCCTCACTGTTATGAAAATAGAAATGCAAAGCCCCAGTCTGGAAGAAAGTATTTGCAAACCATACCTGACAAAGGACTTGTATCTAGAACTCTTACAACTAAATGATAAGACAAATAAATCAATTAAAAATGGGCAAAAGATTTGAACAGACTGTTTACCAAAGAAGATATATGAGTGGCTCAGAAGGACAGGAAAAGACGCTCAACATCATTAGCCAAGAGAGAAATAAAAATCAAAACTACAATTAAATACCATTTCATCGCCCCCGCCCCCCCCCCCCCCCCAGGATGGCTGGAATGAAGAGGACAGATAAGCATTAAGGACGACGTGTCGTAACCGGAACCCGCAGACGCTGCTGGTAGGGATGTAAAACGGGGCAGGTGTTTAGGAAAACTTAGTCTGGCGGCTCGTCAGCAAGTTACACGTAGAGTTACCATGAGACCTACCCCACTGCTAGCCATACGCCCAGGAGAAATGAAGACATATCCACACACACACACACACACACACACACAAACTGCACTCAAGTGCTCATAGCAGCTTTATTTGTCATGGCCCCGGGCTGGAAACAACCCAAATGTCCACTAGCAAGCATTCAACAGGTCTTGTCGCCCACGCAGGATGATACTTCTACATGAGGTGGTCAAAGAAAGATGAATCGGCGACCTGCAAATCCTGGGGCGGGGGGGGAGGTCCCTGTGTTGTGAAGTCATAGACACATCAGTAGGAGCATGAGAGGGGATGAGCTAGTGAGCCCACAGCAAGTGGCGATTCCTGGGAACGTCATTTGAGGTGCTCACGTCAAAGCATCCCAGGTCAACACCTAATGAACATCAGAAGCATCTGGCTGACTGTCGTGTGTATACTTGGTGGCCAGCCTTGAAAGTCACGCGCTCTAGCGGTTATAATATACACTAACGTCCCCTCCTCAATGTTAGAATAATTCTTTCATGTTAAAAAAAAATCGCTCCTCATCAGGAAGCAGGTGGAGATGAAAGTTCTTCGTCTGGCATCTGAGGCTTTCTGCACTCTGCTTCTCATGACCATCTGCCCCCCAACAGTCCTACCAAAGTCCTTCTGCTCTTTGGGGGTTCCTGACCACACCATGTGCCCCCTCTTCTTCTCCCTACCCTGCCTGAAATCCCTCGACCTCTCCTTCCCGTTTCAAGAGCTCCCCTGCTGCTCGCTCTGGCCATGGCTTCAAGACGCACTTGTCTCTGCCGCCTGACAAGACATACATGTAGCATCCCCACCTGAAAGCCTGCTGTGCAACTCCGGCTGAGGAAAGGAGTGAAGGTCCTGGCCCGTCCTGAGACGTTCACGGAGAATCAGCCGTGCCGTAGGCATCCCGCTGCGCCCCTGCTGCCATAACACCAGCAGAACCAACCTCGGGAGCGAGAGCAAAGCCAACATGTAGAAGCTAAGGATGTTTGGCGACAATGGCAACACAATCCTGAGAGCCCCCTTCCCAGGCCTGTTTTTCCGTCCCTTGGGGGCAAGTCTGGGATTACAGCCACACAGTCACAGGGAACACAGCTTTCCCTATCTCTTTGTTTGGAGCACCTGCCAGCTTCGCAAAGCAGAGCTAGTCTCGCGAGCTACAATCCGAGCAAAGTTGTAGACATGGTCCGTTTTGCAGAGAGCTATGTTCCCGGGCCTACGTAAAGCCCCAGACAAGGATGCTCCCGTCAGTCAGGTGACAACTGCAGGACCGCCCTTGCAACTCAAACACGGCCGCATGCAGGCAGGCACAGCTGGGGCAACCATAATCGAGGGCGGATGGGATCTGGTGGCTCAATGACCATCAGAGATAAAGGACAGAGGAAAGGGCCGAGGACCTCAAACATGGCTGGGGGAAGACGGAGATGGAGAGGTCGCAGGGCCTATAGTACAGACAGGTGTCCACCCTGGAGTCCCCCCACAGCGGGAGGCCACGAAGCAAACCACGGAAGGGTGAAGGTGGAGCCACCTTCTATACAGGCCCGCACGGGGCTGGACGGGGCACCCACCTGAGTGAGTGTGCGTGCCGCCATGTTGCCTGAAGAAGCAACTGGGAGGAAGACACAGCTGGGTCTCTCGGGGAACTGATGCGCCACTCTGTCCTTCCTGATCTGAGTCACGGTGTCCCACCGGCCGGGAGTGGCAGCTCTGGATGCCCATGTGTCTCGCCCTCCAGGGTTTCTGCCTTCCCTTCACGCCAACGTACTGTCTTGGCTTTCCCCCACGATTCCACACTTAGAGTTTTTCCTGGGACCTTTGGCCCAACTGCCATCTGGTTACTTGACACCACGAGAGGGCTCCTTTAAGGCCAGCACTCTTAGACCCTCATTTGCTCGCGCCCAAAGTAAATGAATGCGGCCGGGGCAATTCACCAGTTACGTGGAGGCACCGCCACGGCATTTAAATGGCTCTTGGAAAGTCTGCACAGTTTCACAGGGCGAGTGGTCTCAACGTCAGACACACTGTGCGCTGGCACCATGTCTTACGGGGCCATCCCTGAAGCACACCAGTCGAGAAGCGCGACGGGGCCGATGTCCAGGGAAGTTCTTGGGGAAGGGACTGGAAAGCCGGCAGGATGTCCTTCAGTAGCGTGAGCTTTTGCATCCAGTTCTGTGGGAGCCCAATTTCAGAGCACATTAGAAAGAAAACCACAAAATCAAGGTGGCTCATCCAGTAGAACCCATGGGATGACATTCCACGGGGGGCTACGACTCTTCTTTAGTGAAGCCGGTTACTGACTGGCCTGCAGAGTTGAGACGGCTCACTTACTACGGTGATGGAAACAGACATCAGAGCCCCGGGATCTGATCTCTTTCTAGTTCCCACCACCGCGGGGCAGCTGTCGCCCCAATGCCTCCTGCCACTGTCTCTTGTTCTGCACTGGGGATTGGCTTCCTGAATCCACCCCAGCCCTGGCAAAGATTGCGCCTCATAAAAACACGCGCTTCCACATGCCCTGTCCGTGGACTTCAGAGACAGTGGCCTTAATACTTCCTGTTTCTGCAGTGCCGACAAAGATGAACGTGACACAAAGAGCAGAAGGACAAGGGGACACAGACCCTGTGAAAGGGCTCTGAGATAAAAGCAAGTTGCAAGAACTCTAGAACTTTCCATAAGTCGTGTCTAAAAATCATTTTAATATAGCTATATAAAACTTCTATGTCAATGTGTTTCTATCTATCTATCTATCTATCTATCTATCTGTATCTCTTGCTCCTGGAGTCATCCTAGTGACTGGAGCTCCAACAAGCATGCTCGGAAGAAATCCTGTATTTCCAGATCTTCCCCACACTGTCCTGAGGGTGCTTTGAGCCTCTCACTGTGTGGCAGGGAAGGCACACACGATCCTCGGAGGCCCATAGGGGGTGCCCAGCATACCTACCAGTTGCCCGCCAGAGGTCCCGGCAGTGGAGGGGGCTGGAAGGAGGAGGCAAGCCAACCAGGACGCTGGGCTGAGAGCACCCAGGGGCCGAACTCCTGAACCTGGCTCTGGGGACGGTGCGGACAGAACAGGGCAGAGCCTGCCAGCAGCCGCCACCCCCTGGCCAGCAGGAGGCTGCAGGAAAGTGCCATTGGAAGGGGCCACCCTGTTTCCATGGGGCTCAGGGGGAGGAGGGAGAAGAGCGGCCAGGCTCACCACCACACCCATCGGGTGTCTCTTTCTCCTGCCTGAGGTCTTCTCAGAGGGTTGGCGGGATTCTTATTTCAGGAGCGATTCACCAACACCCTTCCTCATATGGCCCAAATCTCTAGCTTACGTTACTCCTGAATACAAAAATGCTGAAAGCAAGTGAACGTGCAGCATTGTAAGAAATATCATATGAAAGGTCCGATGAGAGAGCCATCACTGGGCATGCTCTGTGCAAATTCGTAGCCTGTCTCGTTTTGTTCCTGATCGGCACCAGCCACAAGAGGTGGCCGCTTGAGGAAGAGCAGCTAAGTATGAAGCTTTAGGCACTGAGGGTGGGGAGGAGGGGCAGAGAGGCCAGGCTGGTCTCTGCTGCCGGGGTGTGGGAGGCAGACGGCAGTGAGTAGGGTGAGCCCGGGAGACCGGGCAGGAGGAGACGGATAGCAGCAGGCCAGCTGGTGCGGGGTCTTGCCCGGAGCCCGCTCCTGCGAGGGACCAGAGTGTCCCCTGACTCCCCTGCCCCGCCCCAGGGCTCCGAGAATATGGGCCCAGGGGGCTGCTTCTCAAAGGAGAAGCCTGCGCCTCTCTGGCACGGGGACAGAGGGCCTGGAAAAAGAGCAGGTCACCAGTCAGCATGATGGCAGCGTGTCCCGTTTCTTCCCGTGGAGCTGCGGGCTTAGAGAGGAGACACCGCTTCCCGCAGCCTGGCACCTGGGCGTGAGCTGTCCACGAATGTGTTCGCCCAAGGCCGTTTTCGGACGGTTTCTTGACGCATTTGAGGTGATGTCACGGGCCGGCCACAGTCTAGTTGTAGAATTCCGTCACGTCCCCCCCGTTTATGAGCTCTGAAAAGATTAAAGTGCTTTTAGTGCTTTTACCTGGAAACACCAAGAAGTCTTGGGGCGAAGCGGATGGTCCCACGACACGAGAGAGACTGCTCGTCCCTCATCGGAGGCGGCTGTGCCCACAACAGGGCCCTGCTGGAGCGCGGCGCTGACCCGCGTCGGGGAGGGGCATCTGGGCAGTTCCAGCACAGAACGTGGATCTGTCCTGAGGTCTCTGTGCTTCAGTCGCGTCCTCAGCGATCAAAGGCAGAGGGGAGCGGGAGGCCCCAGGCTTTAAAGCGGGCCCTCTCCCAGGCCAGCAGGCTGCACTGCCAGTGGCTGCGCGTTCGCGGTGTCCCCGGACTTTCTGGCCCTCGCACCCAAAGAGGCCGGCGCCTTTCCCCCGTCGCTCTTCTCCGAGGGCTTCCCACCCCTGCGGCTGTCGTGGGGGCCGCCGCGCCACACGGTCCCCTCACAGGCCAGGCGGCGCTGGCCGCCCGGGGCGCGCCGGTGCTCCGGGAGGGACAAGCGGCTCCGGGACACCCTCCCGCAGTGCGGACGCCCACAGGGCCGCCCCTCGCCGCGAGTCGCCCGGCGCTTGAAGAGGGGGGAGCGCCTCCGAAGGCCTTCCCGCACTCGCCGCGCGCGTAGGGCCGCTCGCGCCGCCGTGCGCCCGGCGGTGCAGGCTGACACCAGAGCGTCCCCGGAACGCCTTCCCGCACTCTTGGCACGCGAACGGCTTCTCCCCGCTGTGGACGCGCTGGCGGCGAATGAACTGGGACGCGCCCTTGAAGGCCTTGAGACACTAGCCGCACGTGTAGGGCTTGTGGCCGCTGTGGGTGCGCCGGTGCTTGAGGAGGTTGGAGCCGCGACTGAAGGATTTCCCACACTGCGGACACAGGTGCCGCTTGTCGGCGCCCGGCGCGGCTCGCGGCCCGAGACCCTAATCCCGCCTCACACCATCCTGTCTTCTCTAGCTCATCGCTCTTCCCTCGCCGGAGGAGCCGCCTTGACCTCTCTCCCCAGGCTGGTCACCCCTGCCAGAACCTGTCTGTGGGGAACGAGCATGTTTCCCTGTGCGATTAGCGGTCTCCCCTGTTGGCCGGGCCACCTGGCTCTTGTTACCGCCCCAAGGGTCAGTCCTCGGGAGCTCTTGGGGGCGATGCTTCTGCTTTGAAGTCGACGTCCTGTTCTCTATCCCGTCACCTACAGAGACAGAGACACCAAACAGTGTCACCCTCTCCCCGGAGCTCTGTTTAGGGTCTGTTGTTGTCACCCTCACACCAAACCCGAGAAGGAATGAATGGGGGAGACGAGGACACGGGGGAAGAGGCAAGACGACCGTCAGCGGACAGGAGGGCAAGAGGGGAAGTGGTGGGAACAAGCTGGAAGTACCAGAACTGGTGTGACGCAGCAGGAGGCGCTCCTTCCATCTGGCGCCTCAACAGGGACTCCTCGGGAGAGTAAAGTCTGGCACAAACGGGAACTTCCCACCCGAGGTGGCCGCACTGCCCCGCTCGGGTGGCCACTCTTGCCAAAAGGCTCAGGCGAGCCGGCCTCGCAGCCCTCACTCACCCGTCCTCACCCCCGCAGCAGCCCGTGTCCCGTGGATGTCTGCTGCCTGGGGCCCGTCCCCTTGCTCCAGCCAGGAGACCAGGTGAGGCTTGGAGGCTAAAAGTCCTGTCCATGGAAACGAAGCAGATCAGTCACTCCTGAACTCAGCGCAGCGTCAGCATCTTCAAGAACAGAGAACAAAGAACTCTCTAGAGATTGCCCCGGGAAGGTCCCGATAAAGTGCAGAGTCCCTTTAAGGAAGCAAAGGACTTTGGATGCATGGGGGCCAGGCAGGCCCCGGGGAGCCCCAAGCAGGCGGTGATTGGGGCCAGCAGGATAACGGTGTTATTCCTTGGCCTGCAGGGAGGTCAGGAGGCTGCTGGGACATGTGGCATGGACTGACGATTCCAGAACTGCGCTGTGAACCCTGCATCTGCCCAGTGAGGGTCAGAAGGAACCAAGGGGAAGAAAGTAGTCCTCCTGTGTGTGGCTAGATTATAGAGTTTAAATCTGGAGAGAAGAAATGGAGGAAACAGGCCCCCTGCAGCCCCGCAGGCAGTGGGTCTCAGTGAGTCACAGTGAGTTGCAGTGAGTCGCAGCGCGGGGAGGGGGGGGGCCACCCCAGCTCCTTTCTGGATTGATTCATGCTGCAAAACCCAACGCACTTCTTCTCCTGGGCCTCTTCGCCTGGCTTGGCTCAAGGAACAGAAACTGCTAAACTCTGTACAGTGCAGCCTTGATAAAAATAAATGAAGTCTCAAAGAGCGCACATACACATTCAAGGATAACGTGCGTCCACCTTTTGGGTAGAAGAGGTCTAGTCAACCCACGACTTTCTATGCAAAAGTACTATGATGGGGGCCCATGCGGTTACCACTTACGGGTCAATGCACGTATTCTCGGGCTTACAGTAACCAACAAGCGATTCCGTTCAGAGATCCAGTAGCGGCGACGGGACGTGGGTGTGAGGTCCTTACCCAGTGACACCAAATGGCGGTAGTTCTCCAGCAACACTCTCTTGTAGAGGATCCTTTGACTGAGGCCCAGAAGCTTCCGTTCTGTCTTGATGAAGTACATGGACACGTCTTCAAACGATACCGGCACCTAAAATGAGAAATTCCTGGGGCCGCAGGGGAATTCACCCCCATGGGTCGCAGGATGGGCGAGCGGCTACCAAACGTGGGGTGGGGGTGGGGGTGGGGGCTCAGAGAACTCAGCAGCTAAGGGGAGACTCGGGGTTGCCAGACTTGTGAGGCTGGGGCATGATGAGGGGGTGGATGGAGACGGTCAGGGAGCCCCGCTCACCTTGGGTCCGGCCTTCAAGAGAACGGCTGCCACCGCGGGGGTACAAACAAGCTAAGGGGATTGGCAAAAGCCAAGTGCGAGGTGAGGCCCGCCCTAGTCCAGCACCACCTCATCCAGGTTAGGTCCCAGTCACAGCTGCTGGCGGGCAAGACTCGAACACATCTTTCTTGGGGGACACAATGCAACCCATAACACTTTCCCAGACCGAGCTGCCGCCCTCTCCCCTCACCTGGGCGGTGGGCCGCCAGACAGGGAGTCCTGCCCACCTCCGGCGAGCCTTGGCTTCCCCTTTCTCATTCCTTTCTTCCCATGGGGGCAGGACCCCTGCACCCCGACTTTCCAGCCATCCCCGGAAGCTCCACTGCTGACCCCTTTTCCTCTCAGGTCAGGGTCCTTACAGAAAACCTCCCAACACACACATACCACTCCACCTGTAAACAGCCTCACTGTCAAGGAAAAGAGGAAGACCAGGCTAGTGAAACGCACTATGGAGGGAGCCACAGTAGCTAGGGGAGGGGTGCTCTCTGAAGGAGTCACGTTCGGGCTGAGAGCTGAAGGCTGCGGGTGAGCAAAGAGAGTAGCAGGCTAAGGGCATGGCTCATATCTGGCCCTTGGGTGGGCCCAAGCCGGGCGGTCCCGGGGCTGAGACTGGGGCCGGGGTGGGGGTGCAAAAGGGGAGAGACCACGTGTGCGCCTTGGGGACAGGAGGGAGCGGGGGCTCACACCAAGGGCAGGAAGAGTATGTCATGGACAGAGTGGGCAGTGTCTGGTTCCTCCGCACCGGTTCTCAGTGCCAGGAAACAGCGGGGCCAAAGAAAGTTTGCTCCAAGGGTGTGCTCCGCACCCAGCTGGAGGCCAGAATGTTCAATTCCCCGGTGGGGAAGCAGAAGAGCCAGGCAGTGGCTGGTGGGGAGCGGGCCCAGGATGCTTTTGCTGCGTGGGTGACTACAGCTTACTCACGCTACAGGAGAGAGGATGGGGGGACGGGGTCCCGGAGCATTTAAATTGCCGCAAGAAGGTCCCTTATCGCCAGTGACGAGCTGTCAATCAACACTAGCCCAGAAGAAATAAACTCATGTGTCTGATGGCGACATTTACATTAATCAGATAGAAAGAATCCCTTAAGGCGGAGTGGACACGAAAACCGCCGGGTGACAGACCTAGGAGGCGTGGATAGCCGCACGATGTCAAGATGTCTTCCCCTGCTTACCGCTGGTCACGAGACAGAAAGCTAAGCGAATGGCTGCTGGACAGAGGTCGGACACGCCTGCTGTGACGATGCCACCCCAGGGAGGGCACAAGGAAGGCTCTTGCCAAAGCTTGACCCAATTCTAATGCAGCCTTGTGCCCCCACACCCAGTTTATAAAGGATACTGGGGACAGAGGGACCACTTCAAGACACTAGCTACAAGGGAGCAACCGGCCCAATCCAGAAGGTGGGCTGTTCCCGGTCTCCTGCGTGTCTCAGCGTCAGGGGGAAAAGACGAGGCCGGGGAGAGAGGCTGCTTCAGATGAAAGGATAACCAGACGGCCAATGGTCAAGTGTAACGAAGTCCTTGATGAGATGCTGGTGTGAAGGAAGGAGGAGTCAAAGGCAGTGGGGGCCTGGAGGGTGACTGTGCAGCGGCTCTCAGACGACAGCAGGCGCCCGCGCTGGGCATGGGTTGGATGGATAACGGCACTGGGTCATGGGAGGAAATGTCCTTCCTTCTTGAAGCACGTAGGGAGAAAATGGTATGCACGCTTCCTGTAAACTGTTTCAGCAAAAACAAAGGAAAGGGAAAAGGAGAGAGAGAAAGAGAGAGCGAGAGAGCGAGAAAAGCAGGGAGCGAAGGATAGAAGGACAAAGGGAGGGAGAAACCGAGAAAGAGAGAAACAAGCAAACAAGGCAAGCTGGAGGCCGCCGCTAGCCCCGGGGGGTGGGCACCTGCGCTGCCTTAGACTGTCCTCTCGATTTCGTCTGTTTGCTTGCCGGTGTTCAAAATGAAAAGGGAGGGGCACCCGGGTGGCTCAGTCGGTTAAGCCTCCGACTTGGGCTCAGGTCATGCATGATCTCACGGTTCGTGAGTTCGAGCCCCGCATCGGGCTCTGTGCTGACAGCTCGGAGCCTGGAGCCTGCTTCGGATTCTGTGCCTCCCTCTCTCTGTGTCCCTCCCCTGCTTGCGCTCTGTGGCTCTCTGTCCCTCTCAAAAATAGAGAAAGATTTCAACAAAATTGAAAAAAAAAAAAAAAAAAAAAAAAAAAGGAGGCAGCCAGTGAGTGGGCTTCGTGCTGGTGCCTACAGAAGACCAGGAGATGGGGCTATTTCCCCGGGAAAAGAACACAGAACACAAACCCCAGGAAAGGCAGGAGGCGACCCCACACAGGCGGGATCAGGAACTGGGGCTTCTTCATCTGTGAGGAGGAGTGGCTCCAGGCCTCTTGCAGTCAGGCTTCTTCCTTCCTGGCGGACTTCCTCTGAGGCCTGGCACTTGGAGACCCCGGCTGCCTCCTCCTGGCTCCGGCAGCCTTCCCTGGGGACCGCAGCGCTTGCAGCCCTCTGGGTGGGTCGGCCCCAGGGCCCTGGGCCTAGGGAGGCCGCAGGTCACCCCAGGGCCTTCCACGCTGCTCCACCCAACAAAGCCCTCTAAGGATCATCTAAGGATCAGCCTTGCAACTGGGGTCTCCCCTGTCCTGGGCGGTGGGGGGTGGGGGAGGGGCAGAGGCTGAACTGATGGTAAACAGGGCCACCTCCTAATGGGGTTCTGTCCTTGCCTGCTCACGGCCCTCCCCGGGGTGCCCATCTGACTCAGAGTAGACCCATGTGGCCCCTCCTGGCCTCGCCCTGCCCCCCTCCCACCTGCTTGCTCCCTCTGCTCCTGCCACACCACCCTCTGAGCATTCCCTTCCACACATCAGTCCACTCATACCTCAGGCCCTTTGCACTGGTTGTTCCCTCTGCCCGGTACACACTCTCATCTCCTTCGAGGTTTTCTGAAATACCCTCATCTACTCAGACTTGCGACCCAACCCCTCACCTCCTTCCCTCTGCTCTAGTTTCCCCAGGGCACTTACCACCGATGAACACACTCTATCATCCTTCATTTAAGATGTTTGCTGTCCTGTCGTGTGCGCCCTGCCACTAGACCTGGACCCACGTGGGGCGAGTTTTGCCATTTTCTTCCCTGCCATATCGCCAACGCCTGCAGGGGCCTGGCCCGCAGGGGCTGCCAGGCACACATCTGTGGGACCGGAGGACTGCTGGAGCTCCTTCCCTGCTCAGCTCGCTCCCTCCCTCTCTTGATCTTGAGGGCCCTCCATCCCACCCCTGGCTTCCTCTTCTTACACCTTCTTCTGGGGAGCTCCTCACCACCAGCGGTCTCACCAAAGGGGAGCACCACCGCCCCCCTGCCCCCTTGATAGCTAGCGGCCAGGACTCGTCTGGGACCCTTACCGCCTGTGCCTGCTGAGTTCGCCAGGTGCCCCTGAGCAGGAGTGCCGCCACCTCGCATTGCCAGCCTGCCCAGCGCACCCACACACAGGGGCGCAAAATCCAAACTTACCCGTCGGGGGCTCCCTCCAGCTCCAGGATCAGAGGCGAATCGCAGTCAATAAACATAAGCTGCTTTCCAGGGGCCCTCTCCCTCGCCCCATGGCCACCTGCCTGCCGAGACGCCCCCCCCCCCCCCCCCCCCGCCCGGCCTCCACCCCGTCCCGCTCTGGGCCGCCACAGTCCTGCCAGGCCGCGTACCTGGGCTCCGCGGGCCGCCGCCGGGCTGTCGGTCCCAACCCCCACCCCCTGCCCCCCCGCCCCCCGCCCCCGGCAGGCCCAAGGCCAAGGCTGCCGCCTCCGAGAAGCCCTCGGGGACAGCGGCCCCAGGAGATGGCGGGATTCCCCGCCCGGTCTCGACCTGGTCCCTGGGCGCCGCTCTCAGGAGGCGCGTTCTGCGAGGCTGTCCGTCGTCTTCTGTCTAGAGCCAGGAGCAGGGCCGGGAGGCGGGCGGGGAGCGGCCGGGGCCGGGGCCGGGGCGGCGGCGGCGGCGGCGGCGGCGTGGGAACCAGCCCCGGCGGGTGGGGGGCATGGAGCATGCGCGTCGCAGCGGGAGGGCGGCTGGGCCCCGCGCGGGTCCCAGCGCTCCCCACGGGGGGATCTGACCTGATTGCCAGCGCACCCAGGGGCACTTCTGCTTCCCATCTGCGCTGCTTCCAGGACTTGAGTAGCAGTGGCCCGCCCGCCGTGGTCCCCCCACCCCCCACCCCAAGGGGCCAGGGGAGGGGCGGCATTGGCCGAGCACCTCCCGTGGGTCAGACCGCAGGGGTTTTGCGTCCATCCAGTCATCTGTTCATCCATCGGGGATCCATGGGACGCTGTGGGGCATCCAGTAAGAGACCAACGCACTTAAGCCAGGAGGGCAAAGAGGAGAAAAGGGGATGCACTGAGGCGGGACCTTGGGGAAGTCCGTGTGCAGACAGATGAAGGAAAGAGCCGCACCCGTTTTCCATCTGCCGCCCCTGCCCCCCAGACCTTTTCGTGACCATTGAGCTGGGCTGCAGGTTGGGCACCGGGGTCTCCATTTTCCGACAGGCCACCGTCCATGTGGCAGAGCCAGGATTGGAATCCAGGGCTGACTCGGGACACTTGCTCCACTGATAATGGGTTACTTGAGGTCAGGACTATGAAAGAGGCTGGCAAAGAAAAGCAACGAGGAAGAACCGGCGAACTGCGTGTCTCACCCACCCAGCACCCCCTTCACCCCCCCGCCGGGGCGGGGGGCTGGGAAGTGAGTATGAGGTGGGCACCCTTTCTGCCTCTGAGCTGTACCCCTCCTCACAAAAGCAGAGCTCGGGCATCTCTTGTTTTCAAATGGCCCTAGGCCCTGGCCAGGAGAGCCTTGGTCTGCAGCCAGAGGCCTTCAGCTACTTGCCCCTGGCTCAGGGGGAGAGCTGGGACACTCATTCAGGGTACTTCTGGCTGCAGGGAGCAGGCCTTGCAGGAGGCCAAGGGCAACACAGCTTTGGGGGCCCTTCTCCGGAACAGAGGCAGAAGAGCCCCCTGTGGTCCTTCGCTGCGGGCTCTGACCCTCCCACGGGGAGACTGGCTGGGCAGGCCTGGGCCTGGGCTCTTGAGGTCTAGTTGGGTGTACGGTGGCCCCTGAAAAGATGTGTCACATCCTAACTCCTGGAACCTGTGACTGTGACCTTTTTTGGAAAAAGGGTCTTTGCAGGTGTGATGAGGTTAAGAATCTGGAGGTCATCCTGGGTTCTGCAGGTGTGCCCTAAATCCAATGACACGGGTCCTTGTGAGAGACAGAAGAGACACACGGAGAGAAGCCCGCACGGAGGCGTAGACAGAGGATGCAGGCGTGCGGCCACGAGTCCAGGAATGCTGAGAGCCCCACGAGACCGGGAGAGGCGAGAAAGACGCTCCCCTGCTCCCAGCTTTTGGAAGGAGCGCAGCCCTATTAACACCCTTAAGTTTGGCCTTCTGGCCCCCAGAGCCACGAGGGCGTGCACTCCTAGAGGTTTAAGCCACCTGGCTTGTGGGAACTCACGGCAGCAGCCCCAGAAAACCCACATCCCAGGGAATGGGCTGAGCCTGCTGAGGGAAAGGGACTGGGCCTTCCCGCCCCACATCAGCTGGTAGTCATTGGATGGCAGAGGGTGGGACAGACTCAGGGAAGGTAGCCCCTTTGGCCTGGAACATTCAACCTTTATGGAAGGATGGGCATGAGAGCCGCAGGCCAGGAGCAGGTTCTAGGAGTGCGTGCCAGCACCCACTGTGGAATGGTTGTAACAGGGCTGTGAAAACAAAGAAAAGAGGGACGATGTGTCATTGTGTTCGACTGTTTGGGCTTCTCACGTCGGTGGTGGTGGCATTACTATACACTTAGCCTGAACAGCGTCAGAATGCCTAAAGCAGAGGTGATAGACCTACGAAGAGAAACTGATAAGCCCACCATCGTAGCAGGAGGAAAATTTCCCTTCTAGCCTTTTTTCAAGTTTTTTATTCCCAAGAGTTTCAAACACACGCCAAGCCCGGAGAGCGTAATATGACAAAAGTCTGTGGACGCCCCGGTCAGCTCCAACAGTGACTGGCACAGGGCCGTCCTGCTCCCTCTCTCCTCCCATGTGCCTCCCCTCATTGTGGGAGGAGGGTGAACCTTCCTGGAGAGAGGCAGCCTCACCCACTGCAGGCAGGGGATGGTGCCCTGAGGATAGCAGGTCCCAGGGACCCCAGTGGGGAAGGGGACTGAAGAAGGAGTCCAGGGGAATCTAAGTCATCAGTGGAAGTGAGTGAACCTCTCGCTGGGGAAGGTGGGGTCTGAGCCAGGTGCAGGGAGGCCAGGCCCGAGAAGGCCGTGGGACAAAGTCGCAGGTGGCTGGCCTGGGGTGGTGCCTGCGGGAGGACGCCGCCCCTGCCCCCCATGCCACCTACGCTGTGGCCGACCTGCTCTGCCAGCCCATTCCTCCCATGGAGGAGGGCGGTCTGGGGCCCGTGCGAAGCCTTGACACCAACTGAGGTTGACAGACAGAGCCCGGGATTGACATGGGAGGTGAGCTGGTTTGTGGACAGATGGACAGCACAAGCTGTTTCTAGGCAGGTCCCCGCACCTGCGCACCCCTGTGGTGAAGGTGGCATGGATGGAGCGGAGCCTGCGGGTGGAGGAGGGGGCGGTCCAAACCGTCCTGCTGGGAGACGGGGGCCCTGGGGTGTGCGGTAGCTGGGAATGCGCGTGGCAGTCAGTGTGCCGGGTCACGGAGGCTGCTCCTTACCCGGCGCGAGGGTCAGAACACTGAGTGGCTCGTGCGGGGGGAGATGTTATGTCACATGGGGGGGCCAGTCCTCATACCCTTGGGGTCCCTGAGGTTTGATGGGGCGCTCGTAGCGAGGATGGTGGGGGCAGTGGCGTCGGGCTTGGGTGCCAGGAGGGAGCAAAACCTTCCCTTCCAAACAGCCCACCTTGGCCTTTGTGGGCTTGAAGCTCAGGCTGGAGCTGGGGCTTTGCCGATGATGGCATTGCTGCTCTGGCCGCTGAATCTCCCAGAGGGGAGCCAACACTTTTCCTTTGCTGTCCTTCCTCAGTGTGGCCACCACTGTCCCTCAACTGTCCCTTCCAGTATGGCCACCCCGTCCCTTCACTGACCCTCCCAATGTGCCTACCACTGTCCCTTCATGCCCCCCCCCACTCTGTGTCCTTAGGTGCTACACTGCCCCAAGACCCAGCCTGCTTCTTAATTTTTTTTTTTTTGCATTTATTTATTTTTGAGAGACAGAGGGAGACAGAGCACAAGTGGGCGAGGGGCAGAGAGAGAATGAGACACAGAATCCGAAGCAGGCTCCAGGCTCCGAGCTGTCAGCACAGAGGCCAACGCGGGGCTCAAACTCGTGAACCACAAGATCATGACCTGAGCTGAAGTCGGACGCGCAACCGACTGAGCCCCCCAGGCGCCCCGACCCAGCCTTCTTGTAGCATCGAGTCTTGGCTCCAGAGTCAGGCTGCTCTCTGTGCTCTGGGGAAGGTCTGTCAGCAGCAGTTGGGACCACGTGCTTCCTGCCCAAAGAAAGAGAAGCCCTCCTCCTCACACAGAATGTGAGTCCTCTCCTCCCACCCTGCTGGGCCTTTTGGGTGGTGGGCTGCCCAGATCACTAATAGTTGCCCTAGGAATGCCATGCGCCGCTGGCCGTGGACCAATCAGACCTGCCTCTGGATTTGGGGATTGGGGGTTATCATGCCCTGAGCTGTGTGAGGGAGGGACAGACACTTAAACAAAAAAGGGGTCCTCAGAGCAAAGAAGTAAGGGCGAATGGCTGCTGGGAGAGCAGCCAGCAGTGTCCTGTCTCCAGGCATTCCTTTGGGCAGCAGGGGCTGTGGCCAGAAGGGTCACCAATCATAGGGACCTGCGAGAGCTATCCAGCTTTTCCGAGGTGTCCTGGCGGATGGGAGGCTCACCTTCCAGCAGCCTAGGGCAGCTACTCAGCCTGAGGTCGACCTGCAGCCAGCTGCACCTCGCCCCCCACTGCCTGTTCCCACTAGGGGCCCGTCCCCAGGCCTATGTCTACACTTGGGAGGAGGGGCAGGTGAGACACGTCTGTAGGTGGACTCATCCCCGGGCCACCTGGAGCTTTCCATAATGCCCCACTCTTTCCCTAGCCCAGACGTCTCCTCAGAGTTCCTGCCCCTTCTATCCAGCTGCATTCTAGACATCTCCACTTGGATGCGTCCAACTCACATGTCCAAAATGCAACTCATGCTTTTCTACCCAGTCTGGTGCTCTTCCTGAGTCCCCAGCCACAGTGAATGGAATCCCCATGTGAAAGGCCCAAAATTGAGGATGTGTGCCTTGTTCACCTTGAACTTGGGGCTTGAACTCAGAAACCGTGAGATCATGACCTGAGCTGAAGTCGGACGCCCAACCGACTGAGCCACCCAGACACCCCAGGGAGTCTTTCTAAAGAAACATGACAGTAGAGGGAAAATTTGATTTTTTTTTTTTGGTTAGAGACGAAGAACACCAGAAATGGTAAACATGTAGGCAACTATTAAAGAATACTTATTTGCTCTTAATATCTTTATCGTACGTATGACCATGTCAAGTAAAAACTATACTAGTGTATTGTAGGCTTTATGATAGAGGTAGGCGTAATACATATGGCGACTGCAGCATGAGGGATGAGGTAGGGGGCGAATGAATCCATATGGTGGGAAGGTTCTTACATTTACGTCAAGTGGTACAACATTAACCTTAAGTAGACAAGTGAACAGTTAAGGGTATACGTTGTAGTCTGTAGAGGAACCACTGTAAAAACAATGCAAAATGATAATTGCCTAAAAAAGCCATAGATAAGTTACGGTGGAATTTTAAATAATTCATTATCTCAGGCAGGAAAAGGGGAACATAGGAACAAAAATAGATGGACAGACAGTGCTACAGACTGAATGTTCGTGTCCTCCCCCAAATTCACATGTTAAATCCCAATCGCAGCGAGTTAGGAGGTGACTTGGGGAGGTGATTAGGTCGTGGGGAGGAGCCCTTGAATGGGGTTAGTGCCATCCATCATAAGAGAGACTCCGGAGAGGTCCCTCACCCACTTCTGTGGACATGGGCAGAAGACGGCTGGCTGTTAACTGTGAAAGCGGGCTCTCACCCGACACAGAATTTGCCAGGACTGTGATCGTGGACTTCCTAGACTCCAGAACTGTGAGAAAGAAATATTTTGCTGTTTATAAGCCACCCAGTCTGTGATATTTTGTCATAGCAGCCTGATGAGCGGACTGAGATGGACAGTAAGAAGACACACCGAAATCCAACCGTTCAAAAGGTATAGTCAGAGCTAACGGGTTAAACACTGCGACTGCAAGGCACAGATTGCCAGAATGAAGAAGGAGCGAGGATTTTGCTGCCTACAAGAGATGCAATTCAAAAATATGGGGCGCCTGGGTGGCTCATTCGGTTGGGCGTCCGACTTCGGCTCAGGTCACGATCTCGCAGTCCGTGAGTTCGAGCCCCGCGTCGGGCTCTGTGCTGACGGCTCCGAGCCCGGAGCCTGCTTCGGATTCTGCGTTTCCCTCTCTCTCCGCCCCTCCCCCGTTCATGCTCTGTCTCTGTCTCAAAAATAAACAAACATTTAAAAAAATTTAAAAAAAATAATAAAAATAAAGACTCTGATATGTTGATAGTGAGAGAATCCCAAATTATATAGCATGCAAATAGTAAACCTAAGAAAGTGGGAATGGCTCTATTAAATTAGACAAAATATATTTAAAGACAAAGACTATCACCCGACATAAAAGGTAATGATGATGTAAGCATCGATTAATCAGGAACACAGAACTGATAGACGTCCTTGCAGCCAATAAAAGGGCTGCAAAATACATGAAACAAAAGTTGACAGACTCCAGAGAAAAACAGACTTTCCCACAAGTATAGGTGGAGATTTTAACATTTCTGCCTCAGCAGTTGAAACAGCTAGATCCGAAATCAATAGAAATAGAGAATATGTTTGTGACATTACCAACCACCATAGAAAGCCACCTCTGAAGAAACTCTGCCCGATTCGCCACGATGAGCCCTGGGTCTGCAGGTCTGTCCCTCCGATGCCACTGCCTTGTCGGTAGGCCGTCGTACGGGTGCAAAGTGAAGGCGGGGAGCCTTCTGCAGGCTCCGAGCCTTGGAACCTCGAGCCCCCACGGCTCGCGAGGCCCAGTCGCTACAGTAACATTTTGCCTCCTCACGTGCCCTCCTGGTCCAATCATTTGCTCCGTAAAGAGCGCGTCGCCGAGAACTTTCTAGCTTCTCGGCCTGGGGGCTTCTGGGAGAGCTGGAAGCCCGCGTGGCCTTCGCACTGAGTGCTTGGGAGAGGCGGCCACGCAGTTCCCGGCTGTGCGGCTGAGGCGAGTTCTTCAGACCCTTGTGAGTGGGAGCGTGGGGTCGGTCCCCCAGCTGGAGAAGGTAAGAGGGTGGGCGCGGGCCGTGTTAGCGCCAGGGCTTCGGAGTTCCCGGCGGCGTCGGGTGGGGGTGCCCGGGCGGGGAGCCGAGGTGGGTGAGGATGGCCGGAATAGAAGGCTCGTGGGGGGGGGGGGGGGAGGTGCCCCGAATAGAGGCCTCGTGGCCCGAATAGAGGGCTCGTGGGGGGGCGCCGGTGGCCGGAGTAGAGAGCTCGTGGTTGGGGGGGGCGGTGGCCGGAATAGAGGGCTCGTGGCCCGAAAAGAGGGCTGGGTGGGGGCGGTGGCCGGAATAGAGGCCTCGTGAGGGGGGGGACGGTGGCCGGAATAGAGAACTCGTGGGGGGGGGGCCGTTGGCCGTAATAGAGGGCTCGTGGGGGGGGGGGGAGTCGCCTGAATAGAGGGCTCGTGGGGGGGGCCGTGGCCTGAATAGAGTGCTCGGGTGGGGGGCGGTCGCCTGAATAGAGGCCTCGTGGTGGGGGGCGGTGGCCCGAATAGAGGGCTCGTGTGGGGGCGGTGGCCGGAATAGAGGCCTCGTGGCCGAGTAGAGGGCTCGTGTGGGGGCGGTGGCCGGAATAGAGGGCTTGTGGCCCGAAAAGAGGGCTGGGGGGGGGGGGGTGGTGGACGGAATAGAGGCCTCGTGGCCCGAAGAGAGGGCTCGTGGGCGGGACATTCGCCTGAATAGAGGGCTCGTGGGAGGGGGGGACTGTGGCCCGAATAGAGGGCTCGTGGTGGGGTGCCGGTGGCCGGAGTAGAGAGCTCGTGGTTGGAGGGGGGCGGTGGCCGGAATAGAGGGCTTGTGGCCTGAAAAGAGGGCTGGGGGGGCGGTGGCCAGAATAGAGGCCCTGTGGGGGGGGGGGACGGTGGCCGGAATAGAGAACTTGTGGGGGGGGTCGGTGGCCATAATAGAGGGCTTGTGGGGGGGGGAGTCGCCTGAATAGAGGGCTCGTGGGGGGGGGGGCGTGGCCTGAATAGAGTGCTCGGGTGGGGGGCGGTCGCCTGAATAGAGGCCTCGTGCGGGGGGGCGGTGGCCCGAATAGAGGGCTCATGGGGGGCGGTGGCTGGAATAGAGGCCTCGTGGCCCGAATAGAGGGCTCGTGGGGGGGGGGCGGTGGCCAGAGAAGAGGGCTCGTGTTGGGGGGGGGGGGCGGTAGCCGGAATAGAGAACTCGCGGAGGGGGGGGGGGTGGGCTGGTGGCCGGAACAGAGGCCTTGGGGGGGGGGGCATGGCCGGAATAGAGGCCTCGTGGCCCGAATAGAGGGCTCGTGGGTGGGCATTCGCCTGAATAGAGGGCTCGTGGGGGGGGGCAGTGGCCAGAGTAGAGGGTTCGTGGTTGGGGGGGGGGGTGGCGGTGGCCGGAATACAGGGCTTGTGGCCCGAAAAGAGGGCTGGGGGGGGCGGTAGCCGGAATACAGGACACACGGGGGGGGGGGTGTGCTGGTGTCGGGAATAGCGGCCTTGTGTGGGGGCTGTGGCCGGAATAGAGGCCTCGTGGCCTGAATGGAGGCCTCGCTGTGGGGGGTGGGGGGACGGTGGGCATGCTTCCGGGTGAGAGGAGAACCAACGCGGACGCCCGTGGCGGTGTGGGAGCGGGGCGGGGGGCGGCCGAGGGAACGAAAGATTCCACAATGTCGGAGGTCCAGAGGAGGCCTGCTGGCTGAGGGGTGTCTGGTTGGGCGCTCCGGTGGGGCCTAATAGCTAAGCTTGTGAGGAGCAGAAAAGGAGGGCTCCCTGGTGCCAGAGGCTGGAGGCCTGAGGGGAGCACCGCTGGGGAGGAAGGTGGCGGGGACGATTCCCTGGTGGGGTGGTGAGAGGGCAGGGTTGGCGGCTGGGCGGTGGCGGCTAGCTTCAGGGGCTAGGGGTAGAGAGCTACTGACTACTGGTGTCGGGGGTGCGGGAGAGGAAGGGTGCCCGGCGCTCAGACTGGGTGGGAGGACTGACGGCTACTGGGGGGGGGGCGGAGGGGGAGGGGGAAGAGCGCCCTGCTGAGGTGGGGGGTATGGGGAGGACCCTAGGACTTGGGAGGCGTGGGGGGGGGGGAAGCTACCGGGCTGTGAGGGGCGGAAGGGGGAGCGGGGAAAGAAGGGTGCCAACTGCCCCTGGCAAGAAGGGGGCGCCTGCTCGGGGTGTGCGTGGGGGGCGGGGGGAAGGGCCCCAGCCAGCAGGCGCTGGTGGGAGGACTCCTTGGTGTGGGGAGGCTAGAGGGGACGGCCAACGTGGGTGCGCGACTCGGAGGACCACAAGGGAGGGTGACTGACTGAGGGTGTGGAGAGCAAGGGAGCCAGGGGTAAAGGTTGGGAGGGGGGACGGAGAGCTCCCGGTTGTGAGGAGGTGGGAGAGGAAGGTTAATGTCTAAGCGTGTCGGGGAGCCCTGCTTCCGGGGACTGGAAGGGTGCTGCCGCCCTGCTGTGAGCCTGGGTGCGGGGAGGGGGATGGGCTGGAAGGTACTGCCACTGGCCCAGGGTGCATGGGGGAGGGGTTCTGGGTGGGGTCCCGGGGGGCTCTGGGTCGCCTGGGAGATGGGAGATGGAATAAGGATTCTAGCCGTGGGAGGGGCACGACCTTGTCCTCCACAGAAAATACAGATTCTTTACAAAAGTGCTTTGCAAATTCACCCAGATACATCATATGTTGGGCCATAAAAAAGTCTCTATGAATTTTAAAGGATTGTGCTTTTACATCATAAGTTCTCTGGTCACAGGGGAGTTTTATTTAAAATTAGTAACGGTAACATATTTTTAAATATTTGGAAACTCGTGGCTCAAAGAAGAAGGCACGGAGGAACTTGGAAAATATTTCAAACTGAATAATAAACCTACGACTTACTGAAATTATTGGGAGGCAGCTAAAGAAGCAATCAGAAGAAAATGTATTGTTCTTAATATTTATATTAGAAAAGAAGAAGGGCATAAAGTCAATGACCTAATGGTGCATTCAAAGAAACTATAAAAAGAAGAATAAAGTAAATGCAAAATTAGCTGGCTGAAAAAATGCTATAACTAAGAAAAGAAATCAGTACTAGAAAGCAAATTATCGAGACATTTAACAAAGCCATATGTCGGCTTTTGTTTTTAAGAGAGACACAAGGGGAGCCTGGGTGGCTCACTGGTTAAGTGTCCGACTCTTGGTTTTGGCTCAGGTCATGATCACACGGTTTGTGAGTTGAAGCCCCACAATGGGCTCTGTGCTGACAGTGCAGAGCCTGCTTGGGATTCTCTCTCTCCCTCTCTCTCTGACACTGCCTAGCTCTCTCTTTCTCAAAAATTAGTAAGTAAACTTAAAAAAAATTTAATGTTTTCATTTGAGAGAGAGAGAGAGAGAGAGAGGGAGGGAAACTGAGCGCAAGCAGGGGAGAGGCAGAGAGAGAGGGAGACACAGAGTCTGAAGCAGGCTCCAGGCTCAGAGCTGTCAGCACAGAGCCTGATGCCGGGCTCAAACTCGTGAACCAGGAGATCATGACCTGAGCTGAAGTTGGACGCTTAACCGACTGAGCCACCCAGGTGCCCCAAACCTAAAAAAATTTTAAAAAGAAATTTTTTTTTTGAGAGAGAGAAAGAAGGGGGGGGGAGAGAGAGAGAGAAGGGATGGGGGAAGGGCAGAGAGCAAGGAAGACACAGAATCTGAAGCAGGCTCCCACCTCTGAGCTGTCTGTCAACACAGAGCCCGACATGGGGCTTGAACTCAAAAACCATGTGATCATGACCTGAGTCGAAGTCGGAGGCTTAACTGACTGAGCCACCCAGGTGCCCCCCCCAAATTTTTTTTAAAAGAGAAACAAAAGTGGTAAAGCCCTGTTGAGTGTAATCAAGAAAAAAGGAAGGGAACACTACCAGTATCAGGAATGAAAGAGGGCTATCCCTATAGATCAGACAGACATCAAAAAGAGAAGGGAGAGAATATTATGGAAAAAAGTACATAAAAAATTTGAAACCTTGACATATTCCTCGGGAGAAACAGCAATTCCTAAAGGTGATGCCAGAAAAAAATAGAAAAGGTGACTAGCTCTGTATCTAGTAAATAAACTAGTATATATCAAAAAAGTTTTTGAAAAATCAAACAAAACAGGAGGAGAGGCAGAGCGGGCCACCACTGTGAGGAGGATGGGCTTGGCTGTGCGGTGGGGCGGTGGGGGGGTGCTCTGGACACACCCTTCGCCCCTTTGCCCTCACAGGCTGGGCTCACACTGCGACAGTCTGTGCCCCTCTCCAGTCATTTCTCTCCACCCTCAGGTTGTGAGCAGTGGCGATGGCACTGGCAGTGCTGCGTGACTGGTGCAGGTGGATGGGCGTGAATGAGCAGCGCTCGCTGCTCATCCTGGGCATTCCCGACGACTGTGAGGACCAGGAATTCCAGGAGGCCGTGCAGGCTGCCCTCCACCCCCTGGGCAGATACCGAGTGCTGGGCAAGGTGTTCAGAAAGGAGTTCAGATCCAAGGTCGCCTTGGTGGAGATGGCTCAGTATTTAAACCGAAGTGTGATCCCCCGACAAATACCAGGCATGGGAGGACCCTGGACTGTGGTCTTTCTGCCCCAGGCCCCGGAATCAGAGTCAGAGGATACACTCAATTTCCTTGCACAGACCCAGAGGCAAGCAGGGGTTGCCCTGGCAGGCGAGGCAGGAGCTGCGGATGGGGCAGGAGCTGGAGGCAAGGAAGGGGCTGGAGGCGGGGCAGCGGCTGGAGGCGGGGCAGCGGCTGGAGGCGGGGCTGCAGCTGGTGGTGAGGAAGGAGGCAAGGCAAAAGCTGGAGGCCAGGCAGGAGGTGAGGCAGGAGCTGGAGGTGAGGAAGGAACTGGAGGCAAGGCAGCAGCTGGAGGCGGGGCAGCGTCTGGAGGCGGGGCAGGAGCTGGAGGCGGGGCAGGAGCTGGAGGCGAGGCAGGAGGTGAGGCAGGAGCTGGAGGTGAGGAAGGAACTGGAGGCGAGGCAGCGGCTGGAGGCCAGGAAGGAGCTGGAGGCAGGGCAGCCACTGTGGGCCAGGCAGGGCCTGAAGAGGAAGCAGGAGAGTCAGATGAGGAGGGAGCCACTGGGGACACAGGAGTTGCAGGTTTGTTAGGATCTGTGAGTGTGGCAGGAGCTGCAGGTGAGGCGGGACCTCCAGGGGAGGAAGGAGCTGTGGGTGTGGCAGGAGCCATAGGTGCGGGAAGATCCTGGACCCAGCCTTGGAGCCCGGCCTGGCAGCCTGTGCTGGAAAACAGGGCCTCTATGGAACTGAGAACCTTTCCTGGAATGGAAGAGCCACACCGAGAAGAAGAGTCCTTTGAGAGCTGGCTGGATCACGCCAGTGACATGCTGTACCTGTGGTGCCACATCACAGAAAGGGAGAGGAGGAGGAGGCTGATGGAGAGCTTGGGTGGCCCCGCACTGGATCTGGTGTGCGGCCTCCTGGCAGAAAACCCTGACGTCCCTGCACAGGATTGCCTGGCCGCGCTGGTCCAGGTGTTTGGGAGGAAGGACACCCCCACGACGGCACGGCTGAAGTTCCTGACCTGTGGCCAGCGGCCCCAGGAGACTCTCTTTGTCTATGTGATTCGCCTGGAAGGCCTGCTGCAGTGGGCCGTGGAGAAGGGGGCCATCCATCCCAGCCTTGCGGACCAGTTACGCACCCGGCAGGTGCTGATGCGGGCCCGCCCCAACGAGATGCTCGAGAACAAGCTGAGGAGGATGCGGCTGGACAGGAGACCACCTGGCTTCCTGGGGATGCTGCGGCTCATTCAGGAGACCGAGGCGTGGGAGGCCACCGCAGCTAGGAGTGAGCACTTGCAAGTGGAAGAGGGGGCCCGTGTGGGCACCGGAGGCCTGGCCGCTGCCCGGGCCAGTGGAGAGGTTGCCGAAGCCTCCCCAGCCAGGGAAGATGCTTCCCAGGCTGCCCTGGCCAACCTGGGGGCCAGTGAGGCAGTTCCTGGCAGTGCCGAAGCTGATACGGCTGCTCCTGAAGCCCATGATGCCGCCAGGGCAGCCCTCGTCCCTGAGGAGGCCCCCAAGATCTTCCCTGCCACGCAGGAAGATGAAAATGCTCCCGCCTCTGCGGGCCTAGATCAGGCAAAGCCCTCAGAGGCCCCTGGGGGCCCCACCCCTGCCCAGATGGGCAGCGCTTCCAGGGAGGGCCCAGGAGGTCCTGGCTGTGAGCCGGAGGGCCTCGCCCAGGCAGGAGACCAGGAGGCTGGGGAGCCCCTGGAGGAGGGGCCCAAGCCCATCCCAGAGGAGTCGGGAAACGAGGACGGGGCTGGGGAGGTGAGGCCCCCCAAGTCCTCCTCGGGCAAATAGGCTCAGAAGGCCCAGGGGCCCCCTCTCCTCTCAGGCAGCAGCGCTCTGGAGGCAGGGGGAGGCCACGCCAGGGCAGCAGCCTCTCCCCACATGGAGGCAACAACCCACCCAGCCCAAATTCCCAGGACCCCATCTTCCCAAGGCACCACCGTGCCTTGGTGACCCCATGGCCACCACCATCAGCCCTTCCAACGGGCCAGGATGACCATACTTGATGCAGAGTGGGGCAGGGAGAGGTGCCCCCTCCCATGGCAGCTCCGCCCCAGCCCCAGCCCGAGCCCCAGCCCCAGCCCGAAACCCTGCCAGTCCAGGCAGCCAGCCTGGGAAGCACCCCTGAGTGGCTGGCCCTGGCCTAGGTGAGGGGCACCTGAAAATATGTGCCACCCACACTGGTCTGGGAGATGTTAGGGGCCGTCTCAAGGGTGCCGGCCCCTCGGGCCGCCCAAGAGGGGGACCCTCGTTCACTGACTCCTGGAGCACGTCGCTCCACGCTCTGGGAAGCCCACTTGTGTCTCTGTAGGCCCCTTAGTGACCCCCATGTCAAGTGGCACCCCCCAGCTCCCCCTACACACACCCTAGTTACCATTCCCGTGCAGAGCCTTGAGGTGTGCAGGAGCCTGCAGTGGGTGTCCTGGCCTAACGCAGCAGCCACCTCTCAGCCCCGGGTGTGTGGCACAAGCTTCAGTGCGAGCCCAGGCTCTGCTCGCTGTTGTGTGGTGTCGTGAGCTCAGCCTCTGCTTCCTCGGTGTAGGTTTAGGCCAACTGCTGCTTGTTCTTGTGGAGATGTGTGTGTGTTCTTATCTGAGCAGCCGCCCCCACCCCACCCCGGAGACCTGTCGAAGCCCAGTCCCAGGAGCTGGCGGGAAGGACAGAAGAAGGCATGGCTGGTGCTCACCCCGCGACCTCAGGAAGGAGGAACTGGACCAAGGACAGAGGTGGCCTGCGGGAGTCTCCGTGGAAACCGTGCTGTGATGTGCCACTCTCTTGTTACTTGTGACTCAGTTTCTTTGGTTTGTCTGAGTGCCCCATGCTGCGTTTTGCAGCGTCCTGTGACTGTCCTGTGCAGGCCATAGGGCAGGGCCAGGCCCCAGCATGTCGGCCAGAGGGGAGAGTGCCCTGGAGTGAGGGGCCATGGCCAGCGTCCATCATCCTGGCCAGAGGCCGATCGTGGGACCCTCAGGAAGGGAGACTATGGCGGGAGGGCCACGGTGTTGGGGGGAACAGGGGCACCTCATTTGGGACCCCAAGAGGAGGGGGGCTGTGACCTGTGGGCTGTAGTGGCTGTTCGGCGTTCCTCTCTGTGTTGTCACTCCTTCTCTTCAATGGTTTCAGCAAATGTTTCTGTTCAATAAAGTTCATTGAATGTTTCAGCTGAGTGCTGCCTCTGCTGTGGGCAGTCGAGGAAGGGGTCACCTGGGGTTGGGAGAGGGAGCCAGAGAAAATATTCTTGTTCAGCACCCATGGGAGGCTTCTCCAGTGACAGGGTAGGGTAGGCACTTTGACAGGAAAAATAGGATGTTTTTGAGGGCCGTTCTATTTTACAGGTGAATTACAAAGTTTTGCGGTCCCATTGGTCTTCATCTTGGGATCGTCCTGTCACCTTTGAAATTGAGCGGGTGTAGTCATGCTTTTTTTTAACGTTTATTTATTTTTGAGACAGAGACAGAGCATGAACGGGGGAGGGTCAGAGAGAGAGTGGGACACAGAATCGGAAGCAGGCTCCAGGCTCTGAGCCATCAGCCCAGAGCCCAACGCGGGGCTCGAACTCACAGACCGCGAGATCGTGACCTGAGCTGAAGTCGGACGCTTAACCGACTGAGCCACCCAGGCGCCCCTAGTCATGCTTTTTTTCCCCTTGACTATGCTAAAGGGGTCACTAGCATCCAGTTCCTGGGATTGAACATTGCTTAAGGTGTGTGATGCATGGAGTGGGGCCATGCGACCAAGAGCTGTCGTGCTTCCAAAGCCTATAGCATCCTTGGTGAGAGTGCCAGCATTAAAAAGTGATAGGATTTTTGGAAAAAAAAAAAAACCCAAATGTATTTTAATTTGAGGTATTGTAAATGTGAAAATCTCAGCATGCAACAACATTGACAATACTTACTGAGCAACCGATGAGACACTTGAGGGGTTTCTGGAAAATGGGTACATTTTCCTACCCCCTCCATCTGCAAAAAGACTTGCTCTCAAGGCAAAGAGAAAGTTGGGGCTACTGGGATGCACAATGAAGGAGGACCCACACTAGCTGGGGGCGGGGAAGGTTTGCTGTCTGCAGGGGTCATGTTCAAGGATGGGGGAGGGCAGGTAGTGGGGTTTCACACTAAGGGCAGTGGGAAGCCGTCAGATCACTTGGGTGAGCCCGGTGTCCCAGGAATTTGCCCCTTGATGTGCCACCTGTGAAAGGAGCAGAAAATGCCAGGTTGGCACTCTTCCAGCCTCCCTGACAGCTAGGGCCTGGGCACATGAGCAGGACCCATCAATCAGATGAATCGGGGGCCAGAGACGGGAAAGAGTCGGGGTCCCCCAGATTGCTCTCAGGGGGGCTGGTGGCAGTAGGGGCAGTGAGACCTGTCTCCTGAGGAGCAGCCACAGCCGTAGGTCTCATGGCAGCATCCACGTCCGGCATCAGGGCCGCAAGTCACAGTGTCTGTGCCCACTGCCATAGGAGTGCCTTCAGCGCGGCACAGCAGTGCGATTCAGACCCTTGTTCCTCTCTGCAAAGCCCCCAAGCCTGGCTTTCCAGCCCTCCCCAAACAGCCACGAGACACCTGCTATTCAGCTAATTTGTGCTGCCATCAGCTGCAGTGAGATGCGATTGCTAAAGACTCCGCGTGGTACGGGAGCCCCCGATGACACCTGCTAGAAGAGCATCCAGTGTCCGCACAGGAGTAGGTATTTGTATTGCAGTTCCTGCTGGGCAGCTGGCAGTTGGGGCCATGTCTCGTGCCTCCAGGGCAGGTTGGGGGTAAGCAGGGTGGGGGAGCTCAAGGTGTTGGCCCCTGGGGTATGGGACAGCGTGGGTGGGCCTTGGCCTCTTGTGTCTTCGGGCTGAGTGCTACAGCTGACGTCCCAGGGGGAGCCGGTCTGGTGGAGAGCGGGGAGCCCCCGGTTTGGGGTGAGGGCACACGTCCCTGCCTGAGAACCCCTCCCAGGCCCAGGTGAAGTTTGTGTGTGAATTAGAGGAAGACTCCATTGGCTGACAGCAGCCAGCTGAGGGGGCCGAGGAGCCTGGTTGCTCGGGGGAACTCCTGACCCCAGTTCCCCGGAGCTTCCGGTGCTTCACCCGTGTCCCAGATGGGGTGGTCAGGGACATCCTCACAGGCCTCGATAACATCTTGCACGTTTCCTTCTCAGTTTCCTTCCTGTGCCCTCTGTCTGGCCCACAGTGCAAGTCCGTGTCGGTCTAGCCCCTTCCTGTCCCTGCCTGTACTCTGGGGTGGCTGGTAGAGTCCTGAGGATTGGGGGGGGGGCCCTCTGCCCCACCGGTCACACCCTTTCCAGGTGTGGGGAGGGCAGATCCATGGCTGACAGTTGCTAAGGGGTGGCAGCTTGGAGAGAGGACTGCCCTCCCTGAAGCCTAGTGCAGACGCTGCTGACACCCCCACCTGGCCCCATGCCTATTCCAGTCCCAGCCCAGCTCCTGTCTGTACAGGGGGTGACTGTATTCAGCAAAGGACCAGTAAGACCCCACTGTGGAGTGCCCTGAACAATGAAACGGAGGGAAGCCTGCTGGCTGCTTGAGGGGGGGGGGGCGCGGCCTTTTGCCCCTGGAGGGCACTCAGGAGCTGGCCATGAGCAGCCCCCCAACAGGGGCTTGGCGCGGGGGGCTGAGTCTTGCTCTGTGCACACATTCTGGTGGCCACACGACTTCAGGGGACAAGTCCACCGGGGCGGGGCTCCAGAGACCGTCCTGGCAGCCAGGTGCCCAGGGAGCCAACAATTTCTGGGTATGCAGGGATCTGGGCTGAGGGTGGCTTGAGGGAGACCTCGGTGAGCCTGTGCCCAGTGGCCACCTCGCGGGCCCCAGAGCCGTCTTTTCGAAGGTTTAGGGCTGAGACACAGCGCACGCCTGTTCCCGTGGTGGCCAGCTTCCCTCATCTTTGTGTTAAGTTGCCGCTCTTGCCGTCTGGTGCGTTCCAGATGTGCTGGGATCCAGGTGGCCTCGGGAAGCTTGCCAAGAGGGCTGCACCAGGAGCTCAGGCTTCCGCTGGCGCCAGCGGTGCGGCAGGGGCAGGGGCGGCGCTGCCTAGCTGTGCTCTCCTTGGGACTGGCCCTGGGCAGTTTCCCCTCAGGGATCCTCTCTCCCAGCCCCGCCCACCAGCACCGGAGGAGACAGGCGCCCACAGCACTGTGGGAGGAGGCTCAGGGAGCCGAAGGCACATGTCCCTCGGAAACAAAATGGGTGACCCCTCACCACATAGGGGCGTGTTGGGGAGGGGCAGAGGAGGCAGGGAGGCACCCCCAGATAGAGGAGAGCATTTATGAGGCTTACCGTGTCCACTGGGCTAAGCTGCAACTAGTTCTCCCAGAATTCCCTGCCCCGTATGGTCCGGTCCGGGTTAGGGTTGACCCCAGGAGCAATCTGCACAAGAATTGGAAGGGACAGATGAATGAAGCAAGGGTCATTTACAAACATACTCCTGAGGCCAGTATAGCAGTGAGGCCAGGTGTTATGGCCCTGCTGCTGCCACCAAATTGCCTCCTTCCACTTCTCCCAAGTGCTGGGCCAGGGGTGAAGTGGTGGGACACAGATGTGGCTTCCAGTTTGTTCTTAACCCCTGCGGTGCTCACCCTCTCTGCTTCCCTCATGCCAGCTCTGCTGAGATCAGGCCCCAAAGGAGCGGCTCCCCTGACCGAGAGGGGTGTAATCCCTGTGCTACATCATCTGTATCCCTTAGGGAGTGCGTTCTGATCTCGAAGGAGCCTTAACCGGCAGACACACCGAGGCCCGGCCTTGAACCAGGCCCTTATCCACCCGGCTCACGGACACCTCCCTGCCTGGGGGCTGCCCTGCCCTGGCTGCCCCCAGCCCATGGCTGCTGGCTCCTTGTTGCCCCTTGCTCCACTGTGTCCTCCTGGGGCATGCTTTCATGCCTCATTGTCCTTCTTACTTTTGCCTGCCGGGGGTTGCTTCTCTGTTAACTTATTCCGAAGTGAATGGGAAGGTCCACAATCTAATGCCCTGCTGGGTCCTGGTTTAAGAACAGCTCAGACTCAGGAATTGCCCAAGAAGCCTTATCTTGCCCGTCAAAAAGGCCAGAGCCAGTACAGAGCCCCCTGGTGACCAGCCAGGGGTGCTCTGCGCTCATGCCTAAGTTTCAGCTGCCTGCAAAAGATACCCACTTAAGAAAGGAAATTCCTTCAAGGCCTTGGGCTCTTTTCCTCTCTAGTTGTACAGAAGAATGATGGGCTGGCTTCGCTTCAAAGACAGCTTCAAAGAGAAAAATGGCATTGGGAACCGCAGCAACTCCAAACCACAAATTAGGACGCTCTCCAGGCAGACACTGCTATGTCTGGACGGGGTAGGGAGCCAGCTGGGTCAGCGATGCCTCCTCAGGAAGGGAGCAAGAATCAGACGCTCGCGAGTCAGGGGTCACAGTCTGCAAAGTCATAGAAGAATAGAAAACGAATCTCTGGTTCGAGTGATGAAACTGAGGGACAGGCCGCAGGAGTGTGGAGCGTCACTGCGGAGACCCAGCCAGATAATGTGGAAGCTAGAGACGGTGTGGACGTGTTGGCAAAATCAAGCGTGTTCACAACCCATCGTGGGTCCTATACATGCACTGGCAACATAGTAAGAGGAGGAAAGGAACAGAGGCAAACAGCAGATGAAAAGCACATCACAAGGGGGAATTGCACAAAACATACAGGAAGACTCGAGACAAAACAAAACACAAAAAACCTCCACAGGTGCAAAGCAATTCCAGAAAAGATGATTTCTCAAAAGAAAAGAATTTATTTTTACAATTTACTTATTTTGAGAGAGAGACAGAGAGAGAGGGAGAGAGAGGAAGAGAGCGAGCGGGAGAGAGAGAATCCCAAGTAGGCTCCGTGCTGTCAGCACAGAGCTCCCTGATGTGGGGCTACATCCCAAGACCCTGGGATCATGACCTGAGCTGAAATCAAGAGCTGGACGCTTAGCCAGCTGAGCCACTCAGCCGCCCCAGAAAAGAATTTAAACAAATGATGAGAAAATAGAAGGAAATGAGAGGAAGGTAGCAGTACTCAGAAAAGAATTGGAAGAGAGAAATACAAATATTACTGAGATAAAAGCCACACTAAGAGCAATTCACACTTGGAGTAAATACAATCAAGGAGACCACATACACAGTGGCCACCTGGAGACATATTTGTCTTGTACAAAATGAGAGCAGAGACTTGGAGAGAAGCTAGGCAAGGAAATAAACGTGTGTGTGTGTGTGTGTGTGTGTGTGTGCGCGTATACATACACACAGACAAAAAATTGGTGTTTCCATAAAAGAGAACAATAAAGAGACACGATGCAAATCTTAGAATTCTTGACAATATAAAAGTCATCATGTAGCACAAACCGGAGGTAGAAAACTGAGGGGTGGGAGGAAGAGCCTGGGATGATTTCTTTATCTGTTAGAGCAGAGTCACTGGATACTGTGCTGGAACAGGAAATCAAGCATAATGTTTCCAGTATTTCAAAAAGCTTAGTGTTTTCCATAGTTTCATTCCTTAACTTTTGTGAGATCTTTTAGGAACTAAGACTTCTGGTAAAGAAACATTTATTACAATTGCAGCAATTCTTTTCAGTTTCTGTTTTTTCCTTTGTTTACAAACGCTTGTGTATTTGTGTGTAATATATTTATTTATTTTTAAATGTATTTGTATTTAATTTTAAAAATTTGTTAATGTTTATTTATCCTTGAGAGGGAGAAAGAGAGACAGAGGGTGGAGGGGCAGAGAGAGACACACACACACACACAGAATCTGAAGCAGGCTCCAGGCTCCGAGCTGTCAGCACAGAGCCTGATTTGGGGCTTGAACTCATAAACCATGAGATCATGACCTGAGCCAAATTCGGACGCTTCACCAAGTCGGCCACCCAGGTACCCCTATGTATTTATATTTTACAGAGAGGAGAGAGAGAGAGAGAGAGAGAGAGCGAGCTTGAGCGGGAGAGAGGGAGGGGGGAGGGAGAGGGAGACGGAGAGGGAGAGAGGAAGAGAGGGGGGAGAGGGTGAGGGAGAGAAAGACAGAGAATCTTAAGCAGGCTCCAGGCTGAGTGTGGAGCCTGACACGGAGCTCCATCCCATGACCCTGGGATCGTGACCCGAGCTGAAATCAAGAGTCGGACGCTCAACCGACTGAGCCATCCAGGTGCCCCTTGTGTGTAATACTTCATATTAAACAGTGCATGTGTCATGACTCCATTTTTACTGAGATATAATACACTTACCCTTTCAGTGTACAATTCAGTGTATTTAGTGCTGTATATTCACAAAGCTGTATGGACATTATCTCCCTTGACTCCCAGGACACTTCCATTGTTCTAAGAGGAGACTCTGTGACCATTATCCGGCACTCCCCATTCCCTGCTGTCCCAGCCCCTGGAACTTACTGATCTATTTTTGTCACTATGGATTTGCCTGTTCTGGACATTTCCTATCAATGGCATCATACACCAAGTGGCTTTTGAGCCTGGCTTCTCTCACAGAATATACTGGGTGATCCTATTTTGGGGAAATAGTTTTGTCTCCCCTACCTCTTCATGCATCTGTGCATCTTTCTATCAATGCACATCTGGGGCAGTGTTAATGATGGGAATTTCTGGGTGCTGGGATTTGGGCTGGATTCGATCTCCTCTCTGGACTTTTCTGGAACACTTGACTTGTTCCACCATGAACGTAACCTCTTGTTTCCTCTCCTGGCTAGTTGCCTCATGGTGATCTCTGTCTCTTGCTTATTTCTCTGGGAAGTATTTCCCGTATCCCTTCTATATGCACTTGTCAACTGAATGAGGACAGGGCCTGGGACACAGTAAGAAGCAGGGAGAATGGAAAGGGGTAGGTGGCTGGACTGGGAGTCCGCCAAGGTGCTGAAATAACAGCACTTCCTGATAGATTGGTGAGGGACGTGAGCTTGTGGTTGGGGGAGAGAGAGGAGTGGATGTGCTCCTAACCTGGGCTTTTCTCAAGTTGTGAGAAGGAGGGGCCCTGGGCTAGGGGCACCAGGAAGCCATTGGGCCAGAAGTCAAACAATGCCTTACTCACCGTGCCCTGCTGGAAATGGCCTCTGCCACCACACCGGCATGTATGGCCACAGGCTCATCGGGTCCGTCTTTGTAGGCTCTTTTCTAGATCAAGGTGGCTTTTGTGGCTGGCCTGGGAAACCAGCCCTGAAGGAACACATGATTTCTGTGAGGAAAGAAAGAGATTGGAGTCTCAACAAGCTACTCTTGTGTCAATCTGCACTTGGGGTGTGTGTGTGTGTGTGTGTGTGTGTGTGTGTGTGTTAGAGAGACAGAAAAAGACAGACAGACAGACAGAGAGAGAGAGAGAGAGAGAGAGAAGAGGGAGAGAGAAGAGGGAGAGAGGAGAGTGTGTGGGAGCTTCCCATAGATGGATCCAGGCACTCTCTATGGGAAACCAGCACTTTCCAGAGCCCGGTGCGGCCCTCCCACAGTGTCACGCCTCATCAGCTCTGGAACTGCATTGGGTGACAGAACACGCAGGAGGCCAGAGTTGTTATTGCTCCATTCCCCAGCAGCCTCCCAGTAAGAGATGGGAGAGGGCTCTGCAAGCCCCCTCTGCTTCCAAACAACAGCTGCACAAGCTTGGCTTGGCTTGAAACTTCCCAACGTGTGTAGAGGGAAGCTAGCGTTCTTCCCTTTTCTGTCTGTCTGTCTGTCTGTCTGTCTGTCAGTCTCTCTCTCTGCCACACACACACACACACACACACACACACACACACAACACAAAGCCTAGAGACCCTGGAGGAAAGCTGAGACCCCACTTGGTACAAGGTAACCCTGTGTGGCTTTTAGTCAAAGCCAAGAATGATCTAGCCCTTCCTGTTCTGTTTCCTAGACAACGCGTTTTGTGTAATCATGGCCAAGGCAACGTACATTTCTGCTCAGAATCAAGGTCGCAGTACAACACTAATTCACCACGGCCACAGCAGAGTACTCCTGTGACATGGGTGATGGGATTTGCAAGGGAAAAACCACATGCCGAGAGCTGCTTCCCAGCCAAGTGATCTCGCCTTTAGGTACAATGAGTCTGCACCACGCAATAGGCTTTACTCCGGTGGAATCTGGAATCCACAGCCTTAAAAGGCACAGAATCCTTTAAAAGTTCAACGGAAGTAATTTGCCTGAGAGAGCCAGCCAGGCAGACGGTGCCACTGGTAACCAACCTGTCACAACAGGAGCCATCCTACCTGACCTGGCTTTAGGCGTTTAGTTCCATCTGAAGATTCATACGAGTCACCTTACCCTTGGTAAACAAGCCTGCGCTGCTCCTGGTCAAGTTAAGCATTTGATCAACTCTAACACTAGTTCACTGTGGGACTAAAGGCACCCACCCTCTGTGGGTCTCAGACCAATGAGTTCTGACAGACAGTGGTTCTAGAACAAAACGTTGTAGCTTAAGATTTGATCTCGCTCCTAATTTCTGGGCCCAAGGCCAATTGTCAGTCACCACCTAGCTCACACTTCTCTTCTCTGGCAGTGTGTTCTTTGTTTTGGTAAGTGTGGGTCTGGGGCCACTATGCAGTCTGTGGGCCACCTGCTTGGATGAGGGAGACAAGGACAAGCCGGGGAGTCCCACAGGCCTGTGGAGTCACAAATATCACCTAGAATGGTCTCTTGTGGATATGCCTCAAACCCACCCCCACCCCAATGAGGAGATCTCCCTCCCAGCCCCTAGGAGTAAAGGCTGAAAAGAGAACATGGGCAGGAAGGAGGGCCACCTGGGCATGAGGCTGGCCACGCTAGGTGAGGACTTGGGGACTATGGTTGATGTGCATGTGTGTGTTGCATGTTGGGGAATCTGGTGGAGGAAGTGAGTGGCTTTGTGTACTCTTGATGTCGCTGATATTACAACTAAGGACAGCAATTCTCCGTCACTTCTCCTGTCTGTCCCAAGGCACTCCAGACTTTTGAACTATAATGGGGTCCTATGGCAGTGGCATTTTCTTTCTTTCTTTCTTTCTTTCTTTCTTTCTTTCTTTCTTTCTTTCTTTCTTTCTTTCTAAATGGTTTATTTATTTTTGAGAGAGACAGCGTGAGTGGGGAAAGGGCAGAGAGAAGAGAGAGACAGAGGATCCAAAGCGAGCTCTGTGCTGATAGCAGTGAGCCCGATGCGGGACTCAAACTCATGAACCACGAGATCATTACCTGAGCCAAAGTCGGATGCTCAACCGACTGAGCTACCCAGGCGCTCCAGCAGTGGCATTTTCTTAAAGACCCCCACCCCCCACCCCCATCTATTGTGGCCAATGAAAAGGCTCAGGTAGCCATGTTGAATTATCGAGCCCTCAAAAATACACGCGCATGACAATCCACAGATATCAGGGTGGGTGTCCCTTGGCCCTGATTCAAGTTAGGATCTGAGGGATGGAGGAAAGCCATTTCTTTGGTGCCTAAGGCATGACATGTTTCTCAAAGCTGTACTACCTGAAGATGAAGTGAAATGTAGAGGGTAGCAGGGCTCCCACGCTGCAGCGTCCAAGAAAGGGGGATTGTGAGGGCTATCTTCTCAGGGCTCCGGGGGCCCTGGGTCTTGCCTGAGGCCTTGAAGGCCAGTTTTAAGTACCCTCTCCAGGCAAGGGCAGGTGACGGGGTATCTGAGGGACCTTTGGAGGCAGAGAAGTGATAAGAGGCGTGGCTGCCTTCTCTTTGCATCTCCAAGTGCCCCAACTGGAAAGAAGGTGGCCCAGAGGAGGTAGCTGGCATATTTTGTCAACATAATCACACAGCCCAGCAGGCTGGCAGCCCCACTGGCCACCGGTGCCCTTGCCTCCTCAGGCTGGGTAATTTTCCCACATTTGGGACCCCTTCTGCCACAGACACCCTCTCCAAGTGTCTCCCGCCTTGCATCTGTTACTGCCTGCAACATCGTGGGCCACCTGTGTCTCACTCGCTGTCCTTAACCTCCTTGGGAGCTCCTGAGAGCCCAGGTAATCTCTCTTCCACCTGAAGGCACCATTTTCAGAAGCCTTGCCTTGGTGGTTTCTACTTCAGGACCCCGAGGCTTCACGGTTGAGAACTGGCTCTCAGTCAGTGAGCACAGTTCCAAAGTTAGCGGGTGGGAGAGTGGCCACTGGTGACAAGATCTTTGATCAGCAGCTTGGCTGATGGAAACATATGTTCTAACCTAGAAAGTCCCGTGACTCAGGCCAGGGTGGCCCAGGAAGGGCCAGAGGCAGCTTCTGTGGCCACATGGTCAAGTGATTAAAGCCACCCTGTTGAGAAACACTCTCAACTCCATTGCTTTGGTTACCAACTTTCCGAAAGTTACATTCCATTCAGATCTCACGGTTCAAGGAAATACTGAAAGCACTTTGTAGCACTTTTCCACATTTCACTTTTACAAGCCCTCCCTTTACTGATTCTGCCTGTGGGTGGGGCTTAGAGAAGGCCTCTGAGCAGTTGATCTTGAATCTGAAGCCTGAAGGATGAATAGCAGGGGCAGGAGAGGATCCCATAGAATTGGGATGCATGTGCCAAAGCCTCATGGGTTACATACGCGCGGCCAAAATGAGGAATGTGTTAGGAAACTGAGGCTCACGTCGGTGAATGCTGTGCCCAAGACGGCACCATCAGGGAGTGGCTCTGCTGTGTTGGATTTTGTGACAGAGTCCTGCTCTGCTCAGAGCTTCTGTCGCCAGCATCATTACTTCATGACCCCACTGTCTTCCTGGAGAGATGCCCCTTTTACTTTTGCGACTATAAGCTCGGTGAAGGCAGGGAATGCATGGCTCCCTAAGGCACCCCCAGCTCCTAGCCGTTGGCGTTCTCAGGCTGGCTCGCATAGTAAGTATCGTTCAAAGACACTGACATTGGTGGGGCGTCCGCTTTGGCCAGCCTGGGCTAGGCATTTGGGGCATAGACGTGGTGCTCGGAGTTTGGTGGGAGAGAAGGACTCTCTCAGCGACTACAGAGGTCCATTGGGAAATCTTGCCTGCAGTTGACTGTATCAGACTCACTCCCTGACTCCTGTCGGTTGGCACTGAGATGCTGGGCATCCATCCTTTCCCCACTCCCTCTCTGCACTGGACCTGCATCACCTCCTTTGCTCTTGTCCTCCCCGGGCCTTCTACTGTGCCGATTACCCTTGGCCTTCGTACTTCCTTCTCCTCCACCTCCTACCTCAACTGAGGGGCCACCAGCTTACACTCCATCTCTTGCCCCACGTACCATGGGGGCAAAAGAAAGGGCTGGTACCCTCTTTGCCCTACAGTGTTACTTCCTGTACCTGCATTCCTCCACCCACGTGTGAAATCTGGCCCTTCTAGGCTCACCTCATCTAGTTAAATCCATCTCGAGTGTCCCTGTTGTTTGTGTCTAGCCTCTCCTCCTACAGCTGCCTTGCTTCCCTGCTGTAAAGGGCACAGCCCTGGGCCTACCGCCCTTCCCCCACACCACAACCTCTTCTGCCTAGGTGCCTTCTCTGGGCCCATACCTCCTCCTTGCATCCTCCCACCCACCCTTGCTCCTCTACAATCCCTTGACCTTGATTCGAGACAGTGCCGGTCCCTGCCTCCACCCACCTTTGCCCAGCCCTTTCCAGGCTCCCTTTCTTCACTGCCTGGGATTCCAGGGTTGCTTCTCTGACGACCTCCTCGGCATCTCTGCCTCCCATGTGCCTGGTCATTCATTCCAATTATTGAGCACCAACTGTGTGCCAGGTGTTCTGCTCACTGTTGGGATACAGCGGGGACCCGGGATCGATCAGCTCCCTGCTCTCGTGGATGTCATAATCTAGACATTGAAAAGTACGCTCACAGTTACATGTGTGGTTAAAAAGGGTGATAACTGTTATGTAGGAAAATGCCAGGCACCTGAGATTAGAAAAGAGTCCAAATGTTGCCTAGGAGAAGAGGGAGGCGAAAAAGGGATGCTGAGGAAGTGACCTTTGTGCTACAACCTGCAGAAAGGGGAGGAGAAGCGCCCCCATCTTTTGAGTATTAGCCTGCTGGAGCCATGTGCTCAGCTGTCTCTAGCCAGGGGCCAAATCATGATTGGTAAGTATATTAGCTAGCTATTGCTGCATAACAAATGACCATAACCCCAGTGGCGTTCACCAGCCCTCATTATTAGCTCATAGTTTTGTCGAGTGAAAGTTTCAGGCATTACATGGCTGAGCCTTCTTCTCAGGGCCTCACAGGCTGTAGCCAAGGTGTCGCCAGGCTGCCTTCTGCTCTGAACACTCGTGAAGGTCATTGGCCACATTTGGCTGTTTGTCGCTAGAGGAATGAGGTTCCTGTTTCTTGCTGGCAGTCAGCCAGGGGCTGCTCTTACTTTCCATACATAATCTGCTTTCATGGTCATGTGGACCCCTCCATCTTCAAAGCCTGCAGGAGAATTTCCCTCTCATTGAGCCCCTTTCATATTTTGAGTCTCTGGCTTCTGGACCCAGATTTAAAGGGCTCCTGGGATTAGGTAATACACATGGCTGCGTACTGGATCTGCAGGCTGTAGCATCACATAGGGAGTATAAACCAGGGGGCAGGGACTTGGGGGATGTCAAAGAAAATCAGAGCTGGACCCTAGTTAAAGTGGCAAGGACAAATCTTAATCTGTAAGATACTATCGCGATAGGGAAGAGAGCCCAGCGTAAACTCAACACAACTTGATTCATGGGAGGTGACTGGGCATTTTCAAGGGGGAAGGAAAGAGCAAGGGAGGGCAGTGAGTGGGCTCAGTAGAGAACAGGGAGTGAAAAGTTACAAGAAGTGGGAAGGGGGTGCGGGCCATATGAAATCTGAGTTTCTTAATCGGCACTTCTCAAAATTAGGCTTCTGCTCTCCCACGGAGGCTGAGAGACGGGAGTCCTATCTTCAGATATTGGCTGGAACAAAATGGAGATTCTTTTGGTAGCCTTGAATTTTCTCAGGCAGGCCCTTTACGGGGGCTAGAGTCATCCTAGAGATACAGACTTGAGCTGTTAGAAACTATGTGCTTTGTTCAAGTCTTTATAGGCCACGGTTGGTGCCTAGTAGCTTAGTCAGGAAGAGGGCTCTGAGGAGCCTGCCTAGAGTTTGATCAAGGAGAGAGTCCTTGTCAGGGCCATTTTTTTTTTTTTAACTTCAACATTTTATTTTCCTATTTTTTTTAACTTTAACGTTTTATTTTCTTTAAAATTGTTTTTAGTTAGTTAGCCTACAGTGCTATATTGGTTCAGGAGTAAAATTCCTCACTTACATACAACACCCAGTGCTCATCCCAACAAGTACCCTCCTTAGTACCCATCACGCATCTAGCCCATCCCCCCACCCACCTCCCCTTCATCAACCCTCAGTTTGTTCTCTATTGTTAAGAGTCTCTTATGGTTTGTTTCCCTTCCTTCTCCCCCCGCCACTTCCCTTATGTTCATCTGTTTTCTTTCTTAAATTCCACACATGAGTGAAATCACATGGTAGTTGTCTTTGATTGCCTTATTCCGCTTTGCATAATCCATTCTAGATCTATCCATGTCGTTGCAAATAGCAAGATTTTATCCTTTCTGATGGCTGAGTAATACTCCATTGTCATATAAACCACATCTTCTTTATCCATCTCTCAGCGGATGGACATTTGGGCTCTTTCCATGCTTTGGCTATTGTTGATAATGCTGCTATAAACATTGGGGTGCTGAGGAAGTGACCTCTGTGCTACTACCTGCCGAAAGGGGAGGAGAAGAGCCCCCGTCTTTTTAGTATTAGCCTGCTGGAGCCATGTGCTCAGCTGTCTCTAGCCAGGGACCAAATCATGATTTGTATTTTGTATTTTTGTAGCCTTTTGGTACATACCTAATGGTGCAATTGCTGGATCATAGAGTAGTTCTATTTTTAGTTTTTGAAGAAACCTCCATACTGTTCTGTAGAGTGGCTGCACTGGTTTGCATTCCCACCAACAGGGCAAACGGGTTCTCCTTTCTCAACATCCTTGCCAACATCTGTTGTTTCCTGTGTTGTTAATTTGAGCCATTCTCTCAGGGCCATTTGGAATGTCACTGACACAGGAAACTACTCGTGAGGGTCTCATTCGGTGTGGCAGTGGGTGGTTTAGGCATGGGCATGGGTGGATGCATGGTTTGTGGGGTCTAAAGCTTATGCAGTTTGGAGGGCCTTCTGTAAGAAAAAGAATGTAAAATTATAGCTATGAAATTGTTAGGGCCCATCTCAGCACCTGGAGCTTAGACAGTCAGCAGTGGAGGTAGGAGTTCAGCCTTACTAGGCCAAGATCCAGGTCTTGGCATGGCCATGTTTCCTCTGGAGCCTCTAGGAGAGAATCTATTTTCCGGTCTTTTCCAGCTTCTGGAGCCACATTCCTTGGCTCGTGGCTCCTTCTTCCATTATCAAAGCCAGCAGCAGAGCATATTCAAATCTCTCTCTGCTTCCATCACGTTGCCTTCTTACTTCTGTCTTTCAAATCACCGTCTTCTAAGGTGATCCACATGGTTGCAGCTCGGGCCCACCTAGATGATCCAGGATCACCTCCCCATCTCAAGTCCTTAATTCAATCACATCTTTAGTGCTTTTTTGTTTGTTTGTTTGTTTGTTTTTGTTGCCATCTAAGGTCACATTCACAGGTTCCAGGGATTAGAACGTGAGGATTTCTGGCTGGGGGGAGGGGAGGAGCTACCACATGTTTACTGGCCTTGGCCACACGGGCCCCGAGTGTACAGGAGGGACGGAAGCTTGGGCTCATGGCCAGGGCAGAGCCTGCCCCCTCTGGAAAATTCTGCTCTCTGCCAGGATTTACAGCACAATTCAAAAGGAATGTAAGAATTGGGGAACAGGCCGAGAAGATTTAATCCCTGTAACAGCTGAGCCCCATGTACCTAGAAGTTAATTATGCATATTTGGGAATAGGGAAGGATTGGGAAGGCCCTGGCCCAGCTGGAATCCAATGACCTCAGAATCACATTCCATGGAAGGAAAGGCCACTGCAGTCACCTAACAGGGATGAAGTTGGTGAACGGATCAGTCCACTGGGGACGGCTTAGGGGCTCAGACAGGCTTGGGGGAGGCCTCTCGTAACCGGCTTATTACCTGTTTAAGTTGCTTTTCCTGCTTCTTTAATGCTTAGTAAGCATTAAGCAATGTCTACTTTGGTACCAAAATGGAGGCCCCTTTTTGATCTCAAAAGGGCTCTGTGCACCCTCTACAGTTTGTCCCTCCTGTCAGCTTCAGGTTCTCTTTGTCACCCTGGTTCAAGGCTTGAGGATCTTTTCTCCTACCTCCTTTCCTCTTGCTGTTTGGGTGATTCAACTTTCCCGTGTGTCACCCTCTCCATCTCACTTTGCTCACATGTCCCCCCTCTGTCCCCCGGACCACTGTGACGGTCTCCTCTGGCTTGCCTAGCCTCCGAGGTCAGTCTCCCGCAAACCCCTCGCCACCCAGAAGCAAAGAGGTCCTTGACAAGTGTGAGCCGCATCTTGCCCTCACACTTAAAGCTGCCCGGTAGCCCCTTGCTGCCGCCAGCAGAGAGGCCCAGGCTGGCAGTAGGACTGGCCCCAACTCCCCAGCTCTGGAGGCCAGAAGTCTGAGATTGACATGTGGGCAGGGTTGGCTCCTTCTGAGAACTTTGAGGGAGAGTCTGCTTCTCCATGTTTGGGTGGTAGCAGCAATCCTAGGCATTCTTTGGTTTGTGGCCATTTAACTCAACTCTCTTGCCCCCGCTTTCGCACGGTCTTCTCCTGCGTTTCTGTGTGTGTCTTTCTCCTCTTCTACATCTTATGTGGACACTGGTCATTGGGTTTACGGTCCACCCTAATCCAGAATGACCGCGCATTGATATCCTTTACTTAATCACATCTGTAAAGACCGTATGCTCAAGTAAGCTCACATACACAGCTTCCACGTGGACACGTCTTTGGGGGAACCACCCTTCAACTCTGTAACAGGTGTGTGAGTTTTCTGATCTGCATAACAAATGACCAAAAACTTAGTGGCTTAAAACAGCACACGTTCATTATCTCCCAGTCTCCCTGACGTATAAGTGTGGGTGTACCTGGTCCTCTGCTCAGGATGCCACCAGGCTGTGATCCACCTGCTGGCTGGCTGTGTTCTCATCTGAATGTGCAGGCTCAGTGCTCCTGGAAGCAGCCCCTAAGTAAGGATGGATGGAAGGAAGTCTGAACTTTTAAAAAATCACTGTTAAAGAACCTAAAGCAGTATTCAAACGTTTCCCAGAAACAAATAGGCTCCAGGTATTAAAAAAAAAATCCCCAAGATTTCAAGGATTTCCTAACTTGTACAAACTGTTCAAGCTACAAGAAAATGAGGAAAATCTACCAATTCTTTATGTTTTATTTTATACTTGAGAGACAGAGAGAGAGAGAGAGTGAGAGAGAGCACAGGACGGGCAGAGAGACAGAAACAGAATCTGAAGCAGGCTCCAGGCTTGGAGCTGTCAGCACAGAGCCTGACGCGGGGCTCCAACCCATGAGCCGTGAGATCATGACCTGAGCCGGAGTCGGATGCTTAATGGACTGAGCCACCCAGGTGCCTCCCAAAATGTATTTTGATGAATATAGTATAACATAAAAAGTATAGGAAGTGTAGGAATTTATAGGTAAAAAATGCTAAAGAACATATTAGCAACTTGAATTCAGCAACTAAAACCACTGGTTTGTACATTTTAGAAGGATGACTTGTTTGGTGTATGGATTATATCTCAATAAAGTTGCTATGAAAACATTGAATCCAGAAGTATATTAAGCACACATGCGCACACACGCACACACACACCCACCCACACACATTGCACACACACACACACACACACACATTACAACTGAATAAGATATATCCCACGAACACAAGGATGGTTCAGCGTCAGAAAAAAATATATCATTGTCATTCAATGAATATCAAATTAAAAGAGAAAAATCATATTACCATCTCGATAGATCCAGAAAAGGGATTCGATATAAAACAATACTTGTACCTGATGAAAAGTCTTATCAAACGAAGAATGGAGACACCTTCCTTAACCTAATAAAGATTAGCTACCAAAAAGCCGACCGCAGCATCGTACCTGTTAGAGAATAAATTCCCTCTGTCTGCTACCACCACTGCTGTTTGCCTTTGCACTGGAAGTACCAATGCAATGAGAAAAAGAAATGAGCAGGATGGAGATTTTACAAAAGGTGACTAAATTACCAGCATTTGAAAACTATTGAATTATGGAGTCTATATTACAGGAAACAGAGAAGAGAATCAATCAACAACTTGTTAAAATTAATAACAACTGCACCAAGGTAGCCAGATAGAAGATCAGCATATATAAATCATTAGTATTCTTTTTTTTTTTAATTTCAATTTTACTTAGTTAACATACAGCAATATTGGTTTCAGGAGTAGAATTCAGTGATTCATCACTTACACACAACACCCGGGGCTCATCACAACACATGTGCTCCTTAATGCCCGTCACCCATCTAGCCCGAGATCTCCCACCCACCTCCCTCCATCAACCCTCAGATTGTTCTCTATCATTAAAAGTCTCTTGTTGTGGCCAGGATCAAAGAGGTTTTTGCCTGCGTCCTCCTCGAGGATTTTGATGGCTTCTTGTCTTACATTTAGGTCTTTCATCCATTTTGAGTTTATTTTTGTGTCTGGTGTAAGAAAGTGGTCCACATTCATTTTTTTCTGCATGTCGCTGTCCAGTTTTCCCAGCACCGCTTGCTGAAGAGACTGTCTTTATTCCATTGGATATTCTTTCCTGCTTTGTCAAAGATGAGCTGGCCATATGTTTGTGGGTCCCTTTCTGCGTTCTCTATTCTGTTCCACCGATCTGAGTGTCTGTTTTTGTGCCAGTACCATACTGTCTTGATGATTACAGCTTTGTAATACAGCTGGAAGTCTGGGATTGTGTTGGCTCCTGCTTTGGTTTTCTTTTTCAAGATATCTTTGGCTATTCGGGGTCTTTTGGGGTTCCATACAAATTGTAGGATTGTTTGTTCTAGCTCTGTGAAGAATGCTGGTGTTATTTTGATAGGGATTACACTGAGTACGTAGATTGCTTTGGGTAGTATTGACATTTTAACAGTGGATAGATTTTGGTTAGATTTCTTTGGCTAGATTTATTCCTAGGTATTTTATGGTTTTTGGTGCAATTGTAAATGGGATCAATTCCTTGATTTCTCTTTCTGTTGCTTCATTGTGGGTGTATAGGAATGCAACTAATTTCTGCGCATCGATTTCATATCCTAGAACTGCTGAATTCATGAATCAGTTCTAGCAGTTTTTTGGCGGAATCCTTTGGGTTTTCCATATAGAGTATCATGTCATCTGCGAAGAGTGAAAGTTTGACCTCCTCCTGGCCAATTTGGATGCCTTTTATTTCTTTGTGTTGTCTTATTGCAGAGGCTAAGACTTCCAATACTATGTTGAATAACAGTGGCGAGAGTGGGCACCCCTGTCTTGTTCCTGACCTTAGGGGGAAAGCTGTCAGTTTTTCCCCACTGAGGATGATATTAGCATTGGGTCTTTCATATACAGCTTTTATGATCGAGGTATGATCCTCATATCCCTACTTGCTTTGTTTCCCTTTCTTTTCTTCCCCTCCCCTTCCCACGTGTTCATCCGCTTTGCCTCTTAAATTCCACATATGAGTGAAATCATATGGTAGAGGTCTTTCTCTGACTGAGTTGTTTCATTGAGCATAAGATAAATCATTCGTCTTCTTAAATACTATCAATCACCTAGTAGAAAATGAGACAGAGACAAAGGAGATACAATTCACAAGAGCGATACCAATGACAAGGTATCTGGGAGTCAACCTAACAGAAAATGTGCAACACCTTCATGGAGGTAATTATCAAAATTAAGTGAAGGATGTAAAAGTCTGCCTAAGTAAATATTTGAAGAGATATACTATACTCATGAAAGAGGAGGCTTGGCATTGCAAACATGACAATTTTTATCCAAATTGATCTCTGAATTAAGTATAAATTCAATAGATTTGTGGGAAGCTAACAAACAGATCCTAAAATTTATATGGATGAATAAAGTGGTAAAGATCGTACAGAATGTTTTTCAAAAGAACGAAGAAGAGTATTTGCCTTACCAGATAGTAAGAAATTTCTCAGCTCGAGTAATTAAAGCAGCCTAGTATTGGCTCAGAAAAAGGAAGAGACGTTTCCATACCTAGTATATGACAGAGGAGGCATCATGAGTAAGTAGGGAAGGAGAGTGTCCTCAATAAATGATGATGGGACAATTCAGTGCTCCACACGGACAAGAAATAAAACACATTCTTATCTTACTCTATTGTCAAAAATCACTTCCAGAGGAGTTAAATATATAAAGGTGAAAAACAAAATTCCAATACCATTGAAATAAAATACAAGACAGATGGCCTTGTAGTAGGAAATTTTCTGAAACGTTCTTAAATGAGACATAAGAAGCACAGAGGCAAAGAGATACATTTCACTATGTCAAAATTAAAAATCGTATTGATGAAAGTCACCATTAACATGGCTTATAACCAAATGACAGACTGGAAGAAGACATTACTAAAGTATAAACCAGACAAAGAATTCATTTCAAGCCTGAATGAAGAACTCCTACAGATCAGGAGGAAAATGACAAACCATACAATGGAAAAAATAGGCTAAGATATAAGCAGAAAAGTCACTGAAGAAGAAATGAAAATAGCCAATACATCTGTGAAAAGATATTAGATATGATTAGATATCATAGGAATATAAGTTAAAATATGAACAAGTTACCATTTGTATTCACTAAGTTGACCACATAAGTGTCTTTTTTTCAAATTTTAGTTTATTTACATATATTGAGAGAGAGCAAGCACAAGTGGGAGAAGGCCAGACAGATTGTGACAGAGAGAGAGAGACAGAGAGAGAGAGAGAGAGAGAGAGGGAGAGAGAGAGAATCAGAAGCAGGCTCCTTGCACTATCAGCCCAAGCCCTATGCAGGGCTTGATTTCACAAACTGCGAGATCAGGACCTGAGTTGAAATCAAGAGTCTTAAATATGGAGAACAAACAGAGGGTTACTGGAGGGGTTGTCGGAGAGGGGATGAGCTAAATGGGTAATGGGCGTTAAGGAATCTACTCCTGAAATCATCGTTGCACTGTATGCTAACTAACTTGGATGTAAATTGAAAAAAAAAAAAAGAGTCTGCCACTTAACCAACTGAGCCACCCAGGTACCCCGCCGAAAGAAATGTCAAATGCTGGCCGAGTGCATGAAAGATGGTATTTTCTTACGTTTCTGAGGGAGGATGTAAATTGATAGAACCATTCTGGAGAAAAATTTGACAATAAAAAGTAAGATAAGAGCAAATGCTATGATACACACTTGAGAAACTCTTGTCCATTTACACATGGAGACATATGCATGGATTTGCACTGAGGCATTTTTAAAATAATAGGGCGAAATTGGAAACAATCTAAACATCCGTCTGGAAGAGAATAGGTGAATAAGACATGTTTTAATTATATGATGAAATGCTGCACAGCGATCCATTTGTTCAAGTGTATTCCAGTCAGTGAATAAAATAAAGTCTGTGTCCTCATGGAGCAGATACTCTAAAGGAAGGAGGCAGACAATAAACATGTATGTATAGATTATCAGAGGGTGGTAAGTTTATCCTTCAAAGCAGCAATTCCACTTCTAAGGATGTACTCTTAAGATAGGCATTTAGCGATATGAAAAGACATATACACAATGTTACTTATTGCAGCTTTATTTGTACTTGAAAAATATTGGAAAGTTGGAAACTACCCCCATGTCTAAATATGGAAGAGCGATTGAACAGGCTATGGTATATACATGCAATAGAAGACTGAGCAGCTATAAACAAGAATGAGGAAGTTCTCTGTGAATTGATATGGAGTGGTTTTATAGGGGTCATCGTTGAGTGGAAAGGGCAAAGTGGAAAGATCATCTATAGTGTGGTGTCCTTTGTGTAATAAAGACGGGAAAGTAAGGAAAAACACACACATCTGCTAGTCATTACAAAAAGAAACACGGAAAGGATAACCCAGAAAACAAAGAAGTTGGTTACCTACAAGGGATGGGGAAAATGGAGCAGGAGTACAAGAGGGAGTTGTATTTCTCTGAGTATGCCTTTTTGATTAGTTTTGACTTTTGTGAGCATGTGAATGTTCTTCATATTCAGACAGAAAAATCAATGGGAATGGGAAGGGGAAGGGGAAAAAGTTAAAAACTGCAAGCAAATGAACCTAATTGTCTATCAAGTGCACACTATAATCACATTGAAAGGGAAAGAAAACACCAAGTAGCTCATAAAAGCTATTTTTGAAAACTCTTTTCTTAATGTTTATTTATTTTTGAGAGGGGAGAGGGGCAGAGAGAGAGAGAGAGTGAGACAGAGGATCCATAGCGGGCTCTGTGCTGACAGCAAATGCCCGAGGCAGGGCTCAAACTCACGAACCGTGAGATCATGACCTGAGCCGAAACCAAGAGTCGGACGCTTACATGACTGAGCCCTCCAGCCACCCCAAACTCTTTTTAAAGCTTATTTGACGATCTACTCTCAGTCTTGGGTAAGGTTGCAGAGGCAAGGGGGACTGCCCAGAGATTCCAAGCTCTTAGTGGGTTTGTTTTTGGTACTGGGGAGTTTGAAGCAATTTTGAAACTATCTCTGATGTATTGTAGGATTGGGCAAGTGAGTAAATGTTGGGAGCCAGGGTTCTCACGGGGGAAGAATGGAGATACAAATATGAAATGGAGGAAGATAAAAAAGAAGCCTGTGGACATATATGTTAACTAACTAGAATTGAAATAAAAACTTGAAAACAAGAAAAAGCCTGTGGGGAGGGCTTTGGAATGAAGGGATAGACGTGTATGTGTGGATATGTGCATATGTATATGTAAATGTAAATAATGTATGTGTGTATACTTTGAGGTACATGCATACATTTCTCAGCTCCTGCCACTGAAAAGGCCCACCCAGCAATCATATCTTGGTCCCTATTACTACTCCTCACTGAAAGAAACCATGGATCCTCAGAAAAATGGCTAATCTCAGAACTGGGGCAGAAAGTAAGGAAGGGCTCAAAAAATGATAGTGGTGTGTAAAAGGGACACTGGAAGTAGCTTCAATGAGCTTACACTGGCTAAATCTGGGACAGTTTGAGCATCAGATAATAAAGGACAGTAATGAATTACAAACCATTGAAAAACGGAAACTTCTGAGTGCAAACCAATAATCAAGAGATAAACGAATAAATGAATGCTTATTTTTGCTTTTGTTTCCCTTGCCTCAGGAGACACCTAGAAAGAAGTTGCTGTGGCCGCTGTCAGAGAAATTACTGCCTGTGTTGCTCTCTTCTAGGAGTTTTATGGTTTCAGGTCTCACATTTAGATCTTTAATCCATTCTGAGTTTATTTTTGTGGCTGGTGATAGAAAGTGGTCCAGTTTCATTCTTTTGCTGTAGCAGACCAGTTTTTCCAACACCATTTGTTGAAAAGACTGTCTTTTGTCCATTGGATATTCTTTCCTGCTTTGTCAAAGATTAATTGATCATATAATCGTGGGCTTATATCTGAGTTCTTTATTCTGAAAAACGCTATTGGTATTTGGATAGAAATTGCATTAAATCTGTAGGTTGCTTTGAGTAATACAGCCATTTTAACAGTATTTGTTCTTCCAACCCATGGACATGGAATATCTTTCCATCTCTTTGTGTCATCTCCAATTTCTTTCATCAGTGTTTTACAGTTTTCAGAGTATAGGTCTTTCACCTCCTTGCTTAAGTTTATTCCTAGGTGTTTTATTATATTTGGCACAATTGTAAATGGATTGTTTCCTTAATGTCTTTTTCTGCTTCTTCTTTATTAGCGTATAGAAACATACAGAAATCCGTGTATTGGTTTTATATCCTGCACGTTGTCACATTTTTTCCCTTTCTCCTTTGTGTGCATGAGGAACCAATTGGGGTCCATATGTGGAACGAGATGATTTTAAGTGTCTTTTAATCTGCAGGTTCTCCTTCTAGCTCTACTTTTTTCTTGCAACTTATTTGTTGAGAAAGTCGTTTTGTTTGTACTGTAGAGTTCCCACGGTCTGAATGTTGCTGAATGCATCTCTGTGCATGCAGAGTTCCTCTGAACTTCATATTTCTTGTAAATTAGTAGTTGGAATCAGAGGGCTGATCATATTTGGGTTCTATATATATATATATATATATATATATATATATGTATATATATATATTTTTTGTAGCAATACCAATTCATATGTGGAGTTGGGGGACCTTAACGTACCTCTCTGAGTAATTGGCAGATGAAGCACACAAAATGTCGGTAAGGATGTGAGTTTGAACCATTGGTAGCTTAATCTCATGAGCAAGTACAGAACATTGCACCCAACTGCAGACTGCACATTCTTTTGGGCACACATGGAAACTTTACACAAAACTGACCATGTGCTGGGACCTAAAGCAAGTCCTCAGATGTTTCAAAGGATCAAGATTACTCAGAGCATGACCTCTGACCACAGTGTAATTGAGCTGGAAACCCATGAGCAAGGGGGGAAAAAGAACAAAACAGCAGCTTCTGACATTTGCAAGTTGGCCGAGCGCTCACAGCCAGGCGATGTTGTTCTCGTACTGGACATAAACAATCTCACAGAATACCGAACCTCAGACAAGGTTGCTCTGAGATCATGATGAAAAGAGATGAAGCAAGGCTACTTCGTACATTTTTCTCAGCACAGATAAAGCCAAGGTCAATGTGCACCCCACAAATACCAAACACCTCCCTCCTGCTTGGCTAATATGGCAGCCTGCTGCTGGTGTCCTGATCACAGCTTTAGTCTTGCTATAGTCTGCCCTCCCTGTAAAGGAGATTTATTGAGAGCTTCAATCACAGAATTGCGTTTGCTTTCTGACAGCATCTAGAGCAAACCCTTGCCTCCTTGGACTCTCCCCAAGATCACACAAAGCCCAGATGTTACAGTAGGTTCTTTCTAATACACTCTTTCTGAGATACCCCTTGGTTCTGCATGGTGTGCTCTCCCTCAGTGCAGAGTAATTGGCCCAACTTGTTCACCTATGGACGGGTTCCCCAGGGGTCTTTGGCAGCAGAGAATTGACACTCATAACAAAAAGATAACGAGAAAAACCCTCACATGTTTAGGAAGGAAGAAATAAATGTTTAAATAACCTATGGTTCAAAGACAACAACATGATGGAAATTAGGAAACATTTTATTGAATGATTAAAACATGACTACACACATGAATCAGTAAGTGGTCTGACAGGAAGCACATGGCACACGCAAGCTAAGTAATTTGAGGAGAGTCACATAAAGGGGTTGGGATGGCTTTGTAATGTGTCAACTGAACTACACTTCCCAGAATTCCCTTTCATCTAGGTTTCAGTTCAGGTGGGCCATAGGAGAGATTTTGATGGAAGGTTTGGAGAAGAGAAGGGAAATGCATGTAACCGAGAACGTTCTAATAAAGAGAAGATTGAAGGAACAAAATAACAAGACCAATACAAATAGCACGATATAACAAATGGATCAAAGGCTTGGACAGACATTTTTTTTTTTTTTTTACAGTAGAAGAAACCCAAATGGTGTACAAATATAAGCGCTCAACTTCATTTATCATTACAGAACTTAATGCTACCGGGAGATAGTACACACCCACCAGATTGGTGGAAACTAAAAAGTCTGATGATTCTAAGAGTTGGCAAGGCCATGGAACAGGCGAGCTTTCACATACTGCTGATGGGAGTGTGTGTTGGAAAACTGGCTGGCATTTTGTAGAAAAAATGAAGGCGTGCTTCTTCGAGGAGCCAGCATTTCAATACCAAGTGTACAAATTCTGGAGAAACTTGTGTACCCTGGCACCAAGAAGCAAGTGTAAATGGTTGCGATGGGTTCACCAGTGGCCTCCCAAAAGATATGTGCGCATTCTAACTCCCAGACCCTGTTAATGTGATCTTATTTGGAAAAAGGGTCTTTGCAGTTGCGATTAATTTAAGGATCTTGAGATGAGATTATCTTAGGATATGTGAGTAAGCCCTAAACCCAGTGACAAGTGGATACCTCACAAGAGAAAGGCAAAGGGAAATTAGAGATAGACAGAAGAGGAGAAGGCTATGTGATCGGACAGGCAGAGATGGAAGTGATGTGACTTCACCACCAAGGACTGACTCCCACAGCCACCAGAAACTGGAAGAGGCAAAGATGGATTTTCCCCTAGATCTTTCAGGGGGAGCACAGCCCTCCTGACACTTTGATCTTGGACTTCTGGCCTCCAGCACTGAGACAATGAATTTCTGTTGTTGTAAACCACCATGTTTGTGGTGCTTTGTTATGGCAGCCGCAGGAAACTAATACAATGTCTTGCCACAGAATTTGTGTGCCGAAAACAGCCCAGATATCCAGCAGGGATAGAATAGATAAATAACACTATGGTAAAGTTATGCCATGGAATACTCTATTAGAATAAAAAGGAATAAACTCCCTATACACTACAGCATGTTTAAATTTTAAGGACATACCACTGAGTGAAAGGAACAAGACATAGAAGGATACATGTGTTAGAATTGCATCTATGTAAAGTTTAAAAACAGGCAAAAAGTAAACCATATTATTTATGGATGGATGGATGTTTACGTGGCAAAACTCTGATGAAAAGAAGGGAAGGGTTACCGTAGAAGTTAGGGAGACACGCTGGGGCTGGAGAGTGGGGCTCTAGCTCTTGATCTGGGGATGGTTACAAGAGTATGTTCTTTTATGTAAAGTACTGGAAATGCATGCAAACCATATAGGATTTACGCCTGTGTCTGCGTCTGTGCTGTACCTCACAATCTGACAGGTTAAAACATGAAAAAGCAGAATTAAAGTGATGGCTATTTGCAGATGCTATGTCTTCTATATCTGGAAAATCCAAGAGAAACTGCTCTTAAAAAATGTTACAAGGACTTGTAAGAGGAATACAGTAAGTGGGCCAGGACAAAATCATTGAGACAAATGACAAGTTAGAAGACATAATTAAAGAAAAATCTCTGTTCAACAAAAAGGAAATAAAATATGTAGAAATAAATTTAAGAACTATGCAGGATCTACGTACAGAAACATTAAAATGTTCCTCAGAGACATAGAAAGGCCTAAAGTAATGCAAAAGTCTACTCTGTTCTTAGAAAATTGTAGCTTTATAAAGGTGGAAAATCTCCCAACATCAATCTATAAATGAAATATGATCTAAAACATTTTATGACAACAGAGTTTCTTGGAACTTTTCAAGATGCTTCTAACATTAATATAGAAAACTAAAGGCGTGAAGATAGCCAGAGATGTTCTTAAAGGAAGACTATGCGAGAAGCACTGGTCCAATCAGATATTAAAACATAATAAAGGGACAGTAATTAGGAAACAGTGTGGTACTCGTGTAGGAATCAAATGACAGAAAAATAGATACTCTAAAATACACATAAATACAGACAGGAATTTAGTATATGATAAAATGTTATTTCAGTTCCCTGGGGGGAAAATGGATTCTTAGTAAATGGCGTTGGGACAGGTGGGTGGTCACCTGGCAAAGTATAAAGTTGGATCCCTATTCGCAATATACAGCACACTAAATTTCAGATAAATCAGACTTAAAGATTAAAAAAGTGAAGCTATAAAAATACTAGGAGAAACCATATTAGATTTAAAATATGATGTTGGAGGAGGAAAGACTTTTTAAAGTACAATTTAGGGGCACCTGGGTGCCTCAGTCGGTTAAGCGCCGACATGGGCTCAGGTCATGATCTCCCGGTTCATGGGTTCGAGCCCTGCGTCGGGCTCTGTGCTGACAGCTCAGAGCCTGGAGCCTGCTTCGGATTCTGTGTCTCCCTGTCTCTGCCCCTCCCCCCTCCCCCATTCCCAAAATAAATAAACATTAAGAAAAGTAAAGTACAATTTAGACCTCAGAAGACCAGAAAAGCAAAGCTTGGTTCATTCAATACACAAAAACAAAAAAGTTTCTTTAATACAAAGATTACTGTTACAAAGGCCAAAGAAAATGATAAATCAGGAAAGTTATTTGCAACTCATATCAGAGACAAGGGGGCTAAGTTCTCTATTATATAAATAGCTCCTACAAAATAGTAAGAAAAATGCCAACAACTCAATAGAAAAATGGGCAAAAGCTGTGAATGCAGCTCACAGGAAAGAAATACAAATGACTTCTAAATAAGAGAAACCAAAATTAAAACCACAATGAGATATCCTTTTTTCATTTATCAGGTTGGCAAAAGTAGAGCCGTTTGCACGTATACATGATTGACAAAGGTGTGGGCAAAGAGAGCAGGCATTCTCTTGCACTGCTAATTGGGGTTGGAGCTGTGGCACAACTTCTATGCAGGTACTTTGGCGACATCCATCAAAATTACAAATACATACACCTTTGGCCCCAGCAACTCCACATCTGGGAATTTATTCTACAGATATAATTGGATACATGTGAAATGATAAAGAAATATTGATAGACACTAAAGAGAATGAAGAAACTATGTACTGATAGGGAACCATCTCCATCATACATGTTAATTTTAAAAAGGAAGGCAACGGTGGGGCACCTGGGTGGCTCAGTCAGTCAAATGCCTGACTTCAGCTCAGGTCATAATCTCACAGTTTGTGGGTTCGAGCCCTGCGTCAGGCTCTGTGCTGACAGCTCGGAGACTGGAGCCTGCTTCGGATTCTGTGCCTACCTCTCTCTCTGCCCCTCCCCCGCTCATGTCCTGTCTGTTTCTCTCTCACAAAGAAAAAAAAAACATAAAAAAGAAGGCAATGGAGAATGTGAATAATGTGCTGGCATTTGTATAAAACAAGAATGTGTGTGTGTGTGTGTGTGTGTGTGTGTGTGTGTGTATGCATAGAATATTGATGGATAGTTGTTGAAGCGGGGTGATGCATAGAATTTTGTGGATAGTTGTTGAAGCTGGGTGATGGGTACATGGAGGTACCAAATTATACTCTTTGCTGTTTATGTGTATGTCTGGAAATTTTCATAATGTAAAGTAAAAAGTACACTTAGAATAACAAAAATAAAAAGAATATCTCTAGAAGGGTACACAAGAAACTAATAACACTGGTTACCTCCACAGGCATTAAAACACAGGAACAGTGATGATGGAAGAACAGACACACAACAGTGGTTGTTTAAACACAGAGTTTATTTTTCTCATGTATTGAGATGTTTGAAAGTAGACTGGCTTTGGTTAGTTCCTCAAGAGCATCAAAAGAAGTCTTTATGATTCTTTTAGTATTTTCCGTACTGTAACAAGAGAGTTGCTGAAGCTCCAGCCATCGAATATGTGTATGCAGGTTGGGAGAAAGAAAAAGGGGCAAAAGAGGACCAAAAGGGGGAAGCTCCCACTAATTCAGATCACTGTAAAAAACTTTCTAGAACCCTTACCCAATGACTTCCACTCTCATTTCATTGGTCGTTCCTAACTAGAAGGGAGGCTGGGAAATGTAGTTTGGAAACTCGGCACATTGTTACCCCCAACAAACTGAGAGTCTTGTTAAAAAAGAAATCATGAGAAGGGTCAAATAAATAGATTAAAAAATGCTAGAAAAATACTGACAGAAAAAAGCAGGTAGAGCAATACTATCCTGTAAAATAGAATCCAAAGCAAAATGCTTCGAAAGAGACAAATATAAATATCCTTGTAAAGAAAAGACATAAGGCCAAAGAAGTTATGACAGGGACAAACGTTTGTGCCCAACATGACCTCATAATATATGAAGCAAAAAACTGAAAGAAATTCAAAAAGAACTGGACGTAATCAGAGCAGGAAAGACGTACTGTACTCCTATCAGGAATTAACAGACCAAGGAGACGAAATACAAGTAAGAATATGGAAGATTTGAGTAACAGAAGTCATGAGCTCCATGTAAGAGATACACAGTGTATATATAACTGCCCTTAGAATCAGATAATACAGATGCTTCTCAGAGGTATATGAAACATTATCCAAGAGTGATTATGTATTTAGTCACAAAGAATATCCCAACAAGTTCAGAAGCAGAAATCATATTAATTGAATCCAAAACATTAAAATTAGAAGTTCTTGACCAAAGGAAAGCCACTGACCCTGAAAATAATGACTAATGAAACAAATACACTGCAAAAAGCTAGAGAATAGTTAAGTAAGCAAAATTTAAAAAGGCACAAACTTATGGTAATTTTGGTCAAGAGAAAAGAATGTGAAGAAATGAGTAAGTATCGTAAGAAACAGGGTGGGCTATAACTTTAGAGGCAGATACAAGTTGTCTAAACAATTGGAAAAGAATACATATGCATACAGCTTTATATAAATGAACTGGAGACTGTAGATAAGATGGGTACCTTGAGGGAAAATAGAAATGATAATAATAATAAGTCAAGAGGTGTAAGATCAGAATAAACCAATATCCATAGAAGAAACTTAAAGATAGTCAAAGATCTATCCTTTACAACGTCGTCAGGCCCCGGTGGGTTTGTTAAATTCTAGTAAAACCTAAAAGAACAGGTAATCATATTATCCAAACCCTTGTCTGCACTGGAAAATATGGAGAGCATCCAAAGACATTCTTTGAGGCTATCATAACCCTGACTACCAATTGGACGGAGCTAGCAGAGTAAGAGTTCTGTGTAGACCAATCTTTCTTATGAAAAGACACTAACTCATATCCCTTATCATGCCCAAGTAGGGTTTTCCCCAGGAATGCAATGCTAAATTAATACTGACAGAGTTGTTAACGTAATTCACCTTATTACTGGTTAAAGAGGAAACATAAATGTATTATCTCAATTGATGTAGGAAAAACTTTTGATAAAATTCAACACCAATTCATAGTATCCTTGCTACTCTTCTGTAAAGGAGTTGTCCTGATTACTGTGAAACAAGAAAGAAATACAGGATGAATGCATTGGTGGAGAAAAACCTAATTATTCAGAGATGTTATGCTCATTTGTCTAGAGAATCTTAAAGAAGGACCTGGGAATCATATGAGAGCTTTTCACAAGGTCTACCTTCCCAGCAATTAGCAACTGACAAATATGTTATACAAAAAACAAAAACAAAAACAAAAACAAAAACAAAAAACCTCCTGATCCCATGAGCAACACAAACTATTGAATGCTTTGGACTAAAATGTATTAAAATGTCTAAGACAGATGTGAAGAACGATACAAAAACTCACTATAGGACATAAAAGCAAGCCTCAATAAAAGACGAGATATATCATGTTCTTGGAAAGAAAGACTCAACTTTGAGAGATGTCAGTTCCTCTGAAATTAATCTATAACTTCAATGCACCCCAATAAAAATCCCAAGAAGATTTTAATGGAAACTGATAAGCTGGTTTGTAAATCCACTCTGAAGCGAAATGCACAACACAGGCCCCAAAATTTGAAAGAAAGGTATCAAAACATATTATAATGTTAGAGTAATTGAAATGGCATTGATGCAAGAATCAGCATACTAATTGATGGAATGACAGAAATTCTAGAAATACACTGAAGAAAATTTGGCACTTTAGTGTCCGTCCATCCATCCATCCATCCATCCATCCCTTCATTTGACAAACAGTGATTGTCTATGATGTGGCAGATACTGTTTTAGGGGTGGATAAAACAAAGCCTTTGTTCTCATAAAAGTGTGGAGCTTACAGTCTACAGAATTAGTTTGGCATTTTAGTTAACAGGGGAAAGGATGGTGTTGGGCAAAACAGTAGATTCTAAACAGATCCCATAGATGAAAAGAGATTCCTAAGTGATTAAAAAATCTAAACATGAGAAGAACTGTGAGAATAAAACTATAAAAAGTTATTAAAAAAAACTAGAGAAATATATCTTTCTAGTCTTCGGATAAAGAAGATGCTGAAGCGAGCAGACACCATAGAAGAAAAACGCGATACATTTGACGTCGTCATAAAGAGGAAAACTACAACGTTTGCATCGCAATAAAAGCACTATAAATTAAGTTAAAAATAAGTGACAGTGTGGAAGAAAGCATATGCAACATGTATAACAAATGAAGGGTTCATGTCAAGCATATAAAAATCCCTACAAGTCAATATGAAAAATGACAAGGAATAAGAACAAGCAGTTTGCGGAAGTGTATGAATGAACGATAAATATTTGAAAAGATGGCCACCCCGACTACACTAGTAATCATGAAAAATGCCAATGATGACAAGGAGACATAATTTCTGGCAATCAGTATTGGCTACTGTGTGTGTGTGGGAATGGGAACTCTTGTACATGCTTGGTACACACCCTTTTGGAGAGAAGTTTGACGGTATGTATTTTTCAAATGCCTGTACCATTTGAACCCACTTCTGGGTATCTCTGGGGGAGACTGCTCATTGTCTCTGTGCAAGGCTGTTCTTCCTGGGTGCTGGGTGGCTCAGCTAGACTGTTTCCCAGGCTCCCTTGGGGGCAGGTATCGTGGCCATGGGAGTAAGAATTCACCAACGGAATGCAAGAGTGAGTGGTGATGTGTCCAACTTCTCCCTCACCTGCTCAGGGGACAAGTGCTCACCCTAGATGCGCACGGTTGTCCTCCCTGCACTTCACAGGATCCAGAGCACAGATACACCTGTGCAGGAGCTGACCCAGCAGTCAAGGCAATGCCCTCGAGCTGAGCTCCTGGGCGTGGTTCCTGGACCACTGCTCAGCCACAAGGTGCCCTTAGGGTCCAGGATGAGGCGAGCTCATCACGAGGAAGTGTTGTGAAGCTTTTTATAGCAACTCAACATCACCACGATATCTTTATTGCATTTTACAAAAGCCTTAGGCAAAATGGATTGGGGGGGTGGGTGGACATAAACTGGTCTTTCACCACAAATGGTTTGAGAAGCACTGGGCTTCCTGAGTGACGGCGTGGAAGAGAGATGTCCCTTCAACCTGGAGTGCTCGGCTGACCCTTATGAGAGTAACAATGTTCAGTCTTCTCTAAGCCACTAGCTGCATCATTGCTGGTCTCTTGGTTGGAGCCATCTAGCGCTGCCCTCCCTGACTCAATCTTAGAGCAGTGTTCGTGTGTGTGTGTGTGTGTGTGTGTGTGTGTGTGTGTGTGATGGGGCAAGAGTGTCCATGCGTCATTGTGCCCATCAGCGAAACCCCGCAGGACCCCTAAATGTGCACCGAGGAGGGGAAGCTGGGAACAACGTCTGCTATATCCATGCTGTGGAGTACAGAGCTATAATTAAAAACTCTCTCCCAGGCACGCTTCCTTATGGATCTTCTGGGAAAGGGGGAATTGGAAGAGAGAGCAAGTTGCAGAATAAGCATATAGTATGAGAAACTCTCCAGTGTGTCCGTACATATATGCATGTAAACGTGCAGGAAATGTCGGGAAGGATCCCCCTGTCTGGGACAGGGGGAATTGAGAGGGGCCTAGAGAATGGCTAAAAGGAGCTTTTATTTTATTCCTATTTGTTTAATATTTTAAAATGAGAATTATATTCATGTTTTGCTTGTGTATTTAACAATAAATTTAAAAGAATATAAAATAGAGAGTGTTTATGTGTTGTTAATAATAATAATATGACACAGAATAATTCCTCACTCGCTGGTTTGGTAGACTCGCATAGTGGTTTGGGTTTCCTGCTTTTTAACGTGCCCTCGGGTTCTGGCCCCCTCGCTCCTGCCCTCAGTTTCACTCAGCTGCTCTGGGACCCTCCGCTTCCCTGAGGACCCCATCGTAGCACTGAGTAGAACGACTTGCAGAATGGGATGCATCATTCAGTTGTTTGATTCCACGTAGGCCGTGAGTGTTTTCGGAGAAAGTCCTATGGACAATTCTCATTTTTGCCAGGATGAAATAAAGCAGAACTTCCAGGAGGAAATATCTCCCAACTTGTATACAACTGTTTCTTTGATAAATCATCTCTGATCTTGAAATAATAAAGAATGTAACACATGAAGAAAGGAACCAAGTTTCAGAGAAAAACAAGGCTCTTAAAACACGTTTGATCTCGACTAAACACACTTCACACCAGACTTTATAACGTGCTTTAGGGAAATAGTTGCTGTCACAAGGACTGCTATAGTAACTAAACACAAAGATTTTCTGAGATTTGACCAAACTGTTTATCCTAGGTACAAAGTTCCTTCTGGAAAACATGCTACTGAAACTTTTCTTCCGAAATCCAGTGGGCTGCTTGAAAAACGTTAGGCATCATGCAGCTGCCGGCGTAAAGCCTGAGAGCACATGGCGCGGGAACCCGAGAAACAGGTGCCGGCAGCTGAGACCATGGCCCCTGGAGCGGAAGGCCGACCCTGACAGTCGGAGGGTGAAAGTGGACGACAAAATTATAATAACAGTTGCATTTGGAGACAGAGTTCCAAATTCTTCTTGAATTTTAGAAGTTCGCTCCCTGATAGTGACATTTGGCCAAATGCATCTCCCACACCTTCCTGAAGTTCATCCTCCAGGCACCTGCCAAGTCCGACCATCTCCAAGCAGGATATCCTGCTATCACCACCAAAGTGGCTGTCCTGGAACACACAGAGGCCTGGAAGGACTTGGCTCTGGCCGGGTCTCCTGCTCCCTCTAACACGCCAGGGGCTCCGGCACCCTCCCTCCTGCCCTTGGCCCCCCCCGCCCCCCCCCCCCCCCCCCCCGAGCTCCCCTGGGCCCTCCTCCTTCCCCAGGGTGTAGGGTCCTGCGCTTCCCCGGCCTCCGTGTCTCCCCATCCATAAAGGGGACCATCGGCGCCCAGCTGGGGTGGCGGTGGTGGGGCGTGAGCCAAGGAGGTGCTGCAGGGGTGGGGAGCGGGGGACCCGTCCTGGCGGCCAGCGTCGGCCTCCCGTCCCCCGGACGCGTCCCCAACCTGGACATGCTGCAGGATCCTCTGGGCGCACCAGTCCCCCAGCTCCGCGTAGTTGCCCGCCAGCTCCTCGTCCGCCTCCCCCAGCTGGTCCACGAGGTTGAACAGCATCATGGGCACCGCCACGGACTCGGAGGCCGGGGCCCCGGGGAGCCGGGGCCGGCCCAGCCCCGATGGGTCCTCCCGCACCCAGTACACGATCTGCTCCATCATCTCCACTGCTTCGCTCTGGGTGGGGAGAAGGGAGGCGAGGGGAAGGTCCGGGCTGAGGACGCATCCTGGTCCCTGAGGTCCTGCCTGGGGGTGGGTTCCTGACCGGGATGTGGGGTGGGGTGAGAGCCCTCTCCTTCCACGCACTGGTGGGACGCCTTCACCGAGGGCGGACTCTGCGCCCAGCATCGTGTTGGGTGCTGGGGGCCGGGGTGGATCTGCCCCACCCTGCCTCGGGGGTTCCCAGTGTGTGGATGCAGGCCACTGTCAGGCAGCCATGTCAGATCTGAAAGCACAGGGGGCTCCACGGAGGAGGGAGAGTTCCCTCAGGGCCAGGGCAGGGTGTAGAGGTGGAGGTGTGAAATCAGCAGGACCTGCGGACAGAGGAAGGGAGTTCATTTGCCAATATTGAACTTCTGTGTTTAGGTCTGTCATTTTTCTAAGTGTAACCTGCATCCACTAAAGTATACAAATCCTAGGAGCTCAGCTTGGTGAATGTAGGTCCCACTTGTGACATTTTGGCAACGTGTCTGTCTTGCCCTGGTGCTCTGTCCTTAAAGTGAGGATTGTGTCATCCGCTTTGAGAGCTTATCACACAGCAGGTGCTCAATAAATGCTTGTTGAATGAAGGTCAGAAAAGGGGTGTGGGGCGAGGGAATGCAAGGATTTTCTGACCTGTCTTCCCTGAAGAAAAAAATGGGGACCATGCTTTTTATTATATATTTTAAAATCTTTTAATCAAAGCAATATTATGGGCTCAGTGGGAAGAAATTGAAACAGCTCACCAATGTATAAATCAAACTAATAAGTGCATGAAACCATGAGAAGCCCAAGTACCCTCTCCTCTGAATGTCTGTGTCCCCCCAAATTCATACATTAAGATCCTATCCCCCAATGTGACCCCATCAGTTGGTGGGGCCTTTAGGAGGTGATTGGGTCATGAGGGCAGAGTCCCCATGAATGGGTTTAGCACTCTTATAAAAGAGACCTTAGGCACCTTGCTCACCCTTCCGCCATGTGGCGACACAGCCAGATGACAGCCATCTATGAAGCAGGAAGCAGGTCTTCGCCTGATGCTGGCTCTGGCAGCATCTTGGTCTTGGATTTCCCAGCATCCAGAACTGTGAGCAATAAATGAGTGTTGTTTTATAAGCCACCTTGATGGCATTTTGGTGATAGCAGCCTCAACAGACAACAAGGCTAGCGGCCCCTCCCAGGTGGGATGCGAGCTGGATAGAAGTGGGTTGGGGCAGATGGCCGTGGGCAGGAGCCTGGCCCGGGAAGTGGGCGTCTGGGGACTGTCAACTCTCAGGTAAGCAAAAGAGTTATTGGGGGTCTCAGAGGAGGGTGTTGTTGGAGAGGCTACAGGGCTCCAGAAGTCAGGGGGCCCTAGGAGAGGGTCAGAAAGGAAGATTCTCAACCCCCTGCAAGAAGTCCCAGGATATCCCCTACCCTCTGGGCCCAGTGTTAGTTGCCCAAACAGATCTGTGGCCTTGGCTTTTGCATAACTGAAATTTGCCTGAACAGAGCTTGCATATGTTTGAGGGAAACATAGGTGGACTTCTCAGTGGCAAGTACATCATGAAACCAGCAAAGCAGATGAATGGTTCTCTCCAAACAACTGGCTTGTGAGCAGAGATGGCTGGGATGGCAGTGGGGTGTGGTCGTATCACCACCACCTGCCAAGAAGCTGCATTTGGGGTGGAAAATTAATTGATAGAGTGATGAGGATGGGACCCTGGGGGAAAGATGACATGGGTCTTGTCTGGGCACCTCCAGGGAGATTGGGATGGTGGGGGAAGGCGTGTTCCTTTCCAACAGTTTCTCCTTGCTGTTACACCACACCACGGTCCTGGAGATCCCAACCCAAGTGCTCATGGGGCTCCTGGGTGCTTGCCCTTCTGGGACTGGGCAGCTGACTCCACAGCTGAGCCTTGTTTGTATTTGGCAGGTGAGGGGAGTCAGGAAGCCAGGGGCCTGTCCTCACTACCTGCCTTTCTGGAGGCAATGATCATTGGAGAGAGGGCCAGCCACTGGTCAAGAGGACTGACCTCCTCACTCCCACCCTCACCTAGACCAGAGAGGCTGGCTGATCCTCAGGTCCTAGTAGCCACTTCCGTCACTCTATTTCTGGTCCCTAAAGGAGGAGCTCAGAGTCCAGCCTGGTGTTCTGCTGCCGCCCGGAATTCAGACTCTGAGGAGAGCCCTAGCCAGGGTGGGAGAAGGGACCTGGCTGAATGACAGGCCTCTTCTGCCAAGGGACAGCTCAAATGTCCATGGAAACCAGCCCTTCTAATCGGGGCACCTCCTGTCCCCTCCAGGCATCCAGTAAGTGGGGGTGGGGGGTGGGGAAAGAACTTTAGAGGGCAGAGAAAGGAGCAAGGGAAGAGCTGTTAACCGAAACTCTGACAAAATAAGTCAAGGAAGACCAATGCCATTTAACATATATTTATTGAAATCTACTTGATGCAAGGCACTGTGCTAGATCTGGTAGGGGAATCAGACATGAAGGATCACCCCTGTCTTATAAGAGCTCACAATCTAACAGGTGGGAGAGGGTGGGGAGGCCGAAGCTCTAGTGCAAGGCTGATTATAGTAAGTGCCATAAAACAGACAAGTTAAGGAGATCAGGGAGGGATGAGAAAAAAGCGCCAACAAATGAACGGTGGACTGGGGCGGACACAGCTACTCTTCTTAGATATGCAAATAACATTAAAGGCCAAGTTAAAAGAGACCATTTCTAGTTTCCAAAGTAAACAGCTAAACTGATACCATGAGAAGTACAGAATGTAAGTATACTAGTAATAGAGAAATTCTCAATTCCCCAATCTCACAGATTTTCTGGAAGTAGCGAGACACTTCCAAAATAAAGAACAGGGTGGGTGTTGACTTAAATCATTTCATGGGGCACACATGGGATCCGTACAGGAACACCCGGACAGAGGCATTGGTCAAACTCACTGAGACTAAAAGGCATAGGTTTTCCCCATCTGAGTGAACAGAGTACCACATTTAAACAGGTGTCTACAACAGTCAGGTGGGACTCGGGCCAGGAACTAGAGTCGGGTAGAACATGAGGGAAACCAGCCATGTGATTCTTCTCAGGAAGCAGCCAACTGGTAAAAGGCAATTGACTCTTGACAGATTGCAAAAAGCAGAGACCCAATCAGGCTGGCTCAGGTCAAGGGAGTCTCTGGTGGGGACACAAATGAACTGGTGAGGGCAGTTGCCAGAAATCCAAGAACATGATGGGGCCTGGACTGCCTCAGGGAGACAGCTCTGGAGTGCTTAGCAGGATCTTCAAGCTGGTGCCACCTATCGGGTCAACTCCCCTAAGTGCTGCGTGGCTCCCTCTTCCTTCCAATACCAACGAGAAGATTCTCTCTCGTTTTTCTTGTTTGCACTTCACAGAGAACCCGAAAGGCCCAGCCTGTCGTTGCCAGCCAGCTCCGATGACAAGGTGCTGCCCTTGAGTCAAGTGTTCAGTTCTGGTTTGATTAGTGTGGCCTGGAAGGGGAGTGAGGGTCACAGGGCACACAACAGGGATGAAGCCCGGAGCACGTGGAATGCCAACACTGTGAGACAAAGGTACCCTCTGTGATTGGGTGGGGCTCATTCTGGAAATGCAGAAGTGGGTATGACACAACTAATCAACACAGTTAATCTTAATAAGCAGCAAAAATGGTAAACAGGAACTTTCATTTAAAAATTTCAGCAAGTATTCAAAACTTTAATAAAAGCAATGGAAGGTTTCTTTCAGAATATAAGAAAAGGATATATTTCTAACGCAAGTCGGCATTCTATGTGACCCAACTGCTCTTCATTTCCCTTGCAAAAGAAATATGGGTGATTAGAAAGAAAAAATGAAATGAGGTAGATACACAAATGCATAGACGAGCCCACACAATAGAAAGCTTGATCACATTTTGCATCTGATGTAGCAGTATACCTACAGAAGCCAAGGAAATCCACCCCCAAGTTACCAGAGGCAAAAACTGAACTTGGCACAACTACAGGACACACATTAAAGCCACAGACTGCTTGCGCCGGAGAGAGCACAGACTTCACCCGCAAACACAGTGACAGAGAAGATGCGGTCTTTAGTGTTAACTCTAGAAGAGGGTTTGGGAGAAAATTATAGAACGGGGAATGGAAAAAAGTCAAGGAGGGCAGGACAGGCGGCCAGGATGCCAAGATGCCATGTCCTGGCTTGGGAGAGAGGGAGCAGTGACGACAACGCTAGGTTCTGAGTTAATACTGTATCTGGATCCTTCATAAAACCTGACAGATGGCTAGCGAACAAGCAAGAAATGGCAGAGCGCTCCCAGTGAAAGCTGCCAGACTTGCCCCCCGTGAATGTCAAATTCTTTCCCGAATGACAGTGGTGTCAAACACGTCCTGACAGCTTGAAAAGAGAAAACTGATGCCGAAGGAAGCAGTGATGGCAGACACAGTTTCACAACTACTGCGAGAACTGAAGCCCACAGAGCAAAAGGAGTTGCTATGTAACAGGTGCTGTTGGCTTCTCTCCAGCCTGAGGGTCAGGCTGGAGACGTCACAGAGAGCCACCGTTGTGGCCCGGGGGGCCATTCCAGAGGACCTTCTGGCTAAGGTCACAGGGGTCGCCATGGGACCCTGCTTCCCAGGATGGGGGCCTGAGGAGCTCTTCCAGATGTGCCTGCCGGGAAGCTCGGCCTCAGCCTTGGCGGGCCCATCAGAAGCGTATGCTTCCTCTGTGGGCCCTCGAGAGGCCCCCCCCAAGCACGGCTGCTGGGAAGTCACACCACAGCCCCAGCATGGCTGGCTTCTACCTGCGGGTTCTGCAGGCCACCGGGGGCCAGGTTTCTGGCCGGCCCTTGCTGCTGTTCCCCCCGGGGGAGACTGTCGGAAGTCACAGCCTGGCCCCGGGACGACCAGCTTCTATTTCTATGCCACACGGGCCGTCAGAAGGGCATCGGTGCCCTCCAAACCCTGCTTTTGTCACCCCTCCCGGGCATGGCTGCTGCAAGTCACAGCCCAGGCCTGTGGTGGCCAGCTTCTATCACCAGGCCACACCGGGCATCGGAGGGGCGCCGTTCCTCTCCGAGCCTTTGCTCTGCTGCTCCTTGGGTGTGGCTGCGGGAGGTAACATCAGAACACGTGGGTGAATTTCCCCCCAGTTGCCCAAAGCAAAAGCCACCAAGCTGACCTCTTTCTAGTTCCAGAGTCACTCGCTAGGAGGAGGATGCAGTCCACATGACAGCATCGGCCAAGTGAGTCTTCTTGTGTTCGAGGAGATGTGTCTCTGGTGGGTCTGCTGCTCAAGCACTGAATCCGTGCTGGGCATGGCCAAAGCTCCCTGGAGCTTGGAGGACAGCCAGCTGTGGCCAAGACCACGTTTGGACCGCCCCATTGATCTAGTTGAGGCCCAGCCCTGCTGCTGCCAGGTAGGGCTATACTGAGGAACAGTCAGAATGTGCTGGCCATCCGAGATGGAAGTTTCTCTCGCGTGTCTGAGTGGCCAGGTTGGATAGTCAAGTACTGCCCACAGACATGCAGAGTCCGCATCGTGGATGAGGAGAGAGCCTGCTTCTGGGGCCCGTTCCCATCCAGCCTGCCCACCTGGTGCATCCACCTTCTGGTGGGGCAGGGCTTTCAACTTTTCACTTGTAATTAAAATTCTAGAAAAAAACATCATCGTATCTAACTACTGAAGCAATGAAAGTCACGGCTTCACGGACAACAGTGAATGCCCGGGTATGTAAAAACTAAGAGCTCGCACAACAAAAATGTAATAAAACTGCTCCAAAGAGCAAAGCAATAAAACTGGAAAAGAGACCGTCACGATCGATGTAGAAAGGACTGCTGTATAAAGTCATTATGTCCAAAGGTAACTTGATAACTGGTCAAAGGAGATGAACGTACGGTTTGCATGCAAGGAAACAGGAACAGTATTTAAGTCATTGCACGAGAGAAAGAAGATGAGACTAGGAGTCAGGAGGCCTGGGTCCATCCCCAGTTCTGGTACTAATGAGTCATAGGATGACGGCATTAATTATGGTGACGACAGGAGATGACCTTCACTGAGTGTGTGCCTTCGGGCCAGGCGTGGCATCACAGTTCCCACGATAACCTTAGGGGTAGTCCTGGGATCGCCCCTGTTTTACAGAGCTTGAAACAGAGGGCTGGCTCTGTATGAGAGGCTACCATTCCCGAACAAGAGGCATCACCTTATACTTGAGTCCTGGAGATGTCCCTGTTTCGGGGGTGCCCTCAGCTATTTAATTCTGAAGAAAACAGTGCTGCTTGAGGACAAGACCTATTAGCCTGGAACAGACCCCAACCGATGCTAGTTTTGGACACACGTGGAAGTCACTGGAATGAACTGGTTCAAGAAAAATGGATGCAAAAGAAATGTAACCCAGATTCAGTACTTATTCCTAAGAGTATGACCTCACAACAACAAGTTATAGATGCTTCAAAAAAGTCTTTTAAAATAAAGGTCATTTGAAAAGGCAAACACATCAAGTGGTTATGTTGTAGGGCTACAGGACAAATTGAAGAAACCAACAATCGTCCTAATGTTATGTGAACAGGTACTTATGGCTTGGGAGGAAACTTCTAGCGAGAGCTTTGTGCAGGGATTGTCACAGTGCTACATGGCACACAGCTTAGATGAGTTGAAGCCATTGGATGTGCTTTGAAACTGTCGGATGACTCAAGAGGGGGCTGCGAGGTTGGGGAAGATGGTGAGGTCAGAGTTGCGTGTGAGGCTTTAGGATAAAATGATCTTGTGGAACGGAGTGAGGGAAAACAGGCGGCTTTTCTAAATTAATATATTATTCTGTGTAGTATGTGATTTACAATATGCATGTATAACTGAATTAATAAATTAAATATTATAAGACATTTGAGTATTCTATTTACATCCCTAAAAATTTATAAATTCAAGTAGGCCAAACGACTCTGGGGCTTTGTTCTCTCCAGGAGAGCTTGGGTCCCGTCACACGGAGGCCGTCATTGAGTCGCTCCTGAGGGAGCGGCCTGGAGAAGAGGTCCTGCGAGCTCCTTCACCCCCGCAGGCAGGTGTCTCTTCTCTCCTCCTGCTTCAAGGCCCGTGGATGTCAAATACCTTGAGGGTACTTCCTGCCAGTTAAACGAGTCAAAATAAATTAGAATGTCGTAGAAGCAACTCTCAACAGGCAAAATGGGAAACGTGTGCACTTATAAATTGCTGGTGACGGTATAAATTGGGTTCAACCTTCCGGACGAGAACAGACATAAGCGCTACAAAACTGGTCATCTCCTTTGACTCTGCCCTCCCCTCTAGGGACTCGCCCCCCGCGGGAAGCCGCCGCCGGCCATGGGGCCGTGGGGCCGTGGGCCTCGGGGCCTCGTCTAGTCATGGTGGGTTGGCTGATGCTTCTGCAGTGCCGCCCGCCTCTTGAACACGCGGCCACACTCGCTGCACTCGCAGCGTCTCGCTCCGCTGTGGGTCCTCCGGTGGCGACTCAGGCCGGAGCTCCGCCGGAAGGCCTTCCCGCATTTGTCACACTCGTAGGGTTTCAGTCCGCTGTGGATCCGCCGGTGCTTGATCAGGTCGGAGGGCCCCCGGAAGGCCTTGCCGCAGTCGCCACAGCCGTAGGGCCGCTCCCCGGTGTGGATGCGCTGGTGCTCCAGGAGGCTGGAGCTCTGCCGGAAGGCCTTGCCGCACTGGCCACACTCGTAGGGCTTCTCGCCCGTGTGGATCCGGCGGTGCTTGGTGAGCTCCGAGCTCCTCCGGAAGAGCTTGCCGCAGTGGGGACACCCGTAGGGCTTGGCCCCGCTGTGGATGCGCTGGTGTTCGGCCAGGCCGTTGACACCCCGAAAGGACTTGCCGCAGTCATCACAGTCGAAGGGCAGGTGGCCGGTGTGCACGCGCTGGTGCTTGAGGAGCTCCTGGCGATCCAGGAACTCTCTGCCGCATGCCTTGCAGGCAAACGGCTTTTCGGAAGTGTGGAGCTTCTGATGGCGAAAGAGGTGGGTGCTCACCTTGAAGGACCGCCCACACTCCTCACAGTCAAACGGCTTCTCTCTGCTGTGGACGCGCAGGTGCTGACTGAGGCCCGCGTTCTTCTTGAATCTCTTCCCACATTCCTCACATTCGAAGGGCTTCGCCTCCCTCTCCATTTGCTCTCTTTCCTCCACGGCATCTTCCGGCGCTCGGCTGGGCCCCGGCTGGGGCTCTGCAGCCACGTGGCTCTTCCGGTGCTCGTTGAACTCAGAGACACCCCTGAAGACCCTCCCGCAATCGCCACACTCCCAGCCCTTCTCCTCGCTGTGAATTCTCTGGTGCTGCACAAGGAGGACCTTGAGCCGAAAGGCATCCCCACACTCCTTACATGCAAAGTGATGTTCTATGGGCAGGTTCTGGGGGCTCCCCCCACTCCCCTCCGAGTCTCTGCTCTGTTTGACCTCAGGGCTGGGTGCACCGGCCATCGGGGAGCTGGTGGACGCCATCTCCTGGGGCTGAGCGTCTTCACCCATTCTCTGCCGTTGCGTCACCAAGATGCTTTTGGAGACGGGCACCGCAAGACACTGTACTCTGCAGAGGAGGAGGGAAGGAGGTTACTTTCCTTGGTCAACAATCACCTTCCTCCTGAGACAGCTGCTGAGCACAGGGCCCAGAGACCACGCAGCAAGGTGGCCAGTGCCCATCCAACCAGAAGCAAGGACTACAGAGGAAAGGGGCAGAAAGGTGTCACTGCTGGACGCCCCCTACCAAAGGGGTGCTGAGGAGGTCTCCCCTCCTGTGACTGAGAAGCAGCCACACCCCCTCCCCAAAGGCTCGGCGGGGGCCTCCTCCACAGTTTCTTCGCACTTTCCGGGGTTCTTTTGCACTCAGCGGAATGCTTACCTCAGTCTGTGTTCAGGGATGGCTCAGATGCCAGCACCACGTGGCCTTGTACCAGGTGAGGAGCCAGGCAGCGATCAAAACAGGAACTCCTGCTGGCAGAAAAGGAAAAGGGTTTTGGTGGCAGCCAAAGATGCCATCAGAACACAGCCGGGTGGGGAGGGGGGCGGGGCGCACGGCCTTCAAAGTCGAAACTCTTTTAATCCACCAAGCGTAGGTAGCTTGGCTGTGCCCTCAGGCAACTCATTCATCCCTGCCCTTTCCCAAGGGCTGGCTCCCGCCAGAGACTGGATGAGGCAGAGTCTGGGCCCACCTGGGTGGAGTGCCAGGGACTTGTTGTGAAGAGCTGGTCCTCCCTTTCTGCCTGCTCACACTCCTCAGTGCCTGCAAACGGAAAGTCCTACTGTTCCACGACTCCCAAAGTGACTCAGCAGTCTCGCCCCTCCCACCATGTGCAGCCCTCAACAGGGCATAGGGCCTTGCCATGCCAACCTCTCTCTCAACAACAAACTGTAATAAAATTGCCATTCAGTTTTTGTGCAATTTAGGATTAAAAAAAAAAGTTTTCCAAATGATAGTGGCCACTTTGTTCTAATTTCTTTCCCAGTAAAAACCGGAGGAGGCCTCTTTCCATGCCCTTAGGAGTTGGGAGGGGGCCCTGCCAATTTGAAATGGTGAGGGTTGGCAGACCCTTTGCATTTTCTTACAGCCGATCCCTAGGGTGGGGGGGGCATAAGCCCCCAGAAGGCAAGGTTGTGCAGGGGTAATCCAGGTGCCCCTCAACCCTCACTCGGCTGCACAGGACCACGAAGCTGTGGGGAAGCTGGTGGAGGGCCAGGGGCATCCTTACCCACGGAGTTCACATTCCTGTAGTATGCCAGTGTCCTCTGCTCAGCGTCCAGTCTCAGGCGCTCCTTTTTTGTGAGGTACTGGGCCACATCATCAAATGTCACTGAATCCTGTAAGAATTCCCAGGGATAAGCAGTCCTTCTGTGCATTCTAGAATGAGGCAGGGGCAGCACTAGTAATAGCAGGGATAAGAGGTGAGGGTCTGGAGTAGATATGCATCGCTAGCGTGGAGATCTAAGCACAAGCGTCAAGAAATCCTGGAAAGAGAACTAACCAAGCACCAGAAGACCTGGGCCATGGCCTTCGCTTTGGCCTCCCAATGTCTTCCCAAGAGACCCCAGTTCAGTCACTTTCCTGGATTGAAATGCAGCTCCCGCACCAGCATAATGGGAATTATAAGCCCGGCAGGTACCCGTTTCTTGGTAGACTCTCAGGAGGACAGCAGAGGGATGGAAGGCAGCAGCAGGGGTTCAAGTCCTGTAGTGTGTCATGCTGGGAAAAGAGGTAGAGGCTAAGGCAGACTCAGGGAGCAGTGACAGTTTCCCAAGCCAGGCAGGGGGAAGCACAGCTCACCTGGGCCTCAAGGATCTCAAGAGGGCCTGCCAGGACCTGGTTTCCTGGGGGTCCATCCTGGGGAAGGGCAAGACCCTGGGGGGGCAGGCAGAGCTAAGGAAAGTGAAAAGAGCCATGAGCGACAATAACCCTGTCTCTGGGTCACCTAGGACAAGACTAGTGATTTCCTTTTCCCTGGTTTTAAATCTTATTCAGTCTTCTCTTGCACAGCAGCTGAGTGACAAGCCGGAGCCACAGGTATGCCTAAGAAAACAGACCCCAAACAGTGGAGAACACAGGTAGCAGAGAATACAGGCAGGCCAGAGAGAACCCAAACAAAACAAATGAATGTTGGCCCAGGAACAGCCCGGAGAATATAGACACAGGTGCAGAACGAATGGTGGCGAGCCTGACTCTCAGAGACAGGCCGGCCACAGGTTTCCTTAGCAGCCAGCCTCAAAGAGGTCAGTGCTCACACTGCCCAGGAACGAAGCTTCCCCAAAAGAATATCAGAAGAACTAACTAAGTGAGAAGTGAGAGACCTTTCCAACTTTGTAGGGGCCCCAGAAAAACCAGATTGGGCCACTGGAGGCAAGAGAAGTTAGGTCTTCTTGACCAGAAGCAAGGCCCTGTAGAGGCCATACCCCATTCAACTGAAACAATGAACCAGGTGACAGCGAGAGAGATGCAGACCAGACCGTTTCTGTGGTATGTCTGACAAAATGAAAAGTTGAACAAAATTGCTGGAAAAAAAAGAAGCCGCAAAGAAAAGATCTTCAAATACCAAGCTGCTAAATACAAGATCTGAACGATATGTACAATTTACCTTTTTCTCCCAGATTGCAAAATATGTGAAATATTGTAATTAAGATACCACAAACGTGTATGCATCATAGGCCTCCCATTTCAGTGAGTTCAAAGGAACAGGATTATGGTTTCTGTTCTGATATCAAATCAATTCAATTCAATCCAGACCTGACTGAGAAGGAGGCATTATTCCAGTAGCTCAAGGAGTAGAAAACCCAGATACTCCAGGAAGACTTTTGCATAAAATTAGATATTATATTAAAAGGGATAGACAGAGACTTCCACTTCTGGTCATGATAGAGTAACAAGGAACAAATGATGTCCTGCCATAAACAAGTAGACAACTGGACAAAATAGCTGTGAAACAAGTTTTCAGACATTGGACAGCAGGAAGTGCTGGATCATGATCCCAACAGAAGAAACACAGTGGAGATGAGCCTCATCGTTGCCCGGCTCTGCCTGGAGGCAACTGCCAGACTGAGAGTGTAGGGAAGGGGGGGACTCAAACAGAGCTTGGTGGCTCCATCAAGACACAGACTAGCATTTGGGGCAGCTGATGCAGCTAGAGGCTGCAGAACACAGTTCCAGAAAGGAGGGAGCTATGTAGGAAAAACGAGCTCCAAAAAATCAGCAGAAGGCTCCCCTTGAACTTTTCCTAACACGCATGCATAATAAAACTCCCAAAGACTAGGAAAAGAATGACCAGGAAGCTTTAAGCTGAACAATTTCCAGGACACACAAAGGTAGGGAGATGTTCAGTATCCAACCAGCCAGGGTAGAGAGTCCTCCGTGATCACCGGGGGCATTCAGTATAGAATCAGAGGGGCCAGGCCTTGTAGTACGACTGACTGACCCCTGGAGTCACAGCTACCCTGAACCTGCTCTACAAAAGCTTAGAAACAAGCTTCAACGTGATGAAGCTGTTCCATAAATAACTACCTCCAAAAAAGGAAGTCCAACACTTCTCAAAGTGAAACAACAAAATCTAGACACTCAACAATATAATCTCTATGATGTCCAACATCCAAGAAAAAATTACTGAAATGCCAAGAAGCAGGAAAATGTGACCCATGGCAAGGAAAATCATGTCAATAGGAAACACTCAAAAATGAAACTTACAGACAAGGATAACAGCTAGTTTGTGGATAAGTATTGAAAGAAAAACAGAAACATAATGAAAAAAATGGGCAATATAAACAAGATCCAAATGGGACTTCTGGAGGTGAAAACTATGATAGTTAAAATAAAAATTTCACTGGATGTGATTAACAGCAGATTAGACAATGAATCCCCTCCCCTCCAATATTAGAAAACTTGAGGACATAGCAATAGGAACTATCCCAAGTGAAGATCGGAAAGAAAAAAAAGATATTTAAAAAACAGTCTCAGTGACCTGGGATAACAGAAAATCACCTAACACATATGTGATTGGAATCTGAGATGAGGAAAAGAGGGAAAAGGATAAAAACATAGTTGAAAAAATGATGGCTGGAATTTTTCCCTCAAATTTGATGAGAACCAATCCCTACGCAGACTAAACACACAAACAACAAAACCAAAAAAACCACACACATACACCAAAACACACCATAATGAAATTGCTGAAAACTAGTGTGATAAAGAGAAAATCTTAGAGCAGCTGTGGGGGGTGGGGACGACCTGTTCTTTACAGAGGCACAAAGATAAGAGTCACTTCTTATCAGAAAATTTGCAAGCCATCAAACAACTGAATGACATTTTTAAAGTGCTAAAGGAAAAAAAAAAAACCCTGCCAACCTAGAATCCTATATTCATGGAAAATACCCTTTAAAAATGAAGGCAAATAAAAACTTTTGAGACAAAACGCTGAGAGAATTGGTCACCAGCAGACCTGTACAGTGAGACACATTTTTAAAAAATGTTTTTATTTAATTTTGAGAGAGAGAGAGAGCACGTGAGCAGGGGAAGGGCAGAGAAGCGGGGGTGGGGAGTGAGGGGTGAGGGGTGTGGGATGTGGGGAGGGGACAGAGGATCTGAAGCAGGCTCTGCGCTGACAGCAGAGACCCTGATGTGGGGCTTGAACTCACAAACCATGAGATCTTGACCTGAGCTGAAGTCAGATGCTTAAACCGACTGAGCCACCCAGGCGCCCCTGTACTATGAGACATATTAAAGAAAGTTGTTCAGGTGAAGGAAAATGATACCAGATGGAAACGTGGATCTACTCAAAGGAATGAAGAAGAACAGGAATGTAAATATGTGAGGAAGTAGAAAACACTTCTACCTCATTTATTTTTATTTATATATATTTATTTACTTTTTAAAAGTTTATTTATTTTGAGAAAGCAAGCAAGCAGGGCAGGGGCAGAGGGAGAGGGGAGAGACAGAATTCCCAGCAGGCTCTGCACTGTCGGTGCAGAACCCAGTGCAGGGCTTGAACTCATGAACTGTGAGATCATGACCTGACCAAAACCAAGAGTTGGACGCTTAACTGACTGGGTCACCCAGGGACCCCCCACTACTTTATTTTTAAATCTTTAAAAAAAATAACTGATCATTTAAAACAATAATAATATTAAGGTAGTGTGGGGTTTTATAACATATGTATAAGTAAAACATATGATTGTGTGTTTTAGGAAGCCCTCCAAGACTCTGATGCATGCTAATAAGCCAGTAGTGAAGATAAAATACAATTCTAAAAAAAAAAAATCCAAAAGAAGAAAGATAAAGAAACAAAGGAAAAAGAACAGATGGGACAAAAAGAAACAAACAGCAGGATGGCAAACTTAAATCCAAGCACATGGATAATTAAGTTAAATGTAAATGGACTAAACACTCCAATTGAAAGGCAGAGGTTATTAGACTGCATTAAAAAAACAATACTCAACTTTATGATGTCTATAAGAAGCTTTACATATAAAGGCCTTAAATGTAAAGACATAAATAGTTGAAAAATAAAACGATGGAAAACAATATACTATGGGTCTAAATAATCCCAAGGACCAAAATAAGAAGAGAGGGTGAATGGTGAATGTGGTGCAGTGTTCAGGAGACCTTACTGAAGAGACCTAGAACTCGGAGCAGGAAGAAAACTGGAGACGTTGAACATAAAATCAACAAGTGGTAGAAAACAAGAAAAAAAATGCAAAAAAAATCAACAGGTGGCCAATATGGATGACATGCAGATTACAAAAATGCAAATCCTTCATAGAAGATGTAGACCGACAGTAACTGTTTATTTAAAAACTCCAAAGAGCGTAGGGGAAGGGGAGTGACTTGCTAGGTATATATTTGCATTTTAGGAGAAAAAAAGGAATAAACAGAGTGACTTGTAGCTGAAATGAGCACACCTATACTGTAACGTGTGCCACACTGGAGAAGAGTCTGGGTTTCGAATGGTCTTCTGCTTTCTGTTTCTGCAACATATGAATTTTTAGTGACCAAGCTGTATTTCTTTGGTAATCAGAAAAGAATAACAATTTTAAAAGATTTGGGTAGACTTTAGATAAGAAAGATGCTCAGCATGCAAGAGGGCAGGGCTAAGGCCAGAGAGACAATGGGGAATGGCCCTGGGAGCTGAGCAATATCCTGAGATACTGACATGGTCAAGGTAGATACAGGGGAAAGGGCTGCTAGGAATGTGTGGGCAGTTCCAGAAAGCTTAGAGATAGGACCATGGGATTGGGACTTCCTGGGCTCGTCTCCCCAGGTTCTCAGTGCCATGCACAGGTGAGAGCAGAAGGCATCCTTTGGTCTAAATGTCCACAGAAGCCCCATTCTCATCTTTAACCCACTGCCCAGCACGGGTGGTTCCTTGGTGTGTGAGTGAAGCCCTAGGTACCCAGCAGCCAAGCCCTCCATGTCCCACTGTCACCTGGGTAGGGCCCCCTCTGGGCAGTTGGATTCTTCCTGGTATATATTTGATGTCTGGTTTGACTTTGACTTCCGATACAAAACAAACTGGTCAGAGATTACTTATATAATTCACTGAAAAAGTTCACTTCCATTGACATTGAGCTTTTGCTCACAAGTGGAATGGAAAGAATAGCTCACATTTACCTTCTGAGAAAGATGACCTGTTATAAACTTGTCTCACTGTCCTCAAGCCAAAGACCTAAGGCCTTAACTCCTTAAAAAGACCCTTGCCCAGGCCACCAGGCCCATATCCTTCACCCCACATCTTAGTCATTCCTTCCAGACACTCTGGCATTCATTCTGTCCTAAATATGCCAAGGTGATGCCCCTCGGGGCTCTGAACATGCCACAGGAGGTTCCTTCTAAGAATTTAGGCCTCATTCAAGTGTCAACCTCCTCCAAGTGTCTTCGCTCTCCAGCCCTATCACGATGTACTCATAACACTTTTCACTACCTAAAAATCCTCTGAAATTGTTTTTACCTGACTCCCCAGGAGAACTGTCACCTCCCACAGGAGAGAGACCTGCTCTTTCTTGGTCACCCCTGGAATCCCCAGGAGCCCCTGGCACTGAGTGGACACGGGATAAACTGTGGGGGGAGGGGCATGTTAAATGGTGCAAACCTTCAGTTACAGAGCACCTACTATGTGTTTGCTAATGTGCTTCTCCTTCCCTTCACATAATTTCATTATTGCAACCTATAGTTATTACCACCTCCATTTCACACAGAAGGGAGTCATAGATCCAAGAGCTTAAGTAACTTGCCTAAGGTCCAGCTCCTAAGATTTAAGACTTTTTGAGCCACACCAGAGAAAAGAAATAGGCAGCCTTCTAACACCAGGCCGTATCCAGAGAACAGGCAGTTACTGAATGTCACGAAGTACCTGTAGCAGACAGACAGATAGAGAGAGAGAACCCCAAGCAGGCTCCACGCAGTCAGCACTGAGCCTGACATGGGGCAAATCTCTGCCTCTTAATATAAGTAATATTATCTTTCTTCTTTAAATGTGATCTGAAGTGTGGCCTAATGACTATATGCTCCTTGAGAGTGAAGGCCCTATCAAAGGTTGACTGCAGATTCCACCCTAGACACTGCAGCTGCTTGACGAGCACAGGGAAATCCTCTCGATGCTAATCCAGTGCCTGACAATCCGAATAACGTATTCTACGACATGAGAGCTCACGTGAGTGCAGAAATAGCCCTGATATGTACTTTAGATGGCAATGTAAATTTTAGTCAACTTACTTATGTAGACTTTTCCGTATAGAACCAGAAACATTCAGAGAACCAGAATAATCATTCCTCTCTGATATGAAAGAACAGAAATTAAGAGTTGAATTCAATGGAGACAAAAAATAACCCATGTCAAAAAAAAAAAAAAAAGGTAGTGAATAATTAGGTGTCTTCTGGTTGCATTTGAGCTCAGAATCCCTCCTCAGGATGTCTGGCTACTAGTAAGGGTCGCTTCTGAGCCTAAAAGATCAGTGTTTGACCAAGTCCGTGGCACAAACAGCCATGCAACCTCCCTAGCAGGTACTGTTTTTCCCTGCGCAGTGGAGCAGGGGTGAGGTAGCAAGGCTACCCAAACTAGATCTATCTGGCAGCTTCTAGAAACTTCTAAGGGGTGCCAGAAATACCTGGACTCCCTGGAACATCTAAATAAGGACCTGTAGCAGAATGTCCTCAGGCCCTGGAAGACAATAGGTAGCTCATGGTGTTCAGTTCAGTTCAGTTCTGGGCCAGAGCAAAAATGCCCTGGAGGGTGTCTTTATAGGTCAGACAAGAGACCTCACTCTTCAGCATCTAATTCAGATAGGTGTCTGCAGCTTTCTGTCCCATTCAAATGATTACCTAGATTCCCAATTCTCCTTATTAGAGGTCTGTTTTCCTTTGAGTCTTGTTGCTTAGACTGAGAATTGTCTGTGGGCAAAGACGGTTTAGTGACACTGACATACATGAAAATACAAGCACTTCTAGAATGCAAAGAATATTTCACACCATCTTGCATCCTCACCCGTGGGCATCCTCACCCTAACAGCATGACCAGCTTTAAGGCCAGCAGACGTGGTCTGTAAACACCCAGACTTACCCAAAAGAGACATACAAGGATAGCTCATTGTGTCTTGGGACAATTCTGAGCGATAAGTCAGGCAGGAAAGGTCCCACCTGTTAGACTGAAATAATTTGGGGGGACAGAAGCAGACTTGGATGCATCTTCCGAGAACGTGTCTGTTTGGGTCGTGAGTACTTAACCAAAGGACAGACCGACACAACACACACTGCCGAAATCCTGATCCACCCCGGCCAGGCAAGGCCAGGACGCTGACCCGAGCCTCTGGGCTGGAGCTGAGCCTGGCCTTCACATGCTCTCAACTTGTCTCGTCAGGATGTGGCCATGAAGGTCTTGTTTGGGCCCAGCCTGTACCGTGTAAGCGCGCTGTTGCTAGAAGTGGCAGAATCCTAAAGGGCCAAGAGAGGGTGTTTCACCAGGAAAGTCTGTTTCTCTTGGGATGTTTGTGTCTGTGTGTGTCTTTTTCCGTGTGCGTGGGTGGGAGGCATCTGTCTCCATCTTCCCCAGTTTTCCTCTCTCACTTTGCCTGGGCACCTGTCCCTCTCTGTTTAGGTTTCCGTTTTCTTTTCCTTCTATTAAAAGCCAGAAGGTAGACCAGAAGGGGATTTTGTAGTGTTTGTTGTACTTAACTGAGGAAAGGTTTATGTTGCCCTTTCCCCAAGAAGACGCATGGCATCTTACTAAAAATCAAAATAAATTGTGAAGTTTAGATTCATTTAGGTTACATTGCCCTGGATATGAGAGATTCTACATGGGTATGGGGGGCTGCTCATTTGGTGAGCCCAGGCAGGTTAGGAGCAGGGCTAGATCAGTGTGTTAGAACTCTGGCTTGGGGTTTGCTAAGAACTCAAAGGGCAGAGTAGCGGGTGTGGGTGGGGCCAAGGAATCTGCATTTTCAACCAGCACTCTTGGGACTGGAATGTGGAGCTGCACTTTGTTAGTGCTGGGCCTGTCTAGCATCTGGAGTCTTCCTCACCTCCAGCACTCAGAAGACAGGACTCTGGCCTGTGAGCCTCCAGTATGGGATCCCACTGTCTTTGCTGATTGTCAGACTTCTCGGAAGAGAATTCACACTTTCTAGTGATTTTCCAAGGGGTCTCTCACCCAAAGAAGGCTGAAAATCACTGCTCATCAGGATTCTAAACATAGATCCAGGGACATTTTTGGGGAATGGACTGGACTGTGCAAGGCACGGTGCAAGCTGCTTCTACTTAAAGGCTCAATGGGGAAGGGAGGATGGGGAATGGGGTGAGGCAGCATTAGTACCCAGAGGGGGTGCTGTTCTGGCAATCTCATCTGAAATCCTTTGGTAAAGGAAAAATGTCGGGTCTGAGGTTTAAGAGAAAATATTTCACTGACCAAAGAGACCGGAGGGGGGCTGGCAGCCAGGCTAGGCCAATGCTGGCTGGAGGGCGTCAGTTGGAACAGGGTGGGACCTCCGGGAAGAGGGCCAGGATTTTGGGGGGGGGGTGGTGGTGGTGGTGGTGTTTGAATGGGACCATGGGCTTTGGGCCGCAGGCAAGCGTGTGTTTGTGGGGGTAGGATGGAAAAAGACATGTAATTAATCACCCAAATATAGACTAGAGGAGGCAGCAAAGGAGTTTAAGGGGGGGGGCACAGGAGCAGGAGATATGGCCCCCCAGAAGGGTGACAGAAAAAGCCCTGTTCAGACCCAGAGCCTGGAGCTCATCTTCACCCAGCAAGGGCTGCCCCCCCCTTGCGCTCCCTCACAGTTCTTGGACTCTGGGCTAGTCCCCCATCCCTCCCCGCCACCCTGAGGCTCAACCCCCACCCAAAAGAAAAGGAGGAACTCCATCAGCAGGAACCGTCCTCAGCTCATCCATCCAGCGCCCCTGACTGCGTCTCAGCCCCTCCCCCAGACCGGGAAAAAGCCCTTTAACCTTCCCAACGCCCCCTCCCCCTTAGCCTCCATTGCTCTGGCGCAGGGGTCCCCTCCTTCCCATAACGACCAGTTCCCACTTCCTCGTGTCCCCTCAAAAGCAGCGTAGGCCTCGGCACATCCGTGATTCCCGCTCCGAGCGCCGGCCCCCGCGAGAAGGCCTTCGGGCCTCCTCGTACCCGCCATAAGAGACTCGTCCTTCACTCTGGATGGCCTCAGGGCCGAGCGGGCCCCGAGGCGCCCCCCAAAAAACGCTTGGCCGCCCCCCACCGCACACTCTGCGGAACACTCACCCTAGCTTCGCGCACTCTCCCAGGCCGCCCCCCTGCGAATCCTCGCGTGGCCCAAACGATCAGCCCAATCCTGCACACCCTCCCGCTCCCTGCGCACATCCTCCCGTGGCCTTCACGCTCACCCCGGCCCCGTGGCGGCCGACGCGCGGACCTCGGCGGAGCGGCGTTGGCGAGGCCCAGGCAGGCCCGGCGTGGCAGGAAACGCCACGGAGCCGCCCGCGCGCGGCTGAGCCCAGCAGCCCCGCGGCGCGTTTCCGGAGCCGCGGGCGCAGCCGGGGGTAGTGGGGGAGCAAGGCCCGCCCCGGCCCCGGCCCCGCCCGGTCAGCCAGCCCCAATTGGCCCGGAGAGGGGGCGGGGCGGGGCGGGGGCGGGGCTGAGGCCCAGGGGGAGGGGCGGGCGCGACTGCGGGGGATCTGCGCGTCCCGGCCAGATTCCTAAGTGGAGGAGGGAGGAGTGGAATGAATGTGGTAATGAGTGAGTGAATGAATGAATGCATGAATGAATGAATGAATGAGTGATCGAACGAAGCAACCAGCCCATGAAAGAAGGAACGAAGCAATGGAAAGAACCCTGCCCCCTCGGACGCCTTCTGGATGCTAGTGACGGTGGGGGGACGGGAACCGAAAGCGAAGCAGAGCAAAGCCAGATCTCACGCGAGGGGTCAAAGCTCCTTACTGAGTCACCAATGCCGTTGTGAGCTCTTACTGTGCCAGGCAGTAAGAATACAGCTGTGAGCAAAACCAGGCCGGATCCCTGCCCTCAGGGGGTGCGTATTTGGCGCCAAAAGCTCTTGTGTGTGTGTGTGTGTGTGTGTGTGTGTGTGTGTGTAGGCGCGCACCCATGTGGGAATAGGGGTAGAGGGGAAAGGCATTTGAGTTAATTTCAAAATAGGTCATACTATGAAGAAAAACCAACAGGATTCTTCGATGGGGGTGGTGGGGGGGAGCGCTGCAAGTAGTGACAGCCAGTTCCAGAAGAATTCGCTGCCAGTCATTAGAAATCTAGGAAGCTGCTGCTGCCCTGCAGTGTGCTACGCTCGTTAGTGCTTCCTTGAAGACTCTTGTTTCCTAAGGAAGACTATAATTAACAAGGATCAACATAAAATGCATAAGAGTGATAAGAACTGTAAAGAGCATCATTTAAGGTGATGTTTGGGAGTGATGGGTGGAGGAATTGGGTGAGGCTACCATTGAGATGAGGCTTCAATGACAAGGACTCAACCATGGGAAGAGAGGAAGGACATCTTCAGGCAAAAGGGACAGCAACTGCAAAGACCATGTGTCAGGAACAAATTGGGTATATCCTAGGATCAAAAGGAAAATGCTGAAGTGTAGTAAGCCAAGGGAAAGAAAGAGCCACACAGGTGGGGTGAAGCTGGGCACTTGAAATTGAGTCTGAAGGACACGATTTAACATTTTTCTTTATTCCTTATTAATAAGCATTTAATGCTTTATTAGTGATAATGATAACCAACTTCTTTTTAAGGTTTATTTTTTTTTTACTTTTAGAAGGAGACAGAGAGAGAAGGGAAGGGGCAGAGAGAGAAAGGGAGAGAGAATCTCAAGCAGGCTCTGTGCTGTCAGAGCCCTTACACGGGGCTCGAACTTACCTGACAGGTGCCAAAATCAAGAGTCAGATGCGTAACCGAGTGAGCCACCCTGGCACCCCAGTGATAACCGACTTCTTAAATATTCTTGTAACCATTTTAGATGTTAACAACTCTTTTCTTATTTTCCTTCAGATTTTATTATGACAGCTTTGCAACATATGGATCAATTCAAAGATCTGTACCCAGGTACCAATCACCAATATTCTACAATTAGCCTTATGCTCTACTTGCTTGATTGTAAGGTCATCCTTAATTTACTGATACATTTCAAAGCACGCTGCACACATCAGTATGCTTCACCTCTAAACACCTCAGCATGCATAGCATTAACTAGAGATGGATACCTGTTTACTGTTTTGGGGGAGGTAAAATTTACTACAGAAAAACACACAAATCGTAAGTGCCCCATGTAGTGAGTTTTGACAAATGCATACTCCAAGCTCCTGTCAAGATACAGAAGATGCAACACCCTAGAAATTTCCCTTGTGCCCGTTTCCAGTCAGTCACCACCACAATCCCACACAAAGGCAACCACAGTGCTAAGTTTTCTCCAGCATAGGTAACTTTTGCTATTTGAGGACTTCATATGGATGGAATCATACAGTATGTACTATTTTGTGTCTGGATTCTTTCATTCAGTATGATGTTGAGATTTTTCTATGTTGTTGAATGTGTTGTTGCTTCTTTCCCTTTATTACTGAGTAGTATTCCATTGTCTGGATATATCCAAGTTGGTTTATTCATTCACCAGTTTATGATCTGGGCGGTTTCCATTTTGGACTATGATAAATAAGGCTGCTCTGAACATTCGTCTACAAGTTTGTGTGGACATTTGCTTTCATTTTACTTAGATAAGTACCTAGAAAGGGAATTGCCACGTCATAGGATAGTTGTTTTATAAGAAACTGCCAGAATATTCTGTAAAGTGGTTGTACAATTTATGTTCCTACCAGAAATGTACAAGAGTTCCTTTTCTTTCCAATCTTCCTTAACGTTTAGGGATGTCAACCTTTATTTTTAGCTATTTAAGTGGGTGTGAAGTGGCAACTCATTGTGATTTTAATTATCATCTCCCTGATGACTAATCATGTTGAGGATGATGTTTTTCTGTGCTTACTGGCCATTTCTATATTTTCTTTTGTAAAGTGTCTATTCAAATAGATTTCCCACTTTTATAGGGTCATTTGTCTTTTTACTATTTACTCTTGTAGGTGTTTTTTTTTTTTAAACAGATCTTTTGAGGTATATTTGACATAAGATAACCAGACGTCTTTAAACTGTACTATCTCATGAGGTTTGACATATATATTTCCATGAAACCATCACCACAATCAAAGCAATAAACATATCCATTACTCTCATTTTCCTGTGTCCTTTGTAGTCCCTCTCTCCTGTCTCTTCTTGCTCCTTTGCCCCTCTTGTCTTCAAGCAACCACTGATCTGCTTTCTGTCACTATAAGGTAGTTTGCATTTTCTAGGGTTTTATATAAATGGAATCATAAAATCACTGTTCTGTTGGATGTACCATAATGGGTTTATTCATTCATTGGTTGATGGACATTTGGGTTGTTTCCAGTTTAGGGCAACTACAAATAAAGCTGCTACAAACATTTGTGTATATTCCTTTATACATACATATATTTCCTTGGATAACTACCAACAATAGTATGACTGGATAATACAGTAGAGGTATGCTTAGCTTTTTAAAAAATTACCAATTGTTTTCCAAAGTGGTTGTACCATTTTACATTCCCACTAGTACTGTAGGAGAGTTCCAGTTCCACGTTCTTGTCAGTACTTGGTATGGTCAGTCTTCTGAATTTTAGCCATTCCAGTAGCTGTATAGTATAATCTCATTCTGGTTTTAATCTAGATTTTCCTGACTAATGATGTTGAGCATATTTTCATGTCCTCATTGGCCATCATACATCTTCTTTAGTGAAATGTCTGCTTAAACCTTTTGGCCCTGTTATTATTATTGGGTGGCTTTTCTTACTATTCAGTTATAACAGTTCTTTATATATTCTAGATACAAGTCTTTTGTCAGGTATATGCTTTGCAAGCCTTTTCTCCCAGTCTGTGGCTTGTCTCTTCATTTTCTTAACAGTGTCTTTTGAAGAGCAGAAATTCTAATTTTGATGAGGTTAAATTTATCAGTCTGCTCGTTTATGGATTGTGCTTTTGGTGTCACATCTAAGATCTATTTATTTATTTATTTATTATTAAAATTAAAAAAAATTTTTTTTTGAGAGAGAGTGGGAGAGAGAGAGCACGCGCGTGTGCGCACACACAGACACACACACACACACAGACACACACACACACACACACACACACACACACAAAGTGGGGGAGGGGCAGAGAGGGAGACAGAATCCAAAGCAGGCTCCAGTCTCTAAGCTGTCAGCACAGAGTCCTACGTGGGGCTCAAACTCATGATCTGTGAAATCATGACCTGACCTGAAGTTCGGACTAAGCACCCAGGTGCCCCTAAGATATCTTTATTTAACCCGAGGTCATAAAGATCTTGTTTTCTTTTAGAAGTTTTATGGTTTTAGGTTTTATACTTATTTAGGTTTCTCATCCATTTTGAGTCAATTTTTGTATGTAGTGTGAGATAAGAGTCAAAGTTCATTTTTGTGCCTGTGGTTATTCAATTATTCCAGCATCATTTGTTGAAGAGACTATCTTTCTTTACTGTCTTTTTTTGGTGCCTGTATTAAATATCAGTAAATGTGTGGATTCAAGACTCTTTTTGCTGTTCTGTTGATGTATTTTCTATCTTTACAACAATGACATACAGTTTTGATTTGTGTAGTTTTTTTAATGTTTATTTATTTTTGAGAGATAGAGAGACAGAGTGTGAGTGGGGGAGGGGCAGAGAGAGAAGGAGACACAGAATCCAAAGCAACCCTCAGGCTCTGAGGTGTCAGCACAGAGCCTATGCGGGGCTCAAACCCACAAACCATGAGATCATGACCTGAGCCAAAGCTGGATGCTTAACCAACTGAGCCACCCAGGCATCCTGATTTGTATAGTTTTATAATCTTTGAAATCAGGTAATTTAAGTTCTACAACTTTGTATTTTTCAGTATTGTCTTAACTAGTCCAGGTGTTTTGCATTCCCATATAAATTTTAGAATCATCTTAGTTTCCAGAAAAAAATAAAAAGTCTGCTGGGATTTTAATTAGGACTGGATTAGGACTAATCTGTAGATTAGTTTGGGGAGAACTGACATCTTTTTTAAAATATTTGTTTATTTTTGAGAGACAGAGAGAGACAGAGTGTGAGCAGGGGAGGAGCAGAGAGAGAGGGAGACACAGAAACCGAAGCAGGCTCCAGGTTCTGTGCTATTAGCACAGAACCTGATGCAGGGCTTGAACTCATGAGCTGTGAGATCATGACCTGAGCCAAAGTCTAAAGCTTAACTCACTGAGCCACCCAGGCACCCTGGGGAAGATTGACATCTTAACAATATTGAATATTTTGACCCCTGAACAAGGTCTCTTTCTCTGTTTGGTATTGGATTTCAGTGTTCAGGTCTTTTATATCTTTCGTCAGATTTATTCCTAAACATTGCATATTTGTGATGCTACTTTAAGTAGTGTTATTTAAAAATTTTTAAATTTCTGACTGTTCATTGCTAGTATATAGAAATACAATTGATTTTTGTACTTTGATCTTATCTCCTGCAACCTGTTAAATTCAAATATTAATTCTAGTAACTCCTGACAATTCTATTGCATTTTCTACATAGATAATCTTGTCTTTGGTGAAAAAAGACAATTTACATCTTCCTTTCCAGTATGGGTGCTGTTTGTTTCTTTTCCTTGTCTAATTTCCCAGGCTCAGCCCTCAAACATGATGTTGAACAGAAAGTGTAAGAGTGGACATCCTGTCTTATTTCTGATTTTGGGGGGAAAGCACAGTCTTAACAGCACCAAGGATGATGTTAGCTGCAGCTCTTAGATGTTCTTTATGAAGTTGAGGAAGTTCCCTTCTACTTCTAGTTTTCTGCGAGTTTTTTTTTAATCAGGAATGGATGTTGGATTCTGTCAGATCCTTTTTCTGCATCTATTGAGAAGATTGCTATAGTCTGAATGTATCTTTCCAAAACTCGTATGTTGAGATCGTAGCCCCCAAAGATGATGGTATAAGGAAGTGGAGGCTTTGAGAAGTAAGTAGGTCCCGGTGGGATTAATGCCCTTACAAAAGAGGCTCCAGAGATGCCTTGCTCCATCACCATGTGAGAACATAACAAGAAGTTTCTGGCTATGAACCAGGAAGAGAGCCCTCGCCAGAATGTGACCATGCTGGTACCTTGATTTTGGACTTCCAGTCTCCAAAACTGTGAGAAATAAATTTCTGTTGTTTACAAGGCATCCAGCTTGTGGTATCCAGCCCAAATGGACTAATACATAAATCATGTTTTTAAAAAATTTTTAGTTTGTTTAGTTTATTAATATGCTGAATTACACTGATAAAATTTCAAATGTTTAAACCAAACTTGCTTTCACATGATAGGCTACTTAGTCATATTATATTATCATTTTTGTATCTTGTTGAACTCAATTTGCTAAAAGTTTGTTTAGAATTTTTGCAAGTATGTTCATAAAGAATATCAGTCTGTAGTTTTCTTTTCATGTCTTTGTATGGTTTTGATGTAAAGATAATGCCGACCTTATTGAATAAATTGGAAGTATTCTTTCCTCCTCCCTTTTCTGGAAGAGTTTGTGTGGTATTGGCATTATTTCTTCCTTTAAAAATTGGTAGAATATGAGTTTCCTGGGCAGGCCATAGAGGATGCCAAGCTGGGTGGCTAAAACTCAGAGATCCAGGGGACAGAGTTCAGGGTGACCATTTCAGAGGGAAAGCAAGAGAAAAAATCCTGGAGAGGAGAGAACCACAGTCAGGGAACCCAAATTTGGCATATACGCTTTGCCCAAATCTTTGGTCATCCTTGGGTGTATGAATAGGGCAGACTCCAAGGAAAGAATGGAGCAGAAATTTCCGTTGATGCCCAACGCTGGAGAGACAGAGTTTGGAGCTTGAGTTTAGCGAAGTTAACTGCATGCTAAAGCAGCAGCAGCAACAACAACACCTCTCTGTAGAAATATAGCAGAAAACGAGAAGCCAGAACCACTAGAAAACATTATTGACAATGTCTGGGATATGATGCTTAATTACTAGAAAACAACAACAACAACAACAAGACAATGTGGTGACACTTAAGAAAAAAAATGTTCAAGGGAAACTGACCCTGAAATGACCCTGACATTGTAATTCACAGACAATATTTTCAAAGAACCTATTATAAATACACTTATGGACATAAAGCATACTCATTATTAAATTTTTACAGTGATATATGTACTTCATCATTAACAAGATAAATTAACAATATCTAAAATGGTCTACCAACTCCCCAACTTTGAAGTAATGCTATTTCTAGTAAGTATTTCTAGATATTTGCAATAACTATAATGTGATGTGAAAATATTTCTGGTAGTGACAAAGTCACATATATTGTGATGCTACCATGGTTTGTTGTCTACATTCATAATTGAAGGAAATGCTAAATTTTAGTTAGTTTAGTAAAAATAATACATGTTCCCCCATTCAGGTTTCAGATCCCTTGAGTTCTTAATGTCAGGTTAAGATCTTAAGGTCACAGATACTGTTTTTCCCAAGTACAGCAAAAAACCATGCCTGGAATACAGTAGGTACTCAATAAATATTTCTTGAATAAATGAGTGCATCTGTGTTCCAATCTAGTGGTAAAGAAATTAAAATTTGTTCCTATCTTTCACATCCATTTTACTAATGAATTGATAACAACAGCTACTATTTGAAGATTGTTTGATATGTGCCAAGCACTGTTTATAAATCTTATCTTATTCTTAAACAACCCTGAAGCAGGTACTGTTGTTATACCCATTCTATTGTTATAGAAACTGAGGCAAATAGAGTTTAAGCAATCTCTTTAAGGCCACACAGCTGACATTACAACTAAGATCTGTCTGAGTCCAAGGTCTGTGTTCTTAAAGTATTAAGATAAATGTACTCGGAGCATCTCAGGCTTGGAGACTGGTCCTCAGTTCCAACCCAATCTGCTTCGGTCTCCTGATTGACTAAGGCTCAGACAAACTCTATTTCACCTTCATCTTCTTAGGCTGCCTGTCATCCCATCTGGAGGAATCTCAGCCATTCCCTCAGCCTCACACAATGACCTCAAAGCTCAAAGTTTGGACTACCAAACCGGGGTATCCAGGACTAAATTCTCTTCCGCTTTTCAAATCCCAATGTTAATTTGCCCACTGGACACTTTCCTACGATGTTCTTCAAGCTCCTCTATGCCAATGCAAGGGTCACTTTCTATGTAAGGGCTTTTCTTACCCTCCCAAGGTAGACTGGCCCACCTGGTGTCCCTGTTATACTCTGTATGCACCCTACCACCACCACCCATAATATCATATTAGCCAATTTATTTATATGCCTGCTTCCCCTTACCATTCTGGTAGCTCCTTGGGAGCAGGGACCATTTATAGTTTGTTTCCAAGTTCTTAGGAATTAGAACAACGCCTGACACAGTAGGTACATAGTAGATGCTTTTCGAATGGATGAATACATGAATAAATAAATGAATGGATTATAAGTACCAACCCTACTACTTAACACTTTGGCTATTGTGTTTATTATAATTTACACACAATCAAGTGTGTAATGTAAAATATAAATGTATGGTGTAATATGTAAAAACGTAAAATGTAAAAATGTAAATGCAAAAAATACATGCTCCAAGGGAATAATAACAAATTTATAAAATAGGAAATTTTAACGGGCAAAAAAGAAACTATTGAAAAGAACAGACTGTAAATTCCAGAATTGAAAAATACAATGTCTGAAGTGAAAAATTCACTGGATGGTCTTTTTAAAAAAATTTTTTTAATATTGGGGCACCTGGATGGCTCAGTAGGTTAAGCGCCTGACTTCGGCTCAGGTTATGATCTCACAGTTTGTGAGTTTGAGCCCCAAGTTGGGCTCTGTGCTGACAGCTCAGAACCTGGAGCCTGCTTCGGATTCTGTATCTCCATCTCTCTCTGCCCGACCCTAATTTGCGCTCTGTCTCTCAAAAATGAATAAACGTTAAAAAATTTTTTTAACGTTTATTCATTTTTGAGAGAGAGAGAGAGAGAGACAGAGGGTGAGCAGGGGAGGGGCATAGAGAGAGGGAGACAGAATCCAAAACAGGCTCCAGGCTCTGAGCTGTCAGCACAGAGCCTGACGTGGGGCTTGAACTCACCAGCAGTGAGATCATGACCTGAGCCTAAGTCAGATGCTTAACCAACTGAGCCACCCAGGTGCCCCACTGGATGGTCTTAATAACAGATTGCAGATGACAGAAGAATCACAAACTTGAAGATATATCAATAGAAATGATTCATTCTGATACACCAAAAGGAACAAAGATCAAAAAAAGAGCAGTGATCTGTGCAGTAATAAAAACGTTCTAACGCGTGGGTGTTTAGAATCCCAGGAGAGGATGGAGAGAATGGAAAAGAAAAGCTACTTGAAGGAATTAGAAGTGAAAATTTCCAAAATTTGGAGAAAGATTATTTATAGGTTTAAGAAGCTCAATGAACCCCAAGGAGGATAAATACAAAGAAAAACCACACCTAGGCACACTGTAGTCAAACTACTGAAAACAAAGGTTAATGAGAAAAACCTTTTTTTATTGATTTATGATATTTATTAGAAATGATAAAATCTTTACAAAGGGTCATAAAAGGGCCATAAACTGCCAAATAGATTTTAAAAATTAATCCAGAAATCAAAACCAGTAATTAAAGCATCCTGCCAGAAAGGTCAGGTTCCATGAGCCTCAGGGTCTGAACATGTTTTCTAGTCACATGCACACATCAGAAAACAACAGAAAAATCTTTTCTATTTCAATGAAGGCAGACATACACAACTGAGTTTTGAGGTCACATTCAATTGCTGAATGCATATGCACAGCCAGAGCTCAATGTATATTAATAACTTCTAATAGCTGGGTCACAGTGCGAGAGGACTTAAATCCCAGACCATCTCAATGGCAGTGTGGCCAGGGCAGAAATCTTAATAGAAGTCAGAGTAAAATGAAGCATTACATATGGAAGTACATTGACAAGACTTTTCTCAGCACTGCCCTTAGAAACAGTTGAAGCCAGGAAACAGTGGAAAAACATCTTTATTTTTATTTTTATTTTTAATTTTTAATATAATTTATTGTCAAGTTGGCTAACATACAGTGTGCTCTTGGTTTTGGTGGTAGATTCCTGTAATTCATTGCTTACATACAACACCCAGTGCTCATCCCAACAAGTGCCCTCCTCAATGCCCATCACTCATTTTCCCTTCCCTGCCCCCGCATCAACCCTCTGTTTGTTCTCTGTATTTAAGAGTCTCTTATGGTTTGCCTCCCTCCCTCTCTGTTTGTAACTATTTTTTTCCTTCCCTTCCCTTCCCCCATGGTCTTCTGTTAAGTTTCTCAAGGTCCACATATGAGTGAAAACATATGGTATCTGTCTTTCTCTGCCTGACTTATTTCACTCAGCATAATACCTTCCAGTTCCATCCACGTTGCTGCAAATGGCAAGATTTCATTCTTCCTCATTGCCAAGTAGTATTCCATTGTGCATATAAGCCACATCTTCTTTATCCATTCATCAGTTGATGGACATTTAGGCTTTTTTCATAATTTGGCTTTGTTGATAGCACTACTATAAACAATGGGGTACATGTGCCCCTATGAATCAGCGCTCCTGTATTCTTTGGATAAATTCCTAGTAGTGCTATTGCTGGGTCATAGGGTAATTCTATTTTTAATTTTTGAGGAACCTCCACACTGTTTTCCAGAGTGGCTGCACCAGTTTTCATTCCCACCAACAGTGCAAGAGGGTTCCCATTTCTCCACATCCATGCCAACATCTGTTGTTTCCTGAGTTGTTAATTTTAACCAGTCTGACTGGTGTGAGGTGGTATCTCAGTGTGGTTTTGATTTTTATTTCCCTGATGATGAGCGATGTTGAGCATCTTTTAGTGTGTCTGTTGGCCATCTAGAGGTCTTCTTTGGAAAAGTGTCTATTCATGTCTTCTGCCCATTTCTTCACTGGATTATTTGTTTTATGGGTGTGGAGTTTGGTGAGTTCTTTATAGATTTTGGATACTTTATCCAATATGTCATTTGCAAATATCTTTTCCCATTCCATCGGTTGCCTTTTAGTTTTGTTGATTGTTTTCTTTGCAGTGCAGAAGCTTTTTATATTGATGAGGTCCCAATAGTTCATTTTTGCTTTTATTTCCCTTGCCTTTGGAGATGTGTCAAGCAAGAAATTGCTGCGGCTGAGGTCAAAGAGGTTTTTTCCTGCTTTCTCCTCTAGGGTTTTGATGGTTTCCTGTCTCACATTTAGGTATTTCATCCATTTTGAGTTTATTTTTTTGTATGGTGTAAGAAAGTGGTCCAGTTTCATTCTTCTGCATGTTGCTGTCCAGTTCTCTTAGCACCATTTGCTAAAGAGACTGTCGTTTTTCCATTGGACACTCTTTCCTGCTTTGTCATACATTTATGGGTCCAATTCTGGGTTCTCTATTCTATTCCATTGGTCTATATGTCTGTTTCTGTGCCAATACTATATTGTCTTGGTTTTGTAGTAGAGGCTAAAGTCTGGGATTGTGATGTCTCCCGCTTTGGTTTTCTTTTTCAACATAACTTTGGCTCTTCAAGGTCTTCGGTGGTTCCATACAAATTTTAGGATTATTTGGAACAACATATTTAAAGTAATAAAGAAAAAAAAAACACTTTCAACCCAGAACTCTATATCTGAGAAAAATATTCTTCAGAAATGAAGGTGAAATAAGAATATTTTGAGATAAGTGAAAGCTAAGAGAATTAATCAACAGCCTGCACTAACAGCAGCGCTAAAGGGAGTCTTTCAATTTGAAGAAACATAATAGTAGAAGGAAATCTTGATCTTTGGGTAGAGATAAAGAACACCAGAAATGGCAAAATTTTGAGTAAATATTAAGGAATGTTTTCTCTTAATTTCTTTATAGTACATATGACTTTAAAAAATAAAACTGTAATAGTGCATTATAGGTTTTATAACATATTTAGATGTGATACATATGGCAACTATAGCATAAAGGATGCATTAGAAGGGGAATTGAATCTGTATGGTAGAAAGATTCTTACATTTACGTACAATATTAGCTCTAAGTAGATAGTGAAAATTAAGGATATATATTAATATCTAGAGCAACAACTAGAAAACCATGCAAGGAGGTGTAGCCAAAAATATAATAGATGAATGGAAATCTAAAAAAATTTTTATTAACTCAGGCAGGAAAGAGGGAATGTAGGAACAAAATAGAGGGCACATATAGTAAAAGGACCAATTTAGGTCCAACCATACAAAAATTATATTCAGTGTAAATGGGCTAAACACTTAAAAGCAGAACTTGTGAGAACAGATAAATGGGCAAGGCTATTGTTGTCTACAAGAGATGCAATTTTAATATAAGACACAGATGGTTGATAGTAAGATGATGCAAAATGATATATCATGCAACGAGTAAGCATAAAAAGTGATAATGACTATATTAATACTAGACAAAGTAGATTTAAAGACAAAGATTATTACCTGAGATAAAAGGCAAAAATATAAGGGTCAATCAGAACCACAAAGAATTCATAAATTTGTATGCACCCAACAACAGAGCTTCAAAATATGTAAAATTTGAGAGAACAGGGAGAGAAATCGATATTTCCAAATTATATTTGGAGATTTTAACACCCTTTCCTCAGCAGTTGATATAGATAGACAAGGAATAATTAAGTATAGAATATCTGTATGACATTACTAACCATCTTTATTTAATTGATATTTATAAAACATCATACCCAACAATGGCAGAATATATTCTTTACATCGGCACATTGTACATTCACCTGGATATAGTAAATGCTGGGCCGTAAAACAAGTCTCAACAAATTTAGAAAATCTGAAATTTTACAAAATAAGTTATTTGAGTCCCCAATGGAGTTATATTATAAATTAATAGAAATAATATATCTCCAAATATCTGGATTTCACACTACATTTCTACAAAAACCCATGGGTCAAAGAAGGAAACACAAAGGAACATAGAAAATATTTCATATAGAATAACAATAAAAATAAAACATCAAAATTAGTGGCAGGCAGGTAGCAAAGTGATTAGAGGATGATTTATTGCTTTAAATGTTTATATTAGAAAAGAAGAAAGGCATAAAATCAATGCCTTAATGCTTCATCTAAAGAAGCTAGAAAAGAAGCAAGGTAAATCCAAAATAAGTTTCAGTAAAGGAAATAATAGTGATAAGAGCAGAAATAAATGAAATAAAAAACTATGATGAAAATTAGCAAAGCCATATTTATTTATTTAAAAATTTTTATTTAATTTATTTTTTAAATTTACATACAAGTTAGTTAGCATATAGTGCAACAATGATTTCAGGAGTAGATTCCTTAATGTCCTTTACCCATTTAGCCCATTCCCCCTCCCACAACCTCTCCAGTAACCCTCTGTTTGTTCTCCATATTTAAGAGTCTCATGTTTTTCCCCCTCTCTGTTTTTATATTATTTTTGCTTCCCTTCCCTTATGTTCATCTGTTTTGTCTCTTAAAGTCTTCATATGAGTAAAGTCATATGATATTTGTTTCTCTAATTTCGCTTAGCATAATATCCTCTAGTTCTATCCATGTAGTTGCAAATGACAAGATTTCATTCTTTTTGATTGCCGAGTAGTACTGCATTGTGTATGGATACCACATCTTCTTTATCCATTCATCCATCAATGGACATTTGGGCTCTTTCCATACTTTGGCTATTGTTGATACTGCTGCTATAAACATTGGGGTGTATGTGCCCCTTTGAAACAGCACACCTGTATCCCTTGGATAAATGCCTAGTAGTACAATCGCTGGGTCATAGGGTAATTCTATTTTTAATATTTTGAGGAACCTCCATACTGTTTTCCAGAGTGGCTGCACCAGTTTGCATTCCCACCAGCAGTGCAAAGGAGATCCTCTTTCTCTGCATCCTTGCCAACATCATTTGTTGCCTGAGTTGTTAATGTTAGCCATTCTGACATGTGTGAGGTGGTATCTCACTGTGGTTTTGATTTGTATTTCCCTGATGATGAGTGAAGTTGAGCATTTTTTCATGTGTCGGTTGGCCGTCTGGTGTCTTCTTTGGAGAAGTGTGTATTCATGTCTTTTGCCCATTTCTTCACTGGATTATTTGTTTTTTGGGTGTTGAGTTTTATAAGTTCTTTATAGATTTTGGATACTAACCCTTTATCAGATATGTCATTTGCAAATACATTCTCCCATTCTGTCAGTGAAGTCCCAGTAGTTCATTTTTGCTTTTCTTTCCCTTGCCTCTGGAGATGTGTTGAGTAAGAAGTTGCTGTGGCCAAGATCAAAGAGGTTTTTGCCCGCTTTCTTCTGGAGGATTTCGATGGCTTCCTGTCTTACATTGAGGTCTTTCATCCATTTTTAGTTTATTTTTGTGTATGGTGTAAGAAAGTGGTCCAGGTTCATTCTTCTGCACGTCGCTGTCTAGTTTTCCCAGCACCACTTTCTGAAGAGACTGTCTTTATTCCACTGGATATTCTTTCCTACTTTGTCAAAGATTAGTTGGCCATACATTTGTGGGTACATTTCTGAGTTCTCTATTCTGTTCCATTGATCTGAGTGTCTGTTCTTGTGCGAGTACCATACTGTCTTGATGATTACAGCTTTGTAGTATAGCTTGATGCCTGGGATTGTGATGCTTCCTGCTTTGGTTTTCTTTTTCAAGATTGCTTTGGCTATTCAGGGTCTTTTGTGGTTTCATACAAATTTTAGGATTTTTTGTTCTAGTTCTGTGAAGAATGCTGGTGTTATTTTGATAGGGATTTCACTGAATATGTAGATTGCTCTGGGTAGTATTGACATTTTAACAATACTTGTTCTTCCTATCCAGGAGCATGGAATCCTTTTCCATTTTTTTGGTGTCTTCTTCAATTTCTTTCATAAGCTTTCTATAGTTTTCAGTGTATAGATTTTTCACCTATTTGGTTAGATTTATTCCTAGGTATTTTATGGTTTTTGGTGCAATTGTAAATGGGATCAAGTCCTTGATTTCTCTTTCTGTTGCTCTATTGTTGGTGTATAGGAATGCAACCAATTTCTGTGCATTGATTTTATATCCTGCGACTTTGCTGAATTCATGGATCAGTTCTAGCAGTTTTTTGGTGGAATCTTTTGGGTTTTCCATATAAGGTATCATGTCATCTGCGAAGAGTGAAAGTTTGACCTCCTCCTGGCTGATTTGGATGCCTTTTATTTCTTTGTGTTATCTGATTGCTGAGGCTAAGACTTCCAATACTATGTTGAATAAGAATAAAGCCATACATTTTTAAAAGAAGAATGAATTATATAACCCTTAGCAAGATTAATTAAGAAAAAAGAGAACGTATACTAGTCAATATCGGGAATGAAATAGGGATAGCAAATAGATCATATAGGTATTAAAAGAATAATGAGCAACTACTAGGATGGTCCTTATGCCAATAACTTTGATAACTTTGACAAAAGTGACACATTCCTTGGAACCAAACAATTTACTGAAAGTGACGACAGATTGCATAGGAAATAGGAATAGCTCAATTTCTTATAAATACATTTAATTTTCTATCAAAAACTTTCCTAAAAGCATAACAAACACGACAAAGGAACAATTCAGGCCCAGATGATTTCATGGTGAATTCTAGCAAATACTTAAGGAATGAACATCATCAATCTCACACAACCACTTTCAGAAGATAGAAGAGCAGGGAACACTTCCCAAGTCATTTTTGTGAAGCTATGATAAATCTTGATAAAATATTATGTAAAAGAAGTACAGAAAAACAACCTTCAAGAACAATATAGCAAAAATCTTTTACTATCAGCAAATCAAATCCAGCACTATATAAAAAGGAGTTTTTCTATTGCCTATTTATGGATTCAGGGCACAAGTGTTCAGTGACTCCCAACTCAGCTGTTAGGTGAATCTATAATTTACATGACACAATGCCCACACACTTTCCAACAGAATGGCAGCCTGGGTGGTTGAGAGCTGGCTTTACAATGCAAAAAGGTGTGGCGGGGCTCCTAACCTGGAACACATGACCTGTGTCTGCTGTGGAAATTCCAGGCTTAATGAGGGAAGGCTGTGAGGGCAGAGTGGTAATGGGGACCTGTTCTTAGGTTCCTCTGTCCCCTAACCCTTAGTTTGCAGCCCCCACACATTGGCCACAATTATTGATGGGTCTATTTTGTAGCTGGAGGGCCAAAGGGTGTGCCTGTTGCTTCTGGAGGCTCCAAGGCTTGTCACATCAAGCCCTAACCAAGCAGGTCCCGTTGTCACGGCAACACGGATGCCTCTTCTCCTGCTCTCCTGATCCTGGCATTTGCCCTGCACTGAGATACCGAGATCTTGTTCCCTCATCCACCTGGGGATTCTGGGAACACCGGGAAGCCCACGTGGCCTTAGTACCGAGGACTTGGGAGACCTGCTGGACTGTGCAGTCCTGGGCAGTGAAGCTGGGGTGCATTCTTGTGATCCTCTCGCTCCAGGGCTTTGAGGTGGCCTCCAGAGTCGCCCTGCAGCCCGCAGGCGGCGTGTCTCTGCCAGGCAGCGCCTGCAGAGTCAGAGAAAGTGAGCCGGAGACCAGGGGCTTTGCTCCAACGGGACCCTGGAAGTACCGAGCGCCTCGGGTAAGGGCTGGATCTCTGCCAAGGCAGGCAGTGGGGGCAGGAGGCGGAACCCAGCCGGCGCTGGAGGGGAGGGGTGGGAAGAGCTCCTGACTGCGGAGGGCGGCTCCAGTTGCAGAGGGGCAGGTGCTGGTGGGAGAGGGCGGGACCCATGTCTAGGTCGCCCAGGCAGAGCAGGGGTGCCCTGGGTCCAGCCCTAAGAAACAGAGGATGGGAGGGCTCCTGGCTGTGGGGATCAGGAAGGGAGGGCTCCCGGCCGCTGCGGGGTTGCAGACGATGGTGGGAGGGGCTCCGGCTGCAGTGGCCCCAGCAGGGGTGTCGGACAAGGCGAAAGGGGACCTTCTCCTTGCAGAGGTGAAGGGCTGCATGGTGGGGGTTCTGAGTCGTGGCCTGGAAGACGTGAACTGGCCAGGGAGGAGATCCAGGTCGCTGTGGGGGGCGGTGCGGTGGGCTGTCTGGCACCAGTGTCCCTCTCTCCCCTTTGCACCCACAGGCCTCCACTGCAGAGCCTGTGACAGTCTGCGCGCCCCTGTGCGATCGCGCCCCTCCCCCGCAGGTATCCGCGATGGCACTGGCAATGCTTCCTGGCTGGTGCAGGTGGATGGGCGTGGATGAGCAGCGCTCGCCGCTCATCCTGGGCATTCCCCACGACTGTGAGGACCAGGAATTCCAGGAGGCCGCGCAGGCTGCCCTCCAGCCCCTGGGAAGATAACGAGTGCTGGACAAGGTATTCAAAAAGGAGTTCAGATCCAAGGTCGCCTTGGTGGAGATGGCTCAGTATTTAAACCGAAGTGTGATCCCCCGACAAATACCAGGCATGGGAGGTCTTTCTGCCCCAGGCCCCGGAATCAGAGTCAGAGGATACACTCAATTTCCTTGCACAGACCCAGAGGCAAGCAGGGGTTGCCCTGGCAGGCGAGGCAGGAGCTGGGGATGGGGCAGGAGCTGGAGGCAAGGAAGGGGCTGGAGGCGGGGCAGCAGCTGGGGGCGGGGCAGGACCTAGAGGCAAGGAAGGAGATGGAGGCGGGGCAGCGGCTGGAGGCAGAGCAGGAGCTAGAGGCGGGGAAGGAGCTGGAGGCGGGGCAGCAACTGGAGGCGAGGAAGGAGCTGGAGGTGAGGAAGGAGGCGAGGCAGAAGCTGGAGGCGAGGCAGGAAGTGAGGCAGGAGCTGGAGGTGAGGAAAGAACTGGAGGCGAGGCAGCGGCTGGAGGCGGGGCAGGAGCTGGAGGCGGGGCAGCGGCTGGAGGCGGGGCAGCAGCTGGAGGCGGGGCAGGAGCTAGAGGCGAGGAAGGAGCTGGAGGCGGGGCAGCGGCTGGAGGCGGGGCAGCGGCTGGAGGCGGGGCAGGAACTAGAGGCGAGGAAGGAGGTGGAGGCGGGGCAGGAGCTGGAGGCAAGGAAGGAGCTGGAGGTGAGGAAGGAACTGGAGGCGGGGCAGGAGCTGGAGGCAGGGCAGCCTCCAGGGCCAGGCAGGGGCTGAAGAGGAAGCAGGAGAGTCAGATGAGGAGGGAGCCGCTGGGGACACAGGAGTTGCAGGTTTGTTAGGATCTGTGAGTGTGGCAGGAGCTGCAGGTGAGGCGGGACCTCCAGGGGAGGAAGGAGCTGTGGGTGTGGCAGGAGCCATAGGTGCGGGAAGATCCTGGACCCAGCCTTGGAGCCCGGCCTGGCAGCCTGTGCTGGAAAACAGGGCCTCTATGGAACTGAGAACCTTTCCTGGAATGGAAGAGCCACACCGAGAAGAAGAGTCCTTTGAGAGCTGGCTGGATCACGCCAGTGACATGCTGTACCTGTGGTGCCACATCACAGAAAGGGAGAGGAGGAGGAGGCTGATGGAGAGCTTGGGTGGCCCCGCACTGGATCTGGTGTGCGGCCTCCTGGCAGAAAACCCTGACGTCCCTGCACAGGATTGCCTGGCCGCGCTGGTCCAGGTGTTTGGGAGGAAGGACACCCCCACGACGGCACGGCTGAAGTTCCTGACCTGTGGCCAGCGGCCCCAGGAGACTCTCTTTGTCTATGTGATTCGCCTGGAAGGCCTGCTGCAGTGGGCCGTGGAGAAGGGGGCCATCCATCCCAGCCTTGCGGACCAGTTACGCACCCGGCAGGTGCTGATGCGGGCCCGCCCCAACGAGATGCTCGAGAACAAGCTGAGGAGGATGCGGCTGGACAGGAGACCACCTGGCTTCCTGGGGATGCTGCGGCTCATTCAGGAGACCGAGGCGTGGGAGGCCACCGCAGCTAGGAGTGAGCACTTGCAAGTGGAAGAGGGGGCCCGTGTGGGCACCGGAGGCCTGGCCGCTGCCCGGGCCAGTGGAGAGGTTGCCGAAGCCTCCCCATCCAGGGAAGATGCTTCCCAGGCTGCCCTGGCCAACCTGGGGGCCAGTGAGGCAGTTCCTGGCAGTGCCGAAGCTGATACGGCTGCTCCTGAAGCCCATGATGCCGCCAGGGCAGCCCTCGTCCCTGAGGAGGCCCCCAAGATCTTCCCTGCCACGCAGGAAGATGAAAATGCTCCCGCCTCTGCGGGCCTAGATCAGGCAAAGCCCTCAGAGGCCCCTGGGGGCCCCACCCCTGCCCAGATGGGCAGCGCTTCCAGGGAGGGCCCGGGAGGTCCTGGCTGTGAGCCGGAGGGCCTCGCCCAGGCAGGAGACCAGGAGGCTGGGGAGCCCCTGGAGGAGGGGCCCAAGCCCATCCCAGAGGAGTCGGGAAACGAGGACGGGGCTGGGGAGGTGAGGCCCCCCAAGTCCTCCTCGGGCAAATAGGCTCAGAAGGCCCAGGGGCCCCCTCTCCTCTCAGGCAGCAGCGCTCTGGAGGCAGGGGGAGGCCACGCCAGGGCAGCAGCCTCTCCCCACATGGAGGCAACAACCCACCCAGCCCAAATTCCCAGGACCCCATCTTCCCAAGGCACCACCGTGCCTTGGTGACCCCATGGCCACCACCATCAGCCCTTCCAACGGGCCAGGATGACCATACTTGATGCAGAGTGGGGCAGGGAGAGGTGCCCCCTCCCATGGCAGCTCCGCCCCAGCCCCAGCCCGAGCCCCAGCCCCAGCCCGAAACCCTGCCAGTCCAGGCAGCCAGCCTGGGAAGCACCCCTGAGTGGCTGGCCCTGGCCTAGGTGAGGGGCACCTGAAAATATGTGCCACCCACACTGGTCTGGGAGATGTTAGGGGCCGTCTCAAGGGTGCCGGCCCCTCGGGCCGCCCAAGAGGGGGACCCTCATTCACTGACCCATGGAGCACGTCACTCCACGCTCTGAGAAGCCCACTTGTGTCTCTGTAGGCCCCTTAGTGACCCCCATGTCAAGTGGCACCCCCCAGCTCCCCCTACACACACCCTAGTTACCATTCCCGTGCAGAGCCTTGAGGTGTGCAGGAGCCTGCAGTGGGTGTCCTGGCCTAACGCAGCAGCCACCTCTCAGCCCCGGGTGTGTGGCACAAGCTTCAGTGCGAGCCCAGGCTCTGCTCGCTGTTGTGCGGTGTCGTGAGCTCAGCCTCTGCTTCCTCGGTGTAGGTTTAGGCCAACTGCTGCTTGTTCTTGTGGAGATGTGTGTGTGTTCTTATCTGAGCAGCCGCCCCCTCCCCACCCCGGAGACCTGTCGAAGCCCAGTCCCAGGAGCTGGCGGGAAGGACAGAAGAAGGCATGGCTGGTGCTCACCCCGCGACCTCAGGAAGGAGGAACTGGACCAAGGACAGAGGTAGCCTGCGGGAGTCTCCGTGGAAACCGTGCTGTGATGTGCCACTCTCTTGTTACTTGTGACTCAGTTTCTTTGGTTTGTCTGAGTGCCCCATGCTGCGTTTTGCAGCGTCCTGTGACTGTCCTGTGCAGGCCATAGGGCAGGGCCAGGCCCCAGCATGTCGGCCAGAGGGGAGAGTGCCATGGAGTGAGGGGCCATGGCCAGCATCCATCATCCTGGCCAGAGGCTGATCATGGGGCCCTCAGAAAGGGAGACTATGGCAGGAGGGCCACGGTGTTGGGGGGAACAGAGGCACATCCTTTGGGATCCCAGGAGGAGGGGTTTTGTGTCCTATGGGCTGTAGTGGCTGTTCGACATTCCTTTCTGTGTTGTCATTCCCTCTCTTCAATGGTTTCAGTAAATGTTTCTCTTCAATAAATTTCATTGAATGTTTGAGCTGAGTCTCGCTTCTGCTGTGGGCATTGGAGGGAAGGGTGTTTTCAATGGTTTCAGTAAATGTTTCTCTTCAATAAATTTCATTGAATGTTTGAGCTGAGTCTCACTTCTGCTGTGGGCATTTGAGGGAAGGGTCACCTGGGGGTGGGTTGGGGAATAACAGTGGCTTGGTACCTGCCATTGGCATTGGGTGTGGCCAGGGCAGGATCCAAGAGTTGCTTCTGGTCCTCTGGCTGGATAGAGCCAGGTGACCTGAACTTTGGGCACAAGAAGTGTCTGACTGGGTCCCCATAAATCTCAGGGAACACCCCAGGAATAAGAGGGTTAGGTATTCTGGGGGGAAGGAAAGCAGATAGGGCCTGAGGCCCATTATCTGGGCAGGGCTGAGCAGCTCAGGGCATCCAGATGGGTCAGAGAGTTCACGTGTATAATCCCAGAGACCCAATGGGCACAGAAAGGCCTGTGCATGAGGTTAGACACCCCTGCTGAGAGCTGCATGCAGGACTCCAAGTTGGGGGTTATCGCTTCCATTTGGGATCAACCTACCCCTGCCAGCTGACAATTGGCCCATCATGGTCTAGCTACTGAGGGATGTTGGGGGTACTTGGGAGGCTATGATGTCAAGGGACAGAGGGCAGGCTGGGCTGGGTTTCCACAGTGCTTCTGCCTTGCCAGGAAGGAGGACAGGCAGGGAGAGCTGTCCTCTGATCTTAATCCTGGGCAGGGTGGCCCCCAAAGGGGAGGGAGCACCCTCTCCCTGTCCTACTCCCCTTCCAGCCAACTCTGAGGGCACCAGTCATGTGTCCTGGGAGCAGACAGGGAGTAGTGGGACATGAGTAGGGGTCTGCAGATGTGGCCTGAGGAGTGGGCCTCTTCCTGCTTGGAGGTGAGTTCTGGATCTCTGCTTCTCACAGAGAGCTTGGTGCCACCTGAGGCAGGCACCCATCCAGGGTGGAGGGCACTGTTGATCAGGGATCCCTTACTTGCATGCTGCAGCTGGAGGGGAAATTCTTGGAGAGGGCCATCATAAGGATTGAGGAGCCTTCCCAAACCCTCTAGGGCCCTGCATTCCACAAATTGAGGACAGGCCTCCATCTGCCTCTGAACTGATTATTTAAGAGACAGAAGGAACAATAGGGCCTCTCCCTGCAGGTGTTTGGGGAGAGAACAGTACTGTTGACCTGGAAATTGTGAAGGCCCCTTGGGGGCTCACTCAGTCTGTTCCCAGAGGTGTTCTCCAGCTGTTTTGAAGGAACAGTGGCTCTGACCAACCCCATGGTACAGATGAAGAACAGATTCCCCAAAGCAGCCAATGATGAGTGAGGACCTTGCAGAAAGCTGAGTCCCAGGCCCACAGCTGCTTGACCAGCCTTCAGGAGCTGTGCATCTCGGGAGGCCCAGGCCATGTGGTGAGAGCTGCAGACAGTGGTGCTGCATGGATAGATGGGCCCCTGGAGATGCTTGGTAATGAGACAAATGGACAATGGAATGTGGGTTGCAGGGGATTGTTGAGAAGGGGGTCATCAGGACCATGCTTGCAGCCTCCTTGGCCTAGTGAGCTTGGCCCCGTGTTGTGGGGACACTTGTATGTGTCCCATCAGAGTGTGCTTCAGGATTGGGGTGAGGTCCCCAGGTGGGCTCTGTTCTTGCTTCTTCAAGGAAGGTAGCATCCTAACCACATCTGTCCTGTGTGTCTTAGCAGGGCCATGACAACTGGCCACTTTCCACTAGTGCTTTGGGATTTGGAGGGCAGAAAAAGAGAGGGGATGGGAGTGTGACTGATCCCTTGTCTCTCCACCATTCGGAGCATACTTGTGCATGTATATTCCCTGACCAGGTGTGAGTGTGTGTGCGTGTATGAGTGAGTGTCAGTGAATGTGTGTGAGTGTGTGAGAGTGTGAGTGAATGTGAGAATATGGGAGTGTGTGACAGTATGTCTGTGTGCAAGAGTATGTGAGTGTGTAGGAGTGTGAATGTGTGAATAGGAGTGTGTGTCATGGAACATGGGTTGGTGTGCGTTGAATTCTTCTAGGATTGAGTGGGGGCAGCCACTTTCCCACCCGTCTGGAGGAGGGGAGACAGGAGGAGGGCTGGACCTCAGGCAGGCTGGCCCAAGTCTGGCCCTGGGAATCTGCCCTCCTCCTTCTGGGGCTGGTTTCGAAGAGAGAGGCCCCTGGTGGCCACTCTAGCCTGGCCTTTCATCATCTCACCCCTGTAGGGAGAGAACTTGGAAAGAGATGAATGTGGCCTTTTCTCCCTTTTCCCTTTGCTTACTCTGCAGGATCGCCATGTCCAGGCCCCTGGGCACTTCACCTAGTGCTAGTAGGGTAGGTTCAAAGCCTAGGTGCCAGCCACTTCCCCAGGCTTGGGTGATTAGCCCAGTTCCCCTGTTGCTGGAGACCCCACAGAGCTGTGTGCCCTGCATTCCTCCTCAGCCAAGCTTTCCCCAGGCCCAGGAGCCTGTCTTATCCTCTGAACTGTTCCATGGCCAAAGCCCCATCATTTGGGGTGCAGCCCTTCTCAAGGCCACCATCCTCCTCTAGATCCCAACCTTTCCTCATGGATCCCAGAGCAGGGATTATTTCCAACCAAGAATGCTATCCCTGAATACGGGAATCCCTTCCACGAGCACTTTGGGTGCTGCCAGCATTTCTGGCTGCAGTGCTCCTGGCCCTAGTTGACCATCTGAATTCAAACTCATGGTTCCCATTCTCACAGTAGAAATCCATAGGTCCCTATGTCCTTAGCTCTCCTTGTAAGCCGTGGTCCACATTACAAAGAGGAAAGATCAGCCCTCTAAGCAGATTGCTTTCCCTTTCCAGGGTATGGCTAGGGTAGATTTCTCTCTGGCAGAGCTGATAGCCAGCCTAGATCACCACTGAGTACCCTTGGGGCCTCTGGGCTTGTTCCAGGGCACGTTGTGCTGCTTAAGACTGGGCCCTGATATTCTCCCTGAGCCCAGATGCAGGTGTTCTAGCACATGCCCACTTGGGCTCTGCACAGGGAGATCCCCATGCTGCATACCCTCCATGGTGTGTTTTCTGTGGCACTGCTCATGCCAATGTCATCCATGGCACCCCTACACTTTGCTTCTAGTCCCACTTTACAATGTGAGAGCCATGATCCCGCCTGGCTAAACAAGGGACAGCAGAAACCTAGCACTAATGGCCCTGCACACACAGTCCACTTGCTTTGTGTCATTGTGCTACACTCCCAGTTGGCTACTTCTGGGCCTCTTGCAAATGCTCCTTGGTTCCTTTCTCTTCACTAACTGTTTGTTTCACATTACATAGCTGCTAATCACTTGGTTCACTTAAGACACGTAGACCTTTTAGTGATTGCCTTGTAATGATTGAATGTTGTCGCCAGTGGGGCAGCTCAGACAGTAAATTCTGGGAGCTGTGGCCCTCAGGGTTGTATATTTGGAGGAGGGAGTTCCTGCCTCCTTGCTTAAGTTTCCTTGCCAAAATATGGTACAAAACTGAACTCTATTCATTAAAGCAAGCTAAAACTTAGGTACTAACACAATGCCACCATAGGTTTCCTTCACAACAAACTTCATGTTTACAAATTGTTTTTCATCTATTTTTGCCTGTGGTTCACTTGATGCCAGAATTTCACACGTCTCCTAGTGCTACAACATAGAACTCTAGACTGTAGAGTCACCAAGTCACTGTGGCATCAAAATAAACAAACAAATGGTTTAGAAAGAGACTACAGGTGGTATACACACGCACACATATGTACAATATAAATGAAGGAAACAGCAGTCATCACCATGGAAGGATGATTCAGAGATGGTATCAGAACATTTAGCAATTTGGAGGAAAACAGAGCAGATCGTTAACACATGGCGTACTCTAAAATATATATCCACAGGATTAAAGGCAGAATGTAAAGACAAATATTAGAATAAAATACCAGTGAGTACTTACATCGACTCTGGATAGGAAAGAATATTCTGAGCTTAAAAACAGTGAAAGCAGGGGTGCCTGGGTGGCTCAGTCGGTTAAGCGTTACACTTCAGCTCAGGTCATGGTCTCATGGTGCATGGGTTTGAAGCCCACATTGGGCTCTGTGCCGGCAGTGCGGAGCCTGGAGCCTGCTTCAGATTCTGTGTCTCCCTCTCTCTCTGCCCCTCCCCCCCAACTCTCTCTCTCTCTCTCTCTCTCTCTCTCTCTTTCAAAAATAAATAAACATTAAAAAGTTAAAAAAAGAAACAAAGACTTAAAGAACAGAGGTACATGGTTAATAGTGCTAAAGAAAAAAGCCAAAACATGAAATTGTACACATAAATAGCATAGCCTTAACTATGAAAACAAACAAACAAACAAACAAACAAACAACAACTAAAAGTAACGTCAATTCTCATTACATGCCAGGCACTGGGTTGAGCAACTGGGCCTGCGCTCTCTCCAAGAGTCCTCAGAGGAGCCCTGGCGGGAGGTGGGCACTGTTATGGCCCCTCTTCTCCAGATGAGAACTGGGTGCAGAAAGATGCAGAGATTTGCTCAAAGTCCCACAGCCCCTCAGTGGATGTGCTGGGATTCTAGGTCAGGCTGGCAAGACCACACAGCCCGGCCCCTGGAAACAACGGAAAGAACCTCGAGGCATGTGGGTAGCAGTGACGGTCCTGGAAGGAGAGCCGACGGACACACGGCAGATTGCTAATGGTGACAGCCCTGAGAAATAGCTGAATGAAAGACATACCGCACGTGGGGAGCAGTGATGGATGCTCCCCGGGTGGGGAGTATGTCGTGCTTCTGCCATCAAAGCAAAAACTCAAGAACGTCGATGTCTTTTTAAGGCCTCCAAGAAAGAGGTTGGATGTACACGTGTCGCACACTCACGGCAACTGCATGCTTATGAGATGCGATGATGGTGAATTCTCAGCTTGTCTTCTGAAGCCTTTAGTCAAGCGTGCACTCCTAGACACAGTGGCAGAAGAGACCCAGTGGGGTGTGCCCTAGCCTTCACCTCCCACATGCTCCTAGGCATGGCCCTGTTGCCAGCTTTCTGCTGGGGCAGGTGTTGGGATGTCTCTCTGGCGTCCCCTGGGATGTCATCCCTTCCCTGTCTTGGGGCCCTACTGGGTGTGTCTTTGTGCACCATTTTTTTGTGCACACCACCTGCTCACTCTTAGCCAGGTCAAACTTGTTGCACACGTGGTACCCTGGTCCAAGCATGATGGCAAGCAAGGGTGGCCAGGACCCCTGGAAATGGAAAGGAAGAGAGCAACAGAAGGGCTAAGGCAGAAGTGGAACAGGCCTTTCGGCTCACCTTAGTCCCTGTTCCGGAAAGCACACCAGACGCCAGACACGGGGCCTGCAGACGTGGGCTCTAATCCCACCGTACCTGACCTTGGGGGACCCTCATGTCCTTCCCAGGCCCTCCGTCTGATGCTGTGGCTGTCCTCAGACCAGAAGATGTGGGGACCAGCACCAGGCTCTGTGGAAGCCCAGGGCGAAACGGACTCCCAGAGGGGAGGCAGATCAGTGGTTCAGGTGTGAAGTGCATGTCAGGCAGGACTCATGTCCCCATCTCCACTCCCACCCCATCCTGGGAGTCAGACTTCCTAGTAGAGACCAAGGAACAGGACTGAAAGGGCTTGGCACAGCTTTATAATTGGAGGGGATCTGGACACATGGGCAGGAAGCAAGGTGAGGCTGCACAAGAAGATGGGGAGCCCCCCTGTGGGGCCAGTGGGTTTGAGCTGGCACAAGGGGATGCCTTTGCCCACGTTGTCCCAGAGCCTTTGGGGTCTTTCCTGGGGCAGAAACTGGTCCCTGGGAGAGGCCTGGGGAAGGCCCCAGAGAGGCCACAGGGCCTCGGGGTGATCAGGGCCAGGCCACTGCCCACATACGTGGACCCTGTGGACCCCGTGTCCCTTGCCAGTCCTCTCACCGACCCCCTCAGCCTGCGGCAACCATGCAGTTTGAAACAAGGAGCTCCTGTCCCCTTAGATTGTACTTGGTGTTCCCAGGGCTGTGCTTCCTTGCCCCGGAGCGGAGCACATCGCCTGTTGCTGGAGGCCCTCAACCTCGTCAGGCACAGCCCTCAGGACAACCCCTTCTGCCCTACCCCCTCGCCCACACCCCTGCTGGATCTGGGACAACTCCCTCTCCTGGGGCTCCAGCTGCACAGCTCCAAGCTGGGACTTGTTACCTCAGGCCATGTCCCTGTCTCTCCAGGACTTCCTGAGGAACCTTAGGCTCTTAGTGGCTGTGTCCAGGCACAACTTGGTGGACAAGGGAAGGGGGTCTTCTTTTTCTCTGTCATTCAAGTACAGAGGAGCAGTGGTGGCATTCGCAACACCCTAGTTCAGAGGGCACTGTCCCACAGAGTCCATCCAGTGCAGCCTTGCCCAGGGCCTAGGCTCCCCTTTCATGTTGCCAAACATGGGCCCAAAGAGGGCCCAAGTGCACCTTTTCCATCGTGGGGGCTCAGGGGTGCTGGGACTGTTGGGTGGAGGGGTGGGGAGAAGCTAGCTGGGCCTAGGGGCCTCCTCCATGCAGCCCCTGCCACTTGTAGGAATAGTCTCTTCCCCTTCCACATATGGATCCAGGACCAAATTATTTATTTACACTGGAGGCCACAGCAGCTCCTAAGTCACCCTACCCCAGTGCACACAGAACCAGACTGTGAAGTGGCAGTGGCCACCATAGCTCTTTCCTATACATATGCCAAAGACTGTTTCCATGTGCCATTCTCACATCACATCTGTCCAGCTTTAGGGAGCATCATCTGAATCTGGTACTCAGGGCACAAAGAAAAAGCTGTATCAAACTTCTCCAATCCATACCATTAAATGATGGTAAGATTACATTTAGGTAACCCTGGACTATATTCCCACATGGTCATTGCATGGTAACATTTAAACAGACAGCTGGTGCAAACTCCTTAAAGACCAATTGTCTCCTTGATCATTTCAGCGCCCCCTCCTTTTTCCTTCACATCACCCCTCCTTATGCCTTCCTGAGGACCAATGTGCAAACATTCTGGTCAGCTTTGTAGGCATGGTCTTGGGGATCCAGAGCCATATCTAGAATTGCCATGAGGCGCTGCAGATGGGGAGCTGTCCTGGGCTTGAGATGCTGCTGGAGGAAGTCAGGCTGGCCTATTTGCTCCATGCCCCGAGCAGGCCCCTGCCCTGGTGCTGGTGGGCTGGGGCATATGTGTATTTATTTGTGTTCCTGCAGCCCCAGTCTGACTGACAAGGAGACCGCCCATGTGGGGGCTCCAGTTGCAGGATCAGGTCCTGAATCCTCCCAGAGGGGAGTTGCACTGGGAGGGAAGGCCTCAGGGAATGCATACAGAAGCAGCCTGGTTGTGTGGGAAAGGGCCCCTGAGGGGGTGGGAGATATGCTTGCCTCTCTTGAACTTCTTGGCCTGGTGGGAACCCAGGGTGATGGCTGAGAGGTAGAGTGGCCCATGAGGCCTTTGGGAAGGCCTGGAAGGGGCAAGACAGGAAGCGGATCAGGGAAGAGCCAAGGCATCACTGGGTAGGGGCAAAGACTTCTGGTACCTGTGGCCCTGGGCTCTGACTGTGGCAAAGTCCCTTCTGTGTAGGTCTCTAGGCACCACCCCCAACAGAAGAGGGAAAGCCTGGAGGGCTGAGGGGGCTGCCAGGGCCAGAAGGGCCAGGAGGAAAAGAAGGAGAGAAGGACAGAGGGAGTGACTGAGAGGCAAGCATCATCCTGCCTGTCCTATAGGTGGCTTCCATGGTGACTCAGGGCCCCAGCAGATCTAGTGGTGAAAACTGCCTTCCACCTCTGTGAGACACACCTGCTCAGAGGAGAGGTGAAGGACACATCCTGGGAGTCTGCTTCTTTCACTGGTTGCCAAGGGGGTGTCCCATGCCTAATGCATTCTTCTCCAGGAGATGGGCACTGGGAGGTCCTAGAAGAGGTGGGGGTGCATCCGTGGGGTCTGTTGCTGACCTGTTCACTCACATCTTAGGGTGCTTTTTCAGCAAGCAGGAACTGATAATGAAGTTTTTCGTAACAGGTTGAGGACTCTTTTGAAAGCTGCTGTGGAAAAGCATTCTGTGGGAAAATACACAAGGGTGGTTCTCATGAAGAGGTGGCCAACTCCACTTGCTGCTAAGGGAACTGCGATGGATACAAGTTAAAAGTGGCTGGCAAGCAATTTGGAATGATGGAGAGATTTTGAGGACAGAGCCAAAATAATCCTCTGATGAATGAAAAATGTAGACTCCAAAGACAGCATTCCCTGAGACACAGGCTTGCCCTCTGTGGTAGATAGGCTTTTGGTCCCATGACCCTTGCCTCCTGGTGTCACACTCATGAATATGCAATGGTGCATGGCAGATGTAATTAAGGTTACTAATCAGTTGCCCTTACAATAGGAACATTATCTAGTATTCTCTGGTGGGTTCTCTTCAACCAAAGCCTTATCCCTGCTGAAGGCACAAGGGGAATTCAGAGAGATTTGAAGCTTGTTTGTAGATGGAGGGGAACAAATTTGTAAAGGAATGTGGGTGGCTCCTAGGAGTGGAGAGTAATTGCCAGATGGCAGCCAGCAAGGGAATTGGGACCCCAAACTGACAACCACCTAGAACTGGATTCTGCCAACAACCTTAGTGAAGCTGGAAACATTCTCCCCCAAAACCTCCAGAAAAGACCCCAGCCAGCTGACTTTCTCATTGCAGCCTTAGGAGGTAGTTTCCTGACCCAGGGCAACTGTGCATAATAAATAGGCATTATTTTAAGCTTTTAAGTTTGTAGTGGTTTGTTCCATGAGGCTGTATTAAGTATTCAGCATGGCTTTTCTGTTGTAAATGCAGCTCCTTCCAATGTTTGTGGCCCTTCAGTGTGGCTTTATCCTCCTTGCTGAGGCCCTCAGGAATGGTGGGTGCTGGTTTCAGTGTCCCTCAGGCTCCTGGCTCCCTTTGGTCAACTTTTAACTGTTTTCCTGGTTCAGCTTACTACTGTGGTTGCAACAATGCACAGTTCAACAGGAGTTTCTGCCTCTTTTGTCCTTTTCTACAAGCTCTCTTTCCGTACAGTCACAGACTAAACTCATTTCCTTCCTAGTGACATTGCTCATCACAAGTTGCATCTTTACATGGCTGTGAGGTCCCAAGTTTTAGAATATTTTAGTTTTATAAGCTTCCACTTTTCTTTTTTGTCTTTCTCCTCCTCCATGCCCCACTCCACTCCCAGACTTTTGATGGAAAGGTATTAGAATTGGTTCTACAATTTGCAGGTCCAGATCATTCCATGCCACCCGAGTCACCTAAGCAGGAATGACTTAAAAGAATGTGAACTTGCTCTGCCAGACCAGCAGAACTTCCTAGCATCTGTGAGGCCCAGCAAGGAGCTTAACAGCAGAAGACCCAGTTGCCAAGTAACATTTCCATGCATGTGGTGACAAATAACAATACAACAAGGAAATTTAAGGTTTGGACCCAGGAAACTCAGCTCTTAATTACCATGAATCAAAATATGGAACTGGCTTCATTGATTCAAACCCATGATTTTAACTCATACCTCTTTCTTTTATTTCTCTAACTTGTATCATTGTCCATTTTTACCAGCTGAATTGTGTCTCCCTAAAAGGATATGTTGAAGTCTTAATTCCCAGTGGTTCAGAATGTGACCTTATTTGGGAGACAGGATCTTCACAAAGATAATCAAGTTATAATGAGGTCATTAGGATGGGCCCAATCCAATAGGGTAGGTGTCTTTATACAAAGGGGGAATTTGGAAACACACGTGTGCACAGGGAGAACACTCTGTAAAGATCAGAGTAATGCTTCCACAAACCAAGGAGAAGCTAGGAGAGCAGCCCGGAGCATGCCCTGCCCCAGTGCCTGTAGAGGCACTTACCAACACCTTGATCTTGGAATTCTGGCTTTGGACTGTGGGACAATAAATCTCCATTGTTTAAGGCACTCAGTTTGTGGTACTTTGTTACAGCATCTCTAGCAAACTCATGCAACTCATTTCTTTATCTCAGGGAGTTTTCAAGCTTAAGCCATAATTCCTTATTTTTACTCCATTTATATACCCTTCCCATATAAAAACAAATTAAGAAAATTTAAAAAAATTTTTTTAACGTTTATTTATTTTTGAGACAGAAAGAGACAGAGCATGAATGGGGGAGGGTCAGAGAGAGGGAGACATAGAATCTGAAACAGGCTCCAGTCTCTGAGCTGTCAGCACAGAGCCTGACGTGGGGCTCGAACTCACAGACCGTGAGATCACGACCTGAGCCGAAGTCGGCCGCTTAACCAACTGAGCCACCCAGGCGCCCCAAGAAAAAATTTTAAATTAAGGTATAGAAATTGTTAGTGAAAATATCCGATGTTTTACACGGATTGCAAAAATCTCCCATGCTTGCCCTTCTAAATTTGCATTCTGTGGTACCTGCACCATCATCAAGAGGGAAACAAAATATAAAGTCATCTTTAAAAAAGTGAAGATCTTCCCCCATGACTTAATATACCATGAAAGATTTTTTTTTGTTCATTCCGATGTGGAGTATCAAAGCACGTTTTTAAGCTTTTTGTTCTCAGGACCCCTTTGTACTCTTAACATTTATTGAGGACTCCAAAGAACTTTTGTTTATGTGAGTTATACATATCAATATTTACTGTATTAAAATTTAAAGTGAGAAATTTAAAAAATTCACTCATTTAAATATGACAGCAATAAAACCATTATATGTTAACATAAAATATTTTATGAAGAAAATCTATACAAAACAAATGAAATTTAGTGGAAAGAGTTTTAGGTTTTGCAACTTTCTTTATTGTCTGGATTAACAGGAGACAGCTGAGTAATCATATCTGTTTCTGACTTCAGTCTGCCATGATATCACAGTTAGATAGCTTCTAGAAAACCCCACTTTGCCCTTGGGAAAGAGAGTGCAAAATGTAAAAATATCTTAGCATCATTATGAAAAGAGATTTGATCTTTTGGACCCATGCTTGAAAGGATCTTAAGGACCCCTGGGGGCTCCCCAGACTCTGCTTTGAGAACTCCAGTGCTATTCCATACTTTCTGGGTCTTTGAGATGTATTTATTGCACTGGCCCTGGTCACTGTTAGCATTAATTATACATGTTATATTCATGAATGTTCACTCCATCTATCCTGTCTGATGTTGTTACTGCATGGAAAGCAACCTGGAGCTGCAGGGTGAGTCAAAGGAATGTCGAAAGATAAGAATGAAACAGTGGTGGAATGGGGCTCAGTGGGTTAAATGGCTAATTCTTGATCTCGGCTCAGGTCATGATCTCACAGTTTGTGGGATGGAGCCCCACGTTGGGCTCTGTGCAGACAGTGAAGAACCTGCTTGGGATTCTCTCTCCTCTCTCTGCCCCTCCCCTGCTTATGTGTGTGCACACATGTGAGTGCTCTCTCTCTCTCTGTCTCTCTGTCTCTCTGTCTCTCTGTCTCTCTCTCAGTCTCTAAAAATAAATAAACATTTTTTTAAAAATTAAACAGTGGTTAGGCCAGGGCTGTGGAGGGACCTGAAAGGCAAGATGGAGTCATGCACTCATCAACAAGCATTTCTGTAAATGTGTACTTGCTGTTGAGCATAAATAGACAAATAGAACAAGATCACTTCCTTCAATAAAAAAAAGTAAGATCCCAGCAGGGGGGAAAGATAAAGCCTAAAGTTTAGTATGCGCCAAACCACAAGATCATTGTTCCATGGAGTAGCAGTAGAATGTTGGGGAGGATTGTTGTAGGGGGTGGATGGATCAGAGAAAGACATCTCCAATGGGCACATCTGGAGGATTTTCCTAGGGTGGCCCTAGAAGGGAACATTCCAGAAAGGGCAAAGGACCTGTCCCAAAGCAGGCAGTATTGAGGTCACAGCCAGGTTAGTGCTGGAGGTAGGCTGTGAGGTGGGGTGGAGGCCTGGGAACCACAGGATCAGCATCCCCTGGGAACATTCAGAAATGCAAATTCCCAGGCCTCACCCCACTCTGAACACTTTGGGAGTGAGCCCAGCACTCTAAGTTCTAACAAGCTCTCCAGGTAGTTCTGACAGGGAAGACAGTTCTAGAACCACTGTAGCCCAGCACTGGGTTAAGAGTGTAGGGTTTTGTGTGACTGTTTGGATTCTAAGCCCAGTTCCACCGCTTAGTTTAGCTTTGTGATCCTGAGCAATACTCTCAACCTTTTTGAACGTCAGTTTCTGCAACTATGAAATGACCATAACGATCTCTCCCTGACAGGCATGCAGGAAGGCTTGGATGGAACAGTGTGTATACAGAATTCAGGCTGGTCTTGGATGCATTCGTCAGCTGCTTCCATGAGCACTATCCATGTATGAGCTGACAGACGGGGGAACTCTCTCTTGACATGAAACCAGGCACACTCAAGTATGTCCCAATCCTCAGTTGACTTGCTTCTTGATGATTACCTATTTCGCCCCCCAGTAAACACCATTTCCCTTCTCCTTTGTGGTCCTCAGTTTCCTCATCCATTCCTCAGAATGGAGACCATGAAAGGCAGGCACTCTGGAGGTGAAGCAGGGAAGTGGGATTACAGGAGAGGGTCTCTCCAGCGCACTGGCCGCCAACCTCCTCTCGGTCTTCTTCGCTGCTGGTACTGTCCTTCTGCATGTCCTCAGCATCACTCTTCAGCAGGAGCGTTTCTGGGTGCTGGGCACTGTGTCCCCTACTCCTTCGCACGCAGTACCATGCCAGTAGCGCTCAGGACTATAGTGGGAAGAAGCCTTGCGGTTTTCCCAGAGGACATCTGAAAGCCCTACCAGCACCCACCACTGGCATGGACCCGCCTCCTGATATGCAGACTCAGCCACACTAACTGCAGCGCCTCCTGTTCAGAAAGCGCCGGGTGTGACCAAGTTGCGGAGGCGTGGCCTGGGCGTGGCCTACGGCGATCTGTGGGTCGCCAAGTTGGCAAATTGGAGTCTGAAGGCTCTAGGCCAGCAACCGCGGGTTTTACGTAGGAATGTGTGCTTCCTGCGCCTTCCCAGAGCCAAGACTCTGACAGACAGCAGGGCTGGACTCCCACAGAGTAGGACTGCGGACACCCAGAGCATCCAGATCCTCAGGGGGCCTATACAGATGCAGGCGCCAGGGCTTCATTCTAAAATGACTCCAGCGTGAACAAGCTCAAGAAGTAATGACTACAAAGGGTAAAATTATGGAGGCGCAACACATGTAAGGAGGAAGAGGGCATAGGTTGCATTCCCAGTCCTATCAAAGACCTCTTTCTTCTTACATGTATTGAATCACCATAATTTCCCTTTGTAGTCATTACTTCTTGAGCTTGTTCACCCTGGAGTCATTTTAGAATATATATGATTTCACAGGTTGAGCTACATGAGTATCTCCTCACTGAGTGTATATTCTGGTGCTCAGTGCTGTGGGAGAGCTACAACAAATAGATGATGTTGCCTGCTCACTTTCATTTAAGTATTTATTATTGAGCTCCTACTGTGTGTCCACAGCATTAGGCTCTGAGGACACCACAGTAAGCACCAATTCACACAGCCCCTTGCCTCACATAGTGGGGGCAGCAACATTGCTCAAATAACCACACAATGCTATTTACAGTCATAGCCATCAAACTGAGAGGTCCCCAGGGCAATGGAGGTGCATGAAAGGGAACTGGCTTAGTGCAGGTGGTCTGGAAGACTTCCCCAGGGCAGATTTGTACACATATATACAGAGTGTGTGCATGTAAACCAAGGAACCAAGTTTTTATCTGTTCAGGGCTGACAGAAACTGCACTCTTAAGGCTTTCTCAGTGTCCCTGGGGGACTCAACTGACACCCCCCTCTCCTAAATATGTGTGTACTTTAGCTATTTCTAAATCACATGCATGTTGCTACCGTAATATAGTATGTACTACACTATAAAATATCTACAAACTAGACATTCAAAATGATGTAAGAACAATAGAAGCTGCCCTATTGTCCTCTTCTTCTGCCCCCACCCACCTAGGGCTGCCACCTGGTTTGTAGACTGCTGACCTTGAAGATTGGGCATAAGCTTAGTAAGCAACATTTGGAGCTGGGAGAGCACCTTGAGAAGAGCAGGCCAAGGAACGAAGCCTGGGTATAGGAAAGGTTCCTCCCTGCCTGGAACTTCATTCATTCATTCATTCATTCACTCATTCATTCTCCAGCCTTAGCACTGTGTGTGGGCCTATGGTACCAATTCCAGAGCTCTTATTCTTCCCTCTGGGTAGTTGTTAACAGCAACTTAGCTTTATCCTTGCTGTGTTCACTCTCTGGCTCTGGCTAAACATTTTTAAGTATTTATTTGTTGCCTGGCACTGTGCTATGCTCTAGGGGTACACATATGGCAAAAGCATCACCTCTGCCCTTGGAAGATTCTTGAGGGAAGCAGACAGTGGACAGGCCAGTGCTACTGGAGCACAGAGGTGTGGCCCTCAGCTGCATGTAGGGATTGAGGGGAGGGCTCCTATAGGACATGCCAACAACTCCACAGGTCCCTGGTAGAACTCATGACCTCCCCCACATCCCAATAAAATAAGGGAAGAAAATAAAGCTTTTCTCTTCATTTTATATCGCCTATTTTGATTATTGGTCTCCACGCAGTGACCCAGCTGGACAAGACCAGTCCAGCATATTCCTTGACTGCACTTGCTCACTCAGAAATGCTCACTGCTCCATCTCCATGGTCCACACCCTGATCCCAGCTACAATCTGGCCTTTCTGGTTCCAGTTGAGTCCCTTTGCACCACTTAGGGTTTATCCATCACTCTGTAGCTGGAGTGAGCTTTATGACACAGACTCCTGACCTTGTCACTCTCTTGCTTAAGATGCTTCAGTTCCCCCATTCTTTTAGGATCAAATCTGTGTTTCTTAATGAGATTTAAAAGGTCTCTTCTGCCACAGAAAAGTATAAAACCAAATCAGATCTTGAGAATGGCAAAATACATCATCAACAAAGTCAAAGAGCAAATCAAAGACTAGGAAAAATCTATTTTCAAGTCACATTACAGTATGTGATAAGCTCCCACAGAGAAAAAGATGAACCACCTACTGGGAACAATGGGTAAAAGATATGAACAGACTGTCAAATGAGAAAGGAAATAAGAGATGCTCTTGAACATGTGAAAAGATGCACGCCCCCAGAAAAGCAAAGAGAAACTACACTGAGACACTATTTTTCAATCTAATTGGCAAAATTCTGAAGGTCAGGTCACACAGTACTGGTAAGGTTGAGGGGATATAGAAACCCCCATTTGTTGTTGGCAGGAGTAGAAATTGGTACCACTCCTATGGAGAGCAAGTTGGTAGAATTCACTAAAAATCCAAATGTACAAAGCTTTTGACCAAATTATCATACTACCAGGAATATTTATTCTATAGATAAACCTTCTCATGGGTGAAAGAAGTATATATAAGATCCTCACTGCCACATAGTTTGTAATAGCATGAGATTGGTACCCCCTAAACATCCACAATAGGAGATTTAATGATTAAGGCATATCCACACAATGGATTAGCATGCAATGTACAAAAAGATTGAGGCAACATCGACATTGGTATGGAAAGGATTTCAAATTGTGTGAATGTGTGAATGTGTGAAAGGAGCAGGGTGCAGAACAATGTGCCTTATATGCAGCATGTCTTTTTTCTCTCTCAAATCTCACCCATTGCCTATTTGTGTATGACTGTAAAGTTAAGAATGGTTTTAATATTTTTAAATGGTTGAAAAAAGTGAAAGGAATAATAATATCTTGTGACATGTGAAAATTATATGAAATCCAAAGATTGGTGCCCATAAAGGTATACTGGCACACAGCCATGCCAATTCATTTCTGGCAGAGTTGAGCCCACAAAGGTAAAAATATTTACCCTTTGTCCCTTTACAGCTTGCCATCCCCACCTTTAACTCACTGTGCTCCTTTTTGCCTGTAAGTGCTTTTCACTGCCTTGTATTCCCACGTCTTTGGCCTGGCTAACTCCTACCCTTTTTCTGCTTAGAGTGCCCCTGGAAGACTTCCATATTGGCTGTGTGGGGGATCTGTCACTTTCTATTGTCCCCTGACATCCCCTGTCTTGGCTCCCAACAGCACACACCCCCTGACTTACAAGTGCGTGTTTCAGCATCTCCTCCACTAGGTACCGGTGTGTGTGTGTGCTGTGCTGAGGGTGCGTGGTCATTCCAGCTCCCAGTCCAGTGATTGGCATGGTGTAGATGCTCCAAAAGTGATTATTGAATGGATGAATGTGTCTCTGTGCTAAAATTAAATAGGCTTTCAGTTACATAAACTTTAGAACTCAATTTTGTGGCCAACTGGTATAACTCAGTTTACATTCCTGTTTCTTCAGACACTGGAAAAGAAAAAGCAATGGTCCTACTGACCTTAACCTTCACTTTTTCCAATCTAGACTGAATCAATCCAAAGGATAAAAATGTTTTGCCCTCTACATGTGTATATATATTATTTTTACTCAGCATACAGCACTGACTAGGGGATGGGGCCTTGTTAATACTCTGGCAAGTTGGAGAGGAGGGAGGAGTCCAGGCAGGCACACACTAGCAGTGGGGGTGGGGTGGGGTGGGGATGGGAGTTGAGAGTGGGTGTGTGAGCCCATGCTGCTAATGGAGCCAATCCCTATAGGCTCCCAGTCCACACACTGCAGTCTTACTCAGCAGGCTACATCAGGTCAGGCTATTCAAGCTAAGCATTCTGGGAACATTGGAAGAAAAGACTCTCCTTTCAGTAATTGCCAAGGACTATATTTACTTAGTAGACTTCTAGCAGGTCGGTGATGTCACTGTCCATAAAACAGCAATAGTGGAGCTATTTCTTGAGGCTCCTTTCCCTTGTCCTGGGCTTTCGTCCCATGGTTTCAGGATGCTGGCTGTGGTGCTGCAGGCCCAGCTGGCACTTCCTCAACAAGACATCGCTGGATATTGAAAAGCTTTCCCCTCAGATGGACTGTGGACAAGAAATATTGGCACAAGGTTGTTCTAACTGGCCGTCAGCAGCTTCAGAGTTTCTCAAATCCCTGTGGTTAAAATTGCTTGTCCTTACTTGTAAAATGGAGTTTCGGTGTGCCAAAATTAAAAATGCTTAGCTAGCTTTTCTTTTTCTTTTTTAAAATTTTTAACTGTGATAAAATACACATAACATAAAATCTGCCATCTTAATCATTTTAGGTATACAGTTCAGTAGTTTAAGTATATTCACATTGTTGTGTAACCAATTTACAAAACTTTTTCAAAATTACAAAATGCCAAACTTGTAAAACTGAAACCCTGTTCTCATCAAACAACAACTCCCCGTCTCCCTCCCCAGCCCCTGGCAACCACAATCCCACTTTCTGTTTCCATGAATTTGATGACTCTAGGGACCTCATAGAAGTGGAATTGTACACTATTTGTCCCTTTGTGTTTGGCTTATTTTACTCAGCATAATGTCCTCAAGGTTCATCCATATTATAGCAGGAGTCACAATTTCCTGCCTTATTAAGGTTAAATAATATTTCATTGTATGGATAGACTACATGTTGTTCGTCAATTTATCCATCAGTGGACACCTGGGTTGCTTCCATGTATTAGTAATTGTGAATAATGCTACTATGAACATGAGTGTACAAATACAGTTGATCCTTCCATACTTTGGCTATTGTTGATAGTGCTGCTATAAACATGGGGGTGCATGTGTTGGATGAATGGATAAAGAAGATGTGATATATATATATATATATATATATATATATATATATATATATACATATATATAAAATGGAGTATTACTCGGCAATCAAAAAGAAGGAAATCTTGCCATTTGCAACTACGTGGATGGAACTGGAGGGTATTATGCTAAGTGAAATTAGTCAGTCAGAGAAAGACAAAAATCATATGACTTCACTCATATGAGTACTTTAAGAGACAAAACAGATGAGCATAAGGGAAGGGAAACAAAAATAATATGAAAACAGGGAGCGGAACAAAACAGAAGAGACTCATAAATATGGAGAACAAACAGGGTTACAGGAGGGGTTGTGAGAGGGGGGATGGGCTGAATGGGTAAGGGGCACTAAGGAATCTACTCCTGAAATCATTGTTGCACTATATGCTAATTTGGATGTAAATTTTAAAAAAATAAAAAATAAAACAAGTTAAAATAAAAAAATATATACAAAAAAAGAAAAAATACAGTTGATTCTTGAACAACACAGGTTTGAACTGCACATGTGCACTTACAATAAATATAGGCCAGTACTGTAAATGTTTTTTTCTCTCCCTTATAATTTTCTGAATAATATTCTCTTTTCTCTAGCTAACTTTATTGTAAGAATATAGTATATAATATATATAACATACAAAGTGGGTGTTAATCTACTGTTTATGTCATCAGTAAGATGATAGTAAAATTAGCCCCACCTTGGGTTCTGTGCTGTTGGCTCAGAGCCTGGAACCTGCTTCAGATTCTGTGTCTCCCTGTCTCTCTGCACCCCCCCCCCACTTGCACTCTCTCTCTCTCAAAAATAAGTAAACATTTTAAAAATGAAAAAAATAAAGAACCTTAACTAAGTCAATCTACAAAGTCCCTTTTACTGCATACAGTCACATATTCACATATTCATCTCACCCCTGTCAACATGGTTATCAAAAACAAACAAAAAAACCCACAATAGGTAACAAGTGTTGGCAAGGATGTGGAGAGACTGAACCCTTGTACGCTGTCGGTGCAATGTAAAATGGTGTAGCCACTATGAAAAAAATATATAGCTTCCTCAAAATATTAAAAATAGATCTACCATATGATACAGCAATTACACTTTTGGGTATTTATCCAAAAGAACTTAAATTAGGATCTGGAAGAGATATCTGCAGTCCCATGTTCATTGCAGTATTATTCACAGTAGCCAAGAGGTAGAGACAACCTAAATGTTCATTGACAGATGAATGGATAAAGAAAATGTGGTCTGTATGCAGAATGGAATACTATTCAGCCTTAAAAAAAACTGCGATATGTAACGACATGGATGAACCTTGAAGATATCATGCTCACTCACAGAAGGACATTTACTGCATGATTCCACTTATACGAGTTCTCTAAAATAGTCAAATTCATAGAATCAAAGAAGGTAATGCTGGTTACCAGGAGCTGAGGGGTGGAAGAAATGGGAGAATTACTAATCAACAGACATAAAGTTTCAGTTAATAAAGATGAGTAAGTTCTAGAAATTTGTCCTACAACATTGTATTTATAATCAGCAATAATCTATTATACACATAAACACTTGTTAATACGGTAGGTTTCAACCTTCAACATTCTTACCACAATAAAATAATGTTTTAAGAAATAAGAAAAAAGGTGCAGTTAAACATACTAAAATATAGATCCTTTTACTTAAAAATATTTTATTATTATTAATAAAATTTAGTAAGAGTAATTTTAAAAAATTTTTATGTTTATTTATTTTTGAGAGAGAGAGAGAGAGAGAGAGAGCATGAGAAGAGGAGGGGCAGAGAGAGAGGGAGACACGGAATACGAAGCAGGCTCCAGGCTCTGAGTTGTCAGCACAGAGCCCAATGCAGGGCTTGAACTCATGAGCCATGAGATCATGACCTGAGACAAAATCAGACACTTTAACCGACTGAGCCAACTAAGCACCCCAATAAGAGTAATTTTTATAGGAGCACCTTGGTGGCTCAGTGGTTGAGCGTCCGACATCAGCTCAGGTCATGATCTCACAGTTTGTGAGTTTGAGCCCCACATCGGTCTCTGTGCTGACAGCTCGGAGACTGGAACCTGCTTCAGATTCTGTGTCTCCCTCTCTCTCTGCCCATCCCTCACTAGTTCTCTCTCTCTCTCTCTCTCTCAAAATTAAATAAAAACATTTAAAAAATAAAATTTAAAAAGAGTAATTTTTATATATGAGAAACAACACAAACTTATAAATTTAAAAACAATATTTTGGTATTATATTTTTATATAATAAATAAATAATAACACTAAATAGTTAATACTAAACACTAAATAAATAAATAAAACTACTACTGACTTAAAAAACATGCTCCATGGGGCGCCTGGGTGGCTCAGTCTGTTGAGTGTCTGACTTTGGCTCAGGTCATGATCTCATGGTTCATGGGTTCGAGCCCCACATCAGGCTCTGTGCTGACAGCTCAGAGCCTGGAGCCTGCTTCAGATTCTGTGTCTCCCTCTCTCTCTGCCCCTCTCCTGTTAGCACTTTGTCTCTCTCTCAAAAGTAAATAAACATTAAAAAAAATTTTAAAAATACATGCTCCATATAACAAGACCAGCTGTTTCATCACCATAATTACAGACAAGAGTTTAAAAAATTGTGCATCTGCTCTTTCCACTGTCCCCATTCTTTGTACACCAGTTGCACTATGTGGAACTGTTGTGACATATAGCCACTATATATTCCCCTCTCTTCCCATGTCCCTCATTTATGCCTTGTTCTATATGTAAATATATATTTAATGCTTACCACCAGCCTTTATTGGTGTCCCTTCATTTATTTTCATTGTCTGAAGTTCATTCTCTAATAGAAAGGAGTCATGGCAACATACCATTCTCCAAGTTTTCATGTTGGTGAGAATTGGCTGTGTTTATACTTGAAAGCAAGCGTGGTTGGGTATAAAATTCTTGGCTCAGATTTTTTTCCCATGATGATTATCTTAAATTTTCTTCTGGTGTAAAGCATCAATGTTGAAAATTTTGAGGAGAGTCTCATTTTCTTTCCATTATACACTTATTCTTTTTTTCCCCCGAGATATCCAAAGAAATTTTCTTTCTTTAATCCAATAATTTTACTAGAATATTTTTTGGTTTTGCTTGTTTTGGGTGATTTTCCTGGGTACCTGATGTAATCTGTCAATTTATAATTTTGAATCTATTTTTTTGTTAGGAAAATTTTCTTGAATTATACATTTTAGTACTTCTTCTTTTCCTTTGCTTTGATTTTTAATCTTTGGAGGCTCCTATTATATGTATACTAGATCTTTTTTTCTTGCGTATCTCCTATATTTGTCATGTTCTTTCAAATGTTCTTCTCTTTATTCATCTTTCCTCTTTAAAAAATTCCCTTATTTTCTTCTATTTCTCTTAAGGCATTATATGTGTCCTTTATTCATTCTTTGGTTCCTTTTACTTTAGTCTTAATTTTTGAAATTTAAAGCAATTTTTTAAATCTTTTCTTTCTAAGGGTACCTGGATGGCTCAGTCGGTTGAGTGTCCAACTTTGGCTCAGGTCATGATCTCCCAGTCCATGAGTTTGAGCCCCACATCGTGCTCTGTGCTGACAGCTTGGAGCCTGGAGCCTACTTCAGATTCTATATGTCCCTCTCCCCTGCTCATGCTCTGTCTCTCTCTGTCAAAAATAAATAAACATTAAAAAATTAAAACCTTTTATTTCTAATTCTTTCCTGAATCTATCATCTTATTTCTGAGTTTTTCTATTCTCATTTATGTTGTTCTTTCATGTCTTGAATCTTTTTAAAATGCCTTTAGCTTGCTTTACAATAAAGGATTGTAGTTCCATCTGTTTTGTACACATTTCCTTCCAGAATGCTTTTAATGTCTAGAGGGATGCTCTGTATTCTTTTATTTTAATAACTTTGTATGAGATTTGCCTTTGATCTTCTGTTCATCATTTTCACCCAAAATTAGTTTTCCTGCAATTGTAGAGGGAGATTTTTAAAAAAGATTTTCTAATTTCACATATAGAGTGCCCTCTTCTGTTGATTTTAAGAGTCCATTTACTTTCTGTGATCATCTCAATTTGTTCTCCCTCACTTTATCTGAACCCTTACCATTCCTGTCTTGCTTGATTTGTATGCTGCTCCCAGAAGTTCTTCCTCAGGGTAAGGAAGTTTTGAGAGTTCACTGGCCCCCTTTAGACCTTAATGGTGGTGGCAAAACCCTCCCTTATCTCTTTCCTCTAGGAGACTATGGAGCTGTGAAGCTGGGACCATTAGACCTTTCTTCTCTGTGTTTCCGATGCTGGCGTAACAGGTGGCCTGACAACAGAACAGTCACACGGAGATGTGAGTGAACAGGTCAGCAACAGACCCCACGGATGCACCCCCACCTCTTCTAGGACCTCCCAGTGCCCATCTCCTGGAGAAGAATGCATTAGGCATGGGACACCCCCTTGGCAACCAGTGAAAGAAGCAGACTCCCAGGATGTGTCCTTCACCTCTCCTCTGAGCAGGTGTGTCTCACAGAGGTGGAAGGCAGTTTTCACCACTAGATCTGCTGGGGCCCTGAGTCACCATGGAAGCCACCTATAGGACAGGCAGGATGATGCTTGCCTCTCAGTCACTCCCTCTGTCCTTCTCTCCTTCTTTTCCTCCTGGCCCTTCTGGCCCTGGCAGCCCCCTCAGCCCTCCAGGCTTTCCCTCTTCTGTTGGGGGTGGTGCCTAGAGACCTACACAGAAGGGACTTTGCCACAGTCAGAGCCCAGGGCCACAGGTACCAGAAGTCTTTGCCCCTACCCAGTGATGCCTTGGCTCTTCCCTGATCCGCTTCCTGTCTTGCCCCTTCCAGGCCTTCCCAAAGGCCTCATGGGCCACTCTACCTCTCAGCCATCACCCTGGGTTCCCACCAGGCCAAGAAGTTCAAGAGAGGCAAGCATATCTCCCACCCCCTCAGGGGCCCTTTCCCACACAACCAGGCTGCTTCTGTATGCATTCCCTGAGGCCTTCCCTCCCAGTGCAACTCCCCTCTGGGAGGATTCAGGACCTGATCCTGCAACTGGAGCCCCCACATGGGCGGTCTCCTTGTCAGTCAGACTGGGGCTGCAGGAACACAAATAAATACACATATGCCCCAGCCCACCAGCACCAGGGCAGGGGCCTGCTCGGGGCATGGAGCAAATAGGCCAGCCTGACTTCCTCCAGCAGCATCTCAAGCCCAGGACAGCTCCCCATCTGCAGCGCCTCATGGCAATTCTAGATATGGCTCTGGATCCCCAAGACCATGCCCACAAAGCTGACCAGAATGTTTGCACATTGGTCCTCAGGAAGGCATAAGGAGGGGTGATGTGAAGGAAAAAGGAGGGGGCGCTGAAATGATCAAGGGTCCTTCTTATTTGTCATGACTCACTCTCTACAATCTGTCTTACCCTTGCCTCTTGACAAAGTGTAGTTTTAGGCTTTGTTTGGTCAGGTCTAGAATAGTCCTTTCTCCTGGTCATGGTCTTCACTCCTGATGTGTGACCTTTCTGGTGTCTTAGCTGGATTTCTGGGTTTGATGAGGAGTCCAGGTAGAGCTTCTGTCAGAGTTGTGCCTCATGTATTCCCGTTCTGCTCTCAATGCCTCAGGAAGCATAGCTTCTCTGCCTGGTGTCCACTGCCCCCTTGCATGTGCAGTCCTGCCTTGGGCCAGTGACTCATGAGGAACCACTATACAGACCTTGAGGCCCCCTGGTTTTGCATGCCTGTCCTGCAGATTCCAGCCCCTTCTCAGGGAGAGGATTGTAGCAATGGTGGGGCCTATTCTCAGTGGGTTTCTTGTCTCAGTGGTGTGGTCTGGGCTGCCAATTCTCCAGTGGGGAAAACAGTTACTTCATGTCCTTGATCTCCTTTATAATGGTGTATGATGAGAGGGCTGTTACTCCATCAGAGTTAGAAGCTAAAGTCAAGTTATTCTTTTCTGAGCCATACCCAACTGGCTACCATATCTGTCTGCATCTTTTCATCTAGGCTAGACATCCCATTTTCCTTGGTTTTTCACTGTGGCTCTACCTGGTGCCCCTTGGCCATTCCAGTCACTTTGCTATGAGGTCTATCATCATGTTTGCACTACTTACCATTAATGGCTGAGTGCTTCTGGGGCACTAAAGCCAGACACATTTTGGGAGACATAGGACTTCTCTGAGGGCTGATTCTGGCTTGAAGACTTTCCAGCATGAGTAGTATAATTTCCATTTAAAAAAGAGGAAAACATTAATTATTTTTGACAGTATCTTTTCAGATAAGTAGGCAGAGATAGACTTGGACTCTAAGAAGTTGAATCACATAGATGCTGGTCAGCAGGGCCTCTGCCCAGGTAAATTGGAGAGAGGGCAGGAGCACCTGACAAGGGAGGACTGAACCATCACTTTGCCTGGGAGATAGGTAAAAAGCACGTGATTAGAATGTCCCAGAAGGCAGGGGAAGAGAGTTTGAAAAAGGCAGGAGTGATCAACTACTTTGAATGTTGCTGAAGAGTTTGAGAGCTGAGGAATGAGAAATGATATTGGATTTAGCAAGAGAAAACTTATTGGTGATTTTGGCAAGAACCATTGCAGTGATGGGTATGGATGGAAGCTTAAAGTGGTTAAAGAGAGTGGGAGGGGAAGAGGTGGAAGGAGGGTATGGCAACAGATCTTTCAAATAGTGTTTCTGTGCAAAGGGATGGAGAAATGGGATGGAAGCTGGAGTGGAATGTGGGATCAGGAGAAGCTCTTGTTTTTCAAGGTGGGAAATATTATCATGTGCTGGTATGATCAGCTGAGATGAGAAGGAGGAAGAGTGATAGTTTTGAAGAGATAAGATTCTGTGAAATAGCCAAGTAGGAGAATGAATGGACCAGGAAAATGTAGTGGATTGCTGGGTGGTATTAAGGGGTGACTTCAGATTAGTGGTGATCCATTTAAAGGGAAACCAATTGGCATCATTGTGTTGGGGTTTGATGTGAAGACAGTGGAGGAGTGATAAATTTGCTGGTCTCTGGAGTTAAAGCTGAGCAAGCAGGAATGTGAAGACATGCAGGGTTGGAGCCAATGGGTATGTGGGAGGGACAGTGGTGGGGCTGAACAATTGTGGGTGAATCAGGTGACTGTGGAGGTAAGATGAAAGGGCTGGGATTCTTGGTATCTGTTGGTAGTAGGAATAAAGGTTGTGACCATAAAAATGGGTGGCTGAGGCAGCACAGCTGAGATGATCTTAGGAGTTGAGAAACATAAGGAATGGAGAGACCAGGGTATTGGATGAACTATTTATGAGAATTCTGGAGTCCTGAGGAGCGAAGAGCGAAGTTGTAGTAGAGAAGATAAGGGATGGAAGATAAAAGGGACATGAGCAGATGACTGCAATGGGGAGAATCATGTGGCCTCTAGTCAGATGGTAGGTGCTAAAAGGGGGTGAGGCTTGGGAGCAAAGAGGGAACCAACTCCACCTGGAGAGTGTAAGTACTGTTAGGGAGGAATTACTACCTGCCTGAGAGGGCTACAGGAGAAAAAGTGCCATCAGGAGAAAAAGTGCCATGAGAGGCAGGTTTCAGTTAGCACAAGAAGGTAAAGGGCATAGTGGAGGTTGAGAATGGAAGGTTTTGCTGCTGGAAGATCCCCCAAAATCTCCAGCACATAAGTGTACAAGGGGCAGTGGGAGTTTAAGCCACATTAGGGGCTGGGTATGCAGAGCATTAAGCAGATGCGAGTCTGGGTGATGAGGCACAGCCTGCAGTGGGGGTGGGGTTGAGGGGTGGGTAGGCAGAGTTGGGGAGGGAGTCTGGGCTTTTATGGTACCTGGGCAAGTAAAACATGATGACCTTAGCCTTGACCTTCTCTTAGAAAAAGTGGACAATCATCTGAAATTATTGATTCCTTTTTTGGATGGTGTTAAAGGCAGGGAGAAGTAAGGTCTCTATGATTTATATGGTTTTAAAAAGAAAGACTGGTGGTGTGTTTGGGGACTGTGATGTCATTCTAATATCTAGGCACCCCTTAGGAAAATAATAAGACCAGGATTGTTGTAATATCCTTAAGAGGCTTAATGCTTTGGGGAACTGAGTGTCATGGTCCTCAGTACTTGGGAGTTCATCCTTGTACAGGGTCTTTCTACCAAATTTCAGAACATGTAACAGCATCAGCATGTCAGAGCCACTAATCCAGGTAGTCTCAGTTTCTATTCTGCATCATTTCCATGGCCTGTGGGTCTGACTGCTTACAGAGGCCAAGGTATGGAGTGCATATTTGGCCCAGGGAAAGGTTATATGCTTCTGAACTTATGAGAATCAGCACAGCACCTGAAAGTAGGTGCTCAGGAGAGGCCTACTGAGTGAATGAATGAGCCCCATTTACTGGGACCCCTAAGATATGACACTGTTGATTCCTTCTTTCTCTTCTAAGATATTATGCTCACTTGTTTCTCTACTGGACATGTCCACGACTTCCCACTCTCCTTTTCTGATGAGCTCCGACCTCTACTTCTGCATAGACCTATCCTTTGAGCCCCAGACATGTGTCACAACAAACCTTCCAGTTATTTCCATCTGGAATATCCACAGTGTTTTAGTCCACTTGGTTTGCTATAACACAATACCATAAACCAGGTGGTTTATCAACAACCTCCCAAAATTTCCACTTCCAAATATCATCACATTGGGCATTGGATTTCAATATATGAATTTTGGGGGGGTTGCAAACATTGAATCCATAACACACAGGTGCTTCTAATTCACAATTTTTTCCTTAATAAAAGAAAAGGAGAAAGATGGGTCTTTTCCTCACCTCATCCTTCCTATTTGATGACCTTTTTTGGAAGGATGTGATGTCCAGGATGGCAATGATGATTAGAAGCCTAATGATGAAAGCAAGTCCCTGAACATGATGGATGAATGGATGGATGGATGCATGCATGGATGGATGCATGGAAAAATCACATGCTAGAAACTATTATAACAGCTTCCTAGGTTTCACATTGTTTTAGCCCATTCTTCATATAACTGCCTGAATAATTATTCAAAAATTCAAATATGATCATGTTATGTTGCTGCTTGAAATTCTGCAGTGGCTCCTTTGGAAACACTGGCCTCCCAGATATAGGGCAAAGGGAAAGGATAAGAAAGTTGATGTAGCTACATTACTTTTAGACAAAAGGGATTTTATTGCAATTAGCATTTCTGGAGACAAGGAAGGTTACTCTATAATGGTAAAAGATTCAGTTCATTAGAGGCTGAAACAATTTAAAACTTGAATCATCTGATAACATAACTTCAAAATATACAAAATAAAACTTAACAGATTTTTAGGGGAAAATGGACAGAACCACCATCATATTGGGAAAATTTAACAGATTGCTATCAGAAGTTAAGACATTAACTGAACAAAATATCAGTAACATACACTGCAGTAAAATACATAGTAAGATATACAGAAGATGAATAGCATAATTAACAGGCTTAATCTCATGGACATATAGAACATTGTACCCCACATTTGGAGAGTACATATTTTTTTAAGTACACATAGACCATTTAAAAATTATTGATCACATAGTAAGCCATAAAATAAACCTCAACAAATTTCAAAGAATTAATATTATACCACATTTTTCAAATACAGTGAAATTAAGGTAGAAATCAATACAAAAAATAAAATTAAATGGAAAAAATTTTCATATGAGCTTTTGTCTCTGGTATTAAAAGGTAATAGCAGTCCTTGAATTTCTTTATGACCTTTTTAATTTTTTTAATGTTTATTTATTTTTGAGAGAAAGAGACAGAACATGGTCAGGAGAGGGGCAGAGAGACAGGGAGACATAGAATCCAAAGCAAGCCCCAGGCTCTGAGCTGTCAGCACAGAGCCCGATCCAGGGCTCAAACTCGCGAGTGGTGGGATCATGACCTGAGCTGAAGTCAGATGCTTAACTGACTGAGCCACCCAGGCACCCCTCTTTACGACCTTTTTAGACTTGAGAACTTTTTCTAAGCAAAGAACAAGAAGCACAACACAAAATCCCTCTTGTAAAATCGTTACTGTTACTTTGCCAAAGAAGACTCAAGGGAAGAGAACCTTTGAGTAAGTGAATTGCTTAAAGAAGGGTGTTTATAATTCTAGTCCAGCCTCATCTCACTTTTATTAAGCTAAAATATTTAGCTGGTCTAAAGTCTCTAGCGGAACTGAATTTGGTTTGTTGAAACAAACAAGCAACCTAGCTTTGCCTCTGATGTTAAGCTAATTATGAATTTTTTAAATAAGCAAACCTGCACTTTCTGTTTTTCTAAGAAGTAGCAAAGTGATTAACTGGAGTAAAATCAATATGTAACCATTTAGGAAAATAACTCCAAATGGACAAAATAATTAGATATAAAAATGAAACCATAAAAAAACTAGTAAAAATAGGTGGGTATTTCTCTGAATTGGGGTAGATGGGGCTTTTTAAAGCATAAATGCAAATGAAGAAATTATAAAGGCAAAGTGATAGATTTGGGGCTATAAAAATATACAAACAAATGTATAAACAAAAATCCAATAACAAATTGGGGAAATAATTTGCAAAATATAAGACAAATGCTTAAAATCTTTAGCACACAAAGAACTCATAAAGAAAAAGATGATCATATTATAAAATTGGGCAAAGTACTACAGTAAGATATGCAGAAAATGAGCAGCATAATGAAAAGGCTTGATCTAACATGATTTGACCAACAAGGAAAGATTAATGGTAAAGAAGAAGAAATCATGTTGAATCTCAAAAGTAATAAAACAAAATAAAATTAAGACACACAGAGAGAATTTTTCTTTCTAAATTGATAAAATACATGGGTTTAGGATAATAATACTCTCTACTATTGACATGGCAAAGGGAAATAGTGTCATATACTGCTGTGCTAAATTGGAACAACCTTTCTGAGGAGCAGTTTTGTACGTGTCACAGGCTTTAAAAGTCCTCATTTCCTTTGACTCCACAATTATACTTCTAGGACTTTATCCTGAGGAAACAATTAGACATGTACAAAAATATTAGAACGGAAGAATTTCAAACATTGTTTTTAATAATGGGAAATTGCAATCAAATCAAATAGCAAACACCAGAGAATAATGATGTGTGTAGGGGAGCACGAATTACATGTTGTTTAAAATAAATACTTTTGAATGATTTGAGAAAATAGTTGATACTACCTGGAAGTATCTCTTAAATGCACCAAGTATTACTTCATCTTTTTTCATCACAACGTTTGAAGTCCCCTCCTCTCACAAACCTGCTCCTTCCCCAGCTCTTTCTATCTTACAAAAAGCACCACACTGCATTGGGGGCTGGCTCCTCCTCCTGTGCCCAGTCTCTAAGTGTTGGATCTCTTTGTCTTCTCTCTGTATGCTCCCCTATGATGTCATTCTGTCTTGTGGTTCAAGTATCACCCTTACGCTGATGACTCACACATTCCCATCTGTAAACCCTGACTACTCCTCTGCATTGCACACTAATGCATTTGACTCAATATCTCCACTTGGGTTTCTGACTGGTGTCTCCACATATTTGTGACAAAGGTTTAATTGTGCACCACTATCAGTTCTTGCTTCTCTTAATAGTAGCATTCTTATAGGTTGGCTGTGCACAAGTCAATATAGGAAGAAACTACATGTCCAAGTCTCTTGTGCAACTTGATGTGTCCATATGACTGTGCTCTGGCTAATGGGGTGGATGTGGCAGTGAAGAGTACCATTTCTAAGTTGTGCTCCTGACGAAGGAGTCTAGAAGTCTTTTTATTTCTTCTCTTCTAATTTCTTTGGGTTTAATTGGCTATTCTGTTTCTAACATGATATGTCTTTATAGATCATTGATCTGCAACTTTTCATATTTTCTTTTTCAAATTTTTATTTAAATTCTAGTTAGTTAACATATAGTGTAATATTGGTTTCAGGAGTAGAATTTAGTGAGCCTTCACTTACATATAACACCCAATGCTCATCATAATAAGTGCCCTCTTTCATACCAATCACCCATTTAGCCCATCCCCTGCCCACCTCCCTCCATCAATCCTCAGTTTGTTCTCTATCATTAAGAGTCTCTTATGGTTTGTTTCCCTCTCTCTTTTTTCCTTCCTTCCCCATATATTCATCTGTTTTGTTTCTTAAATTCCAATATGAGTGAAATCATAGGTATTTGTCTTTCTCTGACTGACTTATTTCAACTTAGCATAATACACCTGTGGCTCCATCCACGTCATTGAAATGGCAAGACTTCATTCTTTTCAATGGCTGAGTAATATTCCATTGTATATATATATACGCCCCTTCTTTTTCCATCCACCAGCTGGTTCTTTCCATAATATGGCTATTGTTGATAATGCTGCTATAAAAATCAGAGTGCATGTATCCATTTGAAACTATTTTTTTATCCTTTGGGTAAATACCTAGTATTGCAATTCCTGGGTCGTGGGGGATAGTTCTATTTTTCACTTTTTGAGGCCTCCATACTGTTTTCCATAGTGGCTGCACTACTCTGGAAAGGGTTCCCCTTTCTCTGCATCATAGTCAACATCTGTTGTTTCCTGTGTTGTTAATTTCAGCCATTCTGACAGGTCTGAGGTGGTATCTCATCATGGTTTTCATCTGCTTTTCTCTGATGATGAGAGATGTTGAACATCTTTTCATGTGTCTGTTAGCCATCTGGATGTCTCCTTTGGAAAAATGATTATTCATGTCTTCTGTCCATTTCCTAAATGGATTATTTGTTTTTTTTGTGTGTATTGAGTTTGATAAGTTCTTTCTATATTTTGGATACTAGCCCTTTACCAGATATGTCATTTGCAAATATCTTCTCCCATTCCATAGTTTGCCTTTTGGTTTTGTTGATTTTTCCCTCACTGTGCAGAAGCTTTTTATCTTGATGAGGTCCCAATAGTTCATGTTTGCTTTTGTTTCCCTTGACTCCAGAGAGGAATATAGTAAGAAGTTGCTATGGCTGAGGTCAAAGAGGTTGCTGCCTGTTTTCTCCTCTAAGGCTTTGATGGTTTCCTGTCTCACATTTAGGTCTTTCATCCATTTTGAACTTATTTTTGTGTGTGGTGTAAGAAAGTGGTCCAGGTCCATTCTTCTGCTTATTGCTGTCCAGTTTTCCCAACACCATTTGTTAAAGAGATTGTCTTTTTTCCATTGGATATTCTTTCTTGCTTTGTTGAAGATGAGTTGGTCATACAGTTGTGGGTTCATTTCTGGGTTTTCCATTTGATCTGATCTCTATGTCCATTTTTGTGCCAGTAGTATACTCTCTTGGTGACTACAGCTTTGTAATATAGCTTGAACAGGAATCTGGAATTGTGATGTCTCCAGCTTTGCTTTTATTTTTTGAGATTGCTTTGGCTATTTGGGATCTTTCGTGGTTCCACACAAATTTTAGGGTTGTTTGTTCTAGCTCTTTGAAAAATTCTGGTGGTATTTTGATACAGTTTGCATTAAATGTGTAGATTGCTTGCAGTAGTATAGACATTTAACAATGTTTGTTCTTCCAATCCATGAGCATGGAATTCTTCCCCCATCTTTGTGTCCTTTTCAATTCCCTTCATAAGTGTTCTATAGTTTTCAAAGTACAGATCTTTCACCTCTTTGGTTTGGTTTATTCCTATGTGTCTTATGGGTTTTTGTGTAATTGTAAATGGGAGAAATTCCTTGATTTATTTTTCTGTTGCTTCTTTGTTAGTGTATAGAAATGCAACAGATTTCTGTGTGTTGATTTTATATCCTGCAACATTGCTGAATTCATGTATTAGTTCTAGAAATTTTTTGGTAGAGTCTTTCAGGTTTTCTACATGGAGTATCATGTCATCTGCAAATAATGAAAGTTTGACTTCTTCCTTCCTAATTTGGATGCCTTTTATTTCTTTTTGTTTTCTGATTGCTGTGGCTATGACTTCCAGTACTTTGTTAAATAGTAATGTTCAGAGTCGACATCCCTGTCTTGTTCCTGATTATAGAGGAAAAGCTCTCAGTTTTCCCCATTGAGGATGATATTAGCTGTGGGTCTGTCATATACGGCATTTATGATGTTGAGGTATGTTCCCTCTATCCCTACTTTGTTGAGAGTTTTTATCAAGAATGGATGCTGTCCCTTGTCAAAGGCTTTTTCTGCATATACTGAGAGGATCATATGGTTTTCATCCTTCCTTTTATCAATGTAGTGATTGATTTATGAATATTGAACTACTCCTGAAGCCCAGGAATAAATCCCATTTGATCGTGGTGAATGATTCTTCTAATGTACTGTTGGATTTGATTTGCTAGTATCTTATTGAGAATTTTTACATCCACGTTCATCAGGGATATTGGCCTGTAATTCTCCTTTTTAGTGGGGACTTCGTCTGATTTTGAAATCAAAGTAATTCTGGTTTTGTAGAATGAATTTGGAACTTTTCCTTGCATTTCTATTTTTTGGAACAGTTTCAAAAGAATAGGTATTAGCTCTTCTTTCAATGTCTGAGCTTTTGTGTGCTGGGATATTCTTGATTACTGATTCAATTTCTTTGATGATTATGGGTCTGTTAAAATTTTCTTTTTCTTCCTGTTTTAATTTTGGTAGTTTGTAAGTTTCTAGGAATTTATCTATTTCTTCTATATTGCCAGTGTGTTGGCATATAATTTTTCATAATATTCTCTTATAATTGATTATATTTCTGTGGAATTGTTTGTGAATTCTCCTCTTTCATCTGTGATTCTGTCATCCACCCCTCATCTGTCTATCTATTTTAATTTACATCCAAGTTACTTAGCATATAATGTGATAAAATTTGAGAAGTAGAATCCAGTGATCCATCCCTTACAGATAACACCCAGTGCTCATCCCAACAAGTGTCCTCCGTAATGCCCCTTCCCCATATGGCCCATTCCCCCACCCAACATCCCTTCAGCAACCCTCAGTTTGTTTTCTGTATTTCAGAGTCTCTTATGGTTTGTCCCCCTCCCTGTTTTTATATTATTTTTGATTCCTTTCCCTTATGTTCATCTGTTTTGTATCTTAAATTCTAAATATGAGTGAAGTCATATGATATTTATCTTTCTCTGACTAATTTTGCTTAGCATAATACACTCTAGTTCCATCCACATTGCTGCAAATGGCAAGATTTCATTCTTTTTGATTGCCAAGTAATATTCCAGTGTGTGTGTGTGTGTGTGTGTGTGTGTGTGTGTGTGTGTGTGTGTACCACATCTTGTTTATACATTTATCAGGCGACTGACATTTGGGCTCTTTCCATACTTTGCCTATTGTCAATAGCACTGCTATAAACATTGGGGTGCATGTGCCCCATTGAAACAGCACACCTATATCCTTTGGATAAATACCTGGTAGTACAATTGCTGGGTCAGAGGGTAGTTCTATTTTTAATATTTTTGAGGAACCTCCATACTGTTTTCCAGAGTGGCTGCACCAGTTTGCATTCCCACCAACAGTGCAAAAGGGTTCCCGTTTCTCCACATCCTCTCCAGCATCTATAGTCTCCTGATTCTTTCATTTTAGCCACTCTGACAGGTGTGAGGTGGTATCTCAGTGTGGCTTTGATTTTTATTTCCCTGATGATGAGTGACATTGAGCATTGTTTCATGTGTCTGTTGGCCATCTGGATGTCTTCTTTGAAAAGTGTCTATTCATGTCTTCTGCCCATTTCTTCACTGGATTATTTGTTTTTTGGGTGTGGAATTTGGTGAGTTCTTTATAGATTTTGGGTGTTAGCCCTTATCTGATATATCGTTTGCAAATATCTTTTCCCATTCTGTCAGTTGCCTTTTAGTTCTATTGATTGTTTCCTTTGCAGTGCAGAAGATTTTTATCTTGATTAGGTCCCAATGGTTCATTTTTGCTTTTAATTCCCTTGCCTTTGGAGATGTGTCGTGTAAGAAATTTCTGTGGCTGAGATCAAAGAGGTTGTTGCCTGCTTTCTCTTCTAGGGTTTTGATGGTTTCCCATCTCACATTTAGGTGTCATCCATTTTGAGTTTATTTTTGTTTATGGTGTAATAAAGTAGTCTAGTTTCATTCTTCTGCATGTTGCTGTCCAGTTCTCCCAGCACCGTTTGCTGAAGAGACTGCCTTTTTTCCATTGGATACTCTTTCCTGCTTTGTCAAAGATTAGTTGGCCATACATTTGTGGGTCCAATTCTGGAGTCTCTATTCTAATCCATTGGTGTATGTGTCTGTTTTGGTGACAATACCATACTGTATTGATGATTATAGCTTTGTGGTAGAGGCTAAAGTCTGGGATTATGATGCCTCCTGCTTTTTTTTTTTTTCTTCAATGTTACTTTGATTACTCGAGGTCTTTTGTGGTTCCATACAAATTTTACGATTGTACAGCTTTGAGAAGAATGCTGGTGCAATTTTGATTGGGATTGCATTGAATGTGTAGATTGCTTTGGTACTATTGACATTTTAACAATATTTATTCTTCCAATCCATGAGCATGGAATGTTTTTCCATTTCTTTGTGCCTTCTTCAATTTCCTTCATAAGGTTTCTATAGTTTTCAGCATACAGCTCTTTTACATCTTTGGTTAGGTTTATTCCTAGGTATTTTATGGTTCTTGGTGCAATTGTAAATGGAATCAGTTTCTTTATTTCTCTTTCTGTTGCTTCATTATTGGTGTTTAAAAATGCAACCTATTTCTGTACGTTGATTTTGTATCCTGCGACTTGCTGAATTCATGTATCAATTCTAGCAGACTTTTGGTGGTGTCTTTCAGGTATTCCCTGTAGAGTTTCATGTCATCTGTGAAAAGTGAAAGTTTGACTTCTTCTTTGCCAATTTTGATGCCTTTTATTTCATTTTGTTGTCTGATTGCTGGTGTTAGGACTTCCAACACTATGTTAAACAACAGTGGTGAGAGTGGACATCCCTGTCATGTTCCTGATCTCAGGGGGAAAGTTTCAGTTTTTCCCCATTGAGGATGATATTAGCTGTGGGATTTTCATAAATGGCTTTTATGATGTTTAAGTATGTTCCTTCTATCCCAACTTTCTTGAGGGTTTTTATTGAGAAAGGATGCTGAATTTTGTCAAATGCTTTCTCTGCATCTATTGACAAGATAATATGGTTCTTAACCTTTCTTTCAATAATATGATGTATCACATTGATTGATTTGTGAATATTAAACTAGCCCTGCAGCCCAGGAGTGAATCCCACTTGATAATGGTGAATAATTCTTTTTATATGCTGTTGAATTCGATTTGCTAGTATCTCATTGAGAATTTTTGCATCCATGTTCATCAGGGATATTGGCCTGTAGTTCTCCTTTTTTGTGGGGTTTCTGTCTGGTTTGGGAATCAAGGTAATGCTGGCTTCATAGAATGAGTCTGGAAGTTTTCTTTCCATTTCTATATTTTGGATCAACTTGAGAAGTATAGGTATTAGCTCTGCTTTAAATGTCTGGTAGAAGTCCCCAGGGAAGCCATTTGGTCCAGGACTCTTATTTGTTGGGAGATTTTTGATAATTGATTCAATTTCTTCACTAGTTATGAGTCTGTTCAACTTTTCTATTTCTTCCCATTTAATTTTTGGTAGTGTGTTGGTGTTTAGGAATTTTTCCATTTCTTCCAGGTTGTCCAATTTGTTGGCAACTAATGCTAAAAGTTGAATCTTAAACAAAATAAAGGTCTATTGAGAATTCTAAAATAGAATAATTTTGTTCTAAGATGTTGATAATCTAAGGGCAGTGACTCAAAGCCAAGTTAGGCAAGAGTACACTGATGCTGATCTTTGCATAGATGAACCTGAGGCAGAATATGCATCACCCATGAACATGTAGGAACACTGAGATTGGATTATAGTTTTGCCTTGTGTACTGTACAGAATATTTTTACTCTTTCACTGCCCTTGAGCAACTGATAAACACTTTATGACTACAAAAAATTTTCATAGTATTCTCTGATAATTGCTTGTTATTTCTGAGGAATTGGTTGTGATAAATCCATTTTCATTCGTGATTTTATCTATTTGGGTCCTCTCTCTTTTCTTTTTGAGAAGCCTGGCTAGAGGTTTATCAATTTTGTTAATTTTTTTTTTTCAAAAAACCAACTCTTAGTTTCATTGATCTGTTCTACTGCTTTTTTTTTATTCTATATTGTTAACTTCTGCTCTGATATTTGTTATTTCTCTTCTTCTGCTTAGTTTAAGGTTCTTTGTTCTGCTTCTAGTTCCTTTAGGTGTGCTGTTAGATTTTGTATTTGAGATTTTTCTTGTTTCTTGAGATAGGCCTGGATTGCAATGTATTTTCCTCTTAGGACTTTCTTTGCTGCATCCCAAAGGGTTTGGGTTGTTGTGTTTTCATTTTCATTTGTTTCCATATATTTTTTAATTTCTTCTTTAATTGCCTGATTGACCCATTCATTCTTCAGTAGGGTGTTCTTTAACCTCCATGCATTTGGAGATTTTCCAGTTTTTCCTGTGGTTGATTTCAAGTTTTATAGCATTGTGATCTGAAAGTGTACATGGCATGATCTCAATTCTTTTATATTTATTGAGGACTGTTTTGTGACCCAGTATGTGATCTATCTTGGATAATGTTCCATGTGCACTCGAGAAGAATGTATATTCTGCTGCTTTAGGAAGGGAAGTTCTAAATAATCTGTCAAGTCCATCTGGTCCAGTGTATCTTTCAGGGCCCTTGTTTCTTTACTTATTTTCTATCTAGATGATCTTTCCATTGTTGTAAGTGGAGTATTAAAGTCCCCTGCAATTGCCACATTCTTACCAATACGATTGCTTATGCTTGTGATTAATTGTGTTATATATTTGTGTACTACTGAATTCAGTGCATAGACATTTATAATTCTTAGCTCTTCCTGATGGATAGACCCTGTAATTATTATATAATTCCTTCATCTCTTGTTACAGCCTTTCGTTTAAAAATCTAATTTGTCTGATATAAGTATGGTCACTCCAGCTTTCTTTTGACTTCCAGTAGCATGATATATAGTTCTCCATCCCCTCACTTTCAATCTGAAGGTGTCCTCAGGTCTAAAATGGGTCTCTTTTAGATAGCAAATAGATGGGTCTTGTTTTTTATCCATCCTTATACCCTATGTCTTTTGATTGGAAGATTTAGTCCATTTACATTACATTACATTCAGTGTTATTATTGAAAGATATGGGTTTAGAGTCATTGTGTTATCTGTAGGTTTCATTCTTGTAGTTATATCTCTGGTCCTTTGTGGTCCTCACAACATTTCACTCACAGAGTCCCCCTTAGGATCTCTTGTAGGGCTGGTTTAATGGTGATGAATTCCTTCAGTTTTTGTTTGTTTGGAAAAACTTTTATCTCTCCTTCTATTGTGAATGACAAGCTTGCTGAATTAAGGATTCTTGGCTGCATATTTTTCTTGTTTATCACACTGAAAATTTCCTACCACTCCTTTCTGGCCTGCCAAGTTTCAGTAGATAGGTCTGCTACTAACCTTATGTATCTACTCTTGTATGTTAAGGCCTGTTTACTCCTAACTGCTTTCAGAATTCTTTTTTTTTTCCAGTTTCACTATGATATGTAATGCAGAAGATCAAGTTACATCTGAAGGGAGTTCTCTGTGCCTCCTGGATTTCAATGTCTATTTCCTTCCCCAGATTGGGGAAGTTCTCAGCTATGATTTGTTCAAGTATACCTTCAGCCCCTTCTCTCTCTCTCTCCTTCTTGTGGAACTCCTATGATATGGATATTGTTCTGTTTCATTGAATCACTTAGTTCTGTAATTCTCCCCTTGTGAGCCAGGATTTTTTTTATTTCTATTTTTCTCAGCTTCCTCTTTTTCCATAATTTTATCTTCTATTTCACCTATTCCCCTTCTGCCTCTTCAATCCTTGCTGTGACTACCTCTATTTTATTTTGCACTGCATTTATAGCATTTTAAAATTCATTATTACATTTTTTAGTTCCTTGATCTCTGCAGCAATAGATTCTCTGCTGTCTTCTATGCTTTTTTCAAGCCCAGCGATTAATCTTATGACTATTATTCTAAATTCTTGTTCAGTTATATTGTTTATATATTTTTTTGAGCAATTCTTTAGCTGTCATTTCTTCCTGGAATTTCTTTTGAGGATGATTGTTCCATTTCATCATTGTGGATAGTTTTCTGCCCCTTTTGTGTTTGAAAAGCTTGTTATGTGCCCTGCACCTCCAAGCACTACTATATTAAAGAGAAGTCACACACTGTCCAGGGCCTGGCCCTTCAGGAGGTGTTTTTTGAAGAGTGTTACTTTCTCTCTGTTGTTGTGACTTTGGTTACTTTATCTCCCTACTGGTAGTGATGTTTTGGACCCTCCATCAGGTGTGCTTTGATTTGTTTGTTGAAGTAACCCTGAAAAAGAAAAAAAACCCAGAAAAACAAACAAAAAACAAACAGAAAACAAAAACACAAAAACACACAAACAAATTAAAAAAACACAAAAAACAAAAAAACAACAACACCAGGTACAAGTAACCGACAGGGTGGAGGCAGTGCTGACGGAAGAAGCCTTATCCCATACAAAGAGAGAAATGACAGGGGCGGAGGGAAAAGAACAAATAAGCATTGACTAGGCAGAGAAACTACATGGCTTAATCCAGAGAGAGAAAAAGGAAAATAAAAAGGAGGTGGAGGAAACGAAAAGAAGATAGTTGTTTAGACAGAGCAACCATACAGCTTAATTATTCCAGAGAGAGGGAAAGGAAAATAAAGAAGGAGATGTAGAACATACATCAAGAGAACAGATTAAATATATCTGCTTAAACGAATCAACAACCAGAGTAATGAGACTAGAAAAGGGAAGAGATAAGAAGGAGAAAAGGAAGGAAGAATATATCTATATAGTAAGAATTGTCTGAGAATTAATCCAGGCAATGCAACAGCGCTGGTCTGGAGGAGTGGGCCGTCTGGTTCCTCAGCGTCTATCCCGCTCCAGTAGATAAGCAGTTACCAGGCGCTGCGGGGTGTTGTTTGGTGTAGGTGGGTCCCACCTCCACCGTGGGCCCCACAGACCGATCCCTGAGGCCCCACCTTTGTGGTGATGGGGAGAAAAATGGCAACACCACAGTCTCTTCTCCACGGACCCGGTGACCCAAACAACTATGTTCCAGCTGTCCTCACAGTGCCACAGGTGCAAATGAGGCAGTTTGTCCTGCTCCACCGACTCCCATGCCCTGGCGCTTGGCTGTGATTCAAACTCTTGCTCTGCACGCCCCAGTACTGGGGATGCGCCTCCCCATGGTCCCAGCTGGTTTTGTCCTGTGCTGCAGCCCTTCAGGGAAGGGACCACTTTTCTCCTAATATGGGCTGTGCCCCTGACCTAGCCACTGAGCCCAGGGGTGGCGGATGCAAGCAGGCTTTGTCCTGTGCCACAGCACTCCAAGGAGGGGATCACTTTCTCCTACTGTGGACTATGCCCCTGACCTACCACTGAGCCCAGGGCTGGGTCCTCTTCCGCCCAGGTGCGTGATCCGTGCAGCCGGCCCCAGTCCAGAGAAAGCCCCTTAGTTAGAGATTGGATCTTCCTCCATCCAGGTCCGAGGTTTTTTTCTTGTCCAGATACAGTCCTATGCTTCCCCAGCCTCTCTTTCTTTTCCCTTTGTCTCTCCACATAAGGGGATCCCTCCCCTCCATTTGTTTTATTTCTCCCATTTGATTTATTTCACATTCATGCACCTATGGCCCGTTGGGTTGTCCCAGTGGGTCCCTGGAAGCTACTCTGTCTCTTTTCCTCACGGACTCTTGGGGTTCAAAGTCCTTTGGCTTAAACACTTCTTTGAGAGACAAGGGAACTTCAGATCCCCCCTACTTCTCCACCATGTTGGCCCCTCCTCCCAGGAATTCTTAAAGTTCGTTCTAAAAGTTTGACTTTAACACAACTCAACTGCAATGCCTCCCAGTCTGTGTCTCAGGGCAAAATTCCCAGTTTGTGCTAGAGAGATGGAATGTCTCAGCATAGCCAAAGTGTAGGGTCACATGAAATTGATATCACCAATGGGGATACACCCTGACAACTCCAGGTTCATTCTTCTGCATGTCACTGTCCAGTTTTTCAAACACCATTTGCTGAAGAGACTGTGTTTATTCCATTGGATATTCTTTCCTGCTTTGTCAAAGATTAGTTGGTCATATGTCTGTGGGTCAATTTCTGGGTCCTCTATTCTGTTCCATTGATCTATGTATCTGGTTTTGTGCCAGTACCATACTGTCTTAATGGTATTACAGTTTTGTAATACATCTTGAAGTCTGGGATTGTGATGCCTCCAGCTTTTTTTTTTTTTTTCAGGATTGCTTTGACTATTTGGGGTCTTTTGTGGTTCTATACAAATTTTAGGATTATTTGTTCTAGCTCTGTGAAGAATGCTGGTGTTATTTTTATAGGGATTTCATTGAATATGTAGATTGCTTTTGGTAGTATTGGCATTTTAATGATATTTGTTCTTCCAATCCATGAGCGTGGCATATTTTTCCATTTTTTTGTGTCTTCTTCAACTTCTTTCATAAGCTTTCTATAGTTTTCAGTGTATAGATTTTTCACCTCTTTGGTTAGGTTTATTTCTAGGTATTTTATGGTTTTTGGTGCAATTGTAAATGGGATTGATTCCTTGATTTCTCTCTCTGTTGCTTCATTATTGGTGTATAGAAATGCAACCAATTTCAATGCATTGGTTTTATATCCTGTGACTGCTGAATTCATGGATCAATTCTAGCAGTTTTTTGGTGGAATATTTCGGGTTCCAATAAGAGTATCATGTTGTCTGCGAAGAGTGGAAGTTTGACTTCCTCCTTGCCAATTTGGATGCATTTTATTTCTTTGTGTTGTCTGATTGCAGAGGCTAAGACTTCCACTACTATGTTGAATAACAATGGCGAGAGTGGACATTCCTGTCTTGTTCCTGACCTTAGGGGAAAAGCTCTCAGTTTTTCCCCATTGAGGATGATATTAGCATTGGGTCTTTCATATATGGCTTTTATGATCTCGAGGTATGATCTTCTATCCCTACTTTCTTGAGGGTTTATATCAAGAAAGGATGCTGTATCTTGTCAAATGCTTTCTCTGCATCTATTGAGAGGATCATGTCGTTTTTATTCTTTCTTTTTTTAATGTGATGTATCACATTGATTGATTGTGGATATTGAACCAGCCCTGCATCCCAGATATAAATCCCACTTGATTGTGGTAATTTTTTAAATGTATTGTTGGAGCTGGTTGGAAAATATCTTGTTGAGGATTTTTGCATCCATGTTCCTCAGGGAAAATTGGTCTGTAGTTCTCCTTTTTAGTGGGGTCTTTGATTTTGGAATCAAGGTAATACTGGCCTTATAGAATGAATTTGGAAGTTTTCCTTCCATTATTTTTTGGAATAGCTTCAAAAGAATAGGTGTTAACTCTTCTTTAAATGTTTGCCAGAATTCCCCTGGGAAGCCATCCAGCCCTGGACTCTTATTTGTTGGGACATTTTTTATTAATAATTCAATTTCTTTACTGGTTATGGATCTGTTCAAATTTTCTTTCTTTCTGTTTAAGTTTTGATATGTTTCTAGGAATTTGCCCATTTCTTTCAGATTGCCCAATTTATTGGCATATAATTGCTCATAATGTTCTCTTATTATTGTTTGTATTTCTGCCGTGTTGGATGTGATCTCTCCTCTTTCATTCATGATTTTATTTATTTGGGTCCTTTCTTTTTTCTTTTTGATCAATCTGGCTAGAAGTTTATCAATTTTGTTAATTCTTTCAAACAACCAGCTCCTGGTTTCATTGATATGTTCTACTGTTTTGTTTTGTTTTTTGGTTTTGATAGCACTGATTTCTGCTCTAATCTTTATTATTTCTCACCTTCTGCTGTTTTGGGGATTTATTTGCTATTCTTTTTCCAGCTCTTTGAGGTGTAATGTTAGGTTGTGTACCTGAGATCTTTCTTCCTTTTGTAGGAAGGCCTGGATTGCTAAATACTTACCTCTTATAACTGCCTTTGTTGTATTCTGGAGGTTTTGGGCTGTTATGTTATAATTTTATTGGCTTCCATGTACTTTTTGATTTCCTCTTTAATTTCTTGGGTAACCCATTCATTCTTTACTAGGATGTTCTTTAATCTTTAAATATTTGTGGTCTTTCAAAAATTTTTATTGTGGCTGATTTAGAATTTCATAGCATTGTGTTCTGAAAATATGCACAGTGTGATCTTGGTCTTTTTGTACTTGTTGAGGGCTGATTTGTGTTCCAGTAGGTGGTCTATTATGGAGAATGTTCCATGTGCACTGGAGAAGAATGTATATTCCACTGCTGTAGGATGAAATCTTCTGAATATACCTGTTAAGTCCATCTGGTCCAGTGTGTCATTCAAAGCCATTGTTTCCTTTTTGATTTTCTGCTTAGATGATCTGTCCATTGTTTTAAGTGGGGTGTTGAAGTCCCCTACTATTATGGTATTATCATCAATAAATTTCCTTATGTTTTTGATTAATTGATTTATATATTTGGGTTGGGGGCATAAATGTTTACAATTGTTAGATCTTCTTGGTGGACAGAACCTTTAATAGATTAAGATATAATGCCTTTCTTCATATCTTGTTGCAGTCTTTATTTTAAAATCTAGTTTGTCTGATATAAGTATAGCTACTCCAGCTTTCTTTTGGCAACCATTAGCATGATAGATGGTTCTCCATCCCCTTAAATAAGTTTTATCTCAGTTGGGGCTGTTTCCAAACCCCTCACTTCAGAGAACCCTGTGGCTTGGACCTGCTCCGACCCTCTGGTGAGGGTCTTGGTGAGCAGTGACTGAGTGCCGTCTTGCCCCAGAGAACTGAATGCTGGGTTACACTGTGACAGAGGTTCAGAGATTGTGGCCAGGTGCCAGCTTGCCCCAGAAAAAGTTAATGTAATTGCGCAGAAGCAAAGGTTCAGAGATTATGGCAAATCAAAACAGACAGCTGGCACCAGGTTTCACCGTGCTTTGGTGTCTTTGTTCCAATACCAGCAAACGTGGCTGTTCTCTGGGGTCCATTGGGACCTTTGCCTGTGGGGAGACCATATGACTCCTACCAAATGCCCTCCAATCAGAGGAATAGTTTCTACCAATGTGGCCCATGGATCCCTCAAGCCTCACTGCCTGCTCCTGGGGATTCGCCCTTCCTCCCCACCAGAGCACTGCCCAGCATTGAGCTCCAGAATTTCTGACTCTGCACTCCCCTGTTTATAGAGTCCTAATGGTATTGAAACCATCTCCTTTCTCCATGTCAGTGGTTTTGGGGAATAGATTTCTTGTTCAGTCCCTTGAGAGTGTTTCCACTCTTTATCTTTCTCTACAGTTACTTTCAGGGGGAGCACTTTTCCTGTACTCTCCTGATGTGCTGCACTCTCCCTCTTTTTCTCTGGTCTCTCTCAGCAAAAACAACTCCCTACCCTCCACAAATTCTCTCTCCTCCAGTTCACCTCTCCACAACACATACCTGCCGAGTTCTATAGCTCAAGTTATGCAGATTATTGTGTTAATCCACAGATCAATTTCTTAGTTGTGCAAAATGGTTTGGTGCTGATCTAGCTGCATTTCAGGGATGACAGAAGCTTAGGACTTCCATGCTGCTCTGCCATCTTGGCCCCACCACCCCCACCTGTGATTTTATTTATTTGGATCCTTTCTCTTTTCTTTTTTATATATCTGGTAAGGGTTTATCAATTTTATTAATTATTTCTAAGAACCAGCTTTCAGTTTCATCGATCTGTTCTTCTGTTTTGTTGTTGTTGTTTCTATGTCTATTTATGCTCTAATCTTTATTATTTCCTTTCTTCTGCTGGCTTTAGGCTTTATTTTCTGTTCTGTTTCTAGCTCCTTTAGATGTAAGATTGGGTTGTGTATTTGAGACTTTCCTTGTTTATTGATGTAGGCCTGTAATGCAATATATTTCCCTCTTAGGACTGTTTTTGCTGCATCCCAAAAGTTTTGGACTGTTGTGTTTTCATTATCATTTGCTTCCATGTATTTTTAAATTTCTTCTTGTATCCCTTGGGTAAATTCCTAGCAGTGCTATTGCTGGGTCATAGGGTAGATGTATTTTTAACTTTTTGAGGAACCTCCACACTGTTTTCCATATTGGCTGCACCAGTTTGCATTCCCACCAACATTGCAACAGGAGTGCTGATGCATAGGGGCACTTGTCCCCAATGTTTATAGCAGCACTTTCAACAATAGCCAAAGTATGGAAAGGGCCTAAATGTCCATCAACTGATGAATGAATAAAGAAATTGTGGTTTATATACACAATGGAATACTACTTGGCAATGAGAAAGAATGAAATATGGTCTTTTGTAGCAACATGGATGGAACTGGAGAGTGTTATGGTAAGTGAAATAAGTCATACAGAGAAAGACAGATATCATATGTTTTCACTTTTATGTGGATCCCGAGAAACTTAACAGAATATCATGGGGGAGGGGAAGAAAAAAAAGTTAGAGAGGGAGGGAGCCAAACCATAAGATACTCTTAAAAACTGAGAATAAACTGAGGGTTGATGGCGGGGGGGTGGGAGGGAGGGGAAAGTGGGTGATTGGCATTGAAGAGGGCACCTGTTGGGATGAGCATTGGGTGTTGTATGGAAACCAATTTGACAATAAATTTAATATTAAAAAAAGAAACTTCTTGATCTCTCCTATTGATCACCTTGCTAGATAAAGTATTCTCAGCTGCATAATTTTTCTCACTCAGCGTGTTGAATATATCCTGCCATTCCCTTATGGCCTGCCAAGTTTCTGTGGACAGATCTGCTGCAAACCTGATCTGTCTTCCCTTGTAAGTTAAGGACTTTTTTCCCTAGCTGCTTTCAGGATTCTTTCCTTGTCTCTGTATTTTGTGAATTTGACTATGACATGTTTTGGTGAGGCCGGCATTTGTTGAATTTAATAGGAGTTCTTTGTGATTCTTGGATTTTGAGGTCTGTTTCCTTTCCCAAATTAGGTAAATTTTCAGCCACAATTTGCTCAAATAAATCTGCCCCTTTTTCTTTCTCTTCTTCTTTCTGGGTCTCCTATGACATGAATGTCATTATGCTTTAAAGAGTTGCTGAGTTCCTTAAGTCTACATTCATAATACAATACCTTTCCTTCCCTCTTTTTTTTTCAGCTTCATTATTTCCCATAATTTTATCTTGTATATTACTGATTCATCCCTCTGCTTCATCCATCCTCATTGTCATTGCAACCATTCATTTTTGCTTCTCAGTTATAGCATTTTTTATTTTGGTCTGACTAGTATTTAGTTCTTTTATCTCTGCAGTAAGGGTAGTCTTTAGTTCTTTTATCTCTGCGGTAAGGGATTCTCTAGTGTCTTCTATGTTTTTTCTCAAGCCCAGCTAGTATCCTTATGATTACTGTTTTAAATTCTAGCTCAGACATCTAGTGTCTGTTTTTATTAAATCCCTGGCCATGACTTCCTCCTGTTCTCTCTTTTGGGATGAATTTTTCTGTCTTGTCATTTTGTTTGGGTCACTGTTTTTTTGTGTGTGGGATTGTTAGGAAAGTCTGTTGCATTCTTGATCCTGAGAGTAATGGCTTTATTAAGAAGAGGTGAAAGAAAAAGGAAGCTAGATCCTAGGTGTGTTTTGGTCTGCTTATTAAGAGAAGCTAGATCAAAAACAAATAAATTTTTTTTTAATTTTTGAAAAATAAATAAAAATGGCTTTTTCTCTATCCCATAAAAAAGGAAAAAAAAACAAGGGAAGGTAGATCTTATTTCCCTTTGAGCTGAAGCTTTGCAGCACTCTATGATCAGTAGACTTGGTGCCTGTGAGGGGTTTGCGCTGGTCTTCTGGGGGTGGGGCCTGCTATGCTGATTCTCAAGTGGACTTACCCTAGAGGAAATGCACCTGCAGGGCATAGAGGGGAGGGACTTGGTGTAAGTGGCTCCAGCCTCCACTTTGGTGGTGCTGTTGTGCTCACTGAAGTCAGTCAGGAGGGGAAAATGGCTCCCTCCTGCTTTCTCTCCTCCCAGAGTGGGGAGCTCATGCTCACCACTCCCCAGGAAGCCCTCACATAAGAGCAAACAATCACCTCTCTTGTGTCCCCAGCTTCAGTCAGGTCCCTGCCTTCATCCTGCCTGCATCTGAGAAGTCTGCCAGGTAGTACAGCACTCCTGTGCTTTATCTCAGGTGTGTGGCTGGGTTTCAAAACTCCAAATCCTAGGGATCCAGGTGGTGTGGACCTGTGCTGGGCCCCTGAGAAAGGGTGTCACCATGCTGTAGCTGGCTGAAAGCTTGTACCCAGAAAATGGTTGTGAGACTGTGCAACAGCTTGGAGTTTATGGTAAAGCACAGCAAAAAGCCATCACAAAGGCTTGCCACCCTCAGCTGTCATCTCCATTCTTATGTTAGTGAACAGAAGAGCTTAATGTTGCCTGCTGAGTCTTTGTCACCAAAGAGGCCTTGCCACCTCTCCCAAATGCACTCCAGGAAGGAGAACTGACCCAGGGAATCCTCAGACCACGCTGTCCACTCCTGGGTCTCCACCCTCCTTCCCCACCAGGGCCCTGCTAAGCCCATCAGGTGTGACCCTGGTGATGGCAAGGACCTCTGAAACTTCAGACTCTGTGTTCCATTGCTTATAAAAACTTGTGGTATTTAGCCCCTTTCCCAGTCAATGGTTTTGGGGAAGAGTATTTTTCCTGAAATCCCCTGCACATATTTTCTCTCTCTCTCTCTTTCTTTCTCTCTCCATGGTTCTCTCTCCAGAGTTCCCTCCCCTTTGCATTGCTTGCAGCTATTTTCTCCCCCAAATCAACTCTCTGAAACTCTTACCTTCCATGATGTTGCAGTTTTTTTTCTTTATCTCTAGTTGTGCAGGTTGTTCTCTCAGACCTTGTATCTATTTCATGGGTGTTCAGAATGATTTGACATTCATCTAGCTGTGTTTGAGGGTCAAGGCAAGCCTAGGGTCCCTCTACTCTTCCTCCATCTTAACCTCCTCCCTCTTAATATTCTCTAATATTTGTATTTAAACCCATAAATTATGCTGTATGTGCAGCTGTAGCTGCTACTAGGTACTACAGTTTTCATGTGTAACATTTGGTGATCATTTAATCCAGTTTCCCACTTTCTACTGTGATTTCTTCTTTGATTCATGGGTTATATAGAAGTATATTTAAAAATTGTAAACATTAAAAAATTTCCAAACTACCCCTTCATCTTTAGCTTAATTACACTGTGGTCAGAGAACATATTCTGTGTGATTCAATTCCTTTGCAATTTGTTTAAGTGTACTTTATGTTCTAGAATATAATTGACATTTATAAATGTTCATGTTAATTTAAAATAAATCTGTATTCTGTACTTTTGGGTGCAAATACAATTAGAGTAAGCATATTGGTTGTGTTGTTCACATCGTCTATATCTTTACTGAAGTCTTTGTATGTTTGTTCTTTGTTACTGAAGGAGATGTAGTAAAATCTCACTTGTGGATTTGACTATTTTTTATGCATATAGGGATGAAAAGATACATTTATTTGCTTCTAAGTTGGAATCATAGTATACATCCTTTTAATCGTCATTGTCATTTAATATGACACAAACTTGTTATCACTAATTTTATGAAACATGGTATTTGACAATTGTTTCTAGTTTACCAGTGGTTGTTCTTCTTCTCTTTCCATATGTATGTATATAGACATATATTCATCTAAAATATCTATGTATCTCTATATGTTCATCTGTAAATATTTTAGTATTTTCCTTAAAAGGTGAGAGTGCTTAAAAACCAAACCCAATAGCATTACCACACTTAAAGAAGAATTTCTTAAAAAATTGTTTATTACTGAGGTATAGCTGACATACATTATATTACTTTCACACACACAACACAGTGATTTGACAATTCTATACATTACACAATACTCACCACAGTAAGTGTAATTATCATCCATCACCATACAAGATTATTAAAATATTATTAACTATATTCCTTATGCTGTACTTTTCATTTCCCTGGCTTATTTATTTCACACTGGAAGTTTGTACCTCTTAGTCCTTTTCACCTATCATGCCCCTTCCCCACCCAACTCCCCTGGGGCAATCCCCAGTTTGTTATCTATATTGATCAATCTGTTTCTGTTTTGTGTATTCATTTGTTTTCTTTTTTTGGATTCCACGTATAACTGAAATAATATTCTATTTGTCTTTCTCTGTCTGACATATTTCACCATATCCTGAAGGTTCATCCATGTTGTCACAAATGGCAAGATCTCATGCTTTTTAATGGGTGCGTAATATTATACACACACACACACACACACACTGTAATATATATACAGTGTAATGCAGTGTAATATTAGTTTCAGGAGTGATATTTACTGATTCATCACTTACATACAACACCCAGTGCTCATGATGACATGTGGTCTCCTTAATACCCATCAATAATTTAACCCATGCCCCATCCCACCTCCCCTCCAGAAAGCTCAGTGTGTTCTTTATAGTTAAGAGCCTGTTTTATGGTTTGCCTGTCTTTTTCTCCTATGTTTATCTGTTTCTTAAATTCCACATATGAGTGAAATCATACGCTATTTGTCTTTCTCTGCCTTATTTGGCTAAGCACAATACTAACTCCTTCCAGCTGCTGCAAATGGCAAGATTTCATTCTTTTTTTGTGGATGAAAACTATTCCATATATATATATATATATATATATATATATATATATATATATAATCTCACAACTTCTTTATCCATTCATCAGTCGATGGACATTTGGGAGATTTCCATAATTTGGCTATTGTTGATAATGTTGCTATAAACATCAGAAGAGGGCCAAAGCCAGCAGAAGGGAAATACTAAAGATGAGAGCAGAAATAAATTATATAGAAACAACAACAACAACAACAACCCAGTAGAACATATCAATGAAACCAGGAGCTAGTTCCTTTAAAGAAATAATGAAATTGATAACCCCTTAGTCAGACTTATCAGAAAGAAAAGACAAAGGACCCAAATAAAGAAAATCATGAATGAGAGAGGAGAGATCACAACCAACACCACAGAAATACAAACAATTATAAGAGAATATTATGAAAAAGTACTTGCCAACAAATTGGGCAATCTGGAAGAAATGGATAAATTCCTAGAAGCATATAAACTACCAAAACTGAAACAGGAAGAAATAGAAAACTTGAACAGACCCATAACCTGCAAAGAAA